>NC_080203.1:29734339-30359339 GCF_030028045.1 Hippopotamus amphibius kiboko
TCTAACTACTCAACAGTAGAAGTAAAACCAGGCTTGATGTCTCCTTACTCCAAATCTATTGGGAGAAGGTGACTTAGAAACAACATCTATCAACCCCTCCACCCAATGACAAAAAGTAGCCCAGGCAGGTACCACCCCCCAGCAGAACTGTCAGAGATTGACCAGGAAGCTCACTGGCACCAGGCAACTCAGAGAGCAGAATGGGAGAAATGCTCTCTGTCCCACAAACCCAGTGTTATTCATGCCCCCAGTAGCACACCAAGAGGCCTAGGGAATCCCTTCTGCCCACATGGGATAACCAGCAGGGAATGGGGCATAAGAAAAATGCTTCATCTGGCAATTATAAATTATCTTGAAGCAAATGAAACAAATATAAAATTTCAGCAAAGAAACAGAAGCATGGAAAAGAACCAAATGGAATTATCGAACTGTAAAAGACAAAAAAATGAAACAAAACCTTACTGAATGGTCTCAATACAGGAATGGAGAAGACAGAGAAAAGAATCAGTAAACTTTAGGACATATAATTAGAATTCACACATATTGAAAACCAGAAAATATACCAAGAAAAGAACAGGGCCTCAGAGACCTATGAGACAATGACAAAAGATCTAATATTTGTATCACTGGATAAGGAAAAGAGAGTGGTACTGAAAAAGCATTTAAAGCCTTAAAAATGGCTGTACAGTTCTCCAAAAAGAAAGAAAATGAAAATAAAAAAGGCATGGAACTTCAGAAAGGAAAGGGAGAAAAAAGGAATGAATAAACTAGAGATAAATATAACTCATGAGTTTCTTAAATCATAGTTGATGTGATAGTCAATGTTTTTATATTTGTACATTTTAATACATATAACAACCATGAAGAAAACTATAGGATGATATAGTTTTATAAAACTATACATAAATCAAATTTACAAAAATATCCAAATCACCCATAGGAAGAAAAGAGCAACAGAGAAACATGAAACAGGGAAAAAAGCAGTAAACAAATATTAAAATGGTAGACATACATAACATATCAATAATTAATTTATATGTAAATGGCATAAGTACACAAAAGACAGAGATTAGCAGAGTGGATAAAAACCAGTACACAATTATATGCTATTTACACAAAATTCACTTCAAACAAGGAAGGTTGAGTATAAAGGAGTGGAAAATATAGATAATTCAAACATCAAAGTAAGTGGGAATAGCTCTGTTAATATCATCTAAAGTACATTTCAGAGCAAAAAAATTATTATGGATGAAGAGGGACATTATACAATAATAAAAGGATAAATCCATCAGAAATACATAGAGATCCTAAAGGTGTATGTATCAAACAACAGAGATGCAAAATATTTGAAGCAAAAAGTGATTGAGCTGTATAGAGAAATAGATAAATTCACAATTATACTTAAGAAATTCAACACCTCAGTTTCACCAATTAATAAACTACTAAAAACAAAATCAGTGAAGACATAAAAAACTGAACAATACCATCAACCAACAGCACCTAATTAACGTTTATAGAACACCCCTACACTAAGGTAAAATAGATATTATCAATATATGAAGAACTCATTGAACATTCACCAAGATATACCAAACACTGAGTCACAAAACAAACCTCAATAAACTTACACAAAATATGTTCTCTGAATATAATGGAATCAAACTAGAAATCAATAACAGAAAGAAAACAATGTCTTTTAAAGACAACATTTAAAAATTAAACACCATACTTCTAAATAACCATCAGTCAAAGAGGACCTCTCAAATTTCAAAAAGTACCAGAACTTAATGAAAATGAACATACAATATACCAAAATTTGTAGTATACAGTTAAAGCAATGCTGAGAGTGTCTCAAATAATAGTTCTGTGAAAAATGCCATTGGTAATTTGATAGGGATTGCGTTGAATCTGTAAATTGCTTTCGGTAATATAGTCATTTTCACAATGTTGATTCTTCCAATCCAGGAACATGGTATGTCCCTCCATCTGTTTGTGTCTTCTTTGATTTCTTTCATTAGTGTTTTATAGTTTTCTGAATACAGGTCTTTTACCTCCTTGGTTAGGTTTATTCCTAGGTATTTTATTCTTTTTGTTGCAATGGTGAATGGGATTGTTTCCTTAATTTCTCTTTCTGATCTTTCATTGTTAGTGTATAGAAATGCAAGAGATTTCTGTGTGTTAATTTTGTATCCTGCAATGTTACCAGATTCACTGATTAGCTCAAGTAGTTTTCTGGTGGCATCTTTAGGATTTTCTATGTACAGTATCATGTCATCTGCAAACAGTGACAGTTTTACTTCTTTTCCAATTTGGATTCCTTTGATTTCTTTTTCTTCTCTGATTGCTGTGGCAAGGACTTTCAAAACTATGTTGAATAGTAGTGGCGAGAGTGGACATCCTTGTCTTGTTCCTCATCTTAGAGGGAACACTTCCAGTTTTTCACCACTGAGAATGATGTTTGCTGTGGATTCGTCATATATAGCCTTTATTATGTTGAGGTAGGTTGCCTCTATGGCCACCTTCTGGAAAGTTTTTATCATAAATGGGTGTTGAATTTTGTCAAAAGCTTTTTTTGCATCTATTGAGATGATCATGTGGTTTTTGTCCTTCAATTTGTTAACATGGTGTATCACATTGATTGATTTGCATATATTGAAGAATCCTTGCATTTCAGGGATAAAACCCACTTGATCATGGTGTATGATCCTTTTAATGTGCTGTTGGATTCTGTTGGCTAGTATTTTGTTGAGGATTTTTGCATCTAAATTCATCAGTGATATTGGTCTGTAGTTTTCATTTTTTGTAGTATCTTTGTCTGGTTTTGGTATCAGGGTGATGGTGGCCTCATAAAATGTAAAACTCTATTTCCATATTTTAAATCATGGGACATTTGAGTAAGGAAGATGTTTTTGCATAAAGGTAGGATAGGGGTCTTCTCAAAACAAGCAGATGACAATATTACATTTATTATGCCTATAGGTGAGGATAGGTGTAATAAATTATCTCTGGAACAAAACACAAACCAGAGTTTGGAAAAGAAGGAGACCCCAGTAGCCATCTGGAGTATAGTCTGTACAATAGGTCAAAAAAAACTAAATGTCAAGTTCCTAAGCTGGAGAATAATAGTGTGATTTTTTTTAACGTATTTGTTTAATGTTAACATGCTTTCCACTAAATGAAAAACAAGTTTTGAAGGTCTTAGGTATAAACTAGAAAAACATGTATAAGAAGTATAATTTAAGATTCAACATAGTAAAGATGTCACTTCTCCCTAAAATGGTCTACAGGCTTAACGCAATCCCTATCAAAATTCCAACATTTTTGTAGATATAGATGAGCTTATTCTAAAATGTATATGGAGGGCTTCCTAGGTGGTGCAGTGGTTAAGAATCCACCTGCCAATGCAGGGGACACAGGTTCAATCCCTGCTCCAGGAAGATCCCACATGCCATGGAGCAGCTAAGCCCATGTTCCACAACTATTAAGCCTGCGCTTTAGAGCCCATGAGCCACAACTATTGAGCCCATGTGCCACAACTACTGAAGCCCACATGCCTAGAGCCCATGCTCCACAACAAGAGAAGCCACGGCAATGAGGAGCCCGCGCACCACAACGAAGAGTAGCCCCCACTCACTGTAACTAAAAGAAAGCCCATGCACAGCAAAAAAAAAAAAGACCCAACAAAGCCAATAAAATAAATAAATAAATAAATAAAAATAAATAAATAAAATGTATATGGAAAGGCCAAGGACTTACAGTATCTAAAACAATTTTGATAAAGATGAAGTGGGAAAAATCACTCTCCCCAATGTAAAGGCTTACATAGCAAACAGTAATCAAAAGAGTTTGGTACTGGTGAGAAGACAGATATATAGATCAATTTAACAGAATAGAGATCCCAAAAATAGATCAAGACAAATATGTTTGACTTATCTTTTACAAGAGTGCAAAAGCAACTCAAGAGAAGAAGAAAAGGATGTTCAACAGATGGTACTGGAGCATTTGGATATCTATAGCTCAAGGAAACCAACTCTTACCTAAAACCTCATATATATTTACAAAAAAATTCAAAGTAGATCATGGATGCTAATGTAAAAAATGCAAAACCATAAAACCTTTGGAGAAAAAATAAAGTAAATATTTCAGGATTTAGGGCTAGGAAAAGAATTCTGAGACTTGAAACTAAGAATGTGACCCATAAAAGGAACAGTTGATAAAATGGACATCATCAAAAAAATTTTTATTAATGCTCTGCAAAAGATCTTGTGAAGAGGATGAAAAGACAAGCTACTGACTTAGAGAAAATATTTTCAAACTTCATATCTGACAAAGCCCTAGATTTAGAATACGTAAAGAAATCTTAACACTCAACAGTAAAAACTGAAATAATTTAATTTAAAAATGAGCAAAAGACATGAACAGACATTTCACTGAAGATATACAGATGGCAATTATGCTCAAAAAAGATGTTCAAAATTATTAGCCATTAAGAAAATGCAAATTAAAACCACAATGAGGCATGACTACATACCTATCAGAATGATTAAAATTTTTAAATGGTGAAAACACCAAATATTGGCAAGCATGCAGGTAAATTTGATCAATAATAGATCATTTGTGGCAATATAAAAAGGCATAGCCATTTTGCAAATGAGTACAGCAGTTTCCTACAAAACTAAACATGTGCATAACATATAACCCAACAATTGGACTCTTGGGCATTTATCTCAAAGAAAGAAAAGTTAATATTCATACAAAAGTTGTATGTAAACTTTTATACTAGATTTTTAATAGCCAAAAACTTAAAACAACTCAATTTCCTTTAATAGGTGAATGTTTAAACATACTGTGGCATATTTGTACCAAGAAATACTACCCAGCAACAAACAGGTAAAACTATTGATATATGGGAAAACCTTGGTGAATTTTAAAGGGAATCATGCTGAGTGAAAAAGCTAATCTCCATCCCTGGGTATATATCCAGAGAAAATGAAAAAATTAATTGGAAAAGATACCTACATCACAATTTTCATAGCAGCATTATTTACAGTAACCAAGATATGGAAGCAACCTAACTGTCCATTGATATTCGAATGGATAAAGAAGATGTGGTGTATATACAATGGAATACCACTCAGCCATAAAAAAATGAAATTTTATGCCATTTCCAACAGCATGCATGAAGCTGGATGGGTATTATGATTAGTAAAAATAAGCCAGAGAGAGACAAATATGGCATGTTATCACATATGGAATCTAAAAATAAAATGAATAGATGTTAAAAAAAAACCAAAACACAAACAGACTCACTCATATAAAAGACAAACTAGTGGTTACCAATAAAGAGAGGGAAGGGGTAGGGGCAAGATAGGGGTAGGGGATTAAGAGGTACAAACTGCAATGTAGAAAATAAATAAGCTACAAGGATATATTGTACAGCACAGGGAAATATAGCCATTATTTTATAACAACTTTAAGTGGAGTATAATCTAAAGAAATAGTGAATCACTCTATTGTATTCCTGAAACTAATAATATATTGTAAACAAACTATACTTCAATAAAAAAAGAAAAAGCAGATCTGAAAAGGTTACATACTGGGGACTTCCCTGGTGGTCCAGTGGTAAGAACCCCCTGCCTTCTGATGCAGGGGACATGGGTCCAATTCCTGGTAAAAGAACTAAGATCCCACATGCCACAGGGCAACCAAGCCCATGTGCCACAACTACTGAGCTTGGGCACCTCAACTAGAGAGCCTGCGTGCTGCAAACTACAGAACCCATGTGCCCTGGGTTCTGCATGCCACAACTAGAGAAGAGAAAACCCACATGCCACAACTAGAGAGAAGCCACTGTGCTGCAACGAAGAGCCCACATGCCATAACAAATGGTCCCACATGCCTCAATAAAGATCTTGTGTGCTGCAACTAAGACCAAACACAGCAAAAAAAAAAAAAAAAGTTACATACTGCATGATTCCATTTTTAAAACATACTTGAAATGACAAAATTTTACATATGGATAACAGACTAGTGATTTGTAGGGCTTAGGGAGAAAGGAGAAAAAACATGAGAGTAGATATGGCTTTATAGAACAAGGAATACTTGTGGTGATAGAACAGTTCTGTGTTTTGATAATGTTGATTGTTATACAAAACTACACATATGAGAAAACAGGATACATGAGTATTTTTTACAAATGATGATATCTAAATAAGCTCTGTGGCTTGAACTAATGTCTATTTCCTGGTCTTGATATAAACAGTTTTGTAAGCCCTTAATATTGGGGATGCTGGGTGAAGGGTACACAAGAACTTTCTAAATATTTTTGCAACATTCTGTAAATCTATAATTATTTCAAAATAAATATTTAAACAATATATAAAGTCAGATAATTGTAAGGTATTGACAAAACTTAAAATCTAGGAAGGAGCAACAAGAAACAGCAAAGATAAATTTTGGAGGTACTGCAAATAGCTGAAATGGCATATAAGAAGAATAAACATGCAAAAATTTCTAATATCAATCATAATGAGTTTACTATACTCTTCAATAGGAAAGGGGGTTAAAATCATTTAAAATGTTTTCTGCCTAAAAATTTTCAGCGAAGTTCATTAGAGTAATATATATGTAATTGTTCCACTTTTAATAAGCCAATAGCAAAACAGAATTTGTTTTTAATTTTTTAACAAAATAAAAACATGTAAAATATGATGTCAAAAACATAAAGCATGAGGCGGGGGGAGTAAAAAAATAGAGTGCAGGGAACTCTACTCAGTGCTCTGTGGTGACCTAAATGGGAAGGAAAAAAAAGGGGTATATGTATACGTATAGCTGATTCACTTTGCTATACCGCAGAAACTAACACAACATTGTAAAGCAACTATACTCCAATAAAAATTAATTTGAAAAAAAGTAGAGCCTTTAGAATGAGTCTGAACTTAAGTTACTATCATCTATATATATATATATATATATATATATATAGGTAATTAAAAAAAAGCACCTACAATAGATACACAAAAAATAAAGACAAAGGAACATAAACAGAACACTAAAGAAAATGATCAGACCACAAGGGAAGAGACTAAAAGAAGAAAGGAACAGAGAAGAAGTACAAAAACAAGAAAACAAGTAACAAAATGGAAATAAGTACATACCTATCATTTCAAATGTAAATGGACTAATTCTCCAACCAAAACATATGGGGGTGACAGAATGGATAAATAAATAAGACCCATATATACACTGCTTACAGGAGATTCCCTTTAGACCTAAAGATGCAAATAGGCTAAAAATAAGCGGATGGAGAAAAATATTCCATGCAAACAGAAACCAAAAGAAAGCTGAGGCAGCAATATTCATATCAGAAAAAAAAAGACTTTAAAACATAGACTCTGACAAAAGTTAAAGAAGGTCATTACATAATGATAAAGGAGACAGACAATCCAAAAGAATATAGTATTTATATCTACCCAACACAGGAGCACATAAATATATAAGTAAACTGTAACAGAAATAAAAAGAGAAGTTGACAGTAATATAAAAATAATGGAAGACTTTAATAACTGACCTATGTCAATGAATAGAACACCCAGACAGAAAATCAATAAAAAAAAAAATATTGGCTGTAAACTACACATTGGATCAGATGAGTATAATAGATATCTATAGACCATTCCATTCAAAAACAACAGAATATACATTCAAGTGCTCTTAGAACATTCTCCAGGATGGATTACATGCTAGGCTACACAAGTTTCAATAAATTTTAAGAGACTGAAATCACATTAAGCATGTTTTCTGACCAGAATAGTATGAAAACATAAATAAATTATAGGAAGAAAACACAAACATGTGGAGAAAAAGACCATGCTACTAAGAAAAAAATAAATGGGCCAATGAAGAAGACAAAGGGGAACTAAAAAAAATGGAAATAGAAAAACAACTTTCCAAAATCTATGGGACAGAGTAAAAGCAGTTCTAAGAGGGGAGTTCATAGTAATACAGGAGTAGCTCATGAAACAAGATAAACAAATAAACAAACTTTACATCTAAAGAATTAGAAAAAGAACATACATAGCACCAAATTTAGAAGAAATAGAAAAGTTTAATAAAACTAAGAACTGGCTCTTCAACAAAAATAAACAAAATGTGCAAATTTTAGGCATGCTCATCGAGAGAGAAGGCCCAAATATATAAAATTAGAAAGAAAAGAATTTACCAAAAAAAAAAAAATCACAGAAATACCTACTACTGAGACTGCTACAAACAATTATATGTCAAAAAATTAGACAGCCTAGAAGAAATGAGTAAATTCCTAGAGGCATACATTCTTCCAAGACTGAATCAGGAAGACATAGAAAATCTGAACAGACCAATTACTAGTAACTGAATGAGTAACCAAAAACTCCCAACAAACAAAGGTCCAGGAGCAGATAGCATCATAGGGGAATTCTACCAAACATTTAAAGAACAGTAATTAGTTACTACTCTCAAATTTCAAAAAAACTGAAGAGAAGATAATACTCTCCTCTGTGTACAACCAAATTGTACAAGGCCACAATTACCCTAAAACCAAAACAAGACAAAGGCACAACAACAACAAAAAAATTACAGGCCAATATCCTGAAAACATGGATGCAAACTCTTCAACAAAATATTAGCAAACCAAATTCAATACATTAAATGAAATCACACATCATGATCAAGTGGAATTTATCACATGAACACAAGGATGGTTTGATTTCCACATATCAATCAATTTGGTACACCATATTAAAAAACAAAGGGCAAAAATCACATGATCATCTCAACAGATACAAAAAAAGCATTTAACAAAATTCAATATCCATTCATAACAAAATCTCTCAGTGAAGTAGGGTATAGTGATCATACCTCAACATAGTAAACGTCATGTACTACGAACTCATGGCTAACATCATATTCAATGGTGAAAAGGTTAAAGCCTTTCCTCTAAGATCAGGAACAAGACAAGGATGCCCATTCTCACCACTTTTATCCAACATAGTATTGGAAGTCCTAGTCACAATAGTACGACAAGAAAAAGAAATAAAAGGCACCCAAATAGGAAAGGAAGAAGTAAAATTGTCATAGTTTGTAGATGACATGATACTACATATAGAAAACCCTAAGGAATCCACAAAAAAAAAACTATTAAAATTAATAAATGAATTCAGTAGTTTTTCAGGATACAGGATTAATATACAGAAATCTGTCACATATTTATACATTAAAAATGAATTATCTGAAAGGGAAATTAAGAAAAGAATACAAATTATAACATGAAAAACAATAAAATACCTTGGAATAACTTTAAACAAGGAGGTGAAAGACTTGTACTCTGAAAACTAGGACGTTTATGAAGGAAACTGAAGATGATACAGGTAGATGGAAAGATATATCATGTTCATGATTGGAAGAATTAATATTGTTAAGATGTCCACACTACCCAAACCAATCTACAGTTTTAATGCAATCCCTATCAAAATACCCATAACATTATCACATAATTAGAACAGATAAGCCTAAAATTTGTATGAAACCACAAAAAACTCTGAAGAGCCAAAACTATCTTGAGAAAGACAATAAAGCTGGATGTATCATGCTCCTTGACTTCAAACTATACTACAAAGTTATAGGTAATTAAAACAGTATAGTATTAGTACAAAAACAGACACACAAATCAATAGAACAGAATAGAACCCACACATATATATCAATTAATCTATGACAGAGGAGGCAGGAATATACAATAGGGAAAAGACAGTCTCTCCCATAAATGGTGCTGGGAAAACTGAATAGTTACACATAAAAGAATGAAATGAGACTGTTTTCTTATACCAAGTATAAAAATAAACTCATATCAATTAAATGTATAAACGTAAGACCCATAACCATAAAACTGCTAGAAGAAACCATAGACAGTAAGTTCTTTGACATCAGTTTTTGCCATATATTTTTGGACCTGTCTCCTCAGCCAAAGACAACAAAAGTAATAATAAACAAATACAGTCACTTTGAACTAAAAAGCTTTTGCACAGCAAAGGAAACCCTCAAAAAACCCAAAAAGGAAACCTACTGAATGGGAGAAGATATTTGCAAATGGTATGTCAGATAAGGGGCTAATATTCAAAATATATAAAGAACTCATACAATCCAATATTAAAAAAAATAAACAATCTGATTTTAAAATGGGGAGAAGACATGAACAGACATTTTTCCAAAGAAGACCTACATAAGGCCAGCAGGCACATTGAAAGATGCTCAATATCACTAATCATCAGGGGAATGCAAATTAAACCTATAATGAGATATCACCTCATGCCAGTCAGAATGGCTATTATCAAAAAGAAAAAAATAAAAAGTGTTAGCAAGGATATGGAGAAAAGGGAACCCTTGTACACTGTTGGTTGGAATGGAAATTGGTGCAGTCACTATGGAAAACAGTATGGGGGAAAAAATGAAAAAAACTAAAAATTGAACAATCATATGATTCTGAAATTCCATTCCTGGGAATATATCTGAATAAAATGAAAACACTAATTTGAAAAAATACATGTGCATCAATGTTCATAGCAGCCTAATAGCCAAGATATGGAAGCAACTTAAGTGTTCATTGATAGATGAATAAAGAAGATGTGGTATATATACATACAATGAAATATTACTCAGGTATAAAAAGAATGAAATCTTGCCATTTGTGACAATATAGATGAACCTAGAGGGTATTATGCCAAGTCAAGTAAGTCAGAAAGAGAAAGACAAATACTGTATATTTTCATTTACATGTGGAATCTGCAAACTAAACAAATGAAAAAATATAACAAAATAGAAAGTGGAAGAAATTCATAGAGAACAAACTAGTAGTTGCCAGAGGGGATGGGGATGGGGATGGGTAAAACAGGTAAAGGGGATTAAGATGTACAAACTACCAGTTATAAAATAAATGTCACGAGGATATAATGTACAACACAAGGAAAATAGTCAATAATTTGCAATAATTTTGTATGGTTTGTAATGTACAAAAATATTGAACCACTATATGTCAACTATACTTGAATTAAAAAAAAATAACACCAATCCTCTTCCTCAAGATCTAGGGGGCATGGGGAACACTTTCAAACTTATTCTACGAGACCAGCATTACTTTGATACAAAGGCCAGGTAAAGATACCACAAGAAAAGAAAACTATAGACCAATACTGCTGATGAATATTGGAAAAATTGCAAAATTCTCAAGAAAATAGTAGCCAAGCAAATTCAAGTCTACACTAAAAGGATTATACACCATGACCAAGTAGGATTTATCCCTGGGAGCAGTTATGGTTCAACATTTGCCAATCAATAATGTAATATGTGAATAAAATGAAAGATAAAATTAACATGATCATCTCAATAGGTGGAGAAAAAGCATTTTAGAAAATACAACATCGTTTCATGATAAAACCTTTAACAGACTAGGTACAGAAGGAATATACCTCAACAAAATAAAGGCCATACACAACAAACCCACAGCTAACATTATACTGAATGGAGAGAAATTGAAAGTGTTTCCCCTAAGGTCAGGAACAAGGCTAGGATGCCCACTCTCACCACTCCTGTTTAATAATAGTATTGTAAGTGCTAGCTAGAGCAATTAGGCAAGACAAAGAAACACAGTCATTCAAATCAGAAAAGAAGTAAAACTAATTATTGTTATTTGCTGATGATATGATCTTGTTTTTTAAAAGTCCCAAAGAATCAGTCAAAAAATCTATTAGAATTCATGAATGATTTCAGTAAAGTGGCAGGATACAAAATCAACATACAGAAATCAACTGCATTCCTTTTCACTAATGATGAAGCATCTGAAAAATAAAGGAAACCATCCCATTCACAGTATCAAAAACAATACTTTGGAATAAATTTGACAAAGGAAGGAAAGTTGTGTACAATAAAAACTACAAAACTTTGCTGAAAATGAAGATGACAAAAACAAATAGAAGGACATCCTGTGTTCATGGATTGGAAGAATTAATATTGTTAAAATGGCCATACTACCCAAAGATGCTTACAGATTCAACACACTGCCCATCAAAATACCAAAGACATTCTTCACAGAAATAGAAGAAAAAATCTAAAATTTGTGTGAAACTATGAAAGACCCCAAATAGCCAAATCAATCCTGAGAAAAAAGAGCAAAGTTGGAGGCATCATTTGTCCCAATTTCAAACTATACTTCCAAGCCACAGTAATAAAAACAGTATGGTACTGGCACAAAAATTGACACATCAAGCAATGGGACATAATAGAGAGCCCAGAATTAAACCCTGGCATAAATGGTCAACAAATAATTGATATGGAAGTCAAGAACACCCAATGCGGTAAGGATAGTCTCTTCAACAGAAGGTGCTGGGAAAACTGGAAAAACACATGTAGAACACTGAAATTGAACTCCTATATCACACCACTCATAGAAATTAACTCAAAATGGATCAAAGACTCAAGCATGAAATCAGATACCATAAAACTCCTAGAATAAAACAGGGAGGAAGCTCATTGATAGTGGTCTTGGCAATAATTTGGGGGACATGATGCCAAAAGCACAAAAAATAAAAGCAAAAATCAACAAATGGGACTAAATCAAACTCAACAGTTTCTGCACAGAAAAAGAAACAATTAACAAAACAAAAAGACAACCTACAATATGGAAGAGAATTTCTGCAAACCAGTTATCAGATAAGGGGTTAATATCCAAAATATATAAAGAACTCATACAACTCAATAACAACAACAACAACAACAAAAAAAAAAAAAAAACAACTAAAAATTAGAGAAACAGAATAGGTATTTTTCCAAAGAAGACATCCAAGTGTCCAACATGTATTTGAAAAGATGATCAACATCACTAATCATCAGGGAAATGAAAATCAAACCACAATGAGATATCATCTCACATCTGTTAGAATGGCTATCATCAAGAAGACAAGAGATAACAGGTGCTGGTGAGATTGGGATGAAAATGGAACACTTATACATTGTTTATGGGAATATAAATTGGTCCAACCATTACAGAAAACAAACTTTACTCCAAAAATTAAAAATAGATCTACCATACAATGTAGCAATTCTACTTCCAGGTATATACCCAAAGGGAATGAAAACAGATTTTGATGAGATACATACATTCCCATTTTTATTGCAGCATAATTCACAATAGCCAAGATATGGAAATAATCCAAACACTCATCAATGGATAAATGGATAAAGAAGATGTGGTACTTATACACAATGGAATACTATTCAGCCAAGAGAAAGGAAGATATCCTTCCATTTGTGACAACATGGATGGATCTTGAGCACATTATTCTAAGTGGGTTAAGTCAGACAGAGAAAATAAAGTGCCATATGATATTACTTATATGTGGAATCTAAAAAAAGTTAAACTTGTAAAAAATAGAGTAAAATGGTGGTTCTGTGGAACATGGATAGGAAATAAGAGAGAGGGTAAAAACTTGTAATGAGTAGTAAATAAGCCATAGCTAATTCACAGCACAATGAACATAGACAATAATATTGTACTATGATTATGTAATGTGATAATTATCACTACAAGGGAATCATATTACACTATATAAATGCATATAAACGCATCAATGTAATGCACTGTACATCTTAAACTTATACAATGTTACACACCAAATTTATTCAATAAAAATGCTTATTGAATAATAAGCATTTCAATTCTCTTCATTTCATTTTATAGATACAGAAAAATTATAGTGATCTTACTTTAGGTGACTGACAGCTTTAACTACATAGAAATGAAAAGAAAGATACTTCAGCTTTATCTTAGCAAACCAATTCAAATCATTTTTAGCATGTGTTTGGGGTATTCTAAAATCCAGAGATAAGACTGGATTATGATGAACTGCTAGAGTGAGTGTAACAAGAAAAGGATGAATGAAACCAATAGCAGAGTTCAAAATGCAGTTCTTAAATACTTTGAAAAGAATTACAGAGCATTTTAAGCAGGCACAAACAAAGGGAAGAAATATCTTTTAACAGAGGTTTTATTTGGTTATCCAGGAAATACTTCTGTCTCTGGAGGAATACATTCATTTTCTCTGTTTAGTTATGTTAATTTCGCCGACACATATGTATGTTTTTGTTATGCCAAGTGGCCTGGGGTGTTTTTAGTGCTTTTTCCTTCTCTCTCTCTTTTTACATTAAGAATTTCATATCAAAGGACAATATCTTATTTTATGGCAAAATACATACCTATAGGCAAAGCAGGAGGTAGCATTTAAGCACTGTTGCTATGGATAGAAAGTTGAGGCCAGTAATGTTTTTTAATTAGAAGTTGGCTCTGCATCATCCTTTTCAAATCCATTCTGGTTTTAATTGCTAAACTGTGATTGGCTTTTCAAATATTGCTTTGATAATGGCTACTAGGAAAAACTGGAAATAAATGTCCCTTGGGCATCCCTACCTGGATTGTTCTCAGGTAAGTCTAAACAAGAATATCCTATATAGAACTCCATCATTTATACCACCAATACTCCTTCTGTGTCCCCTATTTTCATAAATCACTCCAAATTTCTTGCAGACCCCAAATTAGATAAAGTTAATTCATTGACTCTCCACCATGTCAGCATATTAAAATAACCTAGACAGTTTGTTTTTAATCAATAGGCCTTGTTTTCTTAAGAATAGTTTTAAGTTTATAGAAAAAATTGATAGGAAAGTACAGAGTTTCCATATCCTTCCTTCCCCATGTACAGTTTCCTTTAACATTCACATCTTGTATCAGTATGGTACAATCGTTACAACTATTAAAAAGAAAGAACAGGCCCACAATGGAGTCACTTATGCTAAGATCCACCAAGACTTAATATCTAAACTCACTGCAGTTTCAGCCTCCCCCAGGAGTGGAATTTTAAACCAAAATCAGTCTGGAATTTGCTGGTCAACACCAGTGAGGTAATGGGCCTCAACCCCCCTGTATTCCCCTAAAGGAAGGTGACCTTGCTTGCAACAATGCTCTCTTTCAACTTCTTTGCCCCACCCTTTTTCTGCCTATAAAAACGTTTCATTTTGTACAACTCCTCAGAGTGCCTTTCTACTTGCTAGGGAAGATACTGCTGGGTTCAAGAACTGCTGATTAAAACCAATTAGATATTTAAATTTACTTGATTTACTTTTAGTTCAACGCAACTGGTGAACCAATACTGACGCGTTATTAACTAACTTCCATAGTTTTACATCAGGATTCACTCTTTGTGTTACACATTCTATGAGTTTTAAAAGATGTATCATGACTTATTTCCATCACTACTATATCATACAGAATAGTTTCAGGGCCCCCAAACCTTCTCTGCTCCACCTATTCATCCCTCCCTTACTACCACAGAATCCCTAGCAACAACTGATCCTTTTACTGTCACAGTTTAATCATAAAATATACAGCCTTTTCAGGCTGGCTTCTTTCACATAGCAATATGCTTTTAATATTTCTCCATGTGTTTTCATAGCTTGATGGCTAATTTATTTTAACCTCTTAATAATATTCCATTGTCTGGATGGACCACAGTTTGTTTACCCATTCACCTATTGAAAGACATCTTGATTGTTTTTGTGTTTTGGCAATTGTGATCAAGATGCTATAAACACTCATGCGCAAATTTTTGCATAGACATAATGTTTCAGGTTATCTGGGTATATAACAAGGAGCAAGACTACTAACTTATATGGTAAGAGTATGTTGAGTTCTGTAAGAAACTGCCAAAGTGTCTGCCAATGTGGTGATACCATTTTGCATTTCCACCAGCAATGAATGAGTGTTCCCCTTGCTCCACGTTCTCATCATTTTTTGCCAGTGTTTTGAATTGTAACCATTTCAATAGATGTGTAGTAGTATTTCATTGTTGTTTTAATTTGCAATTACCTAATGGCTTATGATGTTAAGCATCTTTTCATATGATTCTATGCCATATGCATATCTTCTTCAATGAGGTGTCTCCAGATATTTGTTCATCTTTTAAATTGGACTGTTTCATTGAATTTTATGAGTTCTTTGTATATTTTGGATACTGGTACTTTATAAGAGATGTATTTTGCAAAGATTTTCTCCCAGCCTGTGGTTTATCTTTTAATTATCTTAAAAGTCTTTCATAGAGCAGAAGTTTTTAATTTCACTGAAATTTAACTAACAATTTTTTCTTTCATGGATCATGCTTTTGGTGTTGTACCTAAAAGATCATCACCAAAACCAAAGTCCAGTATTTTTCTGTTTTTTAATGGTGATGCTCAGGCCCCATATGAGAATCTATAGAGGTTGCCTAGGTAATAGCATTTTTAAAGTCCATCTCTGCCCCTGTGATTCTCATGTGCAGCTATGGTGAGAAACTACTACTAAGGCAGTAGTCTTAAAGTCACCTCATGTTATCACAGTTCTTAAAGCTTAAGAACTCTTGGTTTATAGAGAACTTTCTCAATCTGTTGATGAAAATACCTGTTGCTTCTTCATTCCAAAATACAAAGTGTGTCCCAGATACATGAATAAATAACTCATAAAGACTTTGATGAGACTTCAGTGCAAGTTTTTTTCTTTTAATAGAGCATAGCAACATTTCAATGTAAGAATTGTTATCAAACTTTAGTAAAATCTAAAAGATGTTTCCATACTTATAAGAAGAACATCAGTATTAAAAATAATTACATATTGCCATGTTCCACTGAAATATTTTGGGTCACAAATTGGCAAAGCACCATATTTCTTTCAAAAGTGTTTCCATGGTGTCCTTTTTGCTTCATTAAAAGGCACCACACACTACCATGTCCTGGTACCACCATGTTCTATTTATTCTACCACTCAATGACTTCCACATGTTTCTCTCTCTCCAATGCTTTTACTATTACTGCCGTAATTCAGACCTTCATCATCTTCCAAAAGATTTATCACCTGGCTTCATGAAACACTTCAGTTGGATTCCCACTATATACAGATTAAAAAACAATTTACTTAGCAAGACAAGGAGGACTCTGTAAGATGTATCTGTTAGTCCAAAAGTAAACCAAATCTGTCTCAACACACAATATTTAGTTCACAGAAGAGATGAGGAATATGAAACTAAAGTGATCAGATCTGAGATCATTGTGCTATTCCTAACCCCCCCCCCACTGTGCCCTCCTCAAACCTTCTTCAGCACTTATCCTAGCTCATCTTCCAGAATGCTTCAACTTTAGCAGTCTCTCCCTTCTCTGAAATCTAATTGTACTGAGCCATTTTACAATACACTTTACTATTTATTGGTTTCTGATAACTTTATCAATATAAATTAATTCTACTGACCAAAACTGTATGATTATTGACAGCAGGAGTCCTGTTTTTTATTACAGGCATTCCTTGGAGATATTTGGGGTTCAGTTCCAGACCACCACAGTGAAGCAAATATCACAATAAAGTGAGTCACATGAATTTTTTGGTTTTCCAGTGCATGTAAAAGTTATGTTTATACTACACTGTAGTCTATTAAGTGTGCAATAATATCACATCTAAAAAATCAATGCACACACAGTACCTTAAAAATACTGTATTGCTGAAATCATCATCAGAGGCTTCAGCAGATCATAATCTCTTTGCTGGTAGAGGGTTCTGCTTCAATGTTGATGGCTGCTGAATGATTAGGCTGTTGGCTGCTGAAGGCTCAGGTGGCTGTGGCAATTTCTTAAAATAAGGCATCAATGAAGTTTACCACATCAATTGACTCTTCCTTTCGTGAACAATTTCTCTGTAGCATGCAATGCTGTTTGACAGCATTTTACCCACAGTAGAACTTCTTCCAAAATTGGAGTTAATCCTCTCAAACCCTGTTTTATCAACTAAGTTTACATAATATTCTAAACCGTTTGTAACTATTTCAACAATCTTCACAACATCTTCACCAGGAGTAGATTCTATCTAAAGAAACCACTTTATTTACACATTCATAAGAAGCAACTCATTCATTCAAGTTTTATCATGAGACTGCAGCAAATCAGTCACATCAGGCTCCATTTCTAATTCTAGTTCTCTTGCTATTTCCACCACACCTGTACTGACTTCCTTTACTGAAGTCTTGAACCCCCAAAGTCATCCATAAGGATTGGAATCAGCTTCTTCCAAACTCCTGGGAATGTTGCATTTTGACCTCTTCCCATGAATCACGAATGTTGTTAACAGCATCTAGAATGGTGAATCCTTTCCAGAAGGTTTTCATTTGACTTTGCCCAGATCCATCGGAGGAATCACTATCTATGACAGCTATAGTCTTAAAAAACATATTTCTTAAATCATAAGACCTGAAAGTCGCAGGATGGATGTTGTATTAGCAGGCACAAAAACAAAATTAATCTTGTTGTACATCTCCAACAGAACTCTTCGGTCATCAGGTAAACTGTCAATGAGCAGTAATATTCTGAAAGAAATCTTTTTTTTTTTTCTGAGTAATAGGTCTCAACAGTGGGCTTAACAATAGTCAACCATGTTGTAAACAGATGTGCTGTCACCCAGACTCTCTTGTTTCATAGAGCACAGGCAGATGAGATTTAGAATAATTCTGAAGGGCCCTAGGATTTTCAGAATGGTAAATGAGCATTGTCTTCAACTTCAAGTCACCAGCTGCATTAGCCCCTAACAAGAGAGTCAGCCTGTCCTTTGAAGCCAGGCACTGACTTCTCCTCTTTAGTTATAAAAGTCCTAGATGGCATCTTCTTCAATAGAAGGCTGTTTTGTCTAAATTGAAAATCTGTTGTTTAGTGTAGCCACCTTCATTAATTATCCTAACTAGATCTTCTGAATAACTTGCTGCATCGTCTACATCAGCACTTGCTGCTTCACCTTGCACTTTTATGTGATGGAAATGGCTTTTTCCTCAAACCTCTGCTAGCTTAAAACTTTTCTTCTGCAGCTTCCTCATCTTTCACAGCCTTCATAGAGTTGAAGAGAGTTAGGGTCTTGCTCTGGATTAGGCTTTGGCCTAAGGGAATATTGTGACTGATTTGATCTTCTACCCAGACCATTAAAACTTTCTCCATGTTAACAATAAGACTGCTTCACTTTCTTATCATTCATTCATGTGTTCTTATCATTCATTCATGTAGTGTTTTTAATTTCCATCAAGAACTTTTCTTTCACATTCATAACTTGCCTAACTGTTTCACGCAAGAGGCCTAGCTTTCAGCCTGTCACAGCTTTGGACATGACCTCCTCACTAAGTTCAATCATTTCTATTTTTGATTTAAAGTGAGAGACATGCAACTCATCCTTTCACTTGAACACTTAGAGGCCATTGTAAGGTTACTAACTGACCTAATTTCAATATTGTATCTCAGGGAATAGGGAGGCCTGAGAAGAGGGGGAGAGATGGGGGAATATCTGGTCAGTGTGTGTAAGAACACACAAACATTAATTAAGTTCACCATCTCACATGGGTGTGGTTTGTGGCACTCCAAAACAATTACAATAGTAACATCAAAGATCACTGATCACAGATCACCATAGCAAAAATAGGTAATAATGAAAAAGTCTGAAATATTGCTAGAATTCAAAATGTGACACAGAGACACAAAGTGAGCAAATGCTGTTTGCTCAGGGTTGTCACAAGCCTTCAATTTGTAAAAATCACAGTATCTGCAATGCACAACAAAGCTAAGTGCAATGAAACAAGGTATGCCTGTATTTGGCATGTTCAACATCATCTAGCATCAGTCTGGTTACACAATAGGTGCTCATAAATTTTATTAACTAATTTATTAATTAGACAATTCCAGAACTCTTCAGTATTGATCAGCCATTAATATGCAATTTGCCTATACAACTGCATTAGTATTTATATATTACTAAACATTATTGATTGTCCATGTGCCAGGAACTCTGCTACGTACTAGAAATGCAAAGAATAAGATGGAGTTCCTACCCCTAAGGAGCTTAAAATCTATGGGGGGAAACGTGCTTTTAAACAGATCACATTACAGATTGCTAAGTGCTCTCTTAAGCACAGGCTCCTGTGGACACAAAGAAGACCAACTAACTGAATTTGGGGTTGTGGAGTAGAGAGGCTTTCTAGAGGAGATGACATCTAAATTGGGTTGAGTTATAAAGAAGAATACTATTCCCTTTTAGGTGTTTCCCCAACAGAAATGAGTGCACATACACATCAAAAGACAGATGTAAGAATGCTCATAGCAGCTTAATTTGTAATAGTCTCAAAGTGGAAACTACTGAAACGTCCAGAAGCAGTATAATGAATTTTTAAATGGTTGCAAATTCATGCAATGGAATACTAAATAGCAATGAGAATGTGTGAACTACTGCTACACGCAACAATATGGATAAATCTCACACACTAATGTTGAGCAAAAGAAGCAAGTTATAAAGTAATATATACATTACATTTATATCACATTAAAAAAAAACAGCCAAAATAATCTATGATGATGATGATTAGGTTTGGGCAGAAGGAAACAGTTTGGGGGATCATGAAGAGATTTTATGGGGTTACTGTATAGAGAACTTAGTTATGTTCTCTTTTTTCATCTGGGCAGTGGTTACATGAATGTATTTATGGATATGAAAAAAAAAACAGGAGAATAAGAAATATGGTACAGGTAAGAAACAACAATCAGTTAAATTTTACTGCAACTCAAAGTTCCAGACATAAAATTTCAAAAGGTAAAGCTGGAGGGATCATAGAGGGACTTATGGCAATTAAACAGAAATTGAGATTTATCCTGAAGAGAATTTGGAAGTGACACACTATTTTAAGTAGAAAATGGATAAAATACTTTTAAAGATATCCCTGGATGCCCTAGGGAAAATAGTTTGGAGGGGATGAAGAAGACACAGGAAGACAAAAAAGATGGTTATTAGAGTAGTATGGGTGAGAAATAGGGTTAAATTAGGTTGTAGTGAAGATGGAGAAAAGTGGACATATTCTGGATGTTTTGAAGGTAGTGCTGAAAGAACTGGGGTATTATTTAGATTTGATACCTGAAGATAGAGAAATTGAGAATGATTTTTAGGTTTCTGGATTAGTTTATATGAATTCATCTCATATAATGGATAGTGTTTTAGACATAGGCATTTGTTTTGGATTATAAGTCTGAATAGCGAGAGACCAGAGCTACATAATGCCAGCATCTCTCTGTCCCAACTCTATATTTAGGCTAGCCTGGTCACTTTCTGTCCTCTAACACACACCATATTAAGTTATAGACACCTCAGTATCTCACTTTTATCCACACTACTCTCCTGCTGTATCCTAGCTATGGCCTTGATTCTGACTGTTGACTTTGTCCCTCTTTCCAGCCAGCCCTGCCCTAACCCTTTATTGACCGATCTTGATTCTTTAAGTCAGCTCTTCAAATTCTTTTGGTACAGTATTTCCCAAACTGTGATTTGTAAAGAAGCAGAATCAGAATCACCAGGGAAACTTGGTGATAATACAGATTCTGAGACTATTTCCATCATAGCTACCTTAAACATAAAAATTGAGATGTGTCTGTTTTACAAGGATATTGCCTTGAATGGAATTAGCTCCCCCACAAATTCATGTGGGTGTCCTAACCCACAATGTGATGGTATTTGAAAATGGGGCCCTTTGGAGGTAATTATATTTAAATAAGTTCATGACAGGGGTACGGGGAGGTCCCATAATGGGACTAGTACCCTTATAAAACAAGCAAGAGATACTAGATCTCTCTCTCTGCCATGTGATAACATAGCAAAGAAGGTGGCTGTCTACAGTCACAAAGAGAGCTCTCACAAGAACATGACCATGCCAGCACCTGATCTAGGAATTCCAACCTTCAAACCTTGAGAAAATAAATCTCTGTTGTTTAAGCAACCCAGTCTACTGCATTTGGCAACCCCAGCTGACTAATATAGATATAGAACCCAAAGGCAACAAATGTAGCTGGCCTACATAATGGAATGACACCAGGAACTAGAAGGCTGATAGG
Source organism: Hippopotamus amphibius kiboko (assembly GCF_030028045.1). Taxonomy (NCBI): domain Eukaryota; kingdom Metazoa; phylum Chordata; class Mammalia; order Artiodactyla; family Hippopotamidae; genus Hippopotamus; species Hippopotamus amphibius. The sequence continues at coordinate 29,756,342 of NC_080203.1, forward strand.
AGCTCTAATTACTCTCTTCCTACCTCTGGAGCTATATGAGCTGTTGTCTCCTTTTCTCTCTGTGACTTTGCATCAGTCTTCTCTCTTTCATTTAAGACTGATTTTCTTAAGTTTTTCGTAAACAAGGTCCTAACATGGTTAACCTAGAATGGCAACCTCAGTTCCTGAGTATAGATCTTCTCAGTTCCAGCGGCCAGAAGAGACTAACTAGAATTGTTGTGTTCCAATTCCAAATTGCTAGCATGGAGAATATGAATTGTTCCCTGGATCAGGTATCTGCCCCTAGTTCAATTAACTGTGGACAAAGGAGAAAGTCATATAACCCACTGCTAACCCAGTAGGCTTGCTAAGAAGTAAGTGTATATACTGGATCATATGTCCTACCAGTTGCAAGAGATGCGAGTCCTCTGAGGTATTATAAATGTACTATTCCAGGAGGTGATCTGTGTCTCTGTAGATTTTGACTATTTTTATCAGCACATGTCTACCTGTTTGTTATTCTTTTCTCTTCTTCAAATTATTATCAGCATAAGTCTACTCCTTTGTTTCATTTCTTCCTTTTTAATTTTCTATCTTTTTAAGTTTTCTTCCCCCTCCCTCCTCCTCTACCACCACATTTTCCTCTTCCTCCATCTCTTCTTTTTCTTTCTCTTGTTGTCTCTCTCCCCCTTTTTCTTCTCCTCCTCTCCTCCCTATCCGCCCACCTTGCTTTTAGAAGTCAGTAGTGCATTAATCCTTACAAAGACTACCTCTATTATCAGGAACACTAATTTAATGGAATATGATACTGAAAAGAGATTGACATTGCCAAGGTTAATGACCAAATCATCTATTACAAGACGTATTTAAAATCAAATTGGCTGTGTTATTCATGCTATTTGAAAATATGAATAGCATTAAGTACACTTTTCTGAAGTGTTTCATCTTGGATAGATAATTGCCACAGTACCAAGTTGCACCTGAGGCTTCTTAAAGATCTCAGTCTTTAAATTTATTCCAGGATGCCTTTCTCTCTGAGAAGAGAGAATGCCAGGGGAAATTATAATATAGAGGGAGAAAGGGAATGAAAAACTGTAGTGCATAAATAATGTGACTCCCCTGGGATTTTCAGCTCATAAAAACTGGGCAAGGTTACACAAAGGCAAATCTGTTGGCAGTCCAGTCACACATTGCCCCACTCATTAGAAATGCACTTAAAGGCCAGATTATTTTTCTAGTGCCACCTACACTGATATCCTTTGAAAGCATGCTACCTGCATTGATGTTCTTTGCCAATAGAATTTTACAAAAGGCTGCACTTTGGAAATTTCAGAATAAAGTCATAACCCCAGTAACTCAGTACATTGGTGAGACTTCAGTTACTTGTGGTTGCCAAGTAGCTAGACATCTGGTTGCCTATGACGATAAACATCTGTAAAGAGCTACTGCTTTTCCTCTTTGATAAGAGTTCGTTCAAATAAAACAAATAACTGAGAAAAATAAAACCTGAGTAAACCTTTAAAGAAACAAGACATTAAAAAACTATTACATTTCATCCTACCATAGGAAAACATATATATTCCTTAATCAAACAATCCCTGCTATATTTTCCTCCATAGAAAACAAAGGCCAATTTGCTCAAAGCAATGATTAATTTTTGATTATTAAAATTTTCTGAGTTCAATTCATTTAAGCAAGTATTTATATAGTACCTATTTCATACAAACATTGAATTAGGCCCAGTGGGGGACAAATATATATGATATGGCCTCTACATCTTAGAACCTAAAATCTAGCAGGAAAAAGCAGACCTGTAGATGAGCATATATTGGAGTTACTTAGATGTAGTAGAGTGTGCACAACCAAGTAAAAGAGGAGTACAGAGAAAACAGCCTTCTACCAGGAGATGGGTTTGAGTGGGTCCTTGAGAGAAGATTTAAGATGTTAAAATAATTTCCAGGCTTAGGTAGGAAGTGAATGGATGAGAAAAGAAATGGGAACTGGAACTGGGATGATATACTAATTAGAATATAAAAGAAGAGATGAATGAAATATTGCAAGGGAAAAACAGGTTAGATTTTGTGAATGATTGAAATGTTTATGAAAAACGGGAAAGAAGAGAAAATGGTATTAAGGATGACTACAATTTTAAGGTGTGATGACTGGACAGATGGTGAAATCATAAGAGAAAACATGAGATTAAGAACACAGGTTTGGAGAAGTAATGCTATATTAGACTTTATATAATACATATGGAGGTTGAACTACACAAATTATTCATAAAAGTCATATACATACAAATCAGTGTAAAATGCATGTCCACAATTAAATATAAGAGTGATATTTAGACATGTGAGCATTAAATAAGGGGAAGAGTTGAATTTGATAGAATAGACACACCATGAAGGTAAAAAGGACAGAGTACATGGCAGTTACGGATAGAGGTCTGGGGAACAAAAACCTTATGAAGTATATCAAAAAAGAGTTGTTTATGAAGAACATGAAAATAAAAAGTCAGAGAGTTAAGAGAAGAATCTAAAGAGGATTATGCCAGACCAAAATAGACGAGTTCTGAAAAGAAGGTAGTTAACAGTATCATCCCTGTTCACATAAGATTAATAGAATACTTTAAAAAATCCTGAACTTATATCTCATGACATATTTGTTATCTAGCAGAGGAAACATCAATCAATTAATCAGATTAATAATTTCATATCAAGTAAACAACACAATTTCTCCTTTTAAATGATTGTTACAATCTAAGAATGCTGTTGCATCAAAAAATCTGCACTGTCCTCTGAAAAGATTTTTATATGTATATATATGTATACACATACATATATAAACACACACATACAAAAACATATTTAAGCATGAGTGGCAAGCGGAAGAATAAGAAAAAATTAAACTATGTGTATAATTATATGTATAAAATTATACATACATATGTATATTTAAAATAGAGAGAGAGATCCTTAGTTCTGTCTACATTAATCTAAGAGTAAAGGTTATCATAAGTGGACTTCATTGGAACTTTCTTCCCTCTTAGGATTAACAATGACTATGCCTAATACCTGTGTGTAAACCATCTCCAAATGAGGCCCAATCCTTCCTCTCTGTCTCTCTGCAAAATCCAGTGGCTAACAGCTTCATCAGAAGCCAAACAGCAACCTCTATATGGTATTCTTGTATCTCAGATGCTATCACACTGCCTACTGTAGCTTGAAAGGAGAGAGACACTATGGCCACCTTTTAAACCTCCATATTGGACACTCATTGTACAAGCATTTAAACCACTCTAAATGGTTCTTTGTGGAAGGACAGGCTGTGAATGAATTATTCACTGAAGCACCTGGCCAATGTCTTCAGAGCAGATCCTGGAAGAACTCTTAGCTTAAAAAGCTTCAAAAAATGGTTTGAAAAGAAATCCCAACCTAGATATATTCCAGAATGCCATCATGGTTTATTTAAAGCCTTACTAAAAATTGAAGACTTCCTTACTAGATCTCTCTGGATGACATAAAAAATGGATTACTACTCCTAACACAGATTCTGTGTGGCATAGGGATCAAAGCACGGAAAAACATGTAGAAAATATCTTAAGTATCTTCTGTTTATCCCTCAAATACATATGTTTATTACCTACTCAGCTTGCAAAACACATAATCAGGTTTAAACTTCAAAACACCTTCAGAGTTATCCCCAGGGAGCTAAGCTAAATCAACTGCTTTCATAGAAAAGTCCTCTGATTAGGCTCAAAGGATGATTTAAATTAACATGTTCCTTTTGAAACTGATCTGTACATGGGGAAATAATTTATGGACTTGCTACATGTTATTCATTATTTTCAAAATGATACCATATAGATCTTTAGCTCTAAAACAGATAAATAGGAAGTTTTATCAGATGAACAAAGTATATTTCATAGCAAAGTTGATACAAAATCAAGATCTATCTAAATCCCCATTTAGAACAGATATGTAACTGGTTAGAGCGGCTCTTGCTGCCAAAGACATTTGAGAAAGTTTTTCCCCAAATATCACAAATTACAGATTTTTTTCACCATATTCCAACTCAGTATTTCCATAGCTCTGGTCCCAAAGCAATGCAAATTGTAGCCAGGATTTTAAAATATTCAGACTTTTATCTGCAAAAAGGCGAGGAGGTACGGTTAGGAAGAATTGTTGAGGATGTATCACCATGATACGGTTTTCAATATTCATGTATTCACAGTGCAACAATACTTGTTCCAGTCCCTTGGTTTTGAGTAAGAAGTTAAATGATACCAATTTATTTTAGAGTTTTTTTTTCCCTTGAGATAATCACTAGTAGTCCACTCTGGTCCTTGAGTCAGAAAGTGATACATTTCATAAAACAAAGAAAAAACCCCAAATATAAAGAATTCACAAAACTCTTGTGAGGAAGTAGACTTTGCGTAGGTAAAGGCAAGTTAACTGACTTGTTGAACAGAGATAGCATTCTGGTGCTGCTTCAAAACCGTTCTACTTATGGAACATACCTATTGAGGCTGCAGCAGTTTTAACTTATATGCCAACCAAGTTGGCATCTTCTCTAGATAAGCTCACCCTACTCAGATCACACCTTTGCTTTGTGTGGATGCACATTTAATTTTTAACTATATTCATTTGCACTCACTCCTGTTTATTCACAGATAACCCACTTATTTCATAATGCCTAGATAAGCGTTCTCTATATCTTTCAGTATGATCTGCGCAGAGCAGACATCCAATAAATGTTTATGCTTAATAACATAATCAACATAAACAAAGTGAGTAAATACTGTTGATTGACTAGTGTTGTTATTCTAAGCATTTTTCTAAACATCATTTAGAAGAGTTATTTTTCAAATCAGTGATTTATTTGATATCATTCATCATGTTTAAGTAATGGAAAGCAGAATGGCATATTAATTTATTTTGAAATAAGCCTCCCAGCTTATCACATTTAAGAATCTCTCCCAAATGATTGCTGCTGATCCTGGTATCAGCTAGCATCATTTTTAGTGAAACCCTCTCATGTCCAAATTCACTGAATACTCTCCTCTCAGACCTCATCATCTTCTAAATTTTGTTATGATTTGAACTCATTCAACTTCACCTGTGCATGAACAGAGGATAAATAGGTACATGCACAAAAAATATTCCATGTCCTGCCTGACAGGAATTTAATACAATAAATGAGTTTCTGTGAGTAAGAAAAATTTTCTATGTAATAAAGGCCAATTTTAATTTAGGGGGAATAAACCTTTAAATGAGTTAAATCAAGGAAGAGTTGCCAGACATAAATAATTTGGTATTGGTGCATACGACTATCAGTAGGCTACTGCAATATTTGAATAAATAACTTTATAGAAAGTATACCTGAACTGAATAAGTCATGCCTAATAGAACAAATTTCACAAAATTGTAATAAAACACCATCTATTTACTTCTGAAATAGTCTCTCCTTAGAAATTGGTATCATCAGTCTCTGACACCAATCCCAGCTGTCACTATCCCATCAGAATATGGAGTAGCTTAAGTGTCTATTGTACACACAAACACCAAAGTGGTTCTCACAGTTAATGCCCTATTTGATTGATTTTAATGTGTATTCTCTCTAAATTAAGGTTGGCCTTTTTTACCTAGGATTATTCTGTTCTTCACAGAAACTGTCATTTCTCTCACAAAGCCACTGTCAATCTTCTAATTCTTTCCATATATTCCCTCAGACTGCCCCCTACAGCTCACAAAGCAAATAAGCATTCTAAAATGGTTAAGACCATCTAATGATCTTACTCATATTTTTCTTACTCTCATTTAAACATAGTAAAAAATAGTGTGTTTCAAAAAAAACGTATTACAAATTTACAAGATGTTGAACAAATGTGGGTTCTGAAAACCATCCTTTATAACCAAGACATTTAAGAGAATATAAATCCCCAAATCTCCAGAAGCCTTCTTTAAAACTAGACCTATCTTCTGAGGTAAATGTGCTTCCAGTGGGCCCTGTTCCCAGAAAGACCTCAGAGGGCATGTGATCTATCAATCGTAAACCCACTAAAAAGCACCTGGTAATCAGTCTGCTCCAGGATAAGGTGCAGCAAACATGCGTGAATCTCTCCTTATGCATTTAGATTGCAATTCTAAAAGGCTTCTCCTTTTGTACCTCCCTTTTTCCTAATTATTTTAATTGCCTGAGCAATTATCATTTGTCAGCTCAGAAATTAAAGGGAAACAATGATAAATACCAGACTTTGGGTATTTATTCTTGGCACTAACAACTTTTTGCTTTATTACCTCAATTTGAATGGCAATATTTTAATTTGGGTGAGAGTTATTTTTAACTCAACAGGTAGCTAAAATCTTTTATGCTGTTCCTAAAATGATGCCCCTCAGATGAGGTGACCTACAGGTAGAAAAAGTGCATTGAAAATTTTCCTTTCATATACAAGCATAGAGGCATAGGTGCACATTTCTTTTCAGTTTGCATGGGAGGTAGATGGAGTGGAGAAAAAATATGTAAACTAAAAAACAAAATATAAATACTACAAGGGAGACTTCCACTTTTGGTTATGGTTTAGACAGTCACAAAAGAATATCTTTCCCATCCTAAAAATGAGAAGTTGTAAAAGCTATAATAATCATATTTTTACATATTAGCAGACTGAGGATACCAAGAAAACCAAATAACCTAAATTGCATAAAGTCATGAGCCCTCCTTGGAGAGAAGAAGCAACTGATTTATTCTCTGAGCAAAGCAGGAGGAACAACAAATGTGTCACAGACTGGAGAAAAGATAAACTAACCAATATATTAACTGACTTTTTTTTTAAGCTCTTTATTGGAATATATTTGCTTTACACTCTTGTACCAGCTTTTGAGGTACACCAAAGTGAGTCAGCTGTATTTATACATATATCCCCATATCCCCTCCCTCCCGTGACTTCCTCCCCCCACCCCCCGTCCTGGCCCTCTAAGGCATCTCCCATCATCAAGCTGATCTCCTTTTGTTATACAGCAACTTCCCACTAGCTATCTATTTTACAGTTGGTAGTATAAATATGTCTATGCTACTCTCTCACTTCGTCCCAGCTTCCCCTTCGCCACTTTTAACCACCATATGTGGGCTAGAATGGTGGAGCAGAATCTTGCAAATCCCTAGTCACAGGGCAATCTGCATCACTTTGCTGATCTTTTCCTTAGGAACTTTCACTAAGTGTACAGTGGTAGCATACCAAAGCCTGGTGACAGGGTAGGAAAGCAAGGTGAACAGGGCCCAAAATGAGTTAATGACATGAATACATCAAAGGTTGAGACACTAAACCAAATATGAGATCTTGAGTTATACCAGGCTTCACCAAGAGTAAGAAATGGCCCACAAAAGCCAGGGGGCACAGTAGAAGGATGGCAATACATAAACCCAGGCTTGCAAACCCAGAAGGAAAACTATAGAGCAAAGAGAATTATCCCAACACTTAAAATGCTGGCATTTGAGCTATACAGCAGAAAGAAACCCTCTGTGATTTGGAAACTTGGCAGCTGGGCTCTAAGGCACAGAGAGATCACCAGAATCTTATCAGTGTATTGGTAACAAACACTGAATAAGAGAAATTACTGACCCCACCTTTAAAATATTTGGCACCAATGATGAAGTACTGAACTGATATTAACTATATCTGCAACAAAGTCCAGATTCAGAAAGTCTTCCCTGACAAGAGGAGAACAAGAGCAGAATTCAGGGAGACTAAGACATCTAAAAATTTAGAGGAAGAATACCAAATAGAAAGTAAAACCCAGAAAATACACTCTAGAAATCTGCGCAGGGGTCCCCCTGAATCTTTAGATAAATTCTAAGCTGAATGACCATAGGATGAAATTTCACAAGATCAGGCAAAGAACAAATATCAGCGAAGAACAACTACTAGAGGAGAACAGTAAACAGAACAACTATCACTGTTCATACAAGACTGAGAGGTTTGATTTCTCAGCAATCAGAGTAGAAATATCTCATTGAACACCCAAAGCATTCCATATGAACATAAGGAAGGTCACAACAAAGGCATAGAACTAAATTGGTAGTATTAAATACTACACTAGAGCCACACTAAGAAAGCTTTAAAAAAGACTGACAAGCATATAAGTGATTCATAAATATCTTCACTGCTTGTCTGAACAAAGTTCATCACTTTTTATAGAGAGACACGTGTAAACAGACACACAACAAAATGATATTCACAATATTCAGAATACAATAAAATTTAAGAGACGTGAAAAACCAGGAAATTGGTTTCCAGAGGCTAGAGGGAGGGGGAAATGGGAAACTGTTGCTCAATGGGTATAAAAATTTGAGTCATGCGACAGGAATAAGTTCCAGAGATCTGCTACACAACTTAGTACCTATAGCTAACAATAGAGCATGTTTAAACATACTTTAAAGTATGTCAAGAGGATAGATCTCGTGTTAAGTGTTCTTACTACATGCAAAACACACACACATACATAAGAAAACAACGAAATTCCTGAAGGTAATGAATATGTTTAGTACCTGGATTGTGGTCATAGTATCATTGGTATATGCATATGTCCAAACTCAGCAAGATGTATGCATTAAATGTATGCAATTTTTTGTATATTATATCTCAATAAATTTTCAAAAGTAAATATAAAAATATAAGTATAAACCTATGTTTCCTGTGACTGCCTAACAACCACAATCTTTGTTGCTAAAATCAACATAAATTTCTTAAAGTTCTTGAGGCTAGAAGTCTAAAATCAAAATGCTAGCAGCTCCTCACTTCTTCTTGAGGCTCTAGGAGGTATCCTTACATGTTTCTTCCAGCTTCTGGTGTCTGTTGGCTTTCCTTGGCTTTCTTGGCTGCATCATTCCAATCACTGTCACTGTAGACACATTGCCTCCTATGCTTCATGAGTCATAAACTTTCTTCTGCCTTTATCTTATAAAGACACTGGCCACTGGATGTAGCATCATGTGGATAATACAACATAACCACATGCTGAGTTCCTCAATTACATTACCAAAGATATTTTTATCCAAATAAGATAACTTTCACAAGTTCTGGGTGGACAAATCTTTTGGGGAGCCACCAGTCAATACACTCTAGCACCTAACAACAGAAAACCAAAACATGTGAAGAAAACTGATAGATTTGAAAAGGAAAATGGACAGTTCAACAATAGTAGACAGGTACTCCAATCCTCCAACTTTCAAAAATGAATAAAACAAGGTATAGTATCATCAAGGAAATCACATGACTATAAATGAACTAGATCTAACAACTATTTACAGAAACCTGCACCCAACAACAGCAAAACACACATTTTTTTCTTGAGTACCCACAGGATGTCCCCCAGGATAGATTATATCTTCAGTCAAAAGACAAATATCAATAAATTTAAAAGGCATGAAATCATACAAATACAGTAGATGCAATTAGAAATCATTAGGAATCAAGGAATACCAAGGAAATTTAAGAAATCCTCAAATATGTGGAAATTAATCACAATACTATTTACTGAGTTAAATAATAAATCACAAGGGGAATTAGAAAATATTTTGAGATGAATGAAAATAAAAATTAAAAATTATAAAATGCAACTAAAGTAGAGCTTATAGAGGAATTTATGGATGTCATTTGTATATTAAAAATATCTCAATAACCCAATAATCCACCTTAAAAATATAAAATGAACACACTAAATTCGATATATGTAGAAGGAAGTAAATAATAAAGGCTAGAATGGAAATAAAAAATAAACGAGAACAGAAAAATAAAAATTTTTTAAAAGATGGTTCTTGAAAAGGTCAATATTATTAACAAAACTTTGGCTAAATGGACCAAGGGAAAAAAGATTTAAAAAACTAAAATCAGGAATAAAAGAGGGGACATCACCACTGATCTTACAGAAATAAAAATAATTATAAGGGAATACTATGAACAATTGTATTTCAACAAATTAGATAACCTAGATGAAATGAAGAAAGTTCTAGAAAGATACAACCTACCAAAAGTGACTCAAGAATAAAGAGAAAACCTGCATAGACTTATAACAAGAACAACAACAAAAAAATCAGTTATTTAAAGTATTCCACAAACTGTAAAATTTTTGGTTCTAATTCTGTGAAAAATACTATTGGTAACTTGATATGTATTGCATTGAATCTGTTGATTACTTTGGGTAGTAGACTTTTTGACAATATTGATTCTTCCAATCCAAGAACATGGTATATCTCTCCATCTGTTTGTCATTTTTTATTTCTTTCATCAGTAATCTACAGATTCAATGCAATCCCTATCAAATTACCAATAGGATTTTTCACAGAATTAGAACCAAAAATTTTACAATTTGTATGAAAACATAAAAGACCATGAATAGCCAAGGCAATCTTGAGAAAGAAAAATGGAGCTGGAGGAATCAGGCACCCTGACTTCAGACTATAATACTAAAGCTACAGTAATCAAGACAGTATGGTACTGGCACAAAAACAGACATACAGATCAATAGAACAAAACAGAAAGCCCAGAGATAAACCCATGCACCTAAGGTCACCTAATCTATGACAAAGAAGGCAAGAAAATACAATGGAGAAAAGATAGTCTCTTCAATAAGTGGTGCTGGGAAAACTGGACAGCTACATGGAAATGAATGAAATTAGAATATTTTCTAACACCATACACAAAAGTAAACTCAAAATGGACTAAAGACCTAAAGGTAAGACTGGATACTATAAAACGCTTAGAGGAAAACAGGCAGAATACTCTCTGACATAAATCACAGTAATATCTTTTTTGATACACTTCCTAGAGTAATGAAAATAAAAACAAAAATAAACATATGGGACCTAATGAAACTTAAAAGTTTTTGCACAGCACAGGAAACAATAAAAAAAATGAAAAGACAACCCACAGTATGGGAGAAAATATTTGCAAATGAAGCGACTGACAAGGGATTAATCTCGAAAATATACAAGCAACTCAAGAAGCTCAATATCAAAAAAAACAAACAACCCAATCAAAAAAAATGGGTGGAAGATCTAAATAGACATCTCTCGAAAGAAGACATACGGATGGCCAAAAGGCACATGAAAAGATCCTCAACATCACTAATTATTAGAGAAATGAAAATCAAAACTACAATTAGGTATCAACTCACACTACTCAAAACGGTCATCATCAAAAAATCTACAAACAGTAAATGCTGGAGAGGGTGTGGAGAAAAGGGAACCCTCTTACTCTGCTGGTGGAAATGAAAATTAGTACAGCCACTGTGGAGAACAGTATGGAGGTTCCTTATAAAACTAAAAATAGAGCTATCATATGATTCAGCAATCCCACTCCTGGGCATATATTCAAAGAAAACCATAACTCAAAAAGATACATGCATCCCAATGTTCATTTCAGCACTGTTTACAGTAGCCAAGGCATGGAAGTAACTTAAATGTCCATCGATGGATGAATGGATAAAGAAGATGTGGTACATGTATACAATGGAATATTGTGCAGTCATAAAAAAGAATGAAATAATGCCATTTGCAGCAACATGCATGGACCTAGAAATTGTCATACTGAGTGAAGTAAGTCAGACAGATAAAGACAAGTATAATATGATATCACTTATATGCGTAATCTAAAAAAATGGTGAAAATGAACTTATTTACAAAACAGAAATAGAGTCAGATATAGAAAACAAACTTATGATTACCAAGGAGGAAACGGGGGAGGGATAAATTGGGAGAATGGGATTGACATATATACCCTACTATATATAAAACAGATTACAATAGGTCCTTATTAGTTTAGCACAGGGAACTCTACTTAATAGTCTGTAATGACCCATATGGGAAAAGAATCTAAAAAAGAGTTGATATATGTATATGTAAAAAAAAAAAAAAAAAAAGAACTATAGTAAACAACTTAGCCATGAAAAAATCTGTAATTTTTATGGTTTTGTGATTTAAAAAATAATAAAACTAAAAACTTTCCACAAAAAAGTCTAGGCCCAGATGGCTTTAATGGTGAATTCTATTGAATATTTAATAAAGGATTAGTAACATCATTCACAAACTCTTTCAAAAAACACAAGAGGAGAAAACACTTTCTAACTCATTGTATCAGGCCAGTAGTATACTTATACGAAAAGCAAAGATGCAACAAAAAAGGAAAACTGCAGATCAATATCTCTAGATATTAGATCTAGATATCAATTACAGGAAAAAAACTGCAAAAAATACAAACACATGGAGGCTAAACAATTTACTATTAAATAACCAAGAAATCATTAAAGAAATCAAAGAGGAAATCAAAAAATACCTAGAAACAAACGACAATGAAAACACAACAACCCAAAACTTATGGGACACAGCAAAAGCAGTTCTAAGAGGGAAGTTTATAGCAATACAATCCCGTCTTAAGAAACAAGAAAAGTATCGAATAAACAACCTAACCTTACACCTCAAACAATTAGAAAAAGAAGAACAAAGAAACCCCAAAGTGAGCAGAAGGAAAGAAATTATAAAGATCAGAGCAGAAATAAATGAAAAAGAAAGGAAGGAAGCCATAGCAAAAATTAATAAAACTAAAAGCTGGTTCTTTGAGAAGATTAAAAAAATGATAAACCATTAGCCAGACTCATCAAGAAAAAAAGGGAGAAAATGCAAATCAACAGAATTAGAAATGAAAAAGGAGAAGTAACAACGGACACCTCAGAAATACAAAAGATCATGAGAGACTACTACAAGCAACTATATGCCAATACATTTGATAACATGGAAGAAATGGATAAATTCTTAGAAAAATACAATCTTCCAAGACTGAACCAGGAATAAATAGAAACTATGAACAGACCAATCACAAGTACGGAAATTGAGGCAGTGATTAAAAATCTCCCAACAAACAAAAACTCAGGGCCAGATGGATTCACGGGCGAATTCTATCAAACATTTAGAGAAGAGCTAACACCTATCCTTCTCAAACTCTTCCAAAATATTGCAGAAGGCGAAACACTCCCAAACTCATTCTACGAGGCTACCATCACCCTGATACCAAAACCAGGCAAAGAGGTCACAAAAAAAGAAAACTACAGACCAATATCACTGATGAATATAGATGCAAAAATCCTCAACAAAATACTAGCTAACAGAAGCCAACAGCACATTAAAAAAAATCATACACTATGATCAAGTGGGGTTTATCCCTGGGATGCAAGGATTCTTCAATAGACGCAAATCAATCAATGTGATACATCATATCAACAAATGGAAGGATAAAAACCATATGATCATCTCAATAGATGCAGAAAAAGCTTTTGACAAAGTTCAACATGCATTTATGATAAAAGCTCTCCAGAAAATGGGCATAGAAGGAAATTACCTCAACATAATAAAAGCCATATATGAGAAACCAAAAGCCAACATCGTTCTCAATGGGGAAAAACTGGAAGCATTCCCTCTAAGAATAGGAACAAGACAAGGGTGTGCACTCTCACCATTACTATTCAACATAGTTTTGGAAGTTTTAGCCACAGCAAAAAGAGAAGGAAAAGAAATAAAAGGAATCCAAATTGGAAAAGAAGAAGTAAAATTGTCACTCTTTGCAGATGACATGATATTATATATAGAAAACCCTAAAGACGCTACCAGAAAACTGCTAGCACTAATTGATGAGTTTAGTAAAGGAGCAGGATACAAAATTAATGCACAGAAATCTCTTGCATTCCTATACACTAACAACGGAAGAGCAGAAAGAGAAGTTAAGGAAACTCATCCATTCACCATTGCAACAAAAAGAATAAAATACCTAGGAATAAACCTGCCTAAGGAGGCAAAAGATCTGTATGCAGAAAACTTTAAGACACTGAGGAAAGAAATCAAAGATGACACAAACAGATGGAGGGACATACCATGTTCCTGGATTGGAAGAATCAACATCGTGAAAATGACTGTACTACCCAAAGCAATCTACAGATTCAATGCAATCCCGATCAAATTCCCAATGGCATTTTTCACAGAACTAGAGCAAGAAATCTTACGATTTGTATGGAAATGCAAAAGACCCCGAATAGCCAAAGCAATCTTGAGAAGGAAAAATGGAGTTGGTGGAATCAGGCTTCCTGACTTCAAACTATTCTACAAGGCCATAGTGATCAAGACAGTATGGTACTGGCATAAAAATAGAAAGGAAGATCAATGGAATAGTATAGAGAATTCAGAAGTAAGCCCAAACACTTATGGGCACCTTATCTTTGACAAAGGAGGCACGAGTATACAATGGAAAAAAGACAGCCTCTTCAATAAGTGGTGCTGGGAAAATTGGACAGCTACATGTAAAAGAATGAAATTAGAACACTTCCTAACACCATACACAAAAATAAACTCCAAATGGATTAAAGACCTACATGTAAGGCCAGACACTCTAAAACTCCTGGAGGAAAACATAGGCAGAACACTCTATGACATCCATCAAAGCAAGATCCTTTTTGACCCACCTCCTAGAATCATGGAAATCAAATCAAGAATAAACAAATGGGACCTCATGAAACTTAAAAGCTTTTGCACAGCGAAAGAAACCATAAACAAGACTAAAAGGCAACCCTCAGAATGGGAAAATATAGTTTCCTATGAAACAACGGACAAAGGATTAACCTCCAAACTATACAAGCAGCTCATGAAGCTTAATACCAAAAAAGCAAATAACCCAATCCACAAATGGGCAGAAGACCTAAATAGACATTTCTCCAAAGAAGACCTACATATGGCCAGCAAACACATGAAAAGATGCTCAACATCACTAATCATCAGAGAAATTCAAGTCAAAGCCACAATGAGGTATCACCTCACACCAATCAGAATGGCCATCATCACAAAATCTGGAAACAACAAATGTTGGAGAGGGTGTGGAGAAAAGGGAACTCTCCTGCACTGTTGGTGGGAATGTATGTTGGTACAGCCACTACGGAAAACAATTTGGAGGTTCCTTAAAAAACTACAAATAGAACTACCATATGATCCAGTAATCCCACTCATGGGCATATACCCAAAGAAAACCATAATCCCCAAAGAAACATGTACCATAATGTTTATTGCAGCACTATTTACAATAGCCAGGATATGGAAGCAACCGAAATGCCCATCAACAAACAAATGGATAAAGAAGATGTGGCATATATATACAATGGAATATTACTCAGCTATAAAAAGGGATGAGATGGAGCTATATGTAATGAGGTGGATAGACCTAGAGTCTGTCATACAGAGTGAAGTAAGTCAGAAAGAGAAAGACAAATATTGTATGCTAACACATATATGGAATCTAAAAATGGTACTGATGAACTCAGTGACAAGAACAAGGACGCAGGTGCAGAGAATGGACTGGAGAACTCAAGGTTTGGGAGGGGGCAGGGGGTGAAGGGGAAGCTGAGACGAAGCGAGAGAGTAGCACAGACATATATATACTACCAACTGTAAAACAGAGAGCCAATGGGAAGTTGTTGTATTACAAAGGGAGTTCAACTCGAGGATGGAAGATGCCTTAGAGGACTGGGACGGGGAGGGTGGGGGGGAGTCGAGGGAGGGAGGGAATACAGGGATATGTGTATAAAAACAGATGATTGAATTTGGTGTACCCCCCCAAAAATAATAAATAAAATTAAAAAAAATAAAAATAAAAAGAGCAATCCAAAGTTAAAAAAAAATCTTATAAATATAAATGCAAAATTCCTAAATAAAGTACTAGCAAACTGAATCCAGAAGATATTAAGAGGATTATACATCATTAGCAAGTGGGATTAATCTCAGGATGCAAGGTAGTTTATCACCTGAATATCAATTGATGGAATACACAATGTTAATAGGAAAAGGACAAAAAATTGCATGGTCATCTCAACAGATGGAGAAAAAGTATTTGACAAAATCCGACACTCTTTCACAAAAAAACACTAAATAAAATAGGAATATGAGGAAATTTCCTCTTTCTCATATAAGACATTTATGAAAAACCACAGGTAACATCATATTAAATTGAGAAACCTGTGTGCTTTCCTACTAAGACCAGGAACAAGACAAAGATATTCACTCTTGTCATTTATATTCAACATTGTTTTAACCAGGTCACTCAGACAAGTAAATAAAAGGCATATGTATTGGAAAGGAAGGCTTTCTAATCATAGATGACACGATATTGTATTTAGAAAATCCTAACAAATACACTAAAACACTATTAGAATTAATAAACAATTTCAGGCAAGTAACAGGATAGAAGATCAATACACAAAAATCCATTTTATTGCTATACACTAGCAATGAAAACTCTGAAAATGAAATTTTAAAACGATTACATTACCAAAGCATCAAAAAGAATAAAATAGAGAAACAAATTTAACAAAAGAAGTTCAAAACTTATGCTCTGAAAACTACAAAATGTTGCTGAAAAGAATTAAAAAAATCTAAATAAATGGAAAGACAACCCATGTTCATGAATCAGAAAATTTAACATTGTAAAGAAGTAATATTCTCTAAACACTCCATAGACTCAACGAAATCCCTCAAAATCCCAGCTGCCTTTCATGCAGAAATATTTATGATTATCCTAAAATTCATATTGAAATGTAAGGGGCTCAGAGCCAAAACAAGCTTTAAAATGAAGAACAAGGTTGGAGGACTTACACTTCCCAATTTTAAAACTCACTATAAAGCTACATTAATCAAGATTGTTTGGCACTGGGATAAGAACAGATATCTAGATCAAAGGAACAGAATTGAGGATACATAACTAAATTATTAAATTTATGGTCATTTGATTTTCAATAAAGGTGGCAAGCTAATTCAAAAAGGAAAAATAGTCTCTTTGACAAATGGTCCAGTGATAACTGGATATCCTCATGCAAAGGACAAAGTCAGACCCCTACATAACACCATATACAAAACTTAACTGAAATGTATCATATACCTAAATTTAAGAGCTGAAATGATAAAAAAAAAATGTAAGAAAAAATATAAGAGTAATTGTTCATGACCTTGTATTATGCAATGGCTTGTTAGATACGACACAAAAAAGCACAAGTGATGAAAGAGGGAATAGATAAACTGGACTTAAGAAACTTAAAAACCTTTGTGCTTCTTGGTCTTCATCAAGTAATTGAAAAGAAAATCCACAGAATGGGAAAAATATTTGCAAATCATGTATCATTTATATCCAAAAAAACCATAACTTTCAACTCAACAATAAAAAACAAATAACTCAACTTTTAAATGGGCAAAGGACTTGACTAGACATTATTCTAAAGAGTAATAGGAATGGCCAACAAGCATATGAAAAGAATTTCAACATCATTAGTTATTAGGGTAATTCAAATAAAAACCACAATGAGATGCTACTTCACACTCACTGAGAAGGCTATAATTTTTTAAAAAGGAAAACAGTGGTGAAGAGGATATGAAGAAATTGAAACCCTTGTATATTGCTGGTTAAAATATCAACTGATGCAGCATCCGTGGAAAACAATTTGGGTTTTAATATAGCTTTCAAAATATACTACAACAGGATTGTTTTCAATTACCTGAAGAAATCTGGGTAAAGAGAAAACAAGAGTTGTACAGTAAGAAAAGGCCAGGTTTAAGTTTAATAAACAAGATGTATGCATGAAGTCTTAAACTTACTAGAAGTCAACCATTCAAGTGAAATGTGGCTCTTCCTAACAGCCAGTGTAAAAAGCAAAATTTGATCTCTTACCTGATGATAAGATAAAACTTGACCTGAAAAATCTCTTTTCTGTGTCCTCACAGAAGTGACATTACAATTTACCCAACAGCACCTTTAGGGTTAACAAAACAACTACTTTCACAGGGCTATTTATCATGCATATTTGTACCATAATGATAAAGCTTAATTCAGTAAAACTAGTTCTATCATCAGCTAAATAATGCAGGTTAGGTGTATAGTTTTCTGATGGCCTGGATTTGAATTTGAGCCACTTTGGAGTATTTACAAAATAGAAGAATTACATCCTTTAAGAGATCTTCCATATAAATTATTTTTTTCAATCAGGTTTTAGATATGTGTTAGAAGGGTGACAAACAAATCTTCACAGGGGCCACAACAGTAAAATAAATGAGAGAAATGGGATTTTGTAATAAAAACAAACTACAAATACAATTGAAAATGGTATTTAATATACAGTGACCTCCATCTTAGGGGTTAGGGGTTATGGTAAACCAGAGCCTACTATACTTCCAACCAGTCTATTTTTACTATAACCAAAATATGTGTGATATGTTGCTAGATCTCTTCCTTTTCTTAGTTCTATCACTCAGAGGTCAGTTACAGAAAAAACAGAAACCATTAAGGCTATTTTATGCATAAAGAGTGAAGGGCTTCAATATGGGAAACTGAGTGTTTGCAATTTGTTGAGGGTGAGTCTTCAGGAATGACTGCCAGGAGAAAGACGAAGAATCAGACCTCAAGTAAGCTGCCAACCCTATTTCAATCAGGAAAGTGGGAAATCCTCAATCTTTCACTTTATTGACTCCAAGAACAATACAATTAAGAAGCTACTACTGCTTTTAATTGTTCGTTCCAGAGTCATGTCTTTCCCATTAGGTCCACACTGGCAACAAAATTAATACCAACAACTAAAGGATGCAACTTTTGGCCCTGGTTCTTGATTTCCACAAACCTGGTGACAGGAATACTGCTTTACAGGTAAACCAAAAATCTCCATGATCATGTTTGCCACCAGGAACAGCTGGAACCTCTGCTTTTTAAGTATCACTTAACTATATCTGATTGGTGAATCTAAAACTAAATAATATCTTCATGAAAAAGTGACTGGAGTTTTAGTGTTGGCAATTAATTCAATTTTTTTTAAAAGTATTAATGGGCAGGCTAACAGCGTGGGAGCTGATAAAGCACACCTGTGAGCATATTTGGCTTCATGAGAAATAACTGGATGGTAGTTTGTGGTCTACTTCAAAATGGAGGAACAGAAGATCAAGCTCTGCCCTCCAGTCTATAAAGAAATACCATTAGTGCTTTCCTCTAATAAAAACATTTAAAATTGTATTTATCTTACAAAAGTAGAAATTCTTGATTAAAACAGTCCAACAATATGCAAGTTTATGTAGTAAAAATGAAAATTTCTCACCTATCACTGTCACTCCCCTTAGGTAACTTCTATTAACATTGTGAAATAAATCATACCTCAGTGTGAAAAAAAATGAGATGAAAAAGCAGGAAAATATGACCAATAATCAAGAGAAAGTAATTCTAAATAGAAGCTAACCGTCAGATAACCCAGATGTCAGTTCTAGCTTACAAGGACTTAGCACTTTAAAACACCAAAAAAGAAAGTACTTACAATTCTGTGGGTTGATTGGGTGATTCTTCCACTGCATGCAGTGCCAGTTAGGATCACTCATATAACTTCATTCATTTAAGAGCTTAGCTGGAGTGCCTTGGTTCTCCTTTATGTGGACTCATTTTTCACACTATGTCTTAGCCTCCAGGACCTTCTACATTTATACCCTTGATTTGCTTTTGATTCTGGGAAGTGCTCAGGATTTAATCAACTTCATGAGGCCATTCCTTACTTTGGAAGAAGCTACAAATGAAAAAAAAAGTTTTATTTTCCAAACTAGTAAGTCTTATATTAGACATATTTATTCCATTTTATTCTTGAAAACTGAACAGTTCCTTCTCTTGCTCAACTCTCTCTTACCATACTTTATCATAGATAGCTAAAAGAAACTAATTGACACTTCTGAATTCTTGACAATTTGATTTCCTGGCTATCACCTTAACTAGTTCTAAAATTTTGTTAGGTATTTTTTCTACCTTCCAAGTTATCACATGTGACAATCTTCTAAATGTTATTTCAATATATAACAGAGAGCTCCCTTTTCCAGGGGCAACAGCAGTCTCCTCACTGTTCTCTCAGCCTTCAATAACAATTTCCTCAACACTGTTCTAGTCACACAGTCTCAAAAACAATGGCATCTATTTTATGTTTTTTTTACAGAAACACTCCACTTCTGGGGGGCAATTATATTTGTTATCTATTATTCTTTAACAAGCACTACAAAATGAGTAATTTTAAACAGGAATGATTTATTACTTCTTACAAGGCTATACGTTGACTCAGTAGTTACTGTCCCACATAGTGTCACCTGCAATCACACATATGACTGCATTCAACTGGGAGTTAAACTGGTTCACCTCAGTCTCCTGCACTGTACTTTCTCATCACAGGGTGTCTCAGCTCCCAGTGCTTTTCTACATTCCCCCCATAATAGAAGGATAGCTAGCATGGACTTCCTTACAAAAATGCAGCTGGTTTCTAAATGAGCAAAAAAAGGAAATTCAAAGGTCCTGAATGGTGATTCCCAGAAGTAGCATAGTATTGCTTCCACTGCATTCCATTGGTCAAAAACTTACAAAGACAACCAGGATTCAAGGAGAGTGAAAATAGACTCTTACTCTTTTATGGGAAGAATACTAGACCATACTGGGAAGGGAGAAAATTGTTGAAAACCAATCTATCAATCTCAGCAACCTACAAAATGAAAAAACTCAGAACCCCCAGGCAGGATACATACAAAGAAAACTCCAGCTAGGCCCGTATAGTCAAACTGCTGCAAATCAATGAAAATGATAATCTTAAAATCTGTCAGAGAAAAACTAAATACTATATAGATGAAAACAATAATAAGTCTGATAGTAGACTTCTTATCAAAATAAAATAATAGAGGGTAGAAGACAATGGACTTACATATTTAAAGTGTTGGGGAAAAAAGTAAAGTTAGAATTCTATACACTGCAAAATATCTTTCAAAAAAAGACTAAATGAACATATTTCCAGGCATACAAAAGCCAAAGAATTTGTGTCCAATATGCCTATACCACAAGAAATGATTTAAAAAAATTGTCCTTCAGGAAAAAGGTGCAGATTGTCAGGGAAAATATGAATAGCACCAGAAAAGATATGTATGTGGGTACCTATAAAAACATATCTTAAATAAAAATAAAACATTAAATATACATGTACAGCAATTTATTATGGGGTTTATAACATACATATAAACTATATCACACCAAAGTACATATATTGGGAGAATATGGACATATACTAATCTAAGGTTTTTATATTGTGTGGAAAATAGTGGGATATTATGTGAAATTAGACTGCAATTAGTAAAGGATGCATTCTATAATTTTTAGAGAAACCACTAAAAATAAAACAAAAAAGATATAGGTAAAGTCAATAGAAGAGATAAAAGCAAATACTAAAATATATATAACTAGCTCAAAGGAGGGAAGGAAAGAAGGAACAGAAGAAAAAAGAAAAGATGGCATAAATATAAAACAAATACCAAGATGACAGACAAACTCAACCATAGCAAAAATTGCATTAAATACAAATGGGCCAAATACTATAATTGAAAAACAGAGATTATCAGATAGTAGAATAAAGCAAAACCCAATTCCATGATTTACAAGAACTGTACTTTAAATATAAGGACATAAACAGGTTGAAATTAAAAGGATGAAAAAAGGTGTTCCATGGCAATAGTAATCTCAGAAAATGTAAACTGTATGGAAAAGTGTAATGCCAGAAAGAAATTTAATAATAATAAAGGGGTAATTCATCATGAAGATATAATAATTCGAAATGTGTATGCAACTAGGAAAGAAGCTTCAGAATACCAAAAAAAAGTTTAAAATTTAAGAGAGAAATAAATATACAATCATTACCAAATATTTTAATCTCTCTCTCATAAAGAGATAGAACAGGTAGATAAGAAATCAGTAAAAACCTAGAAGATTTGAACAATAATATCAGTCATCTTGACCTAATGTACATTTATAGATTCCTATACTGAACAACTGTAGATAACAGTCTATTCAAACTCAGATTAAACATTTACCAAGACAGACCAAATGCTGAGCTATAAAACGTCTCAATAAATTTCAAAGGACTGAAATCATATAGAGTATTGCACTGGCCACTTGGAATTATATTAGAAATCAATAAAAATTAGATATCTATAAATTTATAAATACTTGGAAATTATTCAACATATCTATAAATTAACAATGATTCAGAAAAAAGACAAGAAAAATTAAAAACTAAATTATGAATACACAGCATATCAAAAGTTGTGGGATGAAGCTAACACCATGTTTAGAGGTAAACATATAGCGTGAACTTTTTAAATAAAAAAAAGAAATGTTTAAAATTAATGACTTCTGCTTTCATCTTATTCGAGGAAAGGAAGAGCAAATTAAACCCAAAATAAATAGAAGAACTTACATCAATGAACTAGAAATTGGATAAGTTATAGAAAAATTCAAAGATTTATCTTTTAAACATTTAATAAAATTTGTAAATCACTAGTAGGACTAATAAAGAAAAAAAGAAAAACAGCACAAATTATCTACATTAGAAATGAATAATGAGGGAACATCACTACAGTTTCTACAGACATTAAAATTATGAAAAGGGAATGTTATGAACAATTTTATTCCAGTCAATATGACAAATTGGAGGAAATTACCAATGTCCTTGGAAGATAAAAACTACCAAAACTCAAACAAGAAAAAATAGAAAAGTTGAATCATCTTCTATACGTTAAAGAAAATGAATAAAAAATCAATAGCCTTCCCTCAAAGAAATCTTTAGGCCCAGATGCTTTCCCTGGTGAATCCTATCAAACCCTTAAGGAAGAACTAATGCCAATCCTACACAAATTCTTCTAAAACTTAGAGGAGAAGAGAATACTCTCCATCTCATTTTACAAGGCTGCATAACACTATTACCAAAATCTGACAAAGAATTACAAGAAAAAATTAGAGATGGATATTACTCATGAATATAGAAGCAAAATTCCTTAATAAAACAGTAGCAAATAAATATCAGCAATATATTAAAATGATAAAACATCATGAATAAGTAGTTTATTCTAGTAATAAAAAGTTGATTCATCATTTCAAAAACAGTTGATGAAATCCATCATTATAACAGACTAAAATTAAAACCATATTATCTTTTCAACATGTACAGAAAAAGCATCTCACATATTTCAATATCAATTCATGATTAAAATGTAAACTTTCAATACATTAGGAATAGAAGGAAATGTACTCAACCTGATAAAGGCATCTATGAAAAATTCACAATCGTAGTTTGCCTGGATTTTTCAGGTAGAAATATTTGGGTGTCCCTCCCTGGAATTGAAAGTAAAGGCACAATGAGGAAACCAATTACCGAGCACAAACTAAACAAATTTCCAAGTTGGATTTAAGCTCCAATCAGAACAAGGTGTAAACATGTGTGCGTGCACACACACACACACACACAAATACACATAAACATGTGACAATCATACGTTCATGGATTTTTTTTTCTGATGACCACTATTTACGGATAAGAGTGTACCCTACTTTCTCACCAACACGTCTGCTTCCTATTTGGCATGCATCCAAATTTCTGCTGTGTTAATATTTGCTCCTGGGAGGAGATGAAGGAAAAAAGGTCCGTAAGGTTTCCATTGGCACAGACAGTAGAAACATCTGCTGAATTCACTAGCAGCTTGCTGGCCCAAGTCAGCAGGGAGAGTTGATGCTTATCAACCCTGCCATATGAATCGATATTTCCTGTGCCCTGGGGCTACACAAGCTTAATCAAGAAAGAATAGGGAAGTGCATTACATGTCAGAATTCCCTCATTAAACAAGCATCATATATATATTTTTTAGAACTTTTATTGAGATACAGTTAACATACGATAAACAGCATATATTTAGAGTGTACAATTTGGTATCCCAATCTCCCAATTCATCCCCCCCCAACCCTCCTCACTTTCCCCACTTGGTGTCCATGTGTTTGTTCTCTACATCTGTGTCTCTATTTCTGCCTTGCATTTCCTCTTTCATAGTTGTTAGCATTTGCCTTACATATTGAGGTGCTCCTATATTGGGTGCATATATATTTATAATTGTTATCTCCTCTTCTTGGATGGATCTCTTGATCTTTATGTAATGTCCCTTCTTGTCTCTTGTAACATTTTGTATTTTAAAGTCTATTTTATCTGATGTGACTATTGCTACTCCAGCTTTCTTTTGATTTCCATTTGCATGGAATATCTTTTTCCATCCCCTCACTTTCCATCTGTATGTGTCCCTAGGTCTGAAGTCAGTCTCTTGGAGACAGCATATATATGGGTCTTGTTTTTGTATCCATTCAGCCAGTCTGTGTCTTTTGGTTGGTGCATTTAGTCCATTTACATTAAAGGTAATTATCAATATGTATGTTCCTATTACCAGTTTCTTAATTGTTTTGTTGTTGTTTTTATAGGTCCTTTTCTTCTCTTATGTTTCCCACTTAGAGAGTTCCTTTAGCATTTGTTGTAGGGCTGGTTTTGTGGTGCTGAATTCTCTTAGCTGTTGCTTGTCTGTAAAGCTTTTGATGTCTCTGTTGAATCTGAATGAGATCCTTGCTGGGTAGAGTATTCTTGGGTGTAGGTTCCTCCCTTTCACCACTTTAAATATATCATGCCACTCCCTTCTGGCTTGCAGAGTTTCTGCTGAGAAATCATCCATTAACCTTATGGGAGTTCCCTTGTATGTTATTTGTCATTTTCACCTTGTTGCTTTTAATAACATTTCTCTGTCTTTAATTTTTGTCAGTTTGACTACTATATGTCTTGGCATGTTTCTTCTTGGGTTTATCCTGCCTGGGACTCTCTGTGCTTCCTGCACTTGGGTAGCTGTTTCCTTTCCCATGTTAGGGACGTTTTCAACTATAATCTCTTCCAGTATTTTCTCGGGTCCTTTCTCTCTCTCTTCTCCTTCTGGCACCCCTATAATGCGAATGTTGGCACGTTTAACATTGTCCCAGAGGTCTCTTAGGCTGTCTTCAGTTCTTTTCATTCTTTTTTCCTTAGTCTTTTCCGCATCAGTGATTTTCACCATTCTGTCTTCCAGGTCACTTATTCGCCCTTCTGCCTCAGTTAATCTGCTATTGGTTTCTTCTAGTGTATTGTTCATTTCAGTTATTGTGTTGCATATCTCTGTTTGTTTGCTCTTTAATTCTTCTAGGTCTTTGGTAAACTTTTCAATCTTTGCATCCAGTCTTTTTTCAAAGTCCTGGATCATTTTCACCATCATTATTCTGAATTCGTTTTCTGTAAGGGTCCCTATCTTCTCTTCATTTAGTTGTGTTTCTGGGTTTTAATCCTGTCCCTTCATCTGGTACAAAGTCCTCTGCTTTTTCATTTTCTCTATCTTTCTGTGGCTGTGGTTTTCAGTTCCACAAGACGAAATGCTGCTGATACTGCTTGATACTGCTGTCTGCCCTCTTGTGGAGGAAGCTACCTAGGAGGCTCTTGTGTGCTTCCTGATGGGAGGGACTCTGTTCATGGATATTTAATAAAGACTGTTGTTAGAAATTTTAAATTATGCTTTTCCAAAATATCCTAACTCCAGTGGAGACAGAGGCAGGGTTGCCATGTACAGCTGAGCAAAGTGTACACTGCACAACTAGTGGGGCACCATTCACACAGACAATAATGTGAATGGCATTCCTTGGAACTGTAAAATATAGTGGCCTTTTATGAGGCATTTGCTTCTGGCAAAGTTATTCAAGGAGTAGGACTTACATTTACCAAACTGCTTCTTATCAAACTCATACTGCAATACTACATGAAGAAACCAGGCTCGTACTTACCGATAAAGTAAATTTTCATATCTGTTTCCAAATTTGTTTTCAGTGTTCTGCAAAACTAGTTTTGAATACTCATCCAAGCTGCCAGAAAAATCCTTGCATTTCCTTAGTAGTCTTCTGGTGCAATATACCTCTTTGTCACATTTTCCTTCCTCAAAATGAACCTGTCTTGAGTTATATGCTCTCAGAAGGTAATCTGAAGAATTATTGTTGAGGTGCTAATAGAGGATAATATAAATTATGAACTGTAATTTATAATAATAACATAGTGGATCATATCTTCCAGATATTTTTTTCTTAGGAAATATAAAAAGTTTTAAAACGGCTTTTTTTTTATCGGATCCCCTTATAAAAGTCAAGGTCAACCACTAAATTGTAACTCAAGAGAAAGTACTGCCACTGGGAACTCAACTAATGGAGGTCAGGTCTATTGCATTCTGTGTATCTAACTTGATATAGGAATAGAACTACAAGAATCTAGAAGAACTGATAGCTAATATAGCACAGTAATTCTCTCTCAAATATCAGTTGTCTCAATTGCACTTTTGTCAGGAGCTGGATAGCAGTCACTTCAGGGTTGGGCTCTCAGAAGTGTGTCTAGAATTCTGATATCCCAAGCCTATCAATTAAATTGAAACCCACATACTTCAGTTACCTGATAAGCTAAAGACTAAGCTGACATTATGTAATATGACAATTCATAGACCTAACGTATTCTTGCTGAGGCAGACTAGCCCACCTATATACATAGAACTGCCTACAGTGTTGCCTTCAGGCATAGCCAAATGTTCCCTTAAAAAATAAATTTTGAATCTATTCCAGTGCTTAAACAGGGATCCTGTTGTGTTCTCAGAGTTCAGAATCATAGGACATGGAAGATATCATCTTGACCTAGAAAAAGTTAACGAAAAACCTTACCATGAACTGAAATCATCCTACCTTATCACTTTGTTGTAGACAATCTAATTTGAAGTAGTACTTCATTGAAATGGTTCTGCCAGGTTGGGTGTCCCCAAATATTTGAACAAATTAACTTACTGAGTGGAATAACTGGTGTTCATGTGAACAATTTAAGTATACCAACCGGGATGGCTCCCTTTTTCTATGCCAGACTATATTTGATTTTTTTTTATCACAATGAGGTAGAAATGTCTAGTCACTAAAATACAGATACTTGTCAAAAAAGCCTAAAGCATCATTCTCTAGCCAATGAAATAAACAACATACAGATAATATCAACAATGCTTTCAGCCCACTGAATAAATATTCAGTGGTAACATACTCATAAGCCCAGTATTGACACTACTCCCTTAGTGACTGTGGTATAGATAAAAGTGATTTTTACCTACAACCAATAGCAGGACCACTGTAGAGGCTACAGAGTTGATATTCCAGAAAAGGACCTGAATGCTCTAACACATTTATTCATTTCTGTGGGTAGATACTGTCAATCTAAGGTGAAATCAAATTACAATATCTCTATGTCTTACCTGGGGTTCAAAGGAAAATGTTCCCCCATAAAATATATTTGTAGCAAAAAAGAAGGAGACTGCAACATTTCAAATTAAAAAGGTATTATTCTCCCTCACTGCAGATCTATAAAGTCAATAAGGACTTTGGCATATATTGCTTAGGGTCAACAGTCAAAATCTATTAGTCTTATCTTTTCCCAATACAAAGAAAAAAATTATCAAAGTGTGGTCCATAACATCAGAAAATCAATTAATGTAATACACCATATCACTAAAATAAAGCACAAAACCCACATAATCATATTAACAAACACAGAAAAAACATGTGCCAAAACCAACTTCCCTTTATAATAAAACCCAGAAACTAGAAATAGAAGGAAACTTGCTGTAGTTGATAAAGGGCATCTATGAAAATGAGAGCTAAAGTCATACTTAAATGAGAGACTAAGTGTTCTACCCCTTAAGATCAAGAATAAGACAAGAATGTCAACTCTCACTAATCCTATCCAACACTGTACTAGAATTTCCAGCCACAGTGATCATGTAAGAAAATGAAATATCAGAGCTTCTATATTGGAAATGAACATCTATTTGCAGATGATATGATCTTGCATACACTAAATCCTATGGAATTCACACACAAAAATCTATTAGAACTAATAACTGAGTTCAGCCAGTTGGGAGGATACAAAATCAATATAAGTGAACCAACTTTATTTCCATACATTATTAATGAACAATCCAAAAATGAAATTAAGAAAACAATTCAATTTACAACAGCATCAAAGAGAATAAAATACCTAGGAATAAACTCTGAAAACTATAACAATTGCTGAAAGAAATTAAAGATGACTGAAATAAATGGAAAGACACTCCATGTCTTGGAACAGAAGACAATATTGTTAAGATGACAATACTCTTCAAATTGATCTACAGAGTCAATACAATCTCTATCAAAATGCACACTGCTTTTCTGCAGAAATTGACAAGGTGATCCTAAAATTTATTTGGAAATTAAAAAGAACTAAAATATCAAAAACAATCTTGAGAAAGAATAAAGTTGGAGGACTCACTAGATTTTAAAACTTACTACAAAGCTACAATAATCAAGAAAGTGTGTTAATAGCATATAGATATATAGATCAATGGAATGGAATTTAGAATCTAGAAATAAAACCCATTTATTTATGGTCAAATAATTTTCAACAAGAGTGTAAAGATGAATTACTGAGGAAAGAATAGTTTTTAACAAGTGGTTCTGGTACAGCTGGATATTCACATGCAAAAGAATGAAACTGGATGACTTACATCACAAAGAAAAATTAACTCAAAATTAGCTCTAGACATAAATATAAGAGCTAAAAATATGAAACTCAAAAGAAAATATAGGAGTAAATCTTAGATATGACATAAAAAGGGCAAGGTGAAAAATAAATAAATTGGAGTGATCAATTGAAATTTTTGTAACACAATGGACAACATTAAGAGGTTTAAAGGACACCCTAGTGATTTTCTCATATAAGGGTTGTTACCTGAAGCAATTAAATGGATAGTTGTAGCTAAAAATATTCAATTTACAATGACTCCTCCAATATTTTTGGTATTAAAATGTCCCAATATGGAGTGACATTGCCAAAAAAGGCAGAGCAAGGAGTTCCAAGGTTATGTCCTTCCACTGAAGTAAGGATAAACTGTCAAAAACTGTCAGAATTGACTTTTTCAAAACTAAACAAACCAGACTGCCCTCCTCAATGTGAGTAGGCATCATCTAATCCATTGAGAGCCTGAATAGAACAAAGAGGCAGAGGAAGAGAAAATTTCATCTCTCTGCCTAAATGTATGAGTTGGGTCGTTGGTCTTCTCCTGCCTTTAGACTGGGACATGAACCATCAGTTCTCCTTGTCCTCTGGCCTTTGGATTAGAGCTAGAATTTACACCATTAGCTATTCTGGTTCTCAGGTCTTCAGACATAGACTGGAACTACACCACTGGCATTCCTGGGTCTCCAAGAATACATAAAATATATAAAACTATATTAATAATATACATATATCCTCTATTGGTTCTATTTATCTGGAAAACCCTGAATAATACAGACTTTGGTATGAGGAGTGGTTCTAGAGGAATACAATTTTAAGGACTTGTTTTCTAAATACTAAATTGGTCTTGGGTTCCTAGAATTGGTTCTCTAATCTGATTCGATTTGAAGAATCATTCTATTTCCAGTAGTAAAGAAAGCACTGATAGTCCACAGTGTGATCTGGCAGTATGGATATGCAAAATATTATTGGATAGGGACTTCCCTGGTGGTGCAGTAGTTAAGAATCCACCTGCCAATGCAAGAGACACGGGTTCAATCCCTGGCCCAGGAAGATCCCACATGCCATGGAGCAACTAAGCCCATGCACCCCAATTACTGAGCCTGTGCTCTAGGGCCTGTGACCCATGACTACTGAGCCCACACGCTGCAACTACTGAAGCCTGTGTGCCTAGAGCCCGTGCTCTGCAAGAGAAGCCACCGCACTAAGAAATCCACACACAGCAATGAAGAGTAGCCCCCGCTTGCTGCAACTAGAGAAAGCACACACACAGCAACAAAGACCCAACACAGGCATAAATTAATTAATTAATTTTAAAAACCTATAAAAATAGTATTGGATATTTCTAATCAACTACTTTATAAGAAGCAAGGAGTTGGGTGCCTGTGTACATGATACTTTCAAAAATTTGGGGGAAATAAACAAATATAATAAGATTGGTTGGTTCCTCCTGAACTTACTGGACGAAGTGGTAAAAGAAAAGGATGAGCTCTGGGTTTCCAATTTCCAGCTCAAGTGCAGCATAAATGATCTGAAAACTTCTATGTATAACCTGAAGGACACACTTATTTCCTATAGCCATAGGGTTGAGACTGCTGAAAACTGAATATAGAATAATGGTGTCCTAACTGGTTGAAATACAACACAAATCTCAGTCTCAGTCTCACAGTGTATCTATTGTTACAGTGAGCACATTGATTGGGGAAGATGGTATCTTATAAGTTGGAATGGAAAGTATGAGAAGACCTTAATGAAGCTGCAGTCATTCAGGCCCTAAATTCTAATAAGCCTTTTTTTAATCAGTGGAAGAGGCCTCCCTCCCTCCCTCTCCCCATCAGAAGCAGGGATTAACCCTGCATTATCTGAGGAAACTATACTGGCCACCCCTGAGGCAGTTGTGTTGCAAGACCATGCTGATTATCCTCAGCACCATACCCCACCAGCCTTCTTTGCTTCTAGACCTATAACTAGATTCAAGTCACAGCAGGCCCCTAATATGAGGTTCAAAGTGTGATTCATAATGAAGTACACTATACTCCAAAAGAATAATCTGTTTTCAAATTTAGACAGAAAGAAATACAGGCAATATGTGTGGGAATAGATATTAAGGATGTGGGATAATGGTAGAAGGAATATGAAGTTGGATCAGGAGGAATTTATTGATACGTATTTACTAAGTAGATATTCTGCATTTAATGTTGTGGCTCTGGAGTTAGAGAGGGTTCTAACAGTTTGTTTAGTCCGTTGGCCAAAAAACGGATGAAAAGGTGGTCCATTGTAAACAAAGTGGACATACTGGACCTCCCTTGCTTTAATGCAGAGAAAGAGTGGATGTATCATTTAAGACCTACACACCCACACTGGGAAGATCCAGAAGACATACCTTTCACCAACACTGTGAAAAATAAATTTGTGAGGGGAGTCCTGGCAACCTTGAGGGGCTCTATAATTGGTCTTCCATGAAGGCCAGACCTTACAGTGGGAACTGCAGTCACTGAAATAGGAAACCTATATGCAATGGGGCTAAATGGATTCCAGGGTGGCAGTGACCAAGTGGTAGCACTCAACTGCCAAAAGCAAGGTGGATGGTGTTACTGTAATGGACAAGAGTCAAAATAGCAGTCAGGTTATAGACCCAGAACACATAGAATGTAAGGGAGCCCAGGCCCCCCTGACTCCCCACATATTCCTTGAGGAAGGAATTTGGTCTACTGCCAAAAATTTATACTGTTAATCTATCTCCCAGCCTTCTCCAAAGGGCCATGACTGTGGATTGGGGGAATGAAAGTAATCAAACTTTTGGGGACTTTTGACCAAAGTCAATCATTTTCCTATATACCAGCAATGAACAAGTGAAATTTGAAATAAAAGCACAATACCATTTACATTAGCACCCCCAAAATGAAACACTTAGGTATAAATTTAACAGAATGTTGTAAGATCTATACGAGGAAAACTACAAAATTCTGATGAACAAAAGCAAAGAAGAACT
Organism: Hippopotamus amphibius kiboko; assembly: GCF_030028045.1. Taxonomy (NCBI): domain Eukaryota; kingdom Metazoa; phylum Chordata; class Mammalia; order Artiodactyla; family Hippopotamidae; genus Hippopotamus; species Hippopotamus amphibius. The sequence continues at coordinate 29,787,836 of NC_080203.1, forward strand.
AAGCAGAGAGAAATGCCATGTTCATGAATAAAAAAACACAATTTTGTCAAGATGTCCGTTCCTCCCAACTAGATCTATGGATTCAATACAATCCCAATAAAAATTCCAAGTTATTTTGTGTATATCAACAAAGTGACTGTAAAGTTTACATGGATAAGGCAAAGACCCAGAATAGCCAACACTATATTGAAGGAGAAAAACAAAGTTGGAAAGCTGATGTAATCCAACTTCAAGGGTTACTAAAAAGCCAGAGTAATCAATACAATGTGGTATTGGTGAAAGAAGAGAAAAATAGATCAATGGAACAGAATAAAGAGCCCAGGAATAGGCCCACAAAAATATAGTCAGCTGATCTTTGACAAAGGAGTAAGGGCAATACAAGGGCACAAAGACAGTCTTTGTAACAAATGGTGCTGGAACAACTCCACACCCGAAGAAGAAGAAGAGGAAGAAGGAGAAGGAGAAGGAGAGGAGGAGGAGGAGGGGGAAGAGAGGGGAGGAGGGGGAGGAGGAGGAGGAGAAGAACACAAATTTTATACCTTTCACAAAAATCAACTCTAAATGGATCACAGTCTTAAACATAAAATACAAAAGTATAAAATGATAATAAAACATAGTACAAAACCTTGTTGACCTTGGGTGTGGTGATGACTTTTTAGATACAACGGCAAACGGACAATCCATGGAAGAAATAATTGATAATTTAGACCTCATTAAAACTTAAAAACTTTTGCTCTGTGAAAGACAATGTCAAGAGAATGAGTAGACAAGCCACAGACTTGGATAAATATTTGCAAAAAACACATATGAAATAGAACTATTGTTCAAAATATACAAAGAACTGTGAAAACTCAACAATAAGGAAATGAACACCATGATTAAAAAACAGTCCAAAGACTTTAACACACACCTCACCAAAGAAGATACAGATGGCCAAAAAAATGACAAGATGCTCCTTATCACATGTCATATATGTCATCAGGCAAACACAAGTTTAAACAACAGCAAGAAACCACTATATACTTACCAGAATGGCCAAACTCCAGAACACTTACAACACCAAACGCTAGCAAGGATGTGGAGCAACAGAAACTCTCACTCATTGCTGATGGGAATGCAAAATGACATAGTACCTTTGGAAAACAGCTGGGAATTTTCTTACAAAGCTAAACATTTCCCATATGATCTAGAAATCACGCTCCTTGCTGTATACCCAAATGAAATGGAAAATTTATATCCACATGAAATCCTGCACTTGAATACTTATAGCAGTTTCTTTCATAACTGTCAAAACTTAGACGCAACCAAGATGTCCTTCAGTAGGCGAATGAATAAACAAATTGTGGTATGTCCAGACAATGGAATATTTTTTAACACTAAAAAGAAATGAAACATTAAGGTAAGAAAGTACATGGAGAAACCTTAAATATGTATCACTAAGCAAACCAAGTTAACCTGATAAGGCTATATACTGTATGATTCCAACTACAGATATACCTCAGAGATATTGTGGGTTCAGTTTCATACCACTGCAATAAAGCAAATATCACAATAAAGCAAGTCACACAAATTTTTTGGTCTTCAAGTGCATATAAAAGTTATTTTTACACTATATCTTATGTCTAAAAAATGTACACACCTTAATTAAAAACACTTTATCATCTGAGACTTCAGCAAATCATAATCTTTTTGCAATAGTAACAATAAATATCACTGATCACAAATCACCATAACAAATACAATAATGAGAAGGTATGAAATATTGCAAGAATTCCCAAAATGTAACAGACACTCAAAGAGAGAAAATATTGTTGGAAAAATGGTGTCAATAGACTTGCTATATACAAGGTTGCCAGGAACATTCAATGCATAAAAAATGCATTATTTGTGAAGCACAAAAACATGAAGCACAATAAAATGAGGTATTATTCTATATGATGTTCTGGAAAAGGCAAAACTATGGATTCAGTAAAACAATCAGTAGATGTCAGGGGTTGCGGGGGTGGGAAAAGATGACTAAGTGGAGCACAGAGGATTTTTAGGACAGTAAAAGTATTTTGTATGGTACCATAACAAAAGAAAGATGTCATTATACATTTATCCAAACCCATAGAAAGCACAACATCAAGAATGAACTGTAATGTAAACTGTGGACTTTGGGTAATTATGATGTGTCAATGAAAGTTCATCAATTGTAACAAATGTGCCACTTTGGTGGGGAAAGTTGATAATGGGGGAGACGATGCAACTGTGAGGGCAGAAGGTGTATGGGAAATCTCTGTAGGTTCCTCTCAATTTTGCTATGACTCTAAAAAATAAGTCTTAATTTAAAAACAAATGGACTCAAGAAATAGAAAACCTGAATGGAATGGACCTATAACAAGTAAAGAGATTGAATCAGTAATCAAAACTCTCCTAACAGTAAAAAAAATCTCAAAACCAGATGGCTTTACCAGTGAGTTTTATCAAACATTTAAAGAAGAAATAATCCAAATCTTTCCAAAACTCTTCCAGAAAATAGAAGGGTACACTTTCTAATACATAATATGAAGTCAGCATTACTTTGTTAATGAAACCAGACAAAGGCATCACAGGAAAACTATAGAACAATATTCTTTATGAATATAGGTGCAAAAATCCTTAACAAAATATCAGCATACCAAATCCAGCAGTATATTACACACATGATAAAATGGGATTTATCCCAGGAATGAATGCAAAGGCAACTCAACAACTGAAAAACAATGTAATACATCATGCTAACATAATGAAGAAACGCATTTGCCAAATCCAATACCATTCATGAAAAAGAAAACACACTCCAATGACTAGGAATAGAAGGGAGCATCCTTAAACTGATAAAAGTCATTTATGGAAAACATCATACTCAATGGTGAAAGACTGAAAGCTTTCCCCTATGATCAGGAACAAGACAAAGATATCTTCTTTCACCATGTCTATTCAATGTTGCACTAGAAGTTCTAGAGAGAGCAATTACATAAGAAAAAGTAATAAAAGGTATCGAAACTAGAAAGGAAGAAGACAGTTCACACCAAAAGTGAATTGTAAAATGTGAATGTTGGACGGTTATTATAATCTCTATTTTCAGATTTTATACACACACACAAACACACACTTCCCTTAAGTATCCATACCAAAAAAGAAATTTACACTGAAAATGGAATCTGGAAGAGATATTTGCATTCTCATGTTCATTGCAGCATTATTCATAACAGCTAAGAGGTCAAAATAACCTAAAAGTCCATCAATAGATAAATTGGTAAAGAAAATGTCATCTATATACACACTTATACACACACACACACACACACACACACTCACACACACAGTGGGATCTTATTCAGCCATAAAAAAGAAAGAAGTTCTGTCATATGCTACAACATGCATGAACCCTGAAGATACTGTGCTAAATGAAACAAGCTACTGAAAAAACTACCATGTTGTATGATTCCATTTATATGAGGTATCTAAAGTAGCCAAATTCATCAAAGCAGAAAGTAGAATGGAGGTTGCCAGGGGCTGGGGGAAAGGGAAAAGAGGGAATTGCTGTTCAATGAGTACAAAGTTTCAGACCTACAAGGTGGAAAAAGTTCTACACATCTGCTATACAACATTGTTTTTATAGTTAACAATACTGTACTGTACACTCAAATTTTTTAATAGTGTAAATTTCAAATGATGTGTTTTTACCACAATTAAAAAAATTACAGCCAATAAGTAAATTCAGCATAGTTGCATAATGTAAAATCTACACACAATTAACACTAGCAATGCACAACCTAAAAAGGAAATTAATAAAACATTTCCATTTACAATAGCGTCAGAAACAATAAAACACTTAGGAATAAATTTAACCAAGGAGGTGTAAGACTTGCACAGTGAAAACTAATAAACACTGGTGAAGGAAATTAAGAAGACCTAAATAAGTGGAAAGACACCCCATATTCAGAGATTGCCAATGGCCTGCTTTTTTTCTTGCAGAAACAGAAAAGTCAATACTAAAATTCAAGCACAATAGCAGGGGAATCTGAGTATCCAAAATAATCTTGAAAAAGAACTCTGAGAACTCACACTTCCTGACTTCAACCTGCTACAAAGCTCTGTAATCAAAACAGAGCTTGCATAAGAATAGACATATTAATCAACAGAACAAAACTGAAAGTAAACTTACATATCTATGGTCTCCTGATTTTTACAAGGGTACCAAGACCATTCAATGGGAAAAAATAGTCTCCTCAACATACATTGCTGGGACAGCAAAGGAAACCATAAACAAAACGAAAAGAAAACCTATGGACTGGGAGAAAATATTTGCAAACAATGCAACTGAAAAGGGATTAATTTCCAAAATATAGAAACAGCTCATATAACTCAATAACAAAAAAACAAACAACCCAATCAAAAACTGGCCAAACACCTAAATAGACAGTTCTCCAAAGACATACCAATGGCTAACAGCCACATGAAAAGATGCTCAACATTGCTAATTATTAGAGAAATGCCAATCAAAACTACAATGAGGTACCACCTCACACCATTCAGAATGGCCATCATGAAAAAGTCTACAAATAGCAAATGCTGGAGTGAGTGTGGATAAAAGGGAACCCTCCTGCACTGCTGGTGAGACTGTCAATTTGTGCAGCCATTATGGAAAACAATATGGAGATTCCTTAAAAAACTAAAAATAGAACTACCATATGATCCAGCAATCCCACTCCTGAGCATATATCCATAGAAAACTCTAATTTGAAGATACACACACCCAAATGTTCACAGCAGCACTATTTACAGTGGCCAAGACATGGAAGCAACCTAAATGTCCATCCACAGATGAATGGATAAAGAAGATGTGGTATTATTACTCAGCCTTAAAAAAGAATGAAATAATGGCATTTGCAGCAACATGGATGAATCTAGAGATTATCATACTAAATGTAGTAAGTCAGAAAGAGAAATACAAATACAATATGATATCACTTATATGTGGAATCTAAAATGACACAAACGAAATTATTTATGAAAGAGAAACAGACTCACAGACATAAAAAACAAACTTATGGTTACCAGAGTGGAAAGGGGGTGGGGAAGGGATAAATTAGGAGTTTTGGGATTAGCAGATACAAACTACTACATATAAAATAAACATCAAGGTCCTACTGCATAGCACAGAGAACTATATATTCAATATCCTGTACTAAACCATAATGGAAAAGAATATTAAAAAGAATATATATATAACTCAAGCACTTTTCTGTACACCAGAAACTAACACAATATTGTAAATCAACTACACTTCAATTAAAAAAATAGTGCTGGGACAACCATATATCTACATGCAAAAGAATAAAGTTGGACCTTACCTCATATCACAGATATATTAACTCAAAAAAGAATAAATACTTAAATTTAGGAGCTACAATGATAATAATCTTAACAGAAAACATAAGGGTAAATCTTCACGATCTCAGATTTGGCAATGTCTTCCTAGATAGGACATGAAAAGCACAAGCAAAAAAGAAAAAAAGGACAAGAAATTGGACTTTGTTAAAATTAAAAACTTTTGTACAACAAAAGACGCTATCAAGGGAGTGACAAGACAACCCACAGACTGAGAGAAGCTATTCACAAAATCATACATCTGATAAGGGTACAGTATCCAGAACATACAAAGAACACTTGCAAGTCAAAAACAAAAAGTCAAACGACCCAATGGAAAAAGAATTGGAATAGATATTTCCAAGGAAAATATAAAAATTATCAACAAGCACATGAAAAGATACTCAACATCATTAGACAACGAAGAAATGCAAATCAATAGCACAGTGAGGCACCACTTCACACCCACTAGGATGGTTATAACAATAATTTTCTAATATTCCAAAATCTGAAGTGTTATGTGGATATGGAGAAATTAGAATCCTCATATGTTGCTGGTAAGAATGTAAAATGGTGCAGTAACTGTAGAAATTAGTTTGGAAGTTTTCTAATAAGTTAAACATAGAATTTCAAATGAGCCATCAATTCTGCTCATGGGTAAATAGACAAAAAAACAAAAAACAAAAAACAAGGTTTTCAAACAGGTTTCCAACAAAAACTTGCAAATGTTCATAGTACCATGTTTTACAATAGCCAAAAAAGTGGAGCCAACCCAAGTGTCCATCAACTGATGGACAAACAAAATATGGTACATCTACACAATGGACTATTGCATAGCCATAAAAAGAAATGAAAAACTGATACTGGCAACATCATGGAAGAACCCTGAAAACACACTCAGAAGCCAGATACTGAAAAAAAGTCACAAGTTATAGGACCTCATTTATATGAAACGTCCAGAATAAGCACATGCAGAGAGAAAGCAGACTAGTGGTTGCTGGGGTGCAGTTGAGAGATAATAGAGAATGAGTTTTAATAATATGTTGTATTAACCCATATATATGGAATCTAGAAAAATGGTACAGATGATTTTATTTGCAAAGCAGAAATAGAGACACAGACATAGAGATCAAATGTGTGGATACTGGCGGGGGGGGGAACTGGGAGATTGGGATTGACATATATACACTATTGATATTATGTATAGAATAAATAACTAATGAGAACCTACTGTATAGACAGGGAACTCTACTTAATGCACTGTGGTGACCTAAATGGGAAGGAAATCCAAAAAAGAGGGGATATATGTATATGTATAGCCGATTCATTTTGCTCTACAGTAGAAACAAACACAACACTATAAAGCAACTATACTCCAATAAAAATTAATTTTAAAAAATAGAGAATGAGTTTTTAATGCCTATGGGGTTTTCCTTTGCAGTGCTAAAAATATTCTGGTACTAGATAGTGGTGATCACTTCAAAAAATTATGAATATACTAAATGTTATTAAAGTGTATACACTTTAAAATAATAGTTAAAATGGTAAATTTATGTTTTGTATATCTTACCACAACAAAATTTGGGCAAAGTACCTTAATAGACTTTTATTCAAAGAACATATACAAATGGCCAATAAGCACAAGAAAAGATGCTTAACATCATTAGCCATTTGAGAAAAGCAAATCAGAACCACAGGATACCTCTTTCCACTCAGTAGGATGGCTATAATCAAAGACATGTCTTTCAAAGCCCTCATATACAGCAGTAGGAATATAAAATGTTACAGATGCTTTAAAAAACAGTTTCGTTGTTCCTCCAAAAGTTAAACACATTTTTTTTCCTCTGGAATCAAGATGGCAGAGTAGGAGGACGTGCACTCGCTCCCTCTTGCAAGAGCATCGGAACTACAAGTAACTGCTGAACAATCATTGACAGAAAGACACTGGAACTCATCAAAAAAAAAAAAAAAAAACACACCACACATCCAGAAACAAAGGAGAAGCCGCAAAGAGACGGACCTCCAAAGGACTGGGGGAAACAGAGACTCCACTCTTGGAGGGCACACAAAAAAGTGTGCTCACCAGGACCCAGGGGGAAGGAGCAGTGACCCCATAGGAGACTGAACCAGACCTACCTGCTGGTGTTGGAGGGTTGCCTGCAGATGTGGGGGGCAGCTGTGGCTCACTGAGGAGACAGGGGTACTGGTGGCAGGGGTTCTGAGAAGCACTCATTGGTGTGAGCCCTCCCAGAGTCTGCCATTAGCCCCACCAAAAAGCCTGTAAGCTCCAGTGCTGGGTAGCCTCAGGCCAAACAACCACCAGGATGGGAACAAAGACCCACCCATTAGCAGACAAGCAGATTAAAGTGTCACTGAGCTCTGCCCACCAAATTGAATTAAAGTTTTATTGAGCTCCGCCCAGCCAGCCTAACCCACCATCAGTCCCTCCCATCAGGAAGCACACACGAGCCTCCTAGATAGTTTCTTCCACAAGAGGGCAGACAGCAGAATCAAGCAGTATCAGCAGTATTTCATCTTGTAGAACTGAAAACCACAGCCATAGAAAAATAGAGAAAATGCAAAGGCAGAAGACTTTAGACCAGCTGAAGGGACAAGATAAAATGCAAGAAAAACAACTAAATGAAGAGGAGATAGGCACCCTTCCAGAAAAAGAATTCAGAATAATGATGGTGAAGATGATCCAGGACTTTGAAAAAAGACTGGATGCAAAGATTGAAAAGTTTACCAAAGACCTAGAAGAATTAAAGAGCAAACAGAGATATGCAACACAATAACTGAAATGAACAATACACTAGAAGAAACCAATAGCAGATTAACTGAGGCAGAAGGGCGAATAAGTGACCTGGAAGACAGAATGGTGAAAATCACTGATGTGGAAAAGACTAAGGAAAAAAGAATGAAAAGAACTGAAGACAGCCTAAGAGACCTCTGGGACAATGTTAAACGTGCCAACATTCGCATTATAGGGGTGCCAGAAGGAGAAGAGAGAGAGAAAGGACCCGAGAAAATACTGGAAGAGATTATAGTTGAAAACGTCCCTAACATGGGAAAGGAAACAGCTACCCAAGTGCAGGAAGCACAGAGAGTCCCAGGCAGGATAAACCCAAGAAGAAACATGCCAAGACATATAGTAGTCAAACTGACAAAAATTAAAGACAGAGAAATGTTATTAAAAGTAACAAGGGGGAAAAAAAAGCAATAAGGGGAAAATGACAAATAACACACAAGGGAACTCCCATAAGGTTAACAGTTGATTTCTCAGCAGAAACCCTTCAAGCCAGAAGGGAGTGTCGTAATATATTTAAAGTGATGAAAGGGAAGAACCTACACCCAAGAATACTCTACCCAGCAAGGATCACATTAAGATTTGATGGAGAAATCAAAAGCTTTACAGACAAGCAACAGCTAAGAGAATTCAGCACCACCAAGCCAGCCCTACAACAAATGCTAAAGGAACATCTCTAAGTGAGAAACATAAGAGAAGAAAAGGACCTACAGAAGCAACAATAAAACAATTAAGAAAATGGTAATAGGAACATACATATCGATAATTACCTTGAATGTAAATGGACTAAACGCATCAACCAAAAGACACAGACTGGCTGAATGGATACAAAAACAAGACCCATATATGTGCTGTCTACAAGACACTCACTTCAGACCTAGGGACACATACAGACGGAAAGTGAGGGGATGGAAAAAGATATTCCATGCAAATGGAAATCAAAAGAAAGCTGGAGTAGTGATACTCATATCAGATAAAATAGACTTTAAAATAAAAAAATGTTACAAGAGACAAGAAAGGACACTACATAAAGATCGAGGGATCAATCCACAAAAAACAGATAACAATTATAAATATATATGCACCCCATATAGGAGCACCTCAATACGTAAGGCAAATGCTAACAACTATGAAAGAGGAGGTTGACAGTAACACAATCATAGTAGTGGACGTTAACACCCCACTTACACCAATGGACAGATCATCCACACAGAAAATTAATAAGGAAACACAAGCTTTAAATGACACAATAAATCAGCTGGATTTAATAGATATCTATAGGACATTACATCCAAAAACAGCAGATTACACATTCTTCTCAAGTGCACATGGAACTTTCTCCAGGATAGATCACATTTTGGGTCATAAATCAAGCCTTGGTAAATTCGAGAAAATTGAAATTGTTTCAAGCATCTTTTCTGACCACAACGCTATGAGATTACAAATAAATTACAGGAAAAAAAACTGTAAAAAACACAAATACATTCAGGCTAAACAATACACTACTAAATAACCAAGAGATCACTGAAGAAATCAAAGAGGAAATCAAAAAATTCCTAGAGACAAATGACAATGAAAACACAACGATCCAAAACCTATGGGATGCAGCAAAGGCAGTTCTAAGAGGGAAGTTTATAGCAATACAATCCTACCTCAAGAAATAAGAAAAATCCCAAATAAACAATCTAACCTTACACCTAAAGAAACTAAAGAAGGGCAAACAAAACCCAAAGTTAGTAGATGAAGAGAAATCATAAAGATCAGAGCAGAAATAAATGAAATAGAGACAAAGAAAACATTAGCAAAAATAAATAAAACTAAAAGCTGGTTCTTTGAGAAGGTAAATAAAATCGATAAACCTCTAGCAAGACTCATCAAGAAAAAGAGGGAGAGGACTCAAATCATTAAAATTAGATATGAAACAGGAGAAGTTACAATGGACACCACAGAAATAAAAAGCACCATAAAAGACTACTACAAGCAACTATATGCCAATAAAATGGACAACCTGGAGGAAATGGACAGATTCTTAGAAAGGTATAACCTTCCAAGACTGAATCAGGAAGACAGAGAAAATATGAACAGACCAATCCCAGGTAATGAAATTGAAACTGTGATTAAAAATCTCCCAACAAACAAAAGTCCAGGACCAGATGGATTCACAGGTGAATTTTATCAAACATTTTGAGAAGAGCTAACACCCATCCTTCTCAAACTCTTCCAAAACATTGCAGAGGAAGGAACACTCCCAAACTCATTTTATGAAGCCACCATCACCCTGATACCAAAACCAGACAAAGATACTACAAAAAAAGAAAACTACAGACCAATATCACTGATGAGTTTAGATGCAAAAATCCTCAACAAAACACTAGCCAACAGAATCCAACAACACATTCAAAGGGTCATACACCATGATCAAGTGGGCTTTATTCCTGGAATGCAAGGATTCTTCAATATACGCAAATCAATCAATGTGATACACCATGTTAACAAGTTTAAGGATAAAAACCACATGATCACCTCAATAGATGCAGAAAAAGCTTTTGACAAAATTCAACATCTATTTATGATAAAAACTCTCCAGAAGGTGGGCATAGAGGGAACCTACCTCAACATAATAAAGGCCATATAGGACAAACCCACAGCAAACATCATTCTCAATGGTGAAAAACTGCAAGCATTCCCTCTAAGATTAGGAATAAGACAAGGATTTCCACTCTCGCCACTACTATTCAACATAGTTTTGGAAATCCTTGCCACAGCAATCAGAGTAGAAAAAGAAATAAAAGGAATCCAAATTGGAAAAGAAGAAGTAAAACTGTCACTGTTTGCAGATGACATGATACTATACATAGAAAATCATAAAGATGCCACCAGAAAACTACTGGAGCGAATCAATGAATTTGGTAACATTGCAGGATACAAAATTAACACACAGAAATCTCTTGCATTCCTATACACTAACAATGAAAGATCAGAAAGAGAAATTAAGGAAACAATCCCATTCACCATTGCAACAAAAAGAATAAAATACCTAGGAATAAACCTAACCAAGAGGGTAAAAGACCTGTACTCAGAAAACTATAAGACACTCATGAAAGAAATCAAAGATGACACAAACAGATGGAAGGACATACCATGTTCTTGGATTGGAAGAATCAACATTGTGAAAATGCCTATACTACCCAAAGCAATGTACAGATTCAACGCAATCCCTATCAAATTACCAACGGCATTTTTCATAGAACTAGAACGAGAAATGTTATGAGTTGTAGGGAAACACAAAAGATCCCGAATAGCCAAAGCAATCTTGAGAAGGAAAGACAGAGTTAGTGGAATCAGGCTTCCTGATTTCAGGCTATAGTAAAAGGCTACAGTGATCAAGACAGTATGCTACTGGCACAAAAACAGAAATGCAGATCAATGGAACAAGACAGAAAGCCCAGAGATAAACTATGGTCAACTAACCTATGACAAAGGAGGCAAGGATATACAATGGAGAAATGGCAGCCTATTCAATAAATGGTGCTCGGAAAAGTGGTCAGCAACATGTAAAAGAATGAAATTAGAACACTCCCTAACACCATACACAAAAATAAACTCAAAATGGATTAAAGACATAAATGTAAGGCCAGACAGTATAAAACTCCTAGAGGAAAACATAGGAAGAACACTCTTCGACATAAATAACAGCAAGGTCTTTTTTGATCCACCCCCTAGAGTAATGGAAATAAAAACAAAAATAAATAAGTGGGAACTAATGAAACTTCAAAGCTTCTGCACAGCAAAGGAAACTAGAAGCAAGACGAAAAGATAACCCTCAGAATGGGAGAAAATATTTGCAAATGCATCAACAAAGAATTAATCTCCAAAATATATAAACAGTTCATCCAGCTCAATATCAAAAAAAAAAAAAAAACCCAATAAAAAAATGGGCAGAAGACCTAAATAGGCATTTCTCCAAAGAAGACATACCGATGGCCAAGAGGCACATGAAAAGCTGCTCAACATCACTAATTATTAGAGAAATGCAAATCAAAACTACAATGAGGTATCACCTCACACCAGTTAGAATGGGCACCATCAGAAAATCGACAAACAGTAAATGCTGGAGAGGGTGTGGAGAAAAGGGAACTCTCCTGCACTGTTGGTGGGAATGTAAATTGATACAGCCACCATGGAGAGCAGTATGGAGGTTCCTTGAAAAACTAAAAATGGAACTACCATATGACCCAGCAATCCCACTGCTGGGCATATACCCAGAGAACACCATAATGCAAAAAGACACATGCACTCCAATGTTCACTGTAGCACTATTTACAACAGCCAGGACATGGAAGCAACTCAAATGTCCATCAACAGATGAATGGATAAAGAAGATGTGGTACATATATACAATGGAATATTACTCAGCTGTGAAAAGCAATGAAACTGGGCCATTTGTAGAGACATGGATGGACCTAGAGACTGTCCTACAGAGTGAAGTGAGTCAGAAAGAGAAAAACAAATATCATATATTAACACATATATGTGGACTATAGAAAAATGGTACAAATCAACTGGTTTGCAAGGCAGAAATAGAGACACAGATGTAGAGAACAAACTTATGGACACCAAGTGGGAAAGCGAGGAGGGCTGAGGGGGAATGAATTGGGAGATTGGGATACCAAATAGTACACTCTAAATACATGCAGTTTATTGTATGTTAACTGTATTGCAATAAAAGTTCTTAAAAAAAAAGTTAAACACAGCATTACCATACATCTCAATAAACTCCACACTAAAATCAAGATATTTAAAAACATGTATCCGAGACTTCCTGGTGGTCCAGTGGCTAAGACTCCACACTCCCAATGCAGGCGGCTCGGGTTTGATCCCTGGTCAAATCTCACATGCTGCAACTAAGAGTTTGCATGTTGCAACTAAAGACCCTGCATGCCACAATGATGATCCGCACACTGTAATTAAGACCCAGTGCAACCAAATTAATTAATTAATTAATTTTAATAACTAAATTAATAATAAAAATAAAAACATGTCTCCAAATAAAAGTTTGTACCTGGGTATTCATAACAGCATTATTCATAACTGCAAAAGTGGAAATCATCCAAATGTCCATCAACTGATGAATGGACAAAACAAAATATCATATATCCATATCATGGGATATTATTCATGCATAAAAAGGAATGCAAGGGAATGAATTACTGATACACGCTACATCATAGGTAAATCTTGAAAACATGCTATACTTTCACAGCGTGAAAAAAAATCCAGTTGCAAAAGGCCACATAGTATATGATTTACCTTTATATGAAATGTCCACAATAGTCAAATCCATAGAGACAGAAAGTGGTTGCCAAGGGCAAGGGTATGGGTGGAGAGAAAGTGGTTGCCAAGGGCATGGGTGGAGAAATAGATAGTGACTGCTACTGGTTATTGTGTTTCTTTTATGGGGTAATGAAAATATTCTGAATTTAGAGAGTAATGATGGTTGACAACCCTGTGAATCTACTAAAAAAACCACAGAATTTGTACATTTATAAAATGTGAAATTTATGGTATGTGAATTATATCTCAAAAAAGTCATTTTTAAATTGTTATTGAGCCTTTCAGAAGAGCAGTTTTATAAAAGTCAAGCTTTTAAAATATGATGAATTCGGGGCTTCCTAGGTGGCGCAGTGGTTAAGAATCCACCTGCCAGTGCAGAGGTCACGGGTTCGATCCCAGCTCCAGGAAGATCCCACATGCCGCGGAGCAGCTAAGCCCGTGTGCCAAAAAAAAAAAAAAATAAATAAATAAATAAATATTTAAAATATGATGAATTGAATTGCAAAGTAAAAATGAAGAAAGGAGAGAGGGGCAAATGGAGGGAGAGAGAAAGGAAATATATGAACTTACTTTGAAAAGCATAAAAATGAGAGTCGCAAAATTGAATGCACATCAGAATCACTCTGGAATCTGGGTAAAATTAGATTCCTTGGACACATTCCCAGATATTCTGACCCAGTGGCTATGGGATGACGTCAAGGAATTTGTATTTTAAAGAGTTTTGCTAACCACTAACATACTGTGCCATACAAATATAAAGGTTTATTATTATTACTCAGCAATAATAATAATGTAATGGGGTTCCTGGTTAAGTCCGGATCATATAATTTTTGAATCTGGAAAATTGCCATTTAAGTGACTAACAGTAGTCTCTGCATTATGGTACAGAAATAGGAATTCACCATTAGCATAGGTTTCCTTTAATTTGAAGAGACATATATAAGTAGCCTCTTTTAGTTATATTGACATAAGTTTTAATCTAATACTTTTAGGGACTAAGAATATAGGTGGACTTTTTAGTTTTCGTAAAGGCCTTGTGGTGTAATGCTTTCATTGGGTGATGTGAAGCTCCTACCACAAATATCTAATTTCATTTATAGATTTTCATAGGGATTAAGATGCTCCTAGGAGAAGGAGAATTGGAAAACCCACCAACCCTTTCCAGAAACAATCAAAGTTAGTCATGTCTGATGGACTGAAGTGACCCCAGTCAAGATAATCTAACAGAAGACTAGAGACTGAAAGGGAAGAAGACTTAACTGATGACCCAAACTCAATATAGGGGCTTAAATCATTGGAAGGGAGGTTGGGTTCTGAACATAGTGCATAACTATTTTGCTAAATTCACTCCTGACCCTGCTATGCTGACACCATGCATACTGCCTCATAAACGGATAGATGTATTCTTTGAAAAAAATAATCACAACATTCTCTAACAGAGAGTAGAAAATTTTGCAGATGGAATATCTATACTAAACATGACAATAAAAGAGCTTTCTCCCTCATAATTTAAAGATTCATGAAGGTGTGGGTTAAATATCAGACATGAGTAACAGTGAATGAAGCATTTAGATTTCTTACATGTTGAACTGATGATATTTTATCTAATGTTAAGCAGAGACTTTTTATTCTGCCAGCATTTTCCAGATTTTATAGGCCACTCTCCTGTTCTGCAACCAGTAGCAAGGCAACACTTAGGACAACTGTGACTAGCAGAATGGGTTATAGAGACATCACCATTTTTGGAGACTGACCTCCAAGGATTCTGGAAGACGGAGTGTTGAGAAAATCAATTAACAGATGAGGGTTTATCTAGTAAACTTAGGCAGTCGTTGAGACTATCCAGGGAGAGAAATAATAGAAAAATTTCCTCCTAATGGGGACCAGTGGTGCCTGTGAGTTCATAGTACGATGGTGAGTCAAAAATTATCCACACTCTGGCTGTAGAATTTACCTTAACTTTTAGAAAAGTCAAATATATCATTTTTCACATAATCTTCTTGCTTTTCAATGCACTTTGTTCATCTGTCAACAAGCTTTTGTATTCCCTCATTAAAAAATGTTTTAGGCTGAGCTGTGAGCCACGAAAGCACTGCTGTCTTCACTTCTTCATCAGAAGTGAATCTTCATCCTTGTAGGGCTGCTTTCAGGGGACCAAACAGGTGAAAGTCTGATGGAGCAAAATCAGGATTATAGGGAGGATGCTTTAACACTTCCAAATGAAGTTTTTGCAGAGTGTTGACAGTGTGGGCAGAAGTGTGCAGACGTGCATTACCATGCAAGATCACAATGCCCTTGGATAGCAGTCCTCAATGTTTAATCTGAAGTTTAGGTTTCAGCTCTTCAATAAGCATCTCACTGTAATGAGCACTGTTGCTTGTTGAACCTTTTTCCTGATAATGTTCCAATTCTGGCCCTTGAGAATCCCAGAAAAGTGTAAGCATCAATTTTCCAGCTGATGGTTGACTTTTGAACTTTTTTCCTTGGTTGGCGATTGAGGATGTTTCTATTCCATACTGTGCCATTTACTCTCAGGCTCGTAGTGATGAATCCATGTCTCATCACCAGTAATGATTCTCTTTAAGAAACTTTCACCTTCCTTAGAGTATCAGTCCAAATTTTGTTTGCAGATATCCAAACGCTTCTGTTTATGCTCTTCTATGAGTTGTTTCAGTAGCCATCTCGCACAAACTTTTCAAAACCTAAGTCTGTCGTGGATTACTTCGTTTTGAGGTGTTAAAGCATCCTCCCTATAGTCCTGATCTTGTTCCACCAGACTTTCACCTGTTTGGTCCCCTGAAAGCAGCCCTACGAGGATGAAGATTCACCTCTGATGAAGAAGTGAAGACAGCGGTGCATCTGTGGCTCACAGCTCAGCCCAAAACATTTTTTAATGAGGGAATACGAAAGCTTGCTGACAGCTGGACAAAGTGTATTGAAAAGCAAGGAGATTATGTTGAAAAATGATGTATTTGTCTTTTCTAAAAGTTAATTAAATTCTACAGCCAGAGTGTGGATAATTTTTGACTCACCCTCATATTTTAGTTAAGTCCAAACACCTCAACTATCCTATGCCTATACCCCTGGAGATAAAAATACATGGAGAAAAACAGACATCCACAACTACATGGCCACAAACCATAAGTGGGCCCTTAATGCTTGTCCAGAGGTATATCTTATTTTTCTAGTCTACTTATTCTCCCATCTTCCTAAAGTATTATTTCACAATTTCTCTTCTCTCCTCAAACCTTCAGCACCTTCTTCTACATCCTCACTCTCAGCTGATGCCCTTGCTTTCTATTTCACTGAAAAGACTGAAACAGTCAGAAGAGAACTTTCTAAAGTACCCACCACATCCACTAGCCTGTCTGCATCTGAAATGTCATACAGTTGACCCTTGAACAACATGGGGGTTAGGGGTGCCCACCTTTCCGCTAAGTTGAAAATCCATGCATAAGTTATGGTTGGCCCTCCATATCCAAGGTTTCTTCATATCCATGTTTCATCATCTACTAATTCAATCAACTGTGGATTGTGGAGTACTAGAATATTTACTATTGAAAAAACTCTACATATAAGTGGACCCATGCAGTTCAAATTTGTGTTGTTCAAGGGTCAACTGTATTCGTTCTTCCTCTTCTTTTATAATAAATGATTTAGTTGTCTATATTCCTAAGGTCAATCAATTCCCTTATTTATTAGATCCCATCCCATCTTGACTACTCAAAAGACATTATTTCAGCATTATCACCTCTCTACTACATCATCCATTTTCCCTCACTGCTGAATCATTCCCATTTTTTCCTATATCAGGGAAAAAACAAGCATCTATGGACCCCATTACCCTTAATCAGCTACTGCCCCATTTCTCTGTAAATAGCAATACTCCTCAAAATATTAATAGTTTTTCATGCTATCGGCAATTCCTTGTTACTCATTTTCTCTTTAATTCGATCCATCTAGGCTTTTAGCTAGACAACTTATTTCAATGATTTTCATGTTACTAATTCTAACAGTCAATTCTCAGTGCTCATCTTTTTTCATAAAACAGTAGCATATATCACCCCTTTCTCCCAGGAACATTTTTTAATTGGTTTATAGGATAGCATACTATTTTGCTTTTCTTCCTACCTCACTGACCATTCCAAGTCAACTTTTTGTAGTTCTTCCTCTTCTCTCCATCTTATTAACTTTGGAGTGTTCCAGGGCTCAGTTCCTGGACTGCTTCTTTCTCTACATTTACTCGTTAATGATCTCATCTATTTTCATGTTTACAAATCCCATCTATATGTTATTGATTCCCAAATTTATATCATCTTTTCAGATTTCTCTCCTGAAATCCAGACTTACATATCCAACATGTTCACTTGAATGTTTAATAGACATCTCAAACCCAACACATTCAATATACAATTGCTGATCTCCACTTCCAAAAACTTGGTTCAACTCCAGGCTTTCCTTTCTTAGTATATCAGGTAATACTGATGCATAAAAGTTTACAACATACTTAGTGGTATAACATAACACATATTTATTATTTCATAGTTCCTTTGGGTCAAAACATGGCTTAGCTGGGTCTTCTGATTGCAGCCCCATGAAAGACTCTGAAATCAAAGTGTCAGTCACTTTTGAGGTCTCATCTGAAAGTTTAATAAGAGAAGGATCCACTCCCAAGTTCCTATGTTTGTTTGCATAATTCAGATATTTGCTGGCTACCACCTGAAGCCAGCCTCAGTTCTTTGCCACATGGACTTCTCTAATGTATCTGCTTGCTTCATCAAAGCCAGCAAGGAAAAGAGTCTGCTAATAGTATGGAAGTGACCATCTTATATAATGTAATCATGGAAGTGACTTCCCACCATTTTTGCCATATTCTATCGGTTAGAATCAAGTTACTGGTCCCTCCCACACTCAAGAGGAGGTAATCCCATGAAGGCGTCAATACCAGTAGGCCCAGACCATATGGGCTTATCTTAGAATTTATCCACCATATTCAGTTAATGGCAACTCCATTCAAGCCAAAATCCTTGGCATTATTCTTGGCTTCTCTTTCTTTCACACTCCACGTCCAATCAGTCAGCAACTCCTGTGAGCTCTGCTTTCAAACTATGCAGAATATGTACCACTCTAGTACAAGCAACCATAATTTCTCTTGGATTACTTAATGGCTCCCTACTGGTTACCTTGCTTCCACCTTTATCATCCCCCATGGTCTACTTGATATACAACATACAATATAATGATCTCTTTAAAAGACAAGTAAGGTCATATCATTTATTTTCTCGAATCCTTCTAATTGCTTCCGATCTCACTCAGAGTAAATTCCAAATTTCATACAGTGATATACAAGGCCCTACATGTTCTGCATTCCTGAACCTATTTGACATTATCTTCTACATCACTTCTCCTTGTTCATTCCACTTTAGGCACACTGATAATTTCACTATTTGCTTAACACACCAGGTACACATTTGTCTCAGGGCTTTCTTGGATGTTCTCTGTCAGGATCACACTTTCTTCAGATAGTTACATGGCTCTCTTCCTCATCTCTTTCACATTTTTCCTCAAATGACAGTTTTCCAGATAGACCTACCCTGACTGCTTATTAATACTGTAACTTCTTACCCCTCCCCACTCCAGCACATCTAATGCCTTACCCTACTCATTTTCCCCCATAGGACTTATCACCTTGCAACATACTATACAAGGTATTTATTGTGTTTAGCAGCCTCCAAAAGAATAAAAGCACAAGAAATTATTGATATTCCTCTGCTTTATTTGTTGATATATCTCTAGTCCTAAAACAGTGTCTGGCACAGAGTACATACTTAATAAATGTTTCAGGATGGAATAAAGGAAGACCTCTATTTTGAAACCACAGCCTATTGACTTCTGGGGTCAAATGAGTAATAAAAATAACCACTAACATTTATTTAGCGTTCACTATGACATCAGACCCTTAGCTGAGATTTTACTATATTATCTAATTTAACCTTAAAACTTTATGTGCTAGGTACTATCTTTTTGCCTATTTGATACTTGGGGAAACTGAGATACAGAGATTTTTGCAAATTTGCCCAATATTGCACAGGTATGTAAATGAAGGGACCACTTGTAACTACTTCTTATACGAGGAAAAACATATAATATGTTAGTTCTATGTGTCTAGCCTGCTTATAACAATAGTAACATAACAGCTTTCTTTTAGTGATGCTTAATATATGCCAGGCACTGTGCCAAACACTTCACATGTATTATTAAATTTATCCTTTACAACAACCCTGTGGAACAGTATTACTATTAATATATCCATTTCACAAAGTGCAGAGACATACCCAAGGTCACATGGGTAATGAAACAGAACAAGGTCTCACACCTATGTCTGTATGACTCCAAAGCCTATCTTCTTAATCATTAGGTTCAAGCTCTTTAGCAGCATTTCTGACAGGTGAAATTGTAATAAGGATAAAGGGCTCTGGAGTTCTTAGTATAAGTTTTCTCATTTTCCTGCTTATCTTATCTCCCTATAATTATTTTCCTCAAAGTCCATTCCTGTTATTATTATTATTTTACCTTCCTCAAGTTATAGCTCTAAGGAATATATTTTGAAAACATTACCCACCCACCCCTCTTGGTTTATATATTATAATCCACTCAGATGGGTGGCATATCTTTTTCCCCAACTGTTATCCCTTCTCCTATTCTTTCAAATAACTCAGAGACAGCATGGTACAATGATCTGAAGCAGACAGAAATAAGACGATTATTTCTATCAACTATACCAGACAACTAGAGATCACATAATTAGAAATGCATCTGAAACTGATTCCCCTAGTGAACTGGCCTCATTTCAAGGTGAGACTACCAGATTCAGGGACAATTAATACTTTAGGCAACATTCTCTACATTTATGATCTTCACAAAAAATCAAAAGAAAGAAACAACTCAAATCCCTCATTTATCAGTGAATTTGTATAAAAGACCTCTAGGGGCTCTAGAGGAGCTGCTTAAGCAAGAACTATGTGGAACAATATTTTATACAGGAAGCATGGAGGAGCCTAATAGTTAAAAGAAGGATCTGCAGCAAATTGGGCCTGTTTAACATATGAAGGCTGTAGTCTCCAGGAGAAAGAGGAGTCTTGATTTAATGACTGAACTCCTGGTGGAATAGGAGGGGGCATCTGGACACCCACAGACACCAGTAGCAACAGTAGCAGCTCCAAGGTAGCCCAAAAGTATTATTTAGTCCCTTGAAACATAGCAGGGGATGGTAATGGAATTGGAAAGCTGAAATTTGCTGCAGTATGTGTGTGAGTGCTGAGTCACTGGGTGCATATTGAGCTTCACAATTGTAAATCAATATAGAATGCCACTTTCTACATAATTTCCACAAAGACAAGTAATATCTTTCTTTGGATTTTAACAAGAGAGATACATCCAAAGGAGATGGGGGAAATGTCTTCTGATTCAAGCCATACGTTTGGAGAATGAAAATGGAAGACATCCTAGTGGACATCTTTTAGGAATTTGATAGAGCACTGAGCTCCCACATATTGGTGGGCCAATATCCACGTTCTCTGGAGAAGTCCTAGAGGGGGTTGGCTTGGTATCTAATTCATCTTATGAATACAAATAATATTAGTGGTATTCAGAATACTTAAGAACATTCAAACAGAGTGATGTCAGCAAGATCATAGAATAAGAAGCTACAGGTCCTTTCACACACAGAGACACCAAGTTAACAATAACATACAGATCAGAATACCTCTGTAAGAGCTCTAGAGAAGAAGAGAAAAGATGGCGGCGAAGTAGAGAGACGTGGAGTGCATCCCTCTCCACAGATGCATTGGGAATGCACGGAAGGACGCAGTCATTCCCACAGAGAACCAGCTGAACACCAGCAGACGGCCTCGGACACCAGAAAGGGCTGCGGGGAGCCCGACATAGCCGGTAGGGAGGCATCTACAAGGGCTCAAAGAGGGTGAAGCGGCGGAGCTGTGGCAGATGGGAGGGAGTGAGAAACATACGGAGGGTCCGCAGCGCAGCTCAGCGTTCCCGGACCGAGACATCGATCCGCGGCTGAACGGAGGGTCTGGGAGCGGGAGCGTGGGAACCGGAGAGCTGGTTCAGGGTGAGAAACATTGTTGCCGGTAGGGTGACGGACCGAGAGGACAGGAGGGAGGAGGTCCGCGGAGAGGAGTGCCCGTCCCTGAGAGCTGCCCGGCCATGATGGCGGCTGGAGGCTGCAGGCTCCCGGGCGGGGGGGAGGAGCCGCACGCATAGCCTCTCCCTCTCTTTCGGTGCCTCTGCAACAGGCAGTGGAGAGACGCCCTGCGGGCCACCTAAGGCGCTCAGGGATAACAAGCACCCTCAGGCACTCGGGTGGGGCTAGATTAAATCTCCTTGCAATGCCAGCAGCAGGGAGGCTGCCCAGAGAAAAAAAAAACCAGCATCAAAAAGAAAAAACCCCAAGAGAGGCCCAACTCTAAGACTTTCTATGTACGCCTGAGCCACCAGCGCCCTCTGCAACAGGCACCTCCAAGCCTGACTGAAACAACAGTGCGCCACTGCTCACTCACTCCCAGGAGAAGGAGCCACTATTGTACCCTCTCCCTCCCCACACACCGAGGCTTACAGACGAACAATAAAGGAACCTCTGCTGGTCACAGAATAACGCAAAAAAAAAACCCAAGGCAAGGAGAAGGACATTTACAGCTGAGACGCTAAGGAAACAGAAATAGTAGTATCAATACCTATTGAACTGGTCCATTCTGGGATCAGTTCTGGATTTTTTTTTTTCCTTTTCTTTCTCTCTCTCTTTTTTTTTTTTTTTTTTTGATTTATTAAATACGATCTTAGCCCTAAGGGATCTACAAGTTTTATAACATAATTTTTTAAGGACATTTTTTATTCTTATTTTTTTTTTTGCCTTTTTATATACTTCTATATCTAGCTAAGTTTTTGGTAGTACGGACAAAATATCTCTCACACTTTCCTTTCATCCCTATCTTTTATACACTTCTATTCCTTTCTTTTTCTTTGCATATTTCCAACCACATTACGCTCTTCTGTTCCCCTTTCTTCCAGCCATTTTAAGTGTATTTTATCTTAACATACTTATAAGCAACACTATCGGTCTGCTCAGACTCCTTGCTCTATTCTCCAGATGATGCACTGCCTTGGTATTAATATTAGGCTGTTGTCTTTATCTTAGTTCTTAGTACAGTTGTCTAATTACATTCTGAGAATCTCCATTCTCTCTGGTGATACTCCAACTCATTTCTATATTTGATCCTAGCTTACAAAATCTCTCTGGATTGATGTTTGTATGTGTAGGGTGTTATTTGTTGTTTGCTTTTGCTTTTCTCTCTGATTTGTTCTGTTTCAGTTGTCAATTTCTGCTGGGTTTCTCTCTGAATATCTGATAGCACACTGGGGTTCTGTCAGGTCTTTCTAGAGCCTTATGTCCTAACGGATTCAATAATTGTGTGTCTTATACATGTATGTGTTTCCTAGACTGAATATTCGTTTAATCCAATACTTGGACATTAGTCTGAGGCTTGGACAGTTTTCTATAAACACCTCTATCACCAGGACAAGCAACCACAAAAGCTTGGACAACCATGAGGAAACAAAGAAACACCATGCAGGCAAAGGAGCAGGAAAAAAACCCACAAGACCAAATAAATGAGGAGGAAATAGGAAAAATGCCTGAAAAAGAATTTAGAGTAATGATAGCAAATGATACAAAATCTTGATAACAAAATAGAGAAAGTACAAGAAACAGTTCATAAGAACTCAGAAAAACAAACAGCAATGGATAACAAATAACTGAAATTAAAAATACTCTAGATGCTATAACCAGCAGAATGACTGAGGCAGAAGAACGAATAAGTGAGTTGGAAGATAGAATGGGAGAAATAAATGCCACAGAGCAGGAAAAAGAAAAAAAAATAAAAAGACTAGAAGACAGCCTCAGAGACCACAGTGATAACCTTAAACGTACCAACATTCGACTTATAGGCATCCCAGAAGAAGAAGAAAACAAGAAAGGGTCTGAGAAAATCTTTGAAGAGGTTCTAGTGGAAAACTTCCCCAACATGGGAAAGGAAATAATTCACCAAGTCCAAGAAGCACAGAGAGTCCCATACAGAATAAACCCAAGGAGAAATACACCAAGACACATATTAATCAAACTAACGACAATTAAACACAAAGAAAAAATATTAAAAGCAGCAAGAGAAAAGCAACAAACAACATATAAGGGAAAACCCATCAGGATAACAGCTGACCTTTCTACAGAAACTCTGCAGGCCAGAAGGGAATGGCAGGATATACTGAAAGTCCTGAAAGAGAGAAACCTACAGCCAAGAATACTCTACCCAGCAAGAATCTCATTCAGATTTGAGGGAGGAAGCAAAAGCTTTCCAGACAAGCAAAAGTGAAGAGAATTCAGCACCACCAAACCAGCCTTACAACAAGTGCTAAAGGAACTTCTCTAAGTAGGAAACACAAGAAAAGGAAAAGACCTACAAAAACAAGCCCAAAACAATTAAGAAAATGGTAATTGGAACACACATGTCAATAATCACTTTAAATGTAAATGGATTAAATGCTCCAACCAAAAGACACAGACTGGCTGAATGGATACAAAAACAAGACCCTTCTATATGCTGCCTACAAGAAACCCACTTCAGACCAAGGGATACATATAGACTGAAAGTGAAGGGATGGAAAAAGATATTCCATGCAAATGGAAGTCAAAAGAAAGCTGGAGTAGCAATACTCATATCAGAAAAATTAGACTTGAAAGTAAAGACTATTAAAAGAGACAAGGAAGGGCACTACATAATGATCAAGGGATCCATCCAAGAAGAACATATCACAATGGTAAATATCTATGCCCCCAATATAGGAGCACCTCAATACATAAGCAAATGCTAACAGCTATAAAAGGGGACATCGACAGTAACACAATAATAGTGGGAGACTTGAACACCCCACTTACATCAATGGACAGATCATCCAAACAGAAAATAAATAAAGACACACAAGCTTTAAATGACACATTAGACCATCTCGACTTAATTGATATTTATAGGACATTCCATCCAAAAACAACAGACTACACTTTCTTCTCAAGTGCACACGGAACATTTTCCAGGATAGATCACATCTTGGGTCACAAATCAAACCTCAGCAAATTCAAGAAACTTGAAATCATATCAAGCATCTTCTCAGACCACAACGCCATGAGATTAGATATCAATTACAGGAAAAAAACTGCAAAAAATACAAACACATGGAGGCTAAACAATTCACTCCTAAACAACCAAGGAATCACTACAGAAATCAAAGAGGAAATCAAAAAATATCTAGAAACAAATGACAACGAAAACACAACAACCCAAAACCTATGGGACGCAGCAAAAGTAGTTCTAAGAGGGAAGTTTATAGCAATACAGTCCTACCTTAAGAAACAAGAAAATGATCGAATAAACAACCTAACCTTACACCTCAAACAACTAGAGAAAGAAGAACAAAGAAACTCCAAAGTGAGCAGAAGGAAAGAAATCATAAAGATCAGAGCAGAAATAAATGAAAAAGAAAGGAAAGAAACCATAAGAAAAATAAATGAAACTAAAAGCTGGTTCTTTGAGAAGATTAACAAAATTGATAAACCATTAGCCAGACTCATCAAGAAAAAAAGGGAGAAGATGCAAATCAACAGAATTAGAAATGAAAAAGGAGAAGTCACAACGGACACCTCAGAAATACAAAACATCATGAGAGACTACTACAAGCAACTATATGCCAATCAATTGGATAACCTGGAAGAAATGGATACATTCTTAGAAAAATACAATCTTCCAAGACTGAACCAGGAAGAAATAGAAACCATGAACAGACCAATCACAAGTACAGAAATTGAGGCAGTGATTAAAAATCTCCCAACACACAAAAGCCCAGGACCAGATGGATTCACAGGCGAATTCTATCAAACATTTCGAGAAGAGTTAACACCTATCCTTCTCAAACTCTTCCAAAATATTGCAGAAGGCGGAGCACTCCCAAACTCATTCTACGAGGCTACCATCACCCTGATACCAAAATCAGGCAAAGATGTCACAAAAAAAGAAAACTACAGACCAATATCACTGATGAATATAGATGCAAAAATCCTCAACAAAATACTAGCGAACAGACTGCAACAGCACATTAAAAAAAATCATACACCATGATCAAGTGGGGTTTATCCCTGGGATGCAAGGATTCTTCAATATATGCAAATCAATCAACGTGATACATCATATCAACAAATTGAAGGATAAAAACCATATGATCATTTCAATAGATGCAGAAAAAGCTTTTGACAAAGTTCAACATCCATTTATGATAAAAGCTCTCCAGAAAATGGGCATAGAAGGAAATTACCTCAACATAATAAAAGCCATATATGACAAACCAAAAGCCAACATTGTTCTCAATGGAGAAAAACTGGAAGAATTCCCTCTAAGAACAGGAACAAGACAAGGGTGTCCACTCTCACCACTGTTATTCAACATAGTTTTGGAAGTCTTAGCCACAGAAATCAGAGAAGAAAAAGAAATCAAAGGAATCCACATTGGAAAAGAAGAAGTCAAATTGTCACTCTTTGCAGATGACATGATATTATATATAGAAAACCCTAAAGACTCTACCAGAAAACTGCTAGCACTCATTGATGAGTTTAGTAAAGTAGCAGGATACAAAATTAATGCACAGAAATCTCTTGCATTCCTATACACTAACAACGGAAGAGCAGAAAGAGAAATTAAGGAAACTCTCCCATTCACCATTGCAACAAAAAGAATAAAATACCTAGGAAGAAACCTGCCTAAGGAGGCAAAAGATCTGTATGCAGAAAACTTTAAGACATTGATGAAAGAAATCAAAGACAACACAAACAGATGGAGGGACATACCATGTTCCTGGATTGGAAGAATCAACATCGTGAAAATGACTGTACTACCCAAAGCAATTTACAAATTCAATGCAATCCCGATCAAATGACCAATGGCATTTTTCACAGAACTAGAGCAAGAAATCTTACGATTTGTATGGAAACGCAAAAGACCCCGAATAGCCAAAGCAATCTTGAGAAGGAAAAATGGAGTTGGTGGAATCAGGCTTCCTGACTTCAAACTATACTACAAGGCCATAGTGATCAAGACAGTATGGTACTGGCACAAAAATAGAAAGGATGATCAATGGAATACAATAGAAAACTCAGAAGTAAGCCCAAACACATATGGGCACCTTATCTTTGACAAAGGAGGCACGAGTATACAATGGAAATAAGACAGCCTCTTCAATAAGTGGTGCTGGGAAAATGGGACAGCAACATGTAAAAGAATGAAATTACAACACTTCCTAACACCATACACAAAAATAAACTCCAAATGGATTCAAGACCTACATGTAAGGCCAGGCACTATAAAACTCCTAGAGGAAAACATAGGCAGAACACTCTGTGACATCCATCAAAGCAAGATCCTTTTTGACCCACCTCCTAGAATCATGGAAATAAAATCAAGAATAAATGAATGGGACCTCATGAAACTTAAAAGCTTTTGCACAGCAAAAGAAACCATAAACAAGACTAAAAGGCAACCCTCAGAATGGGAAAAAATAATTGCCTATGAAACAACGGACAAAGGATTAACCTCCAAACTATACAAGCAGCTCATGCAGCTTAATACCAAAAAAGCAAATAACCCAATCCACAAATGGGCAGAAGACCTAAATAGACATTTCTCCAAAGAAGACCTACAGATGGCCAACAAACACATGAAAAGATGCTCAACATCACTAATCATCAGAGAAATGCAAGTCAAAGCCACAATGAGGTATCACCTCACACCAATCAGAATGGCCATCATCACAAAGTCTGGAAACAACAAATGTTGGAGAGGGTGTGGAGAAAAGGGAACTCTCCTGCACTGTTGGTGGGACTGTAAGTTGGTACAGCCCCTATGGAAAACAATTTGGAGGTTCCTTAAAAAATCACAAATAGAACTACCATATGATCCAGTCATCCCACTCCTGGGCATATACCCAAAGAAAACCATAATCCCAAAAGAAACTTGTACCATAATGTTTATTGCAGCACTATTTACAATAGCCAGGACATGGAAGCAACCTAAATGCCCATCAACAAATGAATGGATACAGAAGATGTGGCATATATATACAATGGAATATTACTCAGCTATAAAAACGGATGAGATGGAGCTATATGTAATGAGGTGGATAGAACTACAATCTGTCATACAGAGTGAAGTAAGTCAGAAAGAGAAGGACAAATATTGTATGCTAACTCACATATACAGAATCTAAAAATGGTACTGATGAGCTCAGTGACAAGAACAAGGAAGCAGATACAGAGAATGGACTGGAGAACTCGAGGTATGGGAGGGGGCGGGGGGTGAAGGGCAAACTGAGAAGAAGCGAGAGAGTAGCACAGACATATATATACTACCAACTGTAAAATAATCAGTGGGAAGTTGTTGTATAACAAAGGGAGTCCAACTCGAGGATGGAAGATGCCTTAGAGGACTGGGGCAGGGAGGGTGGGGGGGACTCGAGGGGTGGGCGTCAAGGAAGGGAGGGAATACGGGGATATGTGTATAAAAACAGTTGATTGAACCTGGTGTACCCCCCCAAAAAAAAATAAAAAAATAAAAATAAATAAAAAAAAAAGAAAGAAAAATAAGTGATAAAAAAAAAAAAAAAAAAGAGCTCTAGAGACTAGTTGAGAACATACAGCATGCAGAGCACTGTAAAACTAAGAAAGAATTCCAGAAAAGTAGGTAGGAAAACTCATGGTGTTTGGCACAACCATTTGTGCCCTCCTCCTATATGGCATAGTGCAGAATAACTAGGAGGAAAGCCCACATTACTGACTGGAGCTCCTGCCTTACAATGGTCACAAAAGAGTGAACCATAAGACCAACATTCTGCCTTGTGTAGGGACTGCTGAGGGGACAGATTTCTGTCTTACGTGACTCAGAGTACTGATGGGACTGGGGCCAGAACACAGAAACTGCTAAAAATAGAGGTGAATGACACATTAAAGCTGAAGTTGTACAGGCAGATGCCAGGGGGAACAGGAGATCAGAAAAGGTTTGAGAGGTTCTAGAACCTCCAGCCAGGCTGATTTGTGAAGTTCTTCTCCTACAAAGCCAGTACACAAAGAATGGGAGAGGTAGTTGTTTTTTCAAATGTCCAAATCCTAGAAAAATTTTAAATGCATACAAAGAAACAGGGAAACATGGTCCAATCAAAGGAACAAGCTAAATGCAAGAAACTAACCCTGTATTTCATTAATACAGATCTAAAAGCCACCTAACAAAGAGTTTTAACTGTCATAAAAATGCTTAGTGAGCTAAAAGAGCACACAGATAGACAATTAAATGAAATCAGGAAAATTATACATGAATAAATGATATCAACAAAGAGATAGAAACTATAAAAAGAGAATCACACAGAAATTCTGGAGTTGAAATATACAATAGCTAAACTAAAAAAAAAATCATTAGAAGGGATTCAACAGCGGACTTGATCAGGTAGTAAGAAAGAATCATTGGACTTGAAGATTGATGACTGAAAAGACAAAAAGAACAAAAAGTAGAGAGAGCCAAAAGGACTTATAAGATACTATCAAGCTGACCAATCTATGAACTATGAGAATCACAGAAGGAAAAAAGTAAGGAGCCAAAAGCTTATTTGAAGAAATAATGACCAAAACCTCCCAAATCTGAGGAAAGAAATGAATATACAGAAATTCAAGAAGCTCAGAGGAGTCCGACAAGATAAATCTGAAAAGAACTACAATGAGACACATTATAATAAAACTGACAAACAGAGAATCTTGAAAGAAGGAAGAGAAAAGTAATTTGTCACATAAAAGCAAGCTTTCATTAAAATATCAGCAGGTTTCTCAGTAGAAATATTATAGGCCAGAAGGGAGTGGAATAATATATTCAAAGCTCTGAAAGAGAAAAAATGTCAACCAAAAAATACTGTATCTGGCAAAAGTGTCTTTCAAAAATGAAGGAGAAATTAAGACTTTTTGAAATAAACAATAGCTAGGGAGTTCATTATCACTAGACTTGCTCTACAGGCAATGCTACTGGGAATCCTTCAAGCTGAAACAAAAGGACAGTAGATAGTAACACCAAGCTATACAAAAATAAAAGGTTACCTGGTAAAGTTAAATACATAGACAAATAAAGCAACCTGTGCTATAGCAATTTTGGTTCATATGTTTAATGACAAAAGCATGAAAAGAGCCCTACAAATATATGTTAATGAATATACAATATATAAAGGTGGAATTTGCAAAATCAATACCATAAAATGGAAGAAGTTAAGTTGCAAAGAATTAGAGTTTTTGTATATAACAGAATTTAAGTTGTAATCAGTTTACAATAAAATGTTACAGTTTTAAGGTGTCTTATGTAATTGCAATGGGAATCACAAATAAAATATCTATAGAATATACACAAAAGGAAAGGAGAAGTGAATCATAGCATACCACAGCAAAAAATACCAATGAACACAAAGAAAAAGAGACAAGAAAAAAAAGCGACAAGAAAAAAAAGCTACAAGATGTAGGGAAACCAATTAACAAAATGGCAAAAGTAAGTCCTTTCCCATCAGCAATTATTTTAAATGTAAATGGATTAAATTCTCCAGTAACAGGACATACATTATCTTAAAGATCAAAACAAACAAAAAAACCACCCAGGATCCAAAGATATGCTTAAATATCTAAGGATGGAAAAAGGTATTCCACGCAAATGGTAACTGAAAGAGAACAACATTCTCACTCCTGGATATATATTCAAAAGAATTTGAATCAGGATTTCTAAGAGATATTTGCACACCCATGTTCATAGCCACATTATATCCAACAGCCAATAGGCAGAAGCAACCAAAATATCCATCAAAAGGCAAACAAAGTATGGTACATACATACAGTGGAATATTATTAAGTCTTAAAAAGTAAGGAAAACCTGTCACATGCTACAATATGGATGAACCATGAGCACATTATGTTAAGTGGAATAAGCCAGTCACAAAAAGACCAATATATATAATTCCACTTATATGAGGTATCTAAAGTAGTCAAATTCAAAGAAAAAAGGGTAGAATGGTGGTTGCCAGAGGCTGGGAAAGGGGTAAAAAGAGAGGTGTTGTTAAATGGGTACAGTGTTTCAGATTTGTAAGATGAAAAAGTTCTGGATCTGTTTCACAACAATGTAAATATGCTTGATACTACTTAATTGAATACTTTAAAATGGTTAAGAGTATAAATTTTATGTTATGTGATTTTTACTACAATAAGAAGAGAAAGAAAACACTAGAGCAGCTCTAACCCAACAGAAACCATACAACTCCCCAAATAAGACATCAACACAACTCATTGGTGTTACTTGTGCTTCTCTGACCACCAGGACATTGGAAACTCTCAGGTTAGGACTTCAATATTTAATTAGATAATTGCAATCAGGCCTGGTTTATTGTGGACCACAACTTGGTAAATTAACAAGTAGATGCGTTATAATATTGCCATTTTAGAAAGCTCAGTAATGTTCTTGGGCTGTTTGCATCTGCACAGGGTCTCCTGAAAAAACCTCATGTAATCCCGGAAAGAGGAGATAATCTTCCAAAGCCTTTGAAAGCTCTTTCTTTAATGAGCAACTATCTCCGTTATTTTATGACAAGAGGAGCTCATTGAAAAATTAAGATCCTTGGAATGAGATAAAAGAAAAAATAACTAGCCCAAAACCCTCTAACACCAAACAAGCCTACAGATGATATCTAGTCCACCATCAGGAATATGAACAATTAATATAAACAATATAAAGAAAATAGTATATGTCAATTTGGTTTTATTGTCTTTTTGCATTTAGTTTCCTAACAGGGTCTGCTAGGGAAAAGCTTACCTGTTTGTCTTTGAGTTCTCCTCTCCTTTCTGATTTATCCCATTTTTAATCATCCTGTTCTATGAAATTGCTGTCTATATTGCTTTTCAACCATGGAGTACATTTGTTGGGCACTAAAATGAAGCTTGAAGATAGATATTTGTATTTGATAAAATGTGTCTCTGTCATGTAAATTCAGTACTTAACATATTTCCATTTTTATCATTTTTTGGCACTGCTATGGTGGACTGAAAGCACCACCAAAGATAATAAATTTTCCTATCCACTTGTTAATGAACTAAGTTTATATTCAGTCATTTGACTCTACTATGTAAGGCCCCACATAATATAGGTCATTTATAACATCCTCTCTTTGTGAGCTTGACATGTGAAATGTTTTTTCAAGTTTTACTGAATTAGAAAATTCATTTTCTAAGAAATATATTATTAGACTGATGTCAGATGGAATGATATTAATGTTCAGCTATTTTGGCATATCATTCTCCTAGAGATATATTTTTTTAAAAGCTGGCATAAGTCAAATAACTTTAACTCCAACTCAGTTTCTTTGGGGAAGGCAGCAAGTTGGGAGAATAGTTATCCAAAGGTAATGCTCTTTTACTATCAACTCCTAAAAATATAGTCAATTTCTCAAAAGTTTGTTCAATACAGGTTCATAGCTCAGATATCTCTAGCTTTAAGAGAAAAACAGATGGTGTGACTTTTTAGGGACCGTAGAACTAAAAATATTCATCATTATTAAAAGGGAAAGAATAAGTCCCAAGTCTTTGCACAGACCTTGGGATGGTGCTAGTTTGGTTTCTTTGAACCTGACAAGTGAATAAAATCCACAGGGCTACTAGCCTCATTCCCTTACTGATTTTGCTTACTGCCATGGTAGAGGTAAATGGCAGGGATCCATATTCTTTGAGATGAAGAGCAAACTTTTAAAACCAGGCAAGAACTTGTGCAATTATCAGCAAGGCAAAGGTCTTAACTTCACCTTTTCTGGCCTCCATCCCAACTCTTCAGTAAGCCCAAAGTTATTTTCTAAATGCTTAATCAATAAAGAAACGAACTGACCTCAGAACATTTTAAACTGGAGGAAGAGTGGAGAGGGGGTTGATGTAGAGTTAAAGAGAATATTTTTCCAGCCTTCCTTATCATCTAAACATCCAATGAGAGTTAGACTATAGAGAAAGCTGTGTTTCACTTCTTTTTCCTCTCTAAAATTGAATTCCCAGCCGAATGCCCTTTCTACCATCTGACCCCAAACAACTTCTTTTCACAGCAAACTACTGCTATAATTACACAGGTCATAAATTATTAGTTTAAGATTCTCATTGTTCATTAACACTGTCAATGTCTTAACTTACCTGACTCTTGTTTCCCCAGCAACACTCTAATGTGAAAGCTATTCATTTTCTCACAACTACCATGTAATAACAGGACTTGGAAATAAAAATGACACAGCTTTACTCTCAAATACCACATTCAAATTATTGCTTCTCTACCTTCATCTAAAAACACTTGTTCCTTCAAGATTAAAGCCATCTGGCTGAACCACCTTTCCTCACCGTCTCCAAAGATTTTGGCGTCTGGCTTATAATCTCTACTTTTCAAGCACAAATCTTCCCATCATTTTGAGTGACTTCAACGACTCTACGACTATGCCAAATCCTTTCACCCTTGAACCTTCATCTCCAGGGTCTTCCTCTATGCTATCTTTACCACTCTGTCACACCCTAAACATTCTCATAAGTGGAACTGATCAACCTTTTAAATCTATCCTACATATCCTACCTTCAGCGCATTACCTCTTTTCCTGCTAGCCTTCTCACCTCCATCATCTCAGACACTTATTCTTTCTTCATCCTTGATGAGGAGGCAATATAGCATAATAGTTTACTGATTCAAATTCATTAATAGCTATAGGACTATTAAAGTTGTCTACTTCTTCTTGACCCAGTTTTGGTAATTTACATTTTCCTAGGAATTTGTGTATTTAGCCTAAGTCTTTAAATATATGAGGCATAAAGCTGATCATAATGTTCTCGGAATTTTTATGCTCCCTTCTACATTTGTATTTATAATTCAGTTTTCATTATTAATAATGATTGCCTTCTCTCCCTTTGTTTTCTTTGATCAATCTTGCCAAAGATTTGTCTATTTTACTTATAATTTCAATTAGTTTTTTTATCTGCTTTATTATATTTTTGTCTATTTTGTTACCTCCTACCCTTTATTTAGGGTTTTATGTTGTTCTTTTTTTAAATTCTTATTTTTATGCTTGACTCACTAATTTCAGCCTTTTAAAAAAATCTTAAATATTTAATACTATTTAATACTAAATACCACTTTAGCTGCATTCCACAAATGTGATCTGCAGTATTACACAGTCTTCAGTTAAAAATTTTTATTATACTTTCTTCTTTGATCATGAGTTACTTATATGTGTGCCTGCCAGTATCTAGATATACATTTTTACATACATTTCTGTTATTAATTTCTAATGTAATTGTATTTTGGCTATCAATGGGGCCTTTATGATACTTTGAAATTTGTAGTAACTTGCTCTATGACAAAAACATGATGAATTCTCAAATAGTGTTCCATGCAGACTTGAAAATAATGAATATTCTGTAGTTAATAAATTCAGTTTTTTTCACAGTCACACATATGAAAACATCAATTAGATTAAGTGTGTTTATTTTTACATAAATAAATACAGAAATACAGAGAATCGATAACTTTTAAAAATCTCTTTGAACTATAAAATACTGGGAGAAGTGTGTTAAAATCATCCTCTAGTTTGAATTTTCCTCCTCCTTCCATTTTTTTCCTTCTTTTATATAGAAATTGCATTATTAGGTACATTCAAGTTTAGAACTGTTCAATCTCCTTAAGGAACTTATTCTTCATTTCTATGTATTGCCTCTTTTTATCTTTAGATTTCTTTTAATTAAAGTCTATTTTAGCTGATATTAATATAATCACCCTAACATTGTTTTGGCTAGTATCTTACTGGCATATATTTTTTAAATTTTTTTTAAACTTCCAGCAATTTTATGTCCTTAAGTTTTAGCTTTGTTTCTGATAAATACCATAGAGTTGGGTTTTTTAAAATTCTATTTTGCCAAATTTTGTCTCTTACCTATATTTATTCCATTTAAATTCATTGTGATCCTGCTATACCTAGATTTAGTTATATCATATTAGTTTCTACCTTCTATTTGTCTCTGTTTCCATGTTTCTGGTTTGCTCTTTCTTTCTCTCTTTTGTATTCTTCTCCGTAATTGACTTTTTCCTCTAACAATTTTAAGTTATACTCCTTTTCATTATCATTTTAATGGTCTCCTAGTAAGTTTAGAAAACAAACCAGATACTAAAATTTTAATATTCCAAATCAGACATACTGTGGTAACCTGGAAACATAAAGTGCTTGCTACAGCCATGACAACAAAAACGGGTAATAAGCCTGGACTGAGATCCATCTTCCAATAACCTGTAAACTATAAAGCCTAATAAACATAATAAATTTGGATTTAAAAAAAAATTTTTCCAGTTCCAGACTTAGCCTTTCAACTCCTTGGGCTACAGAATAGGCAGCAGCCTTAGGAAGCACCATGATGGTACACACATCTAATATCTAACACATCACAGGGGAAGAGGTTTGCATGGTGAGTACAGAGAAAAGTATATCGTTGTTAAATCAAAGTCAAGATTATTGAAAAAGGGGAAAATTTTACTTCAACGTGCTTCTATTTTCAAGTATCATTAAAGCCCAAATCTTACAGGTATTGTATGTACCTTTTGCGTCTAGTAAAAAAGGAAAATAAGCTTGAAATTTAAGATCTCAACTATCTTGTTTAACCCTCCCAGAGCAAACCATGAACAGGTACATAGTATTCTGTACTAGTTCCAATACCATAAAAGAAGCCTATCAAGGTCAATGCACGCCTGCAAGAGGAATTTTTCCCCTTATGAATAAAAAATGCATATATTAAAATCATGGGTGGCAGGTAAAATTTCTGAACATTTTGGGTAAGGACTTGAGATAACTTAAGCACCAATGAGCGTACAGGTATAATTCAGGTTAGCAGTGTGTTATTCAATTCTAGAAAAAGAACAATGGCCCAGGAGTCTTGAAATATGGATATTACTTCTTCCAACAAATGAAAATCCCTTTCGTATACAGCAAGTCACCTGCCTATGATAAATAAGAACAATTATAAATACAGACATTCATAAGTAAGGACAATGTTGGCAGTTACAGTTGGAAGCAGAGTCAAACAACATAAGACCCCATAACTATATATAGAAATAACTTTTGCCTCAGAAGGGAGCTGTGGGAATGGAAGGCGTTTAGAGTTTCACAAAATGCTAAAGACATATCTTGCACTCTCTAATAATACCTACGTTATTGAGCAAATAAAGGCAAGACTCAGAACTAGGCATTTTACATATATTAAGTCATTTAACCTTCATACAACCATGTGAACTAGAACTATTAGTATCCATTTTTTTAACAGATAAGGGAGCTGATGCATCAAGTAGTTAATGGATTTGTATTTGGACTGATAAAAAATTACAGAACTAAGGCTTCAAATTCCATGTCCTTGAACCTTTAGAGTATTTACTATCTCTGCTACTTACTTTGCATGTTCAACAGTTTATAACCCAAATCTCCCAATGAGTATATAAAATTAATGGCCCAAGTAACCACATATCACCTAATATAGAGCTAAGCACACAATAGATATACAGTAAAATTTTTTTGCAATAAGTTGACCAATTACATTGGGTTTCCATGGCTTTTTATATTATAGCTACACTCATTCAATGCTAAGTTTTGTAGCAAGTGTTCTCTAATGAATTCCGAGGAATGGTTTAGAGAAACAAATGCTAGCAGCAGGGAAGCCTGTGTCACCTGGTTTACACATTAAAGCCAAGCACTGTCTTCATAGTTTAGTTTATCAGGAACAATTTGTTGAAATGTAACAGGCTCATCATTTTATTAGTGGCCCACTGTTTCATGCTAGATACATATTCGGGGTACTTATAATTCAAAAACAGAAGACTCTCTAAATAATAGACTCAAGACTAAAGTTGCTAAAGGGATAACAAATAGATCTTTTCAAAAAAAAGAAAGTAATAAAATGAATTCATTGAATCACTGAAGAAGCAGCTTACATCTTGAGGGAGTTGTTCTCTATATTGTAATTGTGTATGTGTTACAATGAATTCTTCAAGAGTTGTGTTCACAATAAGGGAAAGACACAAGGGATGGGTGTCTCAGGGTGGGGCATTCTGAACAGAGTGACAAGCTGTGAGGTTTTACTGGTATAAATGGAAACTTCAGTTTTCTCATGGAACTGACATTACTGATTTACCTCTTAGGTAGGCTATGTTCTTTAAAAAATCCTTTCAGATTATAAAATTAATAGGACTTCAGTGTAACAGTGTTGAAAATATTTTTAAAAGAATTAAAAGAAATTCAGAGCATTTATAATCTTACCACCCACAGATAATCAGGGTTAAGATCTTGAATTTCCTTATTCTCTACTTTCAAATTTCACTTCTTTTTCCTTGATGCAGTGATTGGTAACCATGAAGCTGCCCATGTGATTTGTTGTCTCTGAGAGGTCTGACTTTTTTCTAAGGAGACCAGCTTGTGGTTAGATGATGGAGGGCCAATAAAAACTGGCCAAAAATTAAGGCTAAAGCTGTGATCTAGCTTTGATTAACACTATACTCTAAGCCAATGGTTCTCAAAGTGTGGTACCCGGAAGAGCAGCAACTACATCGTGGGAGAACTTGTTAGAAATACAAATTTTCAGGTCTACCCGAGCTCTACTGAATCAGCAGCCCTGGGTGTGGAGCCCAGTAACCTGTGCTTGAACAAGCTCTCAAAGGGATTCTAATACACACTTAAGTTGCACAAACACTACTCTAAGCAAATATGTTACCTGGAAATGCAGTCAAGGTGAGAATGATAACAGCTAACAATTTTTCAGTACTTACTATGATTCAAGGATTGTACTAAACACTTAAAATACATGGAGTCATTTATTCCTACGCATATGTAAGAGGTAAGTACTACTGTTTGCATTTTACAAATGAAAAAACTAAGGAGTTCAGGTAACTTGCCCAAGGTTGCACTGATAATAAATGGTAGGGTGATGTTAAAAATCCAGGTATAAATCAGGCTCCAGGAACCCTGCTTTTTTTTTATAAGCTCTTTATTGGAATATAATTGCTTTAAACTGTTGTGCCAGTTTCTGAGGTACACCAAAGTGAAACAGCTGTATTTACACATATATCCCCAGATCCCCTCCCTCCCGCGACTCCCTCCCATCCCCCCATCCCGACCTCTAAGTCATCACCCATTATCAAGTTGATCTCCCTTTGTTATGCAGCAACTTCCCACTAGCTATCTGTTTTACAGTTGGTAGTGTATATATATCCATACTACTCTCTCACTTCGTCCCAGCTTTCCTTTCACCCCCCCCCCAACCTCGTGCCCTCAAGTCCATTCACTACATCTGCATCTTTATTGTGGCCCTGTCACTGGGTTCATCAGTACCATTTTTTTGGATTCCATATATATGAGTTAGCATATGGTATTTGTTTTTCTCTTTCTAGCTTACTTCGCTCTGTGTGACAGTCTCTAGGTCTATCCACCTCATTACATATAGCTCCATCTCATTCCTTTTTATGGCTGAGTAATATTCCATTGGATATATGTGCCACATCTTTATCCATTCCTCTGTCGATGGGCATTTAGGTTGCTTCCATGTTCTGGCTATTGTAAATAGTGCTGCAATGAACATTATGGCACATATTTCTTTTTGGATTATGGTTTTCTCTGGGTATGTGCCCAGTAGTGGGATTACTGGGTCATATGGTAGTTCTATTTTTAGTTTTTCAAGGAACCTCCATACTGTTCTCCATACTGGCTGTACCAATTTACACTCCCACCAAGAGGGCTGGAGGGTTCCCTTTTCTCTGCACCCTCTCCAGCATTTATTGTTTCTAGATTTTTTGATGATGGCCATTCTGACTGGTGTGAGGTGATACCTCATTGTGGCTTTGCCTTGCATTTCTCTAATGATTAGTGATGTTGAGCATCTTTTCATGTGTTTGTTGGCCATCTGCATGTCTTCTTTGGAGAAATGTCTATTTAGGTATTCTGCCCATTTGTGGATTGGGTTATGCAGCTTAATACCAAAAAAGCAAATGACTTTGCTTTTAACTAGCATAATATATCACTTTCTTCCTTAAAATACTAAGGCAAAAATAGCCTGAATATCCCTATTTGCAGTGCTGTGTAGAAATAAAGATGCTGGTCTCAAAAGTAATTTTCTCACCACATAGTATTCACCATAATGAAAATAAAGTGAGGGAGACAAATTATATATTCTTTTTTCTCCAGTTGATCAAGGAATCTCCTCTCTCTTTTATCCCAAACTTACCAAACACAATAAAAATAAATTGCAATATAATATTAAACTTTGGAGCCAGTGGCTCCACAGTTGCTAGTTAAATCATTTAATTTCTCGGAATAAAAGGGAGAAGACACAAATCAACAGAATTAGAAGGGAAAAAGGAGAAGTAACAATGGACACCACAGAAATACAAAAGATCATGAGAGACTACTACAAGCAACTATATGCCAATAAATCGGATAACCTGGAAGAAAAGGAGAAATTCTTAGAAAAGTACAATCTTCCAAGACTGAACCAGGAAGAAATAGAAACTATGAACAGACCAATCACAAGTATGGAAATTGAGACGGTGATTAAAAATCTCCCAACAAACAAAAGCCCAGGACCAGATGGCTTCACAGGCAAATTCTATCAAACATTTCAAGAAGAGCTAACACCTATCCTTCTCAAACTCTCCCAAAATATAGCAGAAGGAAGAACACTCCCAAACTCATTCTACAAGGCCACCATCACCCTGATACCAAAACCAGGCAAAGATGGCACAAAAAAAGAAAATTACAGACCAATATCACTGATGAATATAGATGCAAAAATCCTCAACAAAATACTAGCGAACAGAAGCCAACAGCACATTAAAAAAATCATACACCATGATCAAGTGGGGTTTATCCCTGGGATGCAAGGATTCTTCAATATATGCAAATCAATCAATGTGATACATCATATCAACAAATTGAAGGATAAAAACTATATGATCATCTCAATAGATGCAGAAAAAGCTTTTGACAAAATTCAACATCCATTTATGATAAAAGCTCTCCAGAAAATGGGCATAGAAGGAACCTACCTCAACATAATAAAAGCCATATATGAGAAACCAAAAGTCAACATCATTCTAAATGGTGAAAAACTGAAAGCATTCCCTCTAAGAACAGGAACAAGACAAGGGTGCCCACTCTCACCATTATTATTCAACATAGTTTTGGAAGTTTTAGCCACAGCAATCAGAGAAGAAAAAGAAATAAAAGGAATCCAAATTGGAAAAGAAGAAGTAAAATCGTCACTCTTTGCAGATGGCATGATATTATACACAGAAAATCCTAAAGATGCTACGAGAAAACTGCTAGCAATAATAGATGAATTTAGGAAAGGAGCAGGATACAAAATTAATGCGCAGAAATCTCTTGCATTCCTATACAGGCACGATGAAAAAGCAGAAAGAGAAATTAAGGAAACAATCCCATTCACCATTGCAACAAAAAGAATAAAATACCTAGGAAGAAACCTGCCTAAGGAGCCAAAGACCTATATGCAGAAAACTATAAGACACTGATGAAAGAAATCAAAGACGATACAAACAGATGGAGAGACATACCATGTTCTTGGATTGGAAGAATCAACATTGTGAAAATGACTATACTACCCAAAGCAATTTACAGATTCAATGCAATTCCTATCAAATTACCAACAGCATTTTCCACAGAACTAGTACAAGAAATCTTACGATTTGTATGGAAACGCAAAAGACCCCGAATAGCCAAAGCAATCTTGAGAAGGAAAGACAGAGTTGGTGGAATTAGGCTTCCTGACTTCAAACTAAACTACAAGGCTAAAGTGATCAAGACAGTATGGTACTGGCACAGAAATAGAAAGGAAGATCAATGGAACAGAATAGAGAACTCAGAGGTAAGCCCAAGCACATATGGGCACCTTATCTTTGACAAAGGAGGCACGAATATACAATGGAAAAAAGACAGCCTCTTCAATAAGCGGTGCTTGGAAAATTGGACAGCATCATGTAGAAGAATGAAATTAGAACACCTCCTAACATCATACACAAAAATAAACTCAAAATGGATTAAAAACCTCAATGTAAGGCCAGACACTATAAAACTCCTAAAGGAAAACATACAAAGAACACTCTATGACATCCATCAAAGCAAGATCCTTTTGGACCCACCTCCTAAAATAATGGAAATAAAATCAAGAATAAACAAATGGGACCTAATGAAACTTAAAAACTTTTGCACAGCAAAAGAAACCATAAAGAAGACAAGAAGACAACCCTCAGAATGGAAGAACATACTTGCCAACAAAGCAATGGACAAAGGATTAATCTCCAAAATATACAAGCGGCTTATGCAGCTTCATACCAAAAAAGCAAATAAAGCAATCCAAAAATGGGCAGAAGACTTAAATAGACATTTCTCCAAAGAAGACATGCAGATGGCCAACAAACACATGAAAAGATGCTCAACATCACTAATCATTAGAGAAATACAAGGCAAAGCCACAATGAGGTTTCACCTCACACCAGTCCAAATAGCCATCATCAAAAAATCTAGAAACAATAAATGCTGGAGAGGGTGTGGAGAAAATGGAACTCTCCTGCACTGTTGGTGGGAATGTAAGTTGGTACAGCCACTATGGAAAACAGTTTGGAGATTCCTTAAAAAACTAAAAATGGATCTACCATATGATCCAGTAATCCCACTCCTGGGCATATACCCAAAGAAAACCATAATCCAAAAAGAAACATGTACCATAATGTTCACTGCAGCACTATTTACAATAACAAGGACATGGAAGCAACCTAAATGCCCATCAACAGATGAATGGATAAAGAAGATGTGGCATATGTATCCAATGGAATATTACTCAGCCATAAAAAGGAATGAAATGGAGCTATATGTAATGAGGTGGATAGACCTAGAGTCTGTCATATAGAGTGAAGTAAGCCAGAAAGAGAAAAACAAATACTGTATGCTCACTCATATAAACGGAATCTAAAAAAAAAATGGTACTGATGAACCCAGTGATGGCAAGAATAAGGATGCAGGTGCAGAGAATGGACTGGAGGACACGGGGTTGGGTTGCAGGGGGAGAAGGGGAAGCTGGGATGAAGTGAGAGAGTAGCATAGACATATATACACTACCAACTGTAAAACAGATAGCTAGTGGGAAGTTGCTGCATAACAAAGGGAGATCAACTCGATGATGGGTGATGCCTTCGAGGGCTAGAACAGGGAGAGCGGGAGGGAGTCGCAGGAGGGAGGAGATATGGGGATATATGTATAAATACAGCTGATTCACTTTGGTGTACCTCAAAAGCTGGTAAAAAAGTGTAAAGCAATTATATTCCAATAAAGAGCTTAAAAAAAGAAAAACAGTAGAGTCTAAAAAAAATTATTTACTTTCTCTAAATTCCCAATTTCCTTCTCAGTAAAAATGAGATAATAATGGTATCTCCCCACTGATAAATTTGTTGTGAGGATTAAAATAAGCTCTGTGTGTGTGTCTGTGAGAGAGAGAGAGAGACAGACAGACAGAGACAGAGAGAGAGACAGATAGACACACACAGAATGTGATAGTAGTAGTACACGCTGTTGTTGTTACACTGGCCTTTAGATTTTACTAAATGTCTAAATTTTGCCCTGCTTTTTGATAAATTCATCAGGGTTCTCTATGTGAAAGATGTTTAGAAGGATTTGGAGATGTTAACACTGCCTATGAAAATTCAATCTCTAGCCATTCAAGTCTCATACCACATATATTTAACTGAGAGTCAAGCTTGCTGCATTTTCTTCCTTAAGTTATCAGAAAATTATTTTTATTATTCTACTTGGAAAATTACAGAAGTCAGCTATTTGGAACAGAATTTCATTATGAGATTAACAGAAAATTTACAGTGTTGGGAACTTCCAATATCTAGGCAAAGGTTTACCTTAATTTTAAAGAGAGTTTCTACAAAGCTTTCCTTATCCCCAAGGGACCTCTAAATCCCTAGAGCACTAACAATCTGACAATTTGGCACTTCTTTTTATGCTGATCTATATTGGTCATATATGTTAGATTTAACTCTCCAACCGCATTAGAAATTCTTTGATACCATAGACCTTCTCTTGCATAGCATAGTACTAAATATATGGAAAGGACCTAATGTTCA
Source organism: Hippopotamus amphibius kiboko (assembly GCF_030028045.1). Taxonomy (NCBI): domain Eukaryota; kingdom Metazoa; phylum Chordata; class Mammalia; order Artiodactyla; family Hippopotamidae; genus Hippopotamus; species Hippopotamus amphibius. The sequence continues at coordinate 29,830,739 of NC_080203.1, forward strand.
TTTAATTTTCATAAATATCCATTATTAAGCCTGGATTATATGCTTACACATGTGCAAGAAGAGGCATGTAACAGGATGTTCACTTCTAAAGTACTGTTTGTAAAAGCAAAATACTGGAAAAAGCGCCAAGTGTCCACCAGTAGGAAAGATCTACTTAAAAGCCATTATGTAGTCATTTCTGTAGCATGGATGTCTATGCCATGAAGACTGGATGTTTTGATCAGCTTGCCACAGTGCTTGGATAAGTAATGTCATTTTGTGTTTCCATGACTCTCTATTTCTCATGCTTCTATGCCTGACAAATTGCTCTTTTTGATTGATGCAGACTTTCTTTTAACTTACAGTAATACTTTCGTTTGGATTATATATAAAGTCCTGCTGCTATGAAAGCCATTTTTCTCTTAAAGGTGATTTTGCATCTCTTCTGTGCTTCCTATATGCTGATTTCACATTTTAACTCTTCATTGTTTCCCCTCACATATTGACTATTTTGTACGTGAAGATATCATAATATGTAGATTGACATGATTACACATAAATATTTTCAGAATTTTGTTCCTCTCTCTGTGCTCATCTGCAAACACTTGCAATCATCTCTATAGTTCTCTCTCTATAAAGCCTTGGCTATCAATTTCCTTATGATAGGGGGTTAGTGGGACATTCTATCTTCATTGCTTCCTTCTGGAGACAAGCAGAAATAAATGAGTCAATTCATTTTGCTAGGTACTATGTTACAAATTCTCTACACATGTTAAAAAAAAAACCCAGTATATGTCACTGTGTTTTGTATTTAAACTAAATCATTAGGCTGTGAAATGAACACATTATTCCCATTAAAAATATGAGGCTTAGATAGAGATAGATATGGAGGCTTGGATAGATTAAGTAACTTTCCTAGAGTGACACACTAGATTATATCTAGCAAAGCCAGAGTATGGAACTCATTTGGGCTGATTCCATGTTCTCTGCGGTATAACATATAGCCTCTCTCTTCATGCTCTTATTTCCACTTACACAAGGAAGTTATTGCTGGTGGTATTAAGTCAGCCTTTTGAGTTAAATCAGACTTGACTTTAAGTCTCAATTCCAACATTAGAAGGGAGATAACAATAGTAACTACCTCCCAGAGCTGCTGTGGGATTTAAGAGAGGTAGTTAATGGGTATAAAGTACCTAGTTCAGTGCCTGAAACATAGGCATTCATTTGAAAGCTTTATATATTCAGCTGTAATTTTTGTTTCCCCCTTTGAATCAAAAGAGAAGCAGTAGTATAATCTCTTACTCTATTCATTTAATTGGATTGCCGGTCACTTTTCTCCTTTGGACGTTACTATATGGTTTATTTCCTTTTCTCGGCCTTAATGGAACTGCAACAGAATTTTCTGATTCCCTGTTTATGCAAGTAAAAATCACTTTTTCACTCCACATTCCCAATGTCTATATCACACTTAGAATAGGCACTTATCACATACTAAAGTACCTTCTATTGTAGTTACATGTATTTGTTTCATTTCTCCTGTAAGCTCCTTGAGATCAGGGACTCATCTTTTTAGTCCCAATGTGCCTAACAGAGTGTCTAGTATATCACAGATATACCTTAAATGTACACTAAATAAACTAGTGGAATAGAAATCTGTATGACTTCAAGTGTGTTTTGGATGAATTTTCATTATTTGACAAGATACGTAAGTCTATTTCCTTTAAAGCATTGCTTGAAACATATTGCAATATACAATTTAACTGATTGGCATAAAGGCATTTGTAGCTTATTTATACGAATGATATCATTCCTTTAGTGGTGCAAACAGCCTTAAATCTTCTGGAATAAACTATTACACCTCTGTGAAAGATTCTTCCAAAGTCTGGTAATAAAGAAAAAAAAATAAAATGAAAAGACAACCCACAGATGGGAGAAAATATTTGCAAATAAAGCAATCAGCAAGTGATTAACCTCCAAAATATACAAACAGCTCATGAAGCTCAATAACAAAAAGACAAACAATCCAATCAAAAAATGGGTGGAAGGTCTAAATAGACATTTCTCCAAAGAAGACATGCATATGGCTAACACATGAAAAGATGCTCAGCATCACTAATCATTAGAGAAATGCAAGTCAAAGCCACAATGAGGTATCACCTCACACTGGTCAGAATGGCCATCATCAAAAAATTTACAAACAATAAATGCTGAAGAGGGTGTGGACAAAGGGGAACCCTCTTACACTGTTGGTGGGAATGTAAATTGGTGCAGCCACTATAAAGAACAGTATGGAGGTTCCTTAAAAAACTAAAAATAGAGCTACCATATGATCCAGCAATCCCATTCCTGGGCATATATCTGGAGAAAACCATAATTCAAAAAGATACATGTACCACAATGTTCATTGCAGCACTATTTACAATTGCCAGGACATGGAAGCGACCTAAATGTCCATCAACAGATGAATGGATAAAGAAGATGTGGTACATATATGCAATGGAATATTACTCAGCCATAAAAAAGAATGACATATTGTCATTTACAGCGACATAGATGAACCTAGAGATTGCCTTAGTGAGTGAAGTAAGTCAGACAGAGAAAGACAAATATCATATGATATAACTTATATGTGGAATCTAAAAAAATGGTACAAATAAACCTATTTGCAAAACAGTCACGTAGAAAACAAACTTAAGGTTACCAAAGGGGAAACAGGGGGAGGGATAAATTGGGATTTTGGGATTGACATACACACACTACTATACATAAAATAGATAACTAATATATATTACTAATAAAAAAATCAAATTGTACACTAAATATATGCAGTTTATTGTATGTCAACTGTATCTCAATAAAAGTTCTTAAAAAAATAAAATAAAATAAAAATAAAATAGATAACTAATAAGAATCTGCTGTATAAGCACAAGGAACTCTACCCAATACTCTGTAATGACCTATATGGGAAAAGAATCTAAAAAAGATTATTTTTTAGAATGGCATATATGCATATGCCATTATATATATATATGTATATATATGATCCACTTTGCTGTACAACAGAAACTAACAGAACATTGTAAATCAAATGTACTCCAATAAAAATTAATTTAAAAAATAAAAGAGAAAATATGTATGGGAAAACATAACATCAAAGATAATTATCCATTTCCAGGGTTCTGCATCCAGTTTCTAAATTATCAGGATTCCTTGTATATTTTTATATTTTCCAATGGGACAAGATAGCATTGGTTTTGGAGACAGAAAACATGGTTTGAATTCAACCATAACTTTGCTTCAGCCACTTTACATCACTGCACCTTAGTTTTCTGGTGGTAATATCTAGTTTGCAGATTGTTGTGAGAATTGAGATAAGTATATATAGCCTAGTATATAGTAAGCATTCATCTAATTATAAAAATGATCATCACTGGTATATTCACATGTATATTAGATGGTGGAGGGTTTAAATTCAAGCCAGTTGTCTTGTGTGTGAGCTGTTTAGGTAAATGATTTGAAGGAAGAACAAATTAAAGCTAAGGATTTAAATGAAATAGATTATATATGGACTCCAATTATCTTTATCTTTGGTTCTTCCGTAATTCTTCCACATTATTTTCAGTTAATTGGGCTTTTATTGGTCTCCAAATTTCCCCAGAATTAGGTGGTTTCATGAATAGATGTGAAATCTTCAACAATATTATAAAATGAAACTTTCACCAAACACAGTAGCATTTTTCACAGGTGAAATAGAAGCATTTCCTCATTCAAAATAATAGTATGTAGAATTATACATTGGAGTTGGGAGTTAAAATTTGATCTATATTTTTCTTTTTATGTTTATTGTTCTCTTAGTTATAGCAGAAAGGGTAGAAAAAAAAATGGCCTGTATGAACAACCAAAGAATATATAGCTACCTTTCTTCTAAAATGACTAAGGCATTGCTACAATTTCAGACTCACTGTACCTAGCTGTCCAAACCAAGCCTGCTGTTTTCGGTCTCACACCCATTGCAATGGATTGTAATGGTTCTCTGCTCACAATTGCATGTGTACCCTCTCCTCTCACATACATTTATCATTCTCAGTGTAAATTCTCCACCAGGGCTATAGATTATGGCTCTATGCTATGCACTTACAGAAAACTTAATGAAAAGAATAAATTACAGAGGAAGAAATTATCACCTACTAATATGATTCCCAATACCAGGGACCCTGAACTTCTTTAATGCCTATCAAAACTACTTCCAGTGATTATAGCATCAGTGGAGAAAAAGGAAAAAAGAAATTAACATTAATTGAAAAGAACCTCCTTTTTGCTTTTGTTCATATAATAATGTGGTTACATAGTGAATTAAGTGAACTAGGTAAATTGTTAGGCTGTAATGAAACACAGGGTTATGTATTGTTACGTTGTCCTGAATAGAAGAGAGTACAGTTTTACCACTCTAGGGTATTGGTAGAACATAGTTATATGAAGCACAGAGATATTTCCAGGGACTTCTCCCTCGAAAGAACTCCCTCCCCGCTAAGTGCCCAGAAACTACAAATAATATGTTGCCTTCCTATGATTTGATGGGCACTAAAAGGCTCCCCTGCCCCAAATATTTCCCCTCCAAATAACCAGAAATCTTCACATTACTCATATCTTTGGATAGAATTTATAAAGACTCTGGTGACCATATAATTTAGCATCCGAATAGAAGACAGCTTAGACATAATGGCCTGTGAACTCTATCAGATTTACCGATGTGTTTTTTTTTTTTTACCAGAAAGCAATAAAAATTTAATGTACATTTAAACATGGAGAACTTTCCCACAAATATCTAGATTCCACACTTCTGAAAACTCATAAAATCTGGCAAAACTAGACTCACATTCCTGCACAGAGAATATTGACTTTGGGCAAGTCATTCCATCTCTGAGTCTTAGTTTCTTCATCTGCAATATGAAGATAATGATATCTAGGTCACAAAATTGTTAGTAGAATTAAATGAGGTAATAAATAGAGCTCAGCACATATTAAGCACTTGATAAATGATAATTATTAGAATCATTGATTAGTGATTAGGGTACATGCCCTATCTCCAGGGGCATGTATCCTCCAAATTTGGCACCAACCCTTCTATACTAGATTTTTCTCCCAATACAGATGTGGAACATCGGTTACCATTCTACCAGTACACTTGCACAGCTATTTTCCTTATAATAAGAATACGTCTATTTTTCAAAAATGATAAACTGAGAGGACTTTCATATTTCAGAAAAACAGGAAAGAATACTAAAACCCCAAATTTTCTCCAGATACTTTAAACATGGCTTGATTTCTAAACAAGGCAGATTTGTCTATCATGAAAAGTGCTACTTTAGTTAAAGTTTCTCCCCATTTGGAAGTTTTGTTGTTGTTTTCACATTGTGTATTTCAAACTGGGCATTCCTAGTTTCAAAGTTTCAACACTTCAAAAAGATCCCAAGTACACTAAAAACAAAGTTGGCATACTTTGCTTTTAAAAATCTGTTTGAAGTCAAGATGTGTTCAAGAAAAAAAGATGCTTCACCTTCTGAAGCTGTGATACTTATTCTCTGCTTGCCCCTATCCATTCCTCTGCAGATCCATTCTGTACCCTTTTCTGACTTGTGCTCTTGGAAAACTAATATCTACCAAGAGCATTACTGGAGCTCTCTTTCTCTCTTTTTTTTAAATGTTTATTTATTTATTTATGGGCTGCACTGGGTCTTCGTTGTTGCACACGGGCTTTCTCTAGTTGTGGCGAGTCGGGGCTACTCTTCATTGTGTGGTGCATGGGCTCTTCATTGTGGTAGCTTCTCTTGTGGAGAACAGGCTCTAGGTACATGGGCTTCAGTAGTTGCGGCACATGGGCTCAATAGTTGTGGCTCACGGGCTCAAGAGTGCAGGCTCAATAGTTGTGGCACACGGGCTTACCTGCTCCGTGGCATGTGGGATCTTCCTGGAGCAGGGATCAAACCCGTGTCTCTTGTATTGGCAGGTGGATTCTTAACCACTGAGCCACCTCGGAAGTCCCCTGGAGCTCTCTTGTTGACTGGCGTCCATTTATTTCTTACCTCTAGTTAGTAAGCATCAGGAGGAGAGTGGAGGGGTGGAAGAGAGGGAAGGATAGAAAAAAGGCCAGAGAAGAGAGTCCCTATGTTTATCCCCCCTTCCTCACACTCCCTGATCTATCTCATCGTGGTTCCTCTTTGGTCAAAGTTCTTATACTATGGCCCATCTTCCACAGCTCCATACTCTCTCTAAGCCAGCAGTTCCCAACCTTTCTGGCACCAGAGACCAGTTTCATGGAAGACAATTTTCCCACAGGGTGGGGGGTGGGGAGGATGGCTCAGGTGGTAATGCGAGCAACGGGGAACGACAGATGAAGCTTCACGCACTCGCCTGCCACTCACCTCCTGCTGCGTGGTCTGGTTCCTAACAGGCCATGGACAGGTACCAGTCCGCAGCCCAGGGTTTGGGGACCCCTGCTCTAAACTACAGTAACATCATTCTCTCCCCCACCCCTTCAGGCCTAAGGATGGTAATGGCCTCCTATTGTGGTTAGTTCCTGGGAACCTCCATGTGTCTCATTAGTCCCCTTAAACCTGACTATTCTTCTCTAAGTAGTCTCTTGAAATAGTGAATTAGATTCTGTCTCCTGACAGGACTCTGATACAGAAGCCATTACCAAATTTGCTACTTTGCTTAAAAGATTTTATATAGCCTTAATTTTTTGAACTACACTTATTAAAGCAATAAAAAGAAAACCTGTGAATATTATACAATGATGATTCTATGAATTATATAATCTTTACAATTGAATATATATATGACTATTTAAGTGTTTCTTCTTCCAAAGTAAGTTTACATAAATGTGTACCATTTTAGTATCATTTATTTTGGCATGGAAGAAAACCCTACATAAAGTAAAAACAGATAAAAAGCATATGATTATCTAAATAGACACAGAAACAGAATCTGACAAAAATCAACATTCATTTATGATAAAAACTCTCAGCAAAATGTGTATAGGTATCTCAACATAATAAAAGCCATATATAACAAACCCACATCTAACATCATATTCAATGATGGAAAGATTAAAATCTTTCCTCTAAAATTCAGGAACAAGGCAAGGATGCCCACTCTCACCATTTCTATTTAACATAGTACTGGAAGTCCTAGCCACAGCAATCAGACAAGGAAAGAAATAAAAGGCATCCAAATTAGAAAGGAAAAAGCAAAACTGTCACTGTTTGCAGATGACATGATACTATATATAGAAAATCTTAAAGTCCCTGCCAAAAAACAATTAAGAAAAAATGAATTCAGTAAAGCTGAAGGATACAAGATTAATATAAAGAAATCTGTTGCTTTTCTATATGATAATAATGAACTATCAGAAAAAAAATTCAAGAAGACAACCCCATTTATAATTGCATCAAAAAGAATAAAATACATAGGAATAATCCTACCTAAGGAGGTAAAATACCTGTACTTGGAAAACTATGACACTGATGAAAAAAAAGTGAAGATGACACAAACAGATGGAAAGATACTGTGTTCTTGGATTGGGAGAATTAATCTTGCTAAAATGACCATATTACCCAAGGCAATCTACAGATTCAATGCAATCCCTATCAAAATACGAAGGGCATTTTTCACAGAAATAGAACAAATAATTTCAAAATTTGCATGGAAACACAAAAGACCTCAAATAGCCAAAATAACCTTGAGAAAGAAGAACAGAACTGGAGGTATCACGCGCCCTGACTTCAGACTATACTACAAAGCTACAGTAATCAAAACAGTATGGTACTGGCACAAAAGCAGACACATAGATCAATGGAACAGAATAGAGAGACCAGAAACAAACCCGTGCACTTATGATCAATTAACCTACAACAAAGGAGGCAAGAATATAGAATGGAGAAAAGACACTCTCTTACATAAGTGGTGTTGGGAAAACCAGACAACTACTGTAAAAAAAAAATGAAATTAGAACATTCTCTAACACCATATGGAAAAACTAACTCAGAATGGATTAAATACCTAAATGTAAGATCAGAAATCATAAAAATCCTAGAAGAAAACATGGGTGGAACACTCTTGGACATAAATCATAGCAATATTTTTTTGGATCAGTCCCTAAGGCAAATGAAACAAAAGCAAAAATAAACAAATGGGACCTAATTAAACTTAAAAGCTTTTGCACAGCAAACCATTGACAAAATGAAAAGACAACCTACTGAATGGGAAAAGATACTTTCAAATGATATGAATGATAAAGAGTTAATACCCAAAATATATAATAGCTTATAAAACTCAATATCAGAAAAACAAACAACCCAATCAAAAAAACAAGCCTAAGACCAGAATAGTCATTTTTCCAAAGAAGATATACAGATGGCCAACAGGCACATAAAAAAACGCTCAATATTGCTAATCAGAACCACAAAGAGATATCACCTCACACCAGTCAGAATGGCTATCATCAAAAAGTCTATAAATAACAAATGTTGGTGAGGATGTGGAGAGAAGGGAACCCTAGTACACTGTTGGTCAGACTGTAAATTGGTGCAGCCACTATGGAAAACAGTACAGGGTTTCCTCAAAAAACTCAAAATAGAACTACCATATGATCCAGCAATTCCACTCCTGGGTATATACTGGAAGAAAATGAAAATACTAATTTGAAAAGATACATGCACTCCAATGCTCACTGCAGCATTATTTACAATAGCTGAGATATGGAAGCAACCTAAGTGTCCATTAACAGATAAATGGATGAAGAAGATGTGTATATGTATGTATGTATGTGTACACACACACACACACACACACACACAATGGAATACTACTCAGCTATAAAAAAAGAATGAAGTTTTGCCATTTGCAACAACATGGATAGACCTAGAGGGTATTATATTTAGTAAAATAAGTCAGAGAAAGAAAAATACTCAATATTATCACTTAATGTAGAATCTAAAAAATAAAACAAATAAATGAATACAACAAAACAAAAACAGACTCACAGATAAAGAGAACAAACTAGTGGTTACCAGTGGGGAAAGGAAAGGGGGCAGTGGCAAGACAGAGGTAAAGGATTAAGAGGTACAAACTACTATGTATAAAATAAATAAGCTACAAAGATATATTTTATAGCACAGGGAATATAGCCAACATTTTATAATAACTTTAAATGGATTATAAGCTGTAAAATTTTGAATCACTGTTATACACCTGAAGCTAATATTGTAAATCAACTACACTTCAATGAAAAAACTAATGCTAATAACAATACTAATTATTATTCCATCTGATAGAGTCACTTTTCAAACAAAACTGTAGAATTAATTGAGTTACAATACTGTAATTAAGCATTACAGTAGTCCATGTGTTGCATATACTTATTATTTAACAAAACACTTTTTAGTCCTGGGATTGAGTTTGCCTTGAAACTCAAAAGATGAAGAAATGTTCACTTTTACTGAAGCCAAACCATTAGGATAATCAAATAAATGTAATTTTAGCATCCTGACAACTGTGAAACACAAATAACAACTAAGCAAGCTGATGAAAGGGGTATACTAGAAAAGTAATCCTCCAAGACCTGTCCTGTGCCAAGGATAGAATTATTTATTATATTTTCATTTCTAACATATTACTGGTCAATAATCATCCATGTTAACTATGATGACTCTACATTCTTAAAATATTCCAAAGTGCCTGTTGAATTATTAAAGGAATCAAGATATGCTTTGTTTAGTTTTGGTTTTATATACCCTTAATTGCATTATTTTTATAACATTTTTTGGAGATTGTTAATGCATATATATGTTTATTTAAGAAATAGTATTGAATGCCTACTTTACGCAAGATGTGCTCAGAACCACGGATGAAGTGACAGTGAACAATAATGGTGTTTGAATATTCTGGTTAATGGAGAATAATTTTGAGGGTCATAACACATTTACTCCATCTCCCTACCATACTGGATACAATGAAATTTGCTCTACATGGTCAAATATGTTAAATAAAATGCAAATTTACCAGGATTTCCTTTATAATTTTTACATTCTTACCAATCTCTAATCTCTCAGCTCAGTTTCTACATTCGTAACAATCAGCAGAATGTTAGCTATGGCTACTTTGTGTAAATATTTGTATTTCTTATTGTTTACTTGATAATGTATTCTGCTTTTGGCTGTCTTTAGGCATCTGTGATGATGACAGGAAATTTATCTCTCTCAAACATGATGCATTTAAATCAGTTTGGGTTTGAGTTGGTAAAGGATAAACTGCTCCAAAAGGTAATACCAAGTAGGATGTATTTACTTTTGGTCTCTCAAGGGAAAGAGAATTTCAACGTAAGACCTCACCTCATGTTAGTCTAAAAAATGAGGAACCCATCCCATTGCCAGGTGTCATTTTTGTTTCACATACACATGGGTAATTCAAGGGACATGCCAAAATGAGTTCAAATTTTTAAAAGCAGGATTTTCAATCATGGGATTTGGGCAAGAATATGCCAGTGGACAGTAAACTTCTCCTTCTGCCTCATCCTCTACATCTAATCTACACCAGTGTTTTATGAATTGTAACTCCTAAACATCACTGGGACGCATTACTCTCCATCCATATGTCACTTCCCTAGGGGAAGCCACCTTCATCTCTTACCTGGACCTCCTCCTAACAAGTCCCCCTACACCCAATCTTTCCCCATTCTAAACTACTTTTCATATAGCATTATCACTAACCTTTCTAAATAAAGCACAAATCTGATCATTCCACCTGCTGCCTTGCCTTCAGGCTTCCCTTTGCCTGCTAAGTTAAATTCAAATGTCGTAGCAAGGCATATGAGTACAAGTCTTATCCCTTGTCCCTAACCATGCCCATGTCTCTGTAGTTATACTTCATGCTCTAGTTATACTAAACTGCTCACAGCTCCACACATAGTTACTTCCTCTCATCTATGCAGAATTTAGCACATGCTAGTCAGTTTACCCGGTACATGCTTTACTAATTCACCTTGGCTTTTTCTAATCTCACTCTTACTCATTCTTCAGGTCTCAGCTAAGACAGCCTTCCTCCAGGCAACCTCCTCTGACTCTCAAAGACTGTGCTACATATGGCTCCTAGTTTTACTAGAATACTTTGTAATTCCTTGTTACCACTTAATCTTACTGTATTTTAATTGCCTGTTTGTCTAGCTTTTTCATTAGACTGTAAACTCCATGAGAACAATTTTATCTTGCTAATCATTACATCCTCAGCCCCTAGTATAATGGTTCCAAATAATTTTTTGTTGCTAATAGACCTCCTATCTTATAGCCACATATTTTTTACTTCAAAGAATCAGTGGCCAAGCAGACAATCTGAAAATGGGGGCACATTAAAACTTGGAGGAGGTGGACTGTCACTTCGGTTATCTGTCATCTCCAGAAACTCAATCTATAAAATGAGATGCTATATAAAGAGCTATTTCTTCTAGAATTTTTTTCCACTTTAGCAGTACAAGGCATGCACAGGAACTTTAAAATTACAGCGGTTTGCCCCCTTTATTACCAGTGTTAGGCAAATTAAAAACATCCTGTCAAGGCAGAGAATCCTCTCCACAAGATACAGAAAAGAAAGAAAACCATTTTAGTACTGAACAAGCACTAAACCAGATTAAAATGTGTGTCACAGGCAACCTGCAAAGAGATTACAAAGACAGAAAGAGATTCCACCCTATGTATCACCAAGCAGTTACAATGCATTACACACATGTTCTCAAGATTAACCATAACTTGTCTTCCCATAAGAGGACATTACAACACCATTTTGTATGTATTCTTTCATAGTTCATCCCAAATTCATCTGGCATTGAGGTAGCCATTTCTGTTAGCTAACTGCCTTTATCTGAAGGAAAAATAAAACTGCTATCACTAGGATAAGCATTTGGTTACAGCTCAGGGAAGGGCATTCCTATAGTGACAGGGAGATAGATACTATATTCCTTGATGTTTACATTTCAAAGAGATGCTTCCCAGATACTTAAGAAAAACACTCCTGGGTTGTAAAGCTGGCAAGAGGCTTACCTAGTCTTTAAAAAGATCTACAGAGATATCAAAGGGAGAGAAGAAGGATTCACAAATAATAGGTTTCTCACAGAAATACACTGAGAAAGGGAAAGGGAATTTCCCTCTTGGCAATGGGAAAAACCACTTTTTAAAAAATCTACCCTTATGTCAGTCAGCTCAAATACTTAGCTAAGGCTTTGTGCTTCCTTCATAAGCAGGCCCCCCTCAGAGAGTATATTTTCTCTCTCACAATCTATGTATCTCACATTATAGAAGAAATGAATTGAGAAAGCCACACCCATGGTTTTAAAAAACATATATGCTAATGGGATATCCAGATTATATTACTAGTCCGGGTCTTTCCCTTGAACTCAAGACTCATACAGAGGACGTATTAAAGTATTTAAAGATTGGTATTGACAAATCAGAAAAGACACCAGCCTGTGTTCTATGAAGGTGTGCTGTATATATGCAACTGCCTAATCAAAATCTCCACTTACTAATTGATATCTTAAGTATAATGTGTCAAACATCTATCCCTAAGCAGCTAGTAGCATAGTCTTCCCTGTACCAATAAAAGACAACCCTAGTGCGTAGGCCAAAAAAGTAGGAGTCATCACTGACCCTTTCTCTTATGCTCCACATCCAGCTTACCAGAAATTCTGTCTTTTCAAACTTAAAAATGTGTCACCAAATCTAAGCATTTCTTACGCCCCAACTGTTAAGACTCTAGTCAAAACTACCATCATTTCTTGGCCTGCATTACTGTACAAGCCAACAAACTGGTCTCCCTGCTTCACAACTTGTGCTCCTACATTTTCTTCTCCATATAATAGGCAGAAAGACTTTTTAAAAACCCAAGTCGGATCATGCTTCTGTTTAGCTCAAACCTCCAATGACGTCCCATTTCACCAGAGCATAAGTCAGAGTCTATACAAAGGCTTACAAGCCCCCACAAGGCCTCCTGTGATACTTCTGTCATCTCTCATCTCCTTTTACTATCCTTGTTGTTCCCTCCACTATATCCACACTGGTCACTTGCTGTTCCTAAAACTGGCCTTGAGACCTTTGAACTGGCTATTTCTTCGGTCTTAAACTCTCACCCCAGCTATTGGCATGGCTCTCTCCTTTACTAACTTCACCAATTTTTTAAAGTATTTTTAAAATACATTTTTATTGAGACATAATTTACATACTATAATATTCACTGTGTTAAAGTGTAAAATTCAGTGGTTTTTAATATATTCACAGGGCTGTAAAATCATCACCATTTTATAATTTGAGAAATTTTTCATCCCCTCAAAAGGATACTCTTTACTCATTAAACAGTCACTTCCCCATTCCTCCCGTCTCTTCAGCCCCAGGCAACCATTAATTCACTTTGTGTCTCTGTGGATTTGGCTGTTCCTGTCATTTTGTACAAATGGAATCATATAATATGTGGCTTTTTGTATCTGGCTTCTTTCACTTAGCATCATGTTTCTGAGGTTCATCCATGTTGTTGTTTGTATCAGAACTTCATTCCTTTTTATGGGTAAAAATACTCCATTGTATGGATACACAATTTGACTGTCTACTCATCTACTGATGGACAGGAACATTAACTTTTAATACTAAAACTACAAGTTCAACATTAGTGTGTCCACAATTACAACTGGTAAAGTTGAGATTACATGTGGCGTAAACAGAGTGCTGTGAAAACAATGATATTTAAATTATTTGCCAGCAAGTGTTTTTTTATAAAGTCCCTTCTACCTCTTGTTTTATTAAATATGTGAATACAGTATTTTATTAATCTCTTACCTCTAGAGGACTTGTATTTGGGATGGGTTCAGCCAGATCCCTAGGATAGAAATTGAGTTTTCGGTCCATTCCTGTTAGAGTAGCACATGGTAGTTAAAACCCTGGATCTGATCTGGAATAAGAGGACACCAAGATGTTGCCCTCAGAATTTTACTATCAGAGAAACAGCTTTGCCATGGCTTTTTTTTTTTTTTTTCACTGTTCAAGGCACTATTCAGTGAGGCATTCAACCCTGTGACAGACTTGTGTGCTGTGCTCAAGGATGGCTGGAATGTTCTGAGCGGTCTTTGTGACATCATGACTCTCAGGGATCCGCCCACCTGGGGCTGACTGGCACAGTACTCAGGGTGTGTGGCCTTTACTGTCAGATGACGGCTTGGGAAACACCCTAGACTCCCTGCCCCCTTCCACTTCCAGAAGCAGTCTGGTTGCCTTTAGAGTTGAAACAACTTCATTCAGTCAAATTTGCTCAGACTCTGGCCAAATATAACTTTGTCTTGAGGCTTTTTAAATTAATATTACTTACATATCATAAAGTTCACCATTTTAAACTGTACAGTTTAGTATTTTTTAGAATATTTACAAGGTTGTATAACTATCACCATGATCTACCTTCAGAATATTTTCATCACCCCAAAAAGAAACCCCATACACAGTAATAGTCTTTCTTCACTACTCTTCCCCAGACCCTAGCAACCACTAATCTGCTTTCTGTGTCTAAGGATTTTCCTATTCTGTACATTTCCTATAAATGGAACTTACAATCTGTATCCTTTTGTGTTTGCATAATGTCTTGGAAGTTCATTCATGTTGTAGCATGTATCAGAATTCATTCCTTTTCATGGCTCAGTAATATCCCATCATAATAGATATACAACATTTTGTTTACCTATGCATCCATTGATGAGCAATTGATTTCTTTCAACTTTTTTAATACTATGAATAATACTTCTATGAACACTGATGTACAAGTTTTTGTGTGGACATATCCTTCACTTTTTTGGTTGTTGTTGTTAAATCAAATATCCCCTTCTCAGCAAAGCCTGCCCTAATCATCCGATTTAAAATACCATCCCCTCCCTCTTCATGACATTCTCTATTCCTACTCCCTGGGCTACATTTCTCCACGACACTTGTGACAGTTTGCTTATTGTTTATCTTTCTCCACTAGAATGCAAACTACGTGAGAACAGAGAATCTTGCTTCTTTTGTTTAATGCTGTAACCTCGGTGCTAGAAAGGGGTCTTAAGCAGAGCAGATACACCATATGCATTTTTGACACTTTCTGTTCCCTTTGTTCAGGGCAATTAGTGTCCTCACTGCCCACTCTATACACATGGCTTGAAAAGCCAATCCAAGTAAGGTCTCATCCATCTACTTTCCATACCAAAGGAATTGGAAAGTGTGTGTGGACATCCTCCACATACTCCATTTTCTAGACACCACACCATACTCTCTCTTAAGTAAAACAGAGGACCCTAGGAGTAACATCACAGGGGCAGATGAGAGGAGGGCACGTATCCCCCAACTTCCTAAAGAAAACAATGTGAGAGAGCTGGTTACATGAACTGTGTAATGTGGAAGTTAAACACGTGGACTGTGGAGGCGAAAGGACTGGATTTACCCTACTCTGCTGCTTTTTAGCTGTATGACCTTGAGTAAGTTAGTTTCTTCACCCTAGTTTTCTCACTAGTAACACTGGTGTCTACCTCATGGCGTAGTTGTGAGGATATCCATGTTGAGGAGTGTGAAGCGTTTGTGACAGTGTCAGATGCCTCGTAATTTATTATCATCATCATTGCCATCATCACCACATAAAAGGTAAAACTCATAATTTTCTGTTTCACAATGGCAGAGAAATTATAACATTTCCATCAATGTAGACAACAAAGGAAAATCACATACCCTTTGGTATCACCCAACTGCCAATGGCATTTCAAATAAAGAATACCAACAATAATAACAATAATTATACCAACCAACATTTAATGAGAGGCAATATAATACAATAATTAGGAGCACAGTCTCTGGAGCCACTATGTCTGGGCTCAAATATTATTACACTGCTTACTAGTAAGTTACTTAACCTCTCTGTGCCTCAGTGTCTCTAAAATGGGGATGATAACAGTACATAGTGCATTGGATTGTTGTTGAGAATTAAGGAAGTTCATACATGTAATGAGCTTACTTCAGTGCCTGGCACCTAGTAAGTGCTCACTATATTTTAGCTATTACTACTGTGTACCATGTTATGCACAAAGACATGATTACATCCAAGTAACCCAAATCACTCTCAAACACTTTACATATGCTGTGCCAATAACAGAATGGTTTAAGTCACAGTGAATTTCTATCTTCCTGACTCAACTGTGTCTTCTTAAGGGAAACATAGCTGAAGGGCCATAGCTCAATTATCTAGAAAGCTGCTTAGACTATAGTATGTGATAGAGCCTAGAATATGGTAAGTAATGGACAAATGCTTGTGGATGGAAGGAACAGAGGCAGAAGGTAATAGGCTCCAGTCAAGCTAATTCTTGCTGCCCCTCTGTCCCAGAGTCTACCATGTATCCACTTAGTTTATATATAAGCCTTGTTACTCATATAACTCTACATGTCCTGACTTCTTGAGCTTCTAGGCTTGAGGGCTAACAAAGATAGCAGAGAAGTCTCAGAGGCTCCTGCCTCATTAGCCATACATGCGCCCAGACTAGTTAAGCCTCAATGTGTAAGTTTCTCATCAATCATTTTATATCGCTAACACTGTTTTAATGGATGGCCTAAATGGGCACATCTTCAGTTTCAGTAAACTCATAAATAACGACACTGATCCTAATAAACTACTTCACTAGGAAACAGGGGGATCTGTCTATGAAATTTTAAGATAGATTTTAAATTACCAGGAGAAGGCTGATTTCTGTGATAAAGAAGTAATGAAGTGAAACAGGTCATTTTATAATAAGCGTGGCCAACATCTGTCAGAGTCATCACAAGACAACATGATAAGGCAGCCTTAATTTTCACATGATGGACTCAAAACTATCGGACAGCGGAGGTCTTAAATCCTTTATTTGTATTTATGATTTTACATTTGAAATGAGCTGTCAGTATCAAAATTGGGTAATTGACAGAAAATTGAACATCAAAAGCCAGGCAAAGAAAATAGTCGTCATCATCTGAAGTTTCCCTCCCAAACTGGATTTGGATTCTAATTAGCTGATACTAAAATACACCATCCAGAGAATTAAGTTTCTCATTTCTCATGAAAAAAAATATGGCTCTGACAAAATGTTAATGATCAGTGAATTGTTAA
The DNA here is from genome assembly GCF_030028045.1 of Hippopotamus amphibius kiboko. Lineage (NCBI taxonomy): Eukaryota > Metazoa > Chordata > Mammalia > Artiodactyla > Hippopotamidae > Hippopotamus > Hippopotamus amphibius. Next base: position 29,847,905 of record NC_080203.1, read on the forward strand.
AATTGCAGGCCTCCAAACAAAATTTTGTTAATTTGAGGGGTTAAGAGGAACAGGAAAAAAAAATGATTCTCTAACTTTATCGCCAGAAATGGTACCTACTGGTCCGCAAGCAATGCCAGGGAGTCTACCCTTTTCATATAACAAAACAAGCAAAATACAAAAACAGAAGCATGTATTTTCCCCTAACCTTCAATGAAGTATGAACAGCGGTCCAACAGTTTCAGGATAGTAAAGAACAGAAGTTCTTTACTAGTTAGAAACAGCTAAAAGTGACAAACTACAAATAGGAAATAATGTGTATACTCACTGGATACCCTCAGGAGCTCTGGGCTCTCCTGAACTTCTGATTTCAGCATTATCTTTGATTTGGGTATTCACCTATCACTCTCTTTGCCTAATTAACCCCCTTTATCCTACAAGGTCCAACTCAATTGCCACCAATAGTTGTAATACAAGCTATAAAGTTGTAATACAAGCTATAAAGTTGTAATACAAGGTAGAAAATTATAGAGGCTATCACATGGTACAGGAAAGGCACTCTAGAATTCTAAATTCAAAAAAAGGACAATTAGGTTAATGCAGTATCTTCTAGGTTTCTCCACTACAAAGTCATATGCCAAAGAGTCTTCCTTCATCCTTCCAGCCAAAGGAATATCTCTTGATAGCTCAGAAGCCAGAATGGGCCAATGGCTGGAGGATAAAAAAAAAAAAAAAGCATGTATTTCAGCTAAAGTACATACCCTACTCTTCCAGAGGGAGGGGTTTGGCTATTTAAAACCTCTCAAGCAAAAAAGGTTTCCTGATTTGTGCTACAGCCATGGTTATTCAGTTCAACTCATTTCAACCCAACAACGATTAATGAAGCACATGAGTGTTCAGCGATGTGTTGGATGCTATTGTGGAGAAAGAGATATACAATACTTTCCACTCATAAGATGAGGGGCTTTGGCTAGATGATTTCTAAGGACGCTGGGAGCAATACCACATTCAAGCTATGATTCAATGACTGACTCCATGCTCTGATGAATTATGTGCTTGAAGAGAACAACTGCCTTTCTTTTAAAATTATTGTAATTTTCATCTTTCACTGATTCAGGCATAAGTTTTTCATTTCACATAGCAATCTTTGCAGGAATCTGAAACACAGATTCTTACAGGTGCCAACTTGGTTACATAAATACATGAAGTGGACTGGGTGTTTAAAAATAGGATTTGGTGGAAGCTGTGGCAATATTTAGAGTTCCTGCCCTTCTTGATGAACGGAAGGTGCTTCTTATTCTTAGCTCTAGCTTACTACCGCCAGCATGAACATGAGACCACTGTGGCAAGATTGTTTAGGTTTAAAAGAAGCCATAAATCTGGATTTTCAGGTGAAATCTTGGGATTTTTTCATTTCTTTTAGGCCATTTGGAGGTCTATGCCCTCTTGCTCAAGCAACGCACATTTGTGTATGTGCCAAAATAAGCCCAAGGACTGCCAGTGTGAAAGCTCTCTTGTACTACACACTCTCTATTATTCAGGATAAAATTAATACGTAGGTTTATTGACAGATAATGGTGTTGTCAATTCACACAGTTCAAGATGAAAACTTTCTTTCATACATAGATGACACATCTGACTGAGCATCAGCATGGCAAGAAACTTGAGACAGTCGTGGGGTTGAACTTATCAGAAGCCACAAGGAGTATCCGCTCATACTAACTCCCTTTTGACCAATAGCATATATGAGCGTGAGGCAGAAATTATCCTCACTCTGGCTGTAGAATTTATAGAAGTTTTAATATAACTGGAGTGCGGATAATTTTTGACTCACCTTTATAAGATGGCTGGCTAAAGCCAACATGGGAGAGCAAAGCCTTTTTTCTCTGCATAAACAAATTGTTCCATACCATGAGGCAGGATTCAGTGCAGCACATGTCATTCTAAATTCTCTAATAGAAAGAATTTCATGTTTCACCTACACCCATTTAAGAGTTCAGCTTTAACCCTTCTGCTGTTCTCAGCAGATGTTGCTAACAGACAGTTAATGGGGAGAGGTCCTTCCTGCACAGGCTCTGCTCTTCAATGCTTCTTATCTCATTAATAGCTGCCTATGTAAAATAAAATGATCCCAAATTTACAGAAGTTGCTTTATTTGCTTTTTAACCTTCATAAAGGTAATCTATGCTAAGAAGCATATAAGTCAACATGGGTGCTTAAACGCATCACTGCAGTTTCGTTAACTTGGCTGTAATCAACAGTCATGGTCCCGGGGAGGGGGTGTAAAAAAGTATACTAAAGCTAAATACACGACAACATATTTGAAGTATTAGTTCAAGTTTAAGTTATAAGATTGAGAGACAGGAGGATCCAGTTGTGTTCCTTCCTAGAAAAGGATTTGTCTCTCCAGCTCACAATCTGTCTTGTTTCCTCCTGAGTCTTCTATTGCTGGGAGGTCAAAAAGAAAGATTTCAGCTCTGGCGTTCTGGTTGCACTGGCATTTGCAAGGACTGTCACTTGGAACATTCTTAAAGGGACATACAAGGAGCTTAGCTTCATGCTATCAGAAGCTGGGTAATTTGGAATATAAATCTTTGTGACATTATTGTGTTTTCTCTAAGGCTTGCCCCAAACTGTCTAAAATGTTGGCTTGGCTGTACAGCTCATTGTTTCTTAAAATTCATCTCACAAATGTACAGCTATTATCAGAAAAGGGCAATAGTTGAGATGGAATTGGAAAATGATTAAAAAACAAAGAGAAAAAAAACCAAAAACAACAGCCCAGAGGAAATGAAGACTTTTAGCTTATTCACAGAAAGAAATTTATGTCTGACATATGACCCAGGCATTACTCCCAAACAATCTGAGAAATAAACACATCTCCTGTATTAGGAACATACAATTTTTCCACACTGTAAGTTAAATCTAGAATGAGAAGGAGCTATCAAAAGTCATCAAGTATTGTACTTGAAGACTTTGCAACTCTTTTCTCCATGCCAACATTTTTATACATGTTGTAACATTTATACATGTTGTTCTCCCTGTGTGGGATGCTTTATTCCCTCAATTAAATTAATCTACATCATTGAGCACCTACTCTGTACATAGTAATGGGCTAGTCACTGAGAATTCTGGAATAAATGGGGCATGATCCTTTCCTAATGGAGACTCCAACTTCACATTGCCTAGTATATGTCTAAACTACATCTGTCAGTGTATTTAAGACATGGCTTTAGACTCCTGTCTCCCGATAAAAAGCTTTTTGCCACCACCCCCAATATCGTTTTCACTGTTACACATTATGAATGACATTTAATTTCTTTTTTTTACTTGCCACTTTGCCCTCATATTGCCTCAAATAAGCATGTGGATCTATGTGGCTGGATGCTAAGCTCTTCAAAGTAATTGACTAGTCAAAGTATTAGTAAATATATATATGAAGGACTGGGTGAACAGCATCAAGTGGTTAACTCCACAACTTCTATAGAATTAATAAATCTCATGTAATTCTGTTTCTCAACTCAAATGCAAATTTTCATATTGAGTAAAATAATAATCTATATCTACAAGAAGACAGCTGATTTAGAGTAAAAGAGTATTACACATGATGAGTGAAAACATGTTCAAGGATTGGCTCTGGTTTACTTATGACTTGGGGAAAATCACTTCAAATCTCTGAGCTACAATTCCCATCTCCATAAAACTGGATAAAAATATTGGCCTTATCTTCCTGTTATTTAGAATTGTGAGACTAAAATGAGCAATCATGAAGTGTATATAAATGTTTAGTTATTTTTCATTAAATACTGTTACTGGTTTTTAATAAAAAATTATTACTTTTCAATAACAACATTCCTTCATGGATTCTCTTCTATTAAATAAATTCTATTCTTTAAATATTTATTTTATTACATTACATCCATGTTCCAAAAAAATTCCAAATAAATAAGGTGATGAGATATGCCTATACATATTTTTGTAATTAATCCAGGCTCTCACAGATTTCTTTTCCATTATGCTTTTAAAAAATTCCTCTCTTTAACAAGCAAAAGCAAGCAAGATATTCCAGGTGATCATATGTTCTGTTAATAAAGCTACCATATGTGACACATCTAAGCAATAATTTTCAAAAATATACACTATAATAAATAACCCTGATAATAATTTAAGTTTTTATGATTAAGAAGGCCATCAAGAACTGACAAAGTTATAATCAATTTAAATGGAAATGCAAAGGATCCAAAACAGTCAAAACAATCTTGATAATAACAAAGTTGGAAGTCACACTTCCTGATTTCAAAACATATTACACAGCTGCAGCAATCAAGACAGTGTAGTACTTGCATAAGGATAGACATATAGACCAATGGAATAGAATGTAGAGTCCATAATTAAATCCTTGTTGATTTTCAAAAAAGGTGCCAAGATGATTCAGTGGGGGTAGGAATAGTCCCTTCAACAAATCCTTCTGGGACAAATGGCTCTCTACATGCTGAGGAGTCTGGCTCCAGGCCAAAATCCTATATGTGCTCTTTCAGGGCAGACCATAAGCAATTATAAAGGTTTTATCTGGCAGGCCTCATGGGGGAAAGCTGCTTTCCCCATGTCACATGTGGAATATAGCCACTGTATTACAACCTCTGAAAGGAATTGTAGTCAAAAACTCATCCACCTGGCCCCCAGCACTGGCCATGCTCCTATGCACATTTGTATTCCTATCCCATGTGCCTCAATGGGACCACCTTATCAGGGGCCTTATCGCCATTATTTAGTACTTTTCAACTCCAAGCCCTTCCTTTTCTCTCTCTCCTCAGCCTCTGGGTCCATGAAACAGCAGGAACCTTTGGTTTGACCTCCTGCTTATACTATCACAGTAAATGAATAAAGGCTTTGGTGGTTAATTTCAGTTTGGCTTGTTATCATAATTCACTACCTTGACATTTGGCAATTCCCAACACATGTAAAAGAATGAAGCTGAACCCCTAGTTCACACCATGCACAATCATTAACTCAAAATGGATCACAGACCTACATCTAAGAGCTAAAGATATAAAAATCTTAGAAAAATAGGTGTAAACCACCAGACCTTAGTTTAGACAAAGCCTTCTTAGACAGGACACCAAAAGCAAAAGCAACAAAAGAAAAAAATAGATAAATTTGACTGTGTTAAAATTAAAAACTTTTGTGTTTCAGAGAAAACCGTGAAGAAAATGAAGACAACCCACAGAATGAGAGAATATACTTTCCAAACGTAAAGGATTTGCATCCAGAATACATAAAAATACTAACTGAACAATAAAAAGATAAATAACCCAATTAAAAATGTGTAAAGGATCTTAAAAGATATTTCTCCAAAGAAGATATACAAATGGCCAATATGTACATGAAAAGATGCTGAACATTATTAGCCATTAGGTAAATTGCAAATTAAAACCACAATGAGATACTGCTTCACACCCACTAGATTGACTAAAAATTAAAAATTAAAAAGATAGACAATAACAAATGTTGGTGAGGATGTGGAGAAATTGAAACCTTCATGCACTGCCAGTGGTATTGTAAAATGGTTCAATTACTGTGGGAAACAGTTTGGCAGTTTTGCAGAAAGTTAAACACAGAGTTATGATATGATACACTGATTCAATTTCTGGGTATACAACTAAGAGAAATGAAAATATATTTCTGCACAAAAAATGTTCATGGATGTTCATGTGAGCACTATTGGTAATAGCCAAAATGTAGAAATAACCTTAATGTACATCAACTGATTAATGAGTAAACAAAATGTGGTATATCCATACAACGAAATATTATTCTGCGTTAAAAGGGGATAAAGTACATTCTACAACATGGATAAACGTTGAAAAGGGTAGGCCAAGTTAAAAAAAACTCATACAAGACCATCCATATGTTGTATGAGAGTCCCTTTATATGAAATGACCAGAATAGGCAAATCCAGAGATAAAAAGTAGATTAGTCATTGCCAGGGGTTGGATGGAAAGGGGACATGGGCAGTGACTGTTAATGAATACAAAGGTTCTTTTTGGAATGAAGAAAATGTTCTAAACTTAGAGGTGGTGACAGTTGCATTATGTACAAATGTACCAAAAAAACACTGAATTTACTATTTAAAAGGGTGAATTTTATGGTATGTGAATTATAGGACACTTTGTGATTAGTATCAGCAAAGTCAGTCATTATAACATTTAATCAAATAATAAAATGCAGGTTAAGAGAGCCTAACAACTGACAGAATTCTTAACAAATCCCTCTGTTTCTTTATTCATGTACACACAAACCTTTACTCCATAAGCAGAAATCACAACTACATACTGCTCTGTTTCCAAAATAGTATCATCTGAGCAGCAGAATGATATCTTAAATAATGGGCTTCTACCAAAAAGCCCAGGATGCTAGTCCCATTTCTGTTACTTTGTAAGTATATGTAAGTAATAAACCTCTCTCATTCCAACATCCATCAGAGAAATTGGAACCCTTGCACATTGCTGATGGGAATTATAACAGCCACTTTGGAAAACTGTGTGGCCATTCCTCAAAAAGTTTAACATAGAATTACCACATAATCCAATAATTCCACTCCTAGGTATTGAAAACAGGTACTCAAACAAATGTATAAGAAAGCTAATAACAGCTTACTCATAATAGCCAAAAAGTGTAAACAACATGAATATCTGTCAACAGATGAACAGGTAAACAAATTGTGAGATGTGTGTGTGTATACACACACAGACGCATAAACCATGGAATATTATTCATCCATAAAATGGAATAAAGTACTGATACATGCTGCAATGTGAATGGACCTTGAAAAAAATTTTTCTAAGTAAAAAAAGCCAGACAGAAAATGTAACATATTATTTAATTCTATTTATATGAAATATCTAGCATGGATAAATTTTACCTCAATGGAAAAAAAAAGTGGGAAATTCAGGTCTGAAAGGATTATTTTGCCTAAAAGGTTATCTTCAAACGCATCTTCTATGAAAATTATCTTCAAACACATGAATCCTTAACCTCACATACCCTAAGACTGAGGCTAGATACAAACTATTTAAAAAATTAGCATCTTAGAATAAATTCTAAAACTGCTTGTGTGAAAATTTCACCCCAAAAGGGAATGGATTCATGGATGAAGCATATGCAAAATTGCAAATAGTCACTCCCTTTCTTGTGCCATCTAAATTAATCTAAAACATCTGGATGGTTGACCTATTCTTTCTTTTTACATCCAGATATTTTTCCTTTTATAAATTCACCTTTCCTTCTTTCCTCCAGCCCTTTCCCTCTCCCTATCTTTTTAGTATTCAAAGCAAAATCAGGACAAATAGAAACTCCCAAAGCTTCTAGGAAATAGACAAGGTCATCAGCTTCTCATAGTCAATGTAAACTGATTCCAAAAATATCCTCTAAGCAACTCTATATTTTCAGTTTTTAAAGCAATGTAAACCCCAGTGTTATCATTAAACTGGAGTCATAAACTACTGCACCACTCACATACCCATTTTCACATTGGTCCATGTAAATAATTTATTGATCCATATAAAGAATTTAAGAATTATATAAAGAAATTAACTTTATAATTTATTACAAATACTTTATATAATAATAATTATAATAAGTGATTACCAGTTTTATAGATATTGCCTTGTTATACCTACCTTCTCTGTAAAAGTCTACCAGTAGTTACGATGAGAATTGCTCAGAAGCAGTATGAAGCCCCTAACTGCAATATAACAATATTGATATGAAAAATTGTGTTGGAGACTTCCCTGGTGGCACAGTGGTTAAGAATCCGCCTGCCAATGCAGGGGACATGGGTTCGATCCCTGGTCCAGGAAGATCCCACATGCTAAGCCCATGCACCACAACTACTGAGCCTGCGCTCTAGAGCCCACGAGCCACAACTATTGAGCCCGCATGCTACAATTACTGAAGCCCATGTGCCTAGAGCCTGTGCTCTGCAACAAGAGAAGCCACCACACTGAGAAGCCCATGCACCGCAACAAAGAGTAGCCCCCGCTTGCTGCAACTAGAGAAAGCCTGCGCGCAGCAAAGAAGACCCAACACAGCCAGAAATTAATTAATTAAAAAATAAAAATTGTGTTGGACCCAGTTCCCTAACTTTGAACCCCTCTCCACTCTGAAAAGGATGCTAACATCTTAGATCCAGTGAGGCTGAGAACCATTAAATCTGGTACTAGCCAGAATGTATAAATATGTATGCATGTTTTCATTTGTATGTGTATCTACAAAGTCCCCACCCCACACCCTTCTAGCTACCTATTCCTTTCAAAAGCATCTGGTACTGTGAATGAAAGTGGACTTACAGTAGTTTCAGCTCTGAAATGTGCTCTCCAGAAAGAACTAGCTGAAATCTGCAGAACTGCAAGCTATATGCCAACTACTGGACGTGAGCCCAGCTACACAGCACCTCTCTCTACAAATTACAGGGAGAGAGTAGGCTTAAAGAAGAATTTCCTTCTCTAAAAAGTGTTTTAATGCTTAGATACCAAGGTGACAGGTTCCTTAGAAACACAGCAATAGGGAGATGATATCAATCCTGCATACGAACACCCTAAGTGTGCAATTATTCTATTAGCCCACAGAAGAATACCTATTCTAAATTGTCTCTTTTGTGAAAATATAGGGCAGGACTCGCTATTTGGCATTGCATTTTTATTTCGCTTATCTTGGTACCACACTTAATGAAGAGAGAAGATTTGGTTAAGTGTGAAATTACAGTTATCCAGTTGAAGAAATGCCTGCTGCTTTCACATATTTCCAATCCCTGAAAAATCTGACAAATGCTCTAACTCCCCACTATAATTTAGATGTCAAAGTATAAACTGCCAACAATTAATCACATATATATATACACATACATACATATACATACATGTAGAATATATATATGTAATCATGTATATACAGTTTTCTGGGAGAGAAAAGGTCTTGCTTAATCAACTGAAAGTGAAAAACTCAGGAGTCTATAATCCTCATTCCTTCTAGTGGTCTTCAGTGGAAAATAGGAATTGTAATGGCTACAACTTGAAGTTTAGAGATACTTTCTCTAGTTCTCAATCCACCATCTTCCACTGATCATACGGCTACTGCTTTAGTTTGTCCAACCTGGTTAATATTATATTTTCAGAAAAAGTAGGAAAGAGAAGGAAAGGGAATTTATGATAATAACACACATCTGACATACACATTTTAATGATACATTTCTATCCTTCCTGGATGAACTTGAAGAGAATTATGATGAATGAAAAAGCCAATTCCCAAAAGGTTATGTGCTGTATGATTTCACTTATGTATAACATTATTTAAATAACAATATTATACAAACAGTAACAGATTAATGGTTGTCAGAGAATAAAAAGAAGTGGAGGTGGAAAGGAATGATGGGAGTGAATGGGGCTATATAAAAGGGTAACATGAGGGATCCTTGTAGTGATGGAGATGTTCTCTGTCTTAACTGTATCAATATCAATATCCCAGTTGTGATGTTGTATTACAATTTTGCAACATGTTACCACTGATAAAAACTGGGTTAAGCACACATGGAATTTTTCTGTATTATTTCTTACAATTCCATGTGAATATACAATTATCTCAAAATAAGAAGTTTAACTAAAAATCAGTTGCAATTATCCTACCAAGGAACAATAGAAAATTCAATTTAAAAACAATACTCATAAAGAACATAAAAATATGAAGTACTTTGGGATTAACATGATGTGCAAGACCTATACACTGAATACAACAAAACATTGCTGAGGTGACTTAAAGAAAAAAATCATTAAATAAAGAGAGATCTTGTTCATGAGTTAAATTCAATATTAAGATGTCAACTCTCCCCAAATTCATCTATACATTTAAAGTATTCCCAATCAAAATCTCTCTAGGTTTTTATGTAGAAACTGACAAGTTGGATCTAAAATTCATATGAAAATGTAAATGCAAAGGACATAGAATAGTCAAAACATCAGTATTATGAAGCTATAATAATCAAGACAGTGTGGTATTGGCATAAAGATGACACAGATTAAAAGAATATAAACTACAGAAATAGATACGTAAATGGGCAACTGATTTCAACAAAGGCAGTTAAGTGGAGAAAGAAGAGGCTTTTCAACAAATAGTCCTGGAATAACTGGATATTTATATGCAAAAGTAATAAACAAAAAAACCTCACACCATGTATAAAAAGTGTCTTAAGATGAATCGTAGATCTAAACATAAACCTAAAACTATGAACTTTCTGGAGGAAAACATAGGAGAAAAACTTTGTGACTTTGATTTAGGCAAATATTTCTTAGATATGTCACTGTGGTATGCAAAATTCTAGCATGCATCCCCAGCACCACTACCACTAAGATTTCTGGCCCCTGTTACACACCTTCCCCCAGTTATTCAATCAAACTCTTCATCAAATCCCATTTACTGTCTAATCTATTCCAATGTTGTTTCTATACTCACCACTCTGCTGAAACCACTCTTGCTAAGATCACAGACATCCTTGTTGTTGAATCTAATGACTCCTTTTGTAATACTCACCCTAGAACTTTTTGATACAGTTGACAATCGCCTTTTTTTCGTCTTAAAACATTCAAACCTGACTGAAAGATTTATTCAAATGTCTAAAGTACACAAATAATCTTACTGTCACGTGGTTTCTTTTCCTGCCAAAGTGACAATAATGGAGGCATAACAATGATGACATAGAGAAGCAAGAATCCAGGTATCCACTCTTAGTTATCCTTGTTATAATACTTTAAGTAACATTTTCCAGTTGCAAAGAGAGACAGACAGGTCCCTGTCCCCCGACTCCTCAATGGGGGTAGTTGTTAGGAGAGCTAGAGACACTTTTCTGAGAAATGTGCATCAAAATTTTTTTTTAATCTCATCAGGGCCACACATCACAACCAGCATAACATGATAGCTCTGTATTTGGTGAAAAGTGGTACTCAGTGGTGGGCAAAACAAAAAGGCCCTCTGTTTTCATTATGGTTGTTTATCCAAATTGAACATTACATTCCTGTCATAAAGGGCCTATAAAGTCTTGTGCGCGGCTGGTAGACGTTACCCAGTACTCTCTGTGCTCTTCTTTTGAATGTGGGGTGCATTTCCTTTGCAAGGCTCCAGTAACATCTGCTCTTACACACTGGGTCTGTCCCTTACTTTGCAGCTGTGGCATTCAGGAAGAGGGTGACTGAGGCAGAAGTAATAAATAGGGCTATGGCAGCTCACACGTGCTCTTCATGAGGACGAGGGAGCTCACTCAGCCTTTCTGCTGTTGGACAATCGCCTCCTTTTCAAGGTATTCTTCTCCCTTGCTTTACATAAAACCACATTCTCCAGATTTTTCTCCTTTTTGATCTCTTTTAGTGGCTACTTTTACTATGGCCATTCCTTAAATATGAGAGCTCACTCCTCAGGGTTCTGTTCTAAGCTCTTTTCTTACTACTGTATATACTCTCCCTGGGTGTTCTCAACTCAAATGGCTTCAACCACCACCCATATGTTGATGACTCTAAAATTTATATCTTCACCCCAAATTCTCCTCTACATTCCACTCATATTTATCCAACGACTTCGTAAATAATTCCAAAGTGACATCTCACTGGAAAAACTAAGTTATCATCACTTCAATTCCATAATTATTTTCCTACTTGTTACCTCGCTTAGAAAATGGTTGTCTAAGCCAGAAAGTAGGAGTCATTGAGTCACGGCGTGATCTCTTTCTCCCTGCCTTGGCTGATGCATCAACAAGTCTTGTGAACTGTAACACCAAAATCTCCTGAATCTATCTTCACTGCCACAACACTAGTTCATGTTTCCATTTTCTTTCATACTGATTGTTGTAACACCTTGCTAAATCGTAGTGCACCTTTCCTCTTGTCCTTCCACTCCACTCTGCCCTGCTAGTTGCACAGAGCCATAAGAGTGAACTTTGAAAACATATACCTGGTTGTGCCATTTCCCTACTTAAAACCATTCAGTGGTTTCTCACTGCAATCAGTATTCAGTCTAATACATGGCTTTACAGTCATTGTTTAGGTTCTGCTTTCCTCCTAAGTTTTACCTACTATTACTACTCCTACCCTCAAGCTCTCTGTTCCAGGAGTGAATTTTCAGTTCCTGAAGATCCTGTGCTTGCTCTCACTTCTAAACCTTTTCACATTCTGTCTCTTCTACAAAATCGCATTCATTCTTACTTTATTCTCTCGGCTAATTAGTACTTATCTTTCATGTCTCATCTATATGTTAAGCATTCCCTGAAATCCAGGCTGGCTGAGATGATTTTCCTCTCTGTTTACATACTACACTGAACTTCTTGTCTTAGTATTGATAAGAACGTATTTGAATTTATTTACTTGTCTATATTCTACATTACACTATAAGCTCCAAGATGGCATGAATCATGTCCTTGTTTACCATCAAACCACTAGAGCTTGGCAAAAATATCTGATACACAGTAGAGGATTAATAAAAATTTCCTGGTGAAAGTAAAGGGGGGGGGGGGAGAAAAGGAGGGGGAAAGGAAGGAAAAGTCTGAAGAGTGAGTCCAGAAAACTCACTCTCTTATTGACTATCCATTGGGTTCAATTAGTTCAGAAGACAATCAGGCATTTGCTTGAAATAAAAACTTTGTTTTGGGGAAATCCCTGGAAGTCCAGTGGTTAGGACCCTGCACTCTCACTGCCAAGGGCCCAGGTTCAATCCCTGATCAAGGAACTAAGATTCCACAAGCCAAGTGGCACGGCCAAAAATTAAAACAATAAATAAATAAATAAAAACTTTGTTTTTAAACTTTTCCTATTGAGGAAATAAGAGTTCCCCACATCCAAATTCTTACCTCTACAACCCCTAATTCCTGACCACAAAATAAGTTCTGCCATCAGCCTGGCATTTCGCAAGTCTGCCCAAAATAATGTATTTTAGAAGCCTCAATATCAGTTAAAAGTTGTGATTTTCTTGGAAGAAAGTCAAGACATTACTACTAGCAATACAGTTAATCCCATACTGCATGGAGGCATAGGGAACATCACTAATTCCTCAGATATCATATGTTACTTATGGGAGATTTTTTTTTAAGCACAACTCTAATTTTACCCAGTCAATTAACTGCGCTTTTCAGGTTTTTAAAAAATTTTTGTTTGCCTTACATAAACTGTATTTATGAGCCTCATAGGTTAATTTTATGTTGCTTAAAATATTTTCTTTAATCTATTTTTAAAATTTAACACCATTAATTCCATTACAAGGATTCTCTTTAAAGGCACTAAGTGGAAAACATGTTTATCCAAATTCATAAACAAATAATCAATTTTCCACTCTTCTCTCAAATCATTTTCCAATGTGTATTGCTAAGCTTTTTCATTATAATTGATTCTATACAGCCTTTCTTCAGATATTTAATCCAGATTATTTGTGACCTTGGACTTCATTCTCAGTAACGCATTTCATTCCAGAGGTTTCCATTTTCTTGGGAACATGTTGAGATTACTTTTCAGAGTCTAAGCTGGATCATACACCTGAGTAACTCCAGGCAGGCAAGGCAATACTGTAAGTATTAGCATAGCCCCTCAATTAACATCACAAAGCATATATATTGCTGCTCCTTACTACAGTATCTCAAAATCCTATGCAGCTTGCACTAAAGACCTGAAGGAAGAATGAAAAAAGCACTATTTGCTACTTTAGGCTCTTAAGAATAAAGCAATGTCTATAGGAAGGCAGCCCCAAGTGCCTGAAAAGGGGGGAAATCCTGTTAAATCGCTACTTTGATTTATTAATTTGTCCACAGGACTCAAATAATCAGTTTCACTGAACTCTATAACTGAATTGACCATTTTTTTATAGAAAGTGCAGGCAATAAGACCACAAGATTTTTTTCAAGTACTGTAACTAATTGTTTCTGAGTAATGAAGCAATCTCCAGATAGTTGATCTGATTGAGTAGTCCAGACTATCCAAACATATCCATTGTGAACACATTCTTCTGGGCAGATAGGATTCACATATCTTCTTGTATCCAACTAGATAATACCCATACACATTGGTTGTGTCTAGAAGGCTTTCCACTCTTCAAGAAATACTCATTGCTGATTTTGCTGCTTCTCACCCCAAGCTATCACAGTCACTGCTTTTCTATCTGACCTAGCTTCTTATTTTTGTTTACTGTTTTAAGTTTCCCCTAAAAGAATAATATTTTGACTTGGGCACATGAACATATTTCATTAAGAGTCTCCAAGTACTCCTGGGAAATAGTAATTCTAAATGTCCCATACAATTAGAAGGATTCGTACGTAGGTAGTGTGGTGGTGGCGCAGAGCAAATACAAGCATCGAGAGCTATACCTAAACGCACATCTAGATTGGCCACTTAACAACTGTAACATTTTGAGCAAGTTACTTAGTTTTCCCAAAATCCATATTCCTCATCTTTAAAATCAGAATAATAATGATGTCATAGAATTGCTGTGAGAATTACATACAAGCATATGGCATATGGTAAATGATCAGAAACTCATGGTTCCTTCCCTTCCTGCTTTGTTAACTTTATTTAGAGTTGGAGTTTTCTAAGCACTTTACAAAGTAGCATAAGTCTTTTGCTTTTCTCTAGACAATATAAATGGTGTTTTCTCACTGTATGTAACTAACACACTGGCTACATTTGATACTGAGTCCTAACACCATGAAGTATATATTCAGTGTAGTTTTATAATTTGCTGTGATTCCACTAGTTAAGCATTTCTCTTGCTCCTTGTAGCTCCTGTCATTTCCTTTCACATTAAATGGTTCTGGTAGCATTGATGTTCTCCTGCAGTTTCAATCACCATGAAGAAGCAATTTAGAAAGTCCAACAAATAAACAACCATTCAGCCATGCTCCTTTAGTTTTCATCCCTCTAAATCCAAACAGTAGCAATAATTGAAATCTCCTAAATACTAGAGGCCAGGAAAAATATGAGAATATTTCTGTGGCAATGTACTCAATTCTACAACTGTATAGTCATGAGCAAAAATCTCTAGATCTCACAGCAAACTGGTCTCTATATAAAGGCTTTGACAATTCAATGTTGTGAATGTGCCCACAAAATTATAACTCCTATGCAAGTACAGGCATATAGGACTTGCATGGGTTTTGACATCCAAGGGCAGGGATTATTGTTGGGAGACAATTATCCATGGGTTTCTTTTTTTTTTTTTTTTAATTTTATTTATTTATTTATTATTTTTTGGGGGGGTACACCAAGTTCAATCATCTGTTTTTATACACATATCCCCATATTCCCTCCCTCCCTTGACTCCCCCCCCACCCTCCCTCGAGTCCCCCCCACCCTCCTATCCATGGGTTTCTTACATGTCTGCACATCTTCTGATCAGAAGCACTGAGAGTTTTTGTTCCAAACTATGTTCTCCAGGATGTTTGTATAGCCAACAACTTTGGAAGATGGAGAAAGTGTCTTCCTCCAAGGCAAAGGACAGAGTTGTTTGCTGTTCCGGATAATAAAGATAATATCTTCCTCCAGTGCAAATGGTGGATAGTTTAAAATATTGGGGTCTTCTCAGCTGTGAAGCACACCCACTACATGTGCAGCATCCCCTTGAGCCATTTCACATTACTCCCATGGTGACTGAAGGGCAATAGGAACAGACATCAATATGATCATGTTGCCATGAATAATAAAGTCCCTTGTCCCTGACCCAGAAATTTCATGTTTTCTTCCAGCCTCCATGAAACTCGTAGACTAGTTTGTTAACTTGAGAGCAGAGTGAAACCTCAGACCTTTCACAGATCTTGGCAATTATGACATTGAATATTCATAGAACTTCTACAAACTTCTTTTCCTTTATTTGCATAAGATAAATGATAATCGTAATACGTGCATCTAACTTATGAAGCTATTAATAAGGTTTATATTAGGTAAGTTTTGAAAGTTATCTGTAAACTGTAGAGCACTGTACATATTACATAATAATCACCATTACCATATCATTTTCACTATTGTTAAAAGCATTTCCATTTCCTTGTCCCCTGACTCATTTCTCACTCCCCCATAGCCACTGAATAACTTACTCTGCTACTGGATTTTTTTCCCTTTTAATTACTCATTATTACTCTCTTACCCTAATTATTCCAATAGCCTCCAAAATAGTTTCCCCACCACTATTTCTGAGCCTTCAAATTCATTCTCTACACTATAGTCAGATGGGCTTTACAAAACATGAATCTGATCATGTCCCTTTCCTAAACTTTCAATGGTTTCCTATTACCCTAAGGATAAGGCTCAAACTCACAAACTGGCTTACAAGATCCTTTACGTTACATATAGCTCCATTTCATTCTTTTTATAGCTGAGTAATATTCCATTGTATATATATGCCACATCTTCTGTATCCATTCATTTGTTGATGGGCATTTAGGTTGCTTCCATGTCCTGGCTATTGTAAATAGTGCTGCAATAAACATTATGGTACATGTTTCTTTTCGGATTATGGTATTCTTTGGGTATATGCCCAGTAGTGGGATTACTGGATCATATGGTAGTTCTATCTGTAGTTTCTTAAGGAACCTCCAAATGGTTTTCCATAGTGGCTGTACCAACTTACATTCCCACCAACAGTGCAGGAGAGTTCCCTTTTCTCCACACCCTCTCCAACATTTGCTGTTTCCAGATTTTGTGATGATGGCCATTCTGATTGGTGTGAGGTGATACCTCACTGTGGCTTTGACTTGCATTTCTCTGATGATTAGTGATGTTGAGCATCTTTTCATGTGTTTGTTGGCCATCTGTATGTCTTCTTTGGAGAAATGTCTATTTAGGTCTTCTGCCCATTTGTGGATTGGGTTATTTGCTTTTTTGGTATGAAGCTGCATGAGCTGCTTGTATATTTTGGAGGGAGCTATATGTAATGAGGTGGATAGACCTAGAGTCTGTCATACAGAGTGAAGGAAGTCAGAAAGAAAGACAAATATTGTATGCTAATTCATATATATGGAATCTAAAAATGGTACTGATGAACTCAGTGACAAGACAAAAACAAGGACGCAGATGCAGAGAATGGACTGGAGAACTCAAGGTTTGGGGGGGCGGGGGGTGTAGGGGAAGCTGAGACGAAGTGAGAGAGTAGCACAGACATATATATATACTACCAACTGTAAAATAGATAGCCAGTGGGAAGCTGCTGTATAACAAAGGGAGTTAACAAAGCTGCTGTATAACAACTCGAGGATGGAAGATGCCTTAGAGGACTAGGACGGGGAGGGTGGGGGGGAGTCGAGGGAGGGAGGGAATATGGGAATATGTGTATAAATACAGATGATTGAACTTGGTGTACCTCAAAAAAAAAAAAAAAAGATCCTTTACGATCTGGTCTCTGCTTCTCTCCTGAGGTTCACATCTCCTATTCATGCCAGTGCATTATGCTTATTGTATTGAATTCCTGTTGTATTGAATTCCTTTCAGTTCCTTAAAAGTGTCATTCTTTTTCATCTCTGAGACTTTGCATATACTGTTCCATCCTCCCTGAATTACTTCCCATCTTCCCAGCCCCTTTTCATTCATCTAACTCTGCTATTTCTTTAGGCTTCAACCTAGAAGGAGAAAAGAGTGTTGGAGAGTGTACTCTTAAATAAATAACACACATAGACACACACACACACACTCCTCCATACGGAATGTGTTGCTCTGGATGCATGCTATTTGCTCCTTCCTCTCTGACAGTGGTGACTTCAATCCTCACCAACATTTGTTTTTTCTGAACTCATAGATACAGAGAACAGATTGGTGGTTGCCGAAGGCAGGGGGTGTGAGGTGGGCAAAATGGATGAAGGGGATCAAAAGGTACAAATTTCCAGTTAAAAAAGAAATAAGTAATTGGGATGTAATGTACAGCATGGTGACTATAGTTAATAATACTGTATTGCATATATGACAGTTACTGAGAGAGTAGATCTTAAAAGTTCTTGTCACGAGAAAAAATATTTCATAACTATGTAACATGACAGATGTTAACCAGACTTATCATGGTGATCATTTCACAACTTAAAAAAAATTGAATCATTATGTTGTACGCTTGAAAATAATATGTTATATGTCAAGTATACCTCCATTAAAAAAAAGTTTGATTTTTTTCACAGCTGCATATTTAGAGTAATTTTACTACGATTGCATCCAACCAAAATTGCTATCAAGGAGTATCTAATCTGAAATCATGAATTACACCCCCATGTAGAAGTGTTTGTTGCTCTTTGGGAATCAAAGTAAGAAAAGACTATTTTCTTCTTTAAAGCTATTGTTTTTGAAAAGGAAATGCAATAAGCCTATTAAAGTAAGACAGAGTTCCACAGTAAGATTTGCTCTTTGCTGACACTTTCCTGGTGTCTTGATATTGTCCTAAAGTATATCACCCATGACCTCAGCATTTTCAGGAAGCCTTAATAAACAAGATTATCTCTCTAGGAATCTTGCCTATGACCATTCTTATGTAACTCCTGTCTCAACAGATAGGCTTTATTTTCTTTCCTCTGAGCTTTGTACTCAGACCTCAGTTGTTGAGAAAAGACAGAGAAAACACTACTCAAAATCTCTTCAGTTCCTGCCAACTCCCCTCCAGCTAAATTCTCATTGAGCGAGGCCCTATCAGTGGGTTCCATCACATAAAATGACCAACATTTCTTCAGCCTGGATTGTGGGCTGAGATTACAAATTGTTTAATGAATCTGAGAATTCGGCACACAGCAAGGAGAAATGTTTGGCTGGCAGACACTAACGTTTCCTACTGAGCAAAAAAATAAATAAACCTTTTCTTCCCCCCCCCCCCCCCCCCAGAGAAGCATATTCTCAAATCCTAGAACCACATTTGACTACAGACTTACAGAGAACAAAGAATTTATGTAACTTCCTGGAATGACTACATCCACTTCCCAAAGCTGTTAAGATTCAAAATAATAACAAAGTGATGGAAGAGCAACAATTGAATTGCAGATCATTCCAGGTATTGATTATTTGCACTAATGATGGGAAGCACTGGTGCAGAAAAAAAAACAACTACAGATAATCCAATAAATATCCTAGCTATTTCAAGTCTTTGCCAAGATAGGGGTAAATACTAGGTTAATATAAAGTAACCACTCAGATATTTATTTATCATTATGTAGGCTTTTGTTTCCCCTACCAAATGGCCACTGAGAAGGTGAACTGAATAAACTATGAGGGCAAAAAATAGTACCAAATTAATGATGGGAGAAAATAAAAACCCTGGAAAATCAGAATGTAATGGACTTCATCTGTTAACCAGCCAAAGTAACAAATGCATCCCAGACTACAGAGGGCTGACCTTGTTTTCGGTTCAAACTTTTTGAACTTCAGACCAAATGCCATGGATTAAGCTTGATATACCATCATTAAACTTACAATGTTCTATTTGGAATGTTTAGAATCCTTCCTGTGCCTCAAAATGAAAGGAAGTTCATGCCCGTATGTTTCTGATTCATTTACACTGACTCATCAAAATGTACTTCTTCCTCTTGACACTTTATACACAAAGAGTCGTTGGATTACTCTGAGGAGCCAAATTAGCACTTTGCCCCTGGTATAAACAGGAAATACCATTTTCCATGAGTAATCAAGTCATAGATTATATTATTGAGAGATCTTCTCAGGTTTAAGTGACATAGGTAATTTCAAAAGGAGTGTGATTTGCAGAATGTGCTACATCTCTGTCTACCCCAATCTATTGCATACTTACCAGCATCCAGTCTCATTCAACATTGCTCACTTTTCCTACTGGGCCAGATATTCTTATCATTGGTCAATAGATGGCTTCATGAGATGGACTACAATGGCTCTTACTTATATTCCAAAGGCCACTGTTTAAATGAATGACACAGATCACTATACCAAATTAGTATGCTTTTCCTCTTAAGGTAAAGAGAATGCTGCCCTTTGGCAAAGGCAATAGAAAGCTGACTTTTTTTTTTTTTTGGCAAGTAAACTGTTAAAGTGGCCATAAGTATACCAGTAAGAGGAAAACAAGTAAGATGACAACTATGAAAAAATGGCCAAAATACTGTGAAGGTCAAGGCTTCACACAGTAAAGTAGATGCTATAGTTCTAATTTTCCAGTTTTCTCTTGTTATACATAGCCGCCTCAATAGATTTCAAAGGAAATTTGTATGTGTGCAACCATCAGGGACTCAACTCTTATTCAGATTATTCACAGATTTAATTCTGAAATTATTATAGCCTTTATAATCTCCATTTTCATAAATTTGAATATGTGTGCATGGCATTCATTTACTATAAAATACAGAGTCGAATGGAAACTAACTTCATTATCTCTCAAAGAGATCTTAGCAAAGCTATCATAATTTACAAGATAGTACACTAATGGGTTCACGGCTTTACTATCTTTACTCATGACAGAAGTAACCTGACAACTGTCTTTTTAAAATTGCTTTTTTTCTTTTTTCTGATCACAAAAGTAAAATAAGCACTTAATGAAATGCTAAAATAACAAAAATATAAATGAATAGAAATTGAAATTTCCTTGCAATTCTACCCTCTGATTTGATAGGGTTCAGTTTGAACACTCGTGACCATTTACAAAATGGCACATCTCTGCAGGTGCACTATGTCATACATATAATTCCCCTAAAAGCTTTCAAGCATTCACTGTGTACTGGTGATGTATACTAAATGAAGTGAATACACAGCAGTTTTCCATCGCTTGAGTACATGATAAATATAGGTCTATATATACAGATCATGGAAGCATATAAATAAACAGAAAATGTTTATATGTGTATACACACACACTTTTATACACACTTGCACCTGTTTATTATAAATAAGCATTTTTAACGAATCCAGACCCTCAGTCATTCAGACATTCTCCCAAACTGCTTCTCTCAGGAGTATCATGCCTCTATACTACATAAATATTCCAATCCGAGGAAAGGTATGACTAGTCTCAATGTCATTTGTATAGGGTATTTAAACATCTTGGGTCAAAATTCAACAACGATTCAAAATTAAGTAAGTTTCTCCTTATTTTCTGGGATCTAGAGCTGTCTTAGGAATAGCACATATGTGTATGTCTGTGTGTATATGTGTGTACCTATGTATAAAGCCAACTGATACAATACAGAGTGAAACATGGAACACTAATTCTTCCAAAAACAGTTCTGTTAGCAGACATATCATGATACATATGGACTATAAATACACAACCACTGGCACTATTTAATGGATGACAAAAAAAATATTTTCCCCAGTCCATATTGCATTACCCATTTAGACATATTGATTTATAAATGTCTTTTCCATATACTCATTTTCAGTCTCAGGCCATAGAAATTCTGGATGTCCCTTGTCAGTCCCCATACAAGTTAGACAAATGCTTCTAATCGAATTGTCAACCACTCACTCTTTTGCTATTTAAATACTGAGCATGTAGAAATACATAAGGTACAATCCCTGCCCTTAAGGAGCATATGGCCTATTGGGAAGTTAGATAGGTACATAGACAATACAGCTTAATAAAGTACCAGGATAGAGGAAAAGCAGGTGGTATGAGATCACAAAGATGTCATATTAACTCAGACTAGAAATGAAGGGGTTCAATGAAGACTTACAAAAGGAGATGTGATCATTGAACTAATTCTTGAATTCTGGAAGAGATTTATAGACAAAAGAATGCATGCAAAGGTATAGACATAAAGAAAATATGACACACTAAAAGTGTACCTTGCTGTGGATGTAGCAATATCACGGCTGAGGCCAGTCCAGGTAGGGTCTTACATATAATTCTAAAGTGATTGAGGGGCTTCCCTGGTGGCGCAGTGGTTAAGAATCTGCCTGCCAATGCAGGGGACATGCGTTCGAGCCCTGGGCCGGGAAGATCCCACATGCCGCGGACCAACTAAGCCCGTGTGCCACAACTACTGAGCCTGAGCTCTAGAGCCCGCAAGACACAACTACTGAGCCCACGCACCACAACTACTGAAGCCTGTGATCCTAGAGCTCATGCTCCGCAACAAGAGAAGCCACCACAATAAGAAGCCTGCACACTGCAATGAATAGTAGCCCCCGCTCGCCACAACTACAGAAAGCCCATGCGCAGCAACAAAGACCCAAGTGCAGCCAATAAATTAAAAATAAATAAATACATAAATAAATAAATAAAAGTGATTGAATTTCTTCCTGAAGACAGCTAAGCTAGGCTCTTCTCCATATGGTCTCAACATCCAGCAAGCTAGCCAGGGCTTTCATGGTTATTCCTGAAGACATTCCTGACTATGATTCTAGAGATTTCCCAAGGAAACTAGTCTGGGTTATAGAGACCAAATTCTGTGATACAGAGAAGTTATGGAAACTTTGAGGTACACTCTGACTATAAACCTACTCCACACGACTACTACTGAGCACAGTTCCTTACACTGAACACAGTCATTTCAGCCCCATGCTGTGTATACTGAAAATAGACATTTGGACAGGGCAGATTTAGAGAAGACTGTTCATGAAAAACATATAATCTATCGGGAATATATACCCAACACGTGTTAGTCACTTGGTGACATGGAAAACAGAACTCAGAGACAGTCACTTATAAATCAGAAAAATCTTCCTTTGTAACATTCTATGGGTTTCTATTATAGAAATATAGAGTTCACGGGGATAGTGAGAAAGCAGGGATCAAAGATTTCATTTTGGATTGTGTGAAAACCTGGAAAGGTCTGAAGAAAAAGCCATGAGAATCTGAGACAGTAAGGAAGAGGAATCTTGGGGAAAGTATTGATATATGTTTTACTACCAAAATAAGGCAGAAGAGGTAAGTGAGAAAGAAAAGACAGTGTTCTGAGCACACAATATAACATCAAGGAGAAGGTCTGATTCAGAACCTCGGGATCTCAGATAGTACTCAGACTGCATGTGAAGCAACAAAGGGGTAAGAATACAAAGCCAGAGTGGCTATGAGAAAAGTCTTTGGACTAGAAAGTTTGGAATGGTCATTAAGAAGAAGAAATTGGAATCCTAAGCAAGAGAGGAAGATTTTTAAGAGGACACTTATAATCTTAGCTGAAGTTAAACTACCAGTCCCAAATAAACTATACTCCAGAGAAATAATAATAACAACAACAGAATTTCTTAGTATGTACTATGAACCAGATATGTTACATGTAGCATTTCTAAGTATCACAACTCTTCCTGCCAAGTAGATCACATAATTTACATTTTACAAAGGGAAATATTGAGGCTGAGATCTTAAGTAATCTGCTACACAAGTAAATTATGGAAGCAAAAGTTGAATACAAATCTGACTCTATAGCTACTCTCTTTCTGCTGTACCCCAGACTGTCCTATTTGCATATGAGAGTGGTGATATCTGAAGAATCCTAGGAAGGATATTGGAAGAATAGAGATATATCAATGTTTCCCAATTTTTCTTAAAGGAATAAGATGGGTGAGACATAAGTTCACCCTGATTATTTAAATGATGATTTTATAAATACATTTGTATGATTCCGCATTATACATGAAGAATAAGTTATACCAAAGTAATCTCATTTCCCTTTCTGGTAGAGTTTACGTGACTGGTAAATCAGGGAAAATATTCTTAGCATACTGCATCTAGCTTTCACCAGCACATCTGAAAAAGCCTGTCTCAATAGCTTTAATGTAAAAAAGATAGCAAAATATGAACTGGGTGCTGGTAGAGTTGGACTTAATTTTATTTGAAAGATCTTATAAGAATTCGGTTGAGTGAAGCAGAGTCAACCTAGAACTTCAGTGGCATTCTGTGGTTATTCTCATTCAAATATTTTATTAATTATTTGCAAGAAAATTTTGAAGTTTGGCTTATCAGTTTTGTTGATAGGGAAGTCAAATGAGAGTGAACACATTGGATGACAAAGATAAGAATCAAAAATATTAACGAGATGAATTATTCCTAGGATTACCACAGAATCTTGCCCTTGGGTCTAAATAATAAAGTGTTCAAGTAAAGACTGGGGAAATCATGATTCTAAAGCCACAAATATCAACAAAATAACGTTTGGGTGGACTGACGACACATTTACTGTCAGTCAGCTGTGGACTCCCCTGGTGGTCCAGTTGCTAAAACTCCATGCTTCCACTGCAGGGGGCGTGGGTTCGGTCAGTTCTGCATGCCTGCACGGTGCGGCTAAAAAAAAAAAAAAAAAAGCCCTTACTACCCTTACTATGAGTCAGCTGTATAATAAAGCTGTTCAAAAATAGATGTGACCCTGGGATGAAATCCAATAATTATAATTAGTAAAACAAAGAAGATGATAGGCCTGTTCTACTCTGGGATAGCCAGACAAACCACTGGACTACCTGGGTTAGGTCCTTTCTGGTCTCCACAGTGGCAAACCACATATCCAAAGAAGTCTGAGCAAGATGATGAGGGGGGCAAAAATCAAATTATGTGAAGAACAGTTGAAGGAAGTGGAGAGATTGAGCCTAGAAAAGAAAAGAATTATGAGTGGCTTCAAATATCTGTTGGACTGTTATACAGAAGAGGAAATGACATTTGCTCCAGTTTCCCTTAATGATTAATAGATGCAGTTATGAGAATGCAGATTTTGGTCCTATCTATGGATACTATTTTCTAATGAATAGGGATATTCACAATCAAAATCAGGTAGTTGCATAGATAATGAGTTTCTTGCCACCACAGGTGATCAAGTGGCGACTGACTAATAACAGAATGTTAGAGTCCAAGAGTCTTGAGAGTTAGAAAGAATCTTAGAGATGATCTTCTAGTCCAATACTTTCATTTTGCATGTATAGAAACTAACCTAGAGAAAAGAAGTGACCTGTCCATGGTGTCACAAGCAAAACTTAAATCCATGTTTTTTTGACTCTAAGTCAAGTGTTCTTTTTACTACACATATGGCAAATCATACCGATTTCATTATCTGATGGGGGTTCAATACATGTCTACTGATGCCTCTTCCATTGTGAATATTCTTTTGGGCCTAGGCAGAAACTTTACTGGAAAGAGAGGTGATGGAAAGAAAGCTCCCCAAATAAGAACAACTCCAGGAGAAGCCTAATTTTGCTGCCTGTATCATACAAAAATAATATTCTTCCTCCTTCCCTCAAATGTGGTCTAGTATGATACACAAATTCTTTGGCAAATGATAACAGAAGTTCTTTCTTTGCCTGTACCACTGTCTCTCATATTCATTTCCACCATTTATGTTGCCCAAATCATCTGCTTTGCATGGGCTAACAACTTGTGTCCAAGCTCTGCCATGAACTTCACTGTGAGACTCTGATAACATCTTTTTCCTTTCTGGACTTCAGTTACCTCACCTATTAAGTGAGAAGATTGGACTAAATAATCTCTAATGGCTTTTCCAGCTCTGACATCTGATAATTCTACATCAAATGATGTTCCAGTCTATTGAAAAAATTCAGTAACATAACAATTTACTGCAATTCAAAGTCACCTAATCTTTAATATACACATAATTTATTTTAAATAAAATGTATTAATTTTAAACTAACACTATTTCACTGACATATTTACTCTCAGTTGCAATTCTCTTCTGTGTAGTGTCACCTATCCTAACGAGCAATACCATATAATCAGTTTGATAAGTACCTTTTATAAAAATGATATAGAAAATAGGGCTAATATTTACGTTAGCCATCTTATAACTGTCTTCTAATGGATGGAGTAGTTACAATCCCTGCGACATGATTTGACCCAAAATACATCTGTGTCCATGTAATAGTAAGCAATGTTACCCTAAAGCTCTATTGTCCTTGACTTAAGCTTGATTTTGGAACAGTAAATCTTTTAGAAGTCAGCATCTATGTAAAAATTAGTCCTGACATTCCCCCCTGAGGGTTACATTTGCTGAGCCTGTGTTCAACTTTCAATTTTATTTCTGCCACTTTAAAGTGAAAATTGCCAAAGCAAACATTTGGTTTCAAGGAGGGTTATCTCTCTACCAAGTAAGCCAGACACCAAAGACACTATGTACTTGTGTTATTGAAATACATTTTTCCATCATGAAATTAATCCAGTTTTCTAGAACTTACCTTTACCATACTCTAGTTTCACAGCACCAGAATCTTTGTCACCAAGAGTCATTTCTCTTGTTCATGCATCTGTGTTTCCTTGCAGAGCGTGAAAGCCAGAGGTTTAGCATCTTCTATTAAACAATTAATCTCCACGAACACCATAGCCTTAGCGAACTATCATCCCTGAAAAAAAAAATTTAGGACAGTTAGAAAGGAATGGTGGTACATGATGATAGATTAAAAAATAAAAGTGATAATGTGATAAAGACCTGGGTACATACTCAAAAATTACACTGTGTATGATAGCAGTGTGATATAGTACAGGGAACAGTAAACCTTTTTTGCAAAGGGCCAGATAGTAAATATTAGGCTTTGTGGGCCATATGATCTCTATTAAAACTACTCAACTTGTCATTGTAGCATGAAATCTGCCAGTTAGGCAATATATAATAAAATGAGCATGGCTATGTCTCAACAAAACAGGTGATACATCAGATTTGGCCCATGGACTGTAGTTTGTCAACCCGTGGTCTGATGAAATGATTCTGAGAGATGGGGGCTCAAATAAGAGTTATATCACTTATTAGCCCAGTAACCCAGGCAATTTACTTAACATCTTTCAGATTTCATTTCATCATCTGTTAAATAGGGAAAATACCATCTTGCAGGGCTGCCATGAGCATTAGTTATGATTGCTATGAACTGAACTGTGTCCCATAAAAATTCATAAGTTGAAGCCCTAATTTCTGATGTGACTAAATTTGTAGATAGACTCTTTGGCAGATAATTAAGGTTAAATGAGGTGATAAAGGTGGGGCCCTAATCCAATAGGAGTAGTGGCCTTTTAAGAAAAGGAGGAGAAGAAAGATGGCGACGAAGTAGAATGATGTGGAGTGCATCCCTCTCCACAGATGCATTAGGAATACACCAAAAGATGCAATAATTCCCACAAAGAACCAGCTGAAATCCAGCAAACAACCTTGGACACCAGAGAGAACTGCAAAGATCCCGACATAACCAGGTAGGACAGAGGGAGGAAAGAAAAAAAAAAGGAGAAAGAGGAGGAGAAGAAAGGAAAGGGACAAGTCCCACACCCTAGGGTGGGGGGATCTGAGACAGAGGGGAGAGTGCCAAACTCGGGGAAAAGTCCCTTATCTGACGGAGAAACCCCTTCTCCAAAGGGGAATTTCCTTGGGTCAGTGGGGAGGCATTTACGACAGTTGAAGGAGGGTGAAGCGGCTGAGCTGCGGCAGACGGGAGGGAGTGAGAAACACAGGGAAGGTCCACACAATGGCTCAGTGTGCCTGGACTGAGATGTGGATTCACAGCTGAGCAGGGGGTCTGGGAGCAGGAGCATGGGAACTGGAGAACTGGTTCAGGGTGAGAAACATTGTTGGCAGTGGGGAGACGGACCGAGAGAACAGGAGGGAAGAAATCTGCAGCGAAGAGTGCCTACCACAGAGAGCCGCAAGGCCATAGGGGTGGCTGGATACTGCTGACTCACAAGCAGGGGGGAGGAGCCACAGGCATAGCCTCTCCCTGGGTGCCTGCAACGGAAAGAGGAAGGATCCCTGTGGGCCAAGCTAATGCACTCAGGGATAACAAAGGCTCCTGGGCGGGGCTGTCTTAGTGTGCCTGCAGCAGAGAGTCAAAAGCCTACAGAGTAGCCCAACTCTGAGACATTCTGTTTACACGTGAATCACAGGCGTCCCTCTGCAAAAGGCACCGCCATGCCCAACTGAACTGCCGTGACACAGACAGGGCACCACTGCTCACTCATTCCCAGGGGAAGGAACCAGTATTGTACCCTTTCTCTCCCCACACACCAACGCTTACAGACGAACAATAAAGGAAGCTCTGCTGGTCGCAGAAGAATACAAAAGACCCAAGGCGGGTAGAAGGACACTTACAGCTGAGACGCCAAGAAAACAGAAATATTAGTATTAATTCTACTGAACTAGTCCATTCTGGGGTCAGTTCTAGCTTTTCTTTTTTTTTTTTTTAATTAATTACGATCTTAGTCCTAAGGGACTTACAAGTTTTATAACATATTTTTTATTGCATTTTTTTAGCCTTTTTATATATTTCTATTTCTAGCTAAGTGTTTTGTAGTGCTGACTGTATCTCTCCAACCTTCTTTACATCTCTATCTTTTACACATTTCCATTTCTTTCTTTTTATTTTCAAATTTCCAGTCACAGGAACACTTTATATATATATTTATAGGACACTTCTATCCTCTTAAAGTTTATTTCATGTTAATATACTTATAAGCAATATTGTCGGTCTGCTCTGTCTCCTTCCTTTATTCTCCAGATGACACACTGCTTTGCTATTTATTATGAGGTTTTTGTCTTTATCTTAGTTCTTAGTATAATTGTCTGATTTCATTATGAGAATCTTCAGTCTGTCTGGTGGTACTCTACCTCTTTATTATATTTGATCCTAGCTTTCAATATCTCCCTGGATTTGTGTTTGTGTGTAAGTGGTGTTATTTGTTTGTTTGTTTGTTTTTGCTTTTATTTCTTTCTTGTTCTCTTTTGGTTTTGAATTCCTGTTGCTTTTCTCTTTGATTGTCTGACAGCATACTGGGGTTCTTCTGTCAGGTCTTTCTAGTGCCTTATGTTCTACTGGATTCAGTATTTGTGTGTCTTATACATGTATGTGTTTCCTTGACTGAGTATTTGTTTGACTCAACACTCGGCCATTAGTCTGGGGCTTGGACAGTCTTCTTTAAACCCATTTATTGCCAGGACAAGCAACCTCTGAAGTTTGGACTACCATGAGAAAACAAAAAACACTATGCAGGCAAAGGAGCAGGAAAAAAACCCACAGGACCAAATAAATGAAGAGGAAATAGGAAAAATGCCTGAAAAAGAATTCAGAGTAATGAGAGTAAAAATGATACAAAACCTCGATAAAAAAATACAGAAAATACAAGAAACAGTTAATAAGGACTCAGAAAAACTAAAGAGCAAACAGTAATGGACAACAAAATTCCTGATATTAAAAATACTCTAGATGCTAAAAACAGCAGAATAACTGAGGCAGAAGAACAAATAAGTGAGTTGGAAGATAGAATAGGGGAAATAACTGCCACAAAGCAGGAAAAAGAAAAAAGAATAAAAAGAATGGAAGACAGTCTCAGAGACCTTGGTGACAACATTAAGCACACCAACATTCGAATCATAGGCATCCCAGAAGAAGAAGAAAACAAGAAAGGGTCTGAGAAAATATTTGAAGAGGTTATAGTGGAAAACCTCACCAACATGGGAAAGGAAATAATTAACCAAGTCCAAGAAGCACAGAAAGTCCCATACAGAATAAACCCAAGGAGAAATACACCAAGGCACATATTAAACAAACTAACAAAAATTAAACACAAAGAAAAAATATTATTAGCAGCAAGAGAAAAGCAACAAATAACATATAAGGGAAAACCCATAAGGATAAAAGCTGACCTTTCTGCAGGAACTCTGCAGGCCAGAGGGAATGGCAGGATATACTGAAAGTCCTGAGACAGAAAAACCTACAGCCAAGAATACTCTACCCAGCAAGAATCTCATTCAAATTTGATGGAGAAATCAAAAGCTTTCCAGACAAGCAAAAGTTAAGAGAATTCAGCACCACCAAACCAGCCTTACAACAAGTGCTGAAAGAACTTCTCTAAGTAGGAAACACAAGAGAAGGAAAACACCTACAAAAACAAACCCAAAACAATTAAGAAAATGGTAACAGGAGCATAAATGTCAATAATCACCTTAAATGTAAATGGATTAAATGCTTCAACCAAAAGACACAGACTGGCTGAATGGATACAAGTACAAGACCCTTCTATATGCTTCCTACAAGAAACCCACTCAGACCAAGGGATACATATAGACTGAAAGGAAAGGGATGGAAAAAGATATTCCATGCAAATGGAAGTCAAAAGAAAGCTGGAGGAGCAATACTCATATCAGACACATTAGACTTTAAAGTAAAGACTATGAAAAGAGACAAGGAAGGACACTACATAATGATCAAGGGATCCATCCAAGAAGAACATATCACAATGGTAAATATCTATGCCCCCAACATAGGAGCACCTCAATACATAAGGCAAATGCTAACAGCCATAAAAGAGGAAATCAACAGTAACACAATAATACAAGGAGACTTCAACACCCCACTTACATCAATGGACAGATCATCCAAACAGAAAATAAATAAGGACACACAGGCTTTAAATGACACATTAGACCATCTCGACTTAATTGATATTTATAGGACATTCCATCCAAAAACAACAGAATACACTTTCTTCTCAAGGGCACATGGAACATTTTCCAGGATAGATCACATCTTGGGTCACAAATCAAGCCTGAGCAAATTCAAGAAAATTGAAATCATATCAAGCATCGTGTCTTACCACAACACCATGAGACTAGATATCAATTACAGGAGAGAAAAATGCAAAAAATACAAACACATGGAGGCTAAACAAAACACTATTAAACAACCAAGAAATCATTAAAGAAATCAAAGAGGAAATCAAAAAATATTTAGAAAGAAATGACAATGAAAACACAACCACCCAAAACCTGTGGGACACAGCAAAAGCTGTTCTAAGAGGGAAGTTTATAGCAATACAGTCCCGCCTTAAGAAACAAGAAAAGTATCGAATAAACAATCTAACCTTACACCTAAAACAATTAGAGAAAAAACAAAGAAACTCCAAAGTGCGTGGAATGAAAGAAATCATAAAGATCAGATCAAAAATAAATGAAAAAGAAAGGAAGGAAAAAATAGCGAAAATAAATAAAACTAAAAGCTGGTTCTTTGAGAAGATAAATAAAATTGATAAACCATTGGCCAGACTCACCAGGAAAAAAAGGGAGAAAACGCAAATCAACAGAATTAGAAATGAAAAAGGAGAAGTAACAACAGACATCACAGAAATACAAAAGATGATGAGAGACTACTACAAGCAACTATATGCCAATACATTGCATAACCTGGAAGAAATGGATACATTCGTAGAAAAATACAATCTTCCAAGACTGAACCAGGAAGAAATAGAAACTATGAACAGACCAATAACAAGTACTGAAATTGAGGCTGTGATTAAAAATCTCCCAACAAACAAAAGCCCAGGGCCAGATGGATTCACAGGTGAATTCTATCAAACATTTAGAGATGAGCTAACACCTATCCTTCTCAAACTCTTCCAAAATAGAGCAGAAATAGGAACACTCCCAAACTCATTCTACGAGCCACCATCACCCTGATACCAAAACAGGCAAAGATGGCACAAAAAAAGAAAATTACAGACCAATATCACTGATGAATATAGATGCAAAAATCCTCAACAAAATACTCGCTAACAGAAGCCAACAGCACATTAAAAAAATCATACACCATGATCAAGTGGGGTTTATCCCTGGGATGCAAGGATTCTTCAATATACGCAAATCAATTAATGTGATACAACATATTAACAAATTGAAGGATAAAAGCCATATGATCATCTCAATAGATGCAGAAAAAGCTTTTGACAAAGTTCAACATCCATTTATGATAAAAGCTCTCCAGAAAATGGGCATAGAAGGAACTTATCTCAACATAATAAAAGCCATAAATAAGAAACCAAAAGCCAACATCGTTCTAAATGGGGAAAAACTGAAAGAATTCCTTCTAAGAACAGGAACAAGACAAGGGTGTCCACTCTCACCATTATTATTCAACATAGTTTTGGAAGTCCTTGCCACAGCAATCAGAGAAGAAAAAGAAATAAAAGGAATCCAAATTGGAAAAGAAGAAGTAAAATTGTCACTCTTTGCAGATGACATGATAGTATACAAGAAAACCCTAAAGACTCTACCAGAAAACTGCTAGCACTAATCAATGAATTTAGGAAAGGAGCAGGATACAAAATTAATACACAGAAATCTCTTGCATTCCTATACACTAACAATGAAAGAGCAGAAAGAGAAATTAAGGAAACTCTCCCATTCACCATTGCAACAAAAAGAATAAAATACCTAGGAATAAACCTGCCTCAGGAGGCAAAAGATCTGCATGCAGAAAACTTTAAGATATTGCTGAAAGAAATCAAAGACGACACAAACAGATGGAGAGACATACCATGTTCTTGGATTGGAAGAATCAACATTGTGAAAATGACTGTACTACCCAAAGCAATCTGCAGATTCAAGGCAATCCCTATCAAACTATCAATGGCATTTTTCACAGAACTAGAAATCTTACGATTTGTATGGAAACGCAAAGGACATCAAATAGCCAAAGCAATCTTGAGAAGGAAAGATGGAGTTGGTGGAATTAGGCTTGCTGACTTCAAACTAAACTACAAGGCTACAGAGATAAAGACAGTATGGTACTGGCACAAAAATAGAAAGGAAGATCAATGGAACAGAATAGAGAACTCAGAGGTAAGCCCAAGCACATATGGGCACCTTATCTTTGACAAAGGAGGCACGAATATACAATGGAAAAAAGACAGCCTCTTCAATAAGTGGTGTTGGGAAAATAGGACAGCAACATGTAAAAGAATGAAATTAGAACACTTCCTAACACCATACACAAAAATAAACTCAACATGGATTAAAGACCTCAATGTAAGGCTAGATACTATAAAACTCCTAAATGAAAACATACAAAGAACACTCTATGACATCCATCAAAGCAAGATCCTTTTTGACCCACCTCCTAGAATCATGGAAATAAAATCAAGAATAAATAAATGGGACTTAAGGAAACTTAAAAGCTTTTGCACAGCAAAAGAAACCATAAACAAGACTAGAAGGCAACCCTCAGAATGGGAGAAAATACTTGCCAACGAAGCAACGGACAAGGGATTAATCTCCAAAATATACAAGCAGCTCATGCAACTTAATATCAAAAAAGCAAATAACCCAATCCACAAATGGGCGGAAGACCTAAATAGACATTTCTCCAAAGAAGACATACAGACGGCCAACAAACACATGAAGAGATGCTCAACATCACTAATCATCAGAGAAATGCAAGTCAAAGCCACAATGAGGTATCACCTCACACCGGTCAGAATGCCCATCATCACAAAATCTAGAAACAACAAATGTTGGAGAGGGTGTGGAGAAAAGGGAACTCTCCTGCACTGTTGGTGGGAATGTAAGCTGATACAGCCACTATGGAAAACAGTTTGGAGGTTCCTAAGAAACTACAAATAGAACTACCATATGATCCAGTAATCCCACTCCTGGGCACACACCCAGAGAAAACCATAATCCAAAAAGAAACGTGTACCATAATGTTCATTGCAGCACTATTTACGATAGCCAGAACATGGAAGCAACCTAAATGCCCATCAACAAATGAATGGATAAAGAAGTTGTGGCATATATATACAATGGAATATTACTCAGCCATAAAAAGAATGAAATGGAGCTATATGCAATGAGGCAGATAGACCTAGAGTCTGTCATACAGAGTGAAGTAAGCCAGAAAGAGAAAAACAAATATTGTATGCTAACTCATATATACGGAATCTAAAAACCAGAAAAGAAAAAATGGTGCTGATGAACCCAGTGACAAGACAAGAATAAGGATGCAGATGCAGAGAATGGACTGGCGGACACGGGGTTGGGGGGGTGGGTGGAGAAGGGGAACCTGGGACGAAGTGAGAGAGTAGCATAGACATATATATACTACCAACTGTAAAATAGATAGCTAGT
The DNA here is from genome assembly GCF_030028045.1 of Hippopotamus amphibius kiboko. Classification (NCBI taxonomy): domain Eukaryota; kingdom Metazoa; phylum Chordata; class Mammalia; order Artiodactyla; family Hippopotamidae; genus Hippopotamus; species Hippopotamus amphibius. The sequence continues at coordinate 29,881,692 of NC_080203.1, forward strand.
GGGAAGTTGGTGTATAACAAAGGGAGGTCAACTCGATGACAGGTGACGCCTTAGAGGGCTGGGACGGGGGGGGTGGGGGGGAGTTGAGGGAGGGAGGTAATACGGGGATATGTGTATAAATACAGATGATTGACCTTGGTGTGCTTCAAAAACTGGTACAAGGGTGTAAAGCAATTATATTCCAATAAAGAGCTAAAAGAAAAAAATAAGGCTAGGAGGATATACACGAAAGCTAAAAAAAAAAAAAAAAGAAGAAAGTAAAGGAGAGAGAGAGAGAGAATCAAGATCTCTAGATCAGCACACACAGACAAAAGGCCATGTGAGCACATAGTGAGGAGGCTGCTGTCTCATCCAGGAGGAGAGCTCTCACCAGAAACCTTCATCTGGGATTTCTAGCCTCTAGAACTATGAGAAGTTAAATTTCTGTTTAAACCACCCTGCAATATTTTGTTATGGGACACTGAGCAGACTAATACACTGTGATCAAGTAAACGAAGTATTTAGCACAGGGCTAGTCACTTGGTATGATGGTTTAATAAATTCTAGTTCAATTTCCTTAAGCAATTTTCAATTCCCTCTATTTATAAAGCTATCCCTAGATCAACAGAATGAAACTAGAGATATGAGAAATGGTATCTAAATATACCTATGCCATGAACATTTGAAAGAATGAAATAAACTTTATATTGAACCCATGGCTTGATGGACCAAAAACACCCCAAGGCTGAAGTTCAGTCAAGTCATTTCTATATCATAAAAGTAAGCTCTATCTTGAATCCTATTCAAGTCTCTTATCTTTCTTATTAACTTCTCCAACATTTCTCAAATGTGTCCCAGCACTTTCAATCCACCTGCTTTATTCCAGGTCCTCATTTTAGTTGCCTGGAGAACCCCAGCTTTACCGTCTTTATTAGCTTCCTTGTGTCTAGTCTTGTTCCCTTCTATACTGCAGCCACAATAAATTGCAAGTGTAACTATGTTTAAATGCTCCCCATAAGACATGGGCTAAATCTAAGGAAGGAAGGGAGGGAAAGAGGGGAAAAGGAGGGAAGGAAGGAGGGAGGCAGGAAGGGAGGAATAGAAAGAAAGCAAAGCAAAGCAAAGAAAGCAAGAAAGAAAATATACATATGCACTTATACGTACATATACACCATCTACCTATGTATGTTTGAATGTAGAACTCCAATCAATAACACACAAACCCATGGGTTACCACATAAACTAATGGAGTTGCAGGGTGATACTCTGCATGCAGCTATAGGAGTCATTCAGTGGGGCATAAGCAACTAGAAAATGAAAAATCGACAACAATATGGATTTCTCAAAAAGGAAAAAAATCATCCAAAGACATTCAAGTTCTCCTTTCAACCAAATAAATTCTGGGTTTGGATTTTCAATCCTAGCCAAGATGGAATAAGCCAACTACACCTTATCTCTCCCACTGATTACAACTACAATCTGTGAATAAAACACCAAAGTCTCTACCTGAGGGTTGTGACAAGTCACCAGCTAGTCACAACTTAAATATCAGTAAGCTTCACAGATTTTTCCCTCCTTTGTATCCTGAATTTGGCCTGAGAGGAGGTGTAAATGCAGAACTGTGTAGTAAGAACTGAACACAAAACCTCCAGGAGAAACTCCTTATTTATAGCCAGAGGACCTGGAAGGGAAGCCCCTAAAAGTCAAAAAAATGTGGAAAAAACCCGATTCTTTTCAAGTTTTTAAAAATGAACTTTTTATGTTAGAGCTGTTTTAGATTACAGAGTTATTGTGAAGATAGTACAGAAAATTCCCACTTACCAGAGACCCACTCTGTTATTAACATCTTACACTTGTATGGTGCATTTGTCATAATAATGAACCAATATTGATAGATTATTATTAACTAATGTTCATAATTTACTAAGATTTCCTCAGTTTTTCCCAATATCTTTTTCTGTTCCAGGATCCCATGCAGGATACCATATTACATATAGATGTTATGTCTCTTTAAGCTCTTCTTGGCTTTGAGTTTTTTGGCATTCCTCATTTCTGATGACCTTCACAGATTTGAGGAACTACCAATCAGTCATTTTGTAGAATGTCCCTCAACTAGGATTTACCTGATGTTTTTCTCATTATTAGTCTGAGGTAATATGTTTTTGGGAGAAAGATCACAGAAGTAACGTGAATACACATATCATCATATCAAGGACACATACTATCAATTTATATCATTGTTGATATTAACCTTGATCATCCGGTTTAAGGTAGTATTTGTCAGGTTTCTCTATTGTAAATTTATTAATGTTTTCCCTCCCTTTCCATAATGTATTCTTTGGAAAAAATTCAGGATATGCAACTTAAAGTTAATAAGTAGAGAGTTATTACCTACATTCTTAAGGGCAGATTATCTACATAAATTATTTGGGATTTTTTTTTTTGCATTGGGAGAGTTGCCTCTTCTCCAGCATTTATTTATTTGATCAATCATTTATTTATGTCAGCTTGACTCATAAACACTTATTTTATACTTTAAGCTATAATCTAATGCTGTTTTATTCATTTTATTGCTCAAATTTTTTCCAGCTTTGGCAATTGAAAGCTCTTTCAGTTAGCTCCTGGTACCCTTTTATATATCCTGCCATTGTGTTTTGGTTCTTTTATTCTTTGGAGTAGGGAGCACTTTCTTATTTTCTGCCATTATAAGGTGCACCAAACTCATTTTGGATATTTCAGCTCCAGTCCTATAATCAGTCATTTCTCAAAGAATCTCTGGTTCCTTTTACTGGACAATGCTATTAGAAACTAAGATCTGGGTACTAGGTGTGCTGATTGGTACTACATTGTTATAGCTTCTATGCTTTCTCAATTGGCAAAGCAAAAAATACATGTGCATATATTAACTCATGTATATACCTATGTCTATAAATATATATTCCTTTGTATCTGTATTATGCTAAACACGAACTCATACTAAACACTCCAACTCTAACCCATTAACACAAGTATCATTTTATCCTCCTCCTCTTACTTACCTGTAACCTTCCATGCTAACAGGGAAAAAACTAGCTCCCACCATCCACCAACCATTTACTTAATTGTTTCATTCCAGTATACAGTATAGTGGTTTCAGAATTGTCAACCCATAACCCCCACAGGAAACAATTTTATCAACTAGAGTGAAATGCTTATATAAAGTTCCTTATGTCTTTATTCTTACAAATTCCATCTATTCCCAAAATTACTGTTAGCACCTTATCCCCTGACTCTGTTCATTTGTTTCATACATTTGTGAAACACTGATATTCTTTTGTCATATTCTGCAATCCATCCTGGAATCCACCAACCTCCTAAATAACTTTTTATTTTCATAAATTAAGGTTCACTCTTTACTGTAAAGTTTTCTGGGTTTTGATAAATGTATACTGTCATGTAACCATCATTAGAGCATCATACAGAATAGTTTCACTGCCCTAAAAAAACTCCATGTTTTACCTACTGAACCCTTCCCACAATCTTCCAGTAACTATTATCTTTTTTTATTGTCTCTATAGTTTTGCCTTTTCCAGAAAATCATATAATTGAAATCAAACAGTATGTAGTTTTTTCAAATTGGATTCTTTCACTTAGCAATATACATTTAAGTTTCCTCCATGTCTTCTTGTGACTTGATAGCTTATTTTGTAAATCACTGAATAATATTGCATTCTATGGATAGAGCACAATTTATCCAGTCACCTTGTAAGAATATCTTGGCTACTTCCATATTTTAGCAAATGTGAATAATGTTGCTATAAACATTCATGTACAGGTTATTGTGCAGACATAGGTTTTCAACTCCTCTGGGTAAATGCCAAAGTGCACAATTGCTGGATTAAATGATAAAGCTATGCTTAGCCCTGTAAGAAACTGCCAACCTGTCTTTCAAAGTGATTGCACAATTTTGTACTCCTACTAGTAATAATAAGAGTTCTTGTTGCCCTGCATTCTCTCCAGCAGTTGGTATTGTTAGTTTTTTTTTTAAGTCATCCTAATAGGAGTGCAGTGGTAATTGTTGTTTTCCTCCCCATTTATCAAGTGTTAAAGGTGAACACTCTTGAAATAAAAGAAACAATAGAAGTTCCAAGCAAAGAAACACATATTACAATAAAGATCTAAATGGAAATTACAAAATTGAAAAAAATAGTATCCAAAATAAAGACTTCACTGCAGTGGGCTCAACAGCAGAATGGATATGACATAGGAAATCATAAGTGAACTTGAAGATAGCACAGATTAAGGGAAATTATGTAATCAGAAAAACAGAGAGAAACAGATTTTAACAACATGAACAGAGCCTCAGAGGCCTGTAGGACAATATCAAAAGGCCTAATATTTGTGTCAATGGAGTCCCTGAATGAGAGGAGAAAAAGATTGGTACACGAAATATATCTGAATAAAATAATAGTCAAAAACTCTCAAATTTGATGAAAGACATAAATTTATAGATTCAAGAAGTAAAGCATACTACAAAAAGTATAAACTGAAAGAAAACCATGTCCAGATACACAATAATCAAACAGCTAAAAATCAAAATAAAGAAAAAAATCTTGAAAGCATCCAGAGAAAAATGGCACATTACATATAAGAGAAATTGCTCATATAAGGTGGATTGCTCATGAGAAACCACACAGGCCACAATATAACAGAAGACCTAAAAAAGGTCTTTTTGAAGACCTAAAAAAGAACTGTCAACCTGGAATTCCATGTCCAGAAAAGTTAAAGACTTTTTCAGGTGAAGTAAAACTAAGAGAATTTGTCACAATCAGATCTGAGTTTGTAGAAATGCTCTAAGAATTCTTCAGGCTAGAGAAAAATGATACCAGAGGGAAACTTGCTTCAGGAAAAAAGGAAGATTGACAGAAAAGGCAATTCTTTGGGCAAAATACAACTATAACAGAGTATTTCTTTCCACTTAAATTCTTTAAAATATGTATGATTCTTGAAAATAATTAAAACATTGTCTGAAGGAAGGTTTCAGTATGTGTAAATGAAATACATATGGCGACTGTAACATAAAGGGGGAAGATATAGAACTCTATATGGTTGGAAGGCTTCTACATTTTACTTGAAGTGGTACAATACTAACTCTAGATTGTGAAAAGACAGATATGTAGATTGTAGTAATTTGAGCAACCACTAAAATTTGTAACTGTATATAGGCAGAAAAAGATAAATTAAAACGGAATACTAAAAGCTATTTAATCAAAAAGAAGACAGGAAATGAAAAACAGCAAAACAAAGGGACAGGCAAAAATCAAAGAATACAATTATACATAGACCTAATCCAAGAAAAATAACTAAATTAAATGTAAATAGTGTAAGACCACAAATGAAAACACAGATTGTCATATTGAATTAAAAAAAAAAAAAACAATAACTATATCCTCTAAGACCGAACCAAATGATTTCTATAAGGAACCCAATTTAAATAAGAAGATATATATATAGGTTAAAAATAAAAGGCTAAAAAAGGAAATACCAGGCAAACACTAATCAAAAGGGAGATGGCTAACTATATTGATGTGAGACAAACTTGACTTATGTATGAGGAAAATCACCAGGGATAAAGAGGGACATTACATAATGATATAGGGTGACTTAATCAAGAGGAAACAATCCTAAATGTGCCTGCAACTAACAACACAGCTTTTCAACAGATGATTCTAGAGCAACTGAACATTCATATCCAAAAAATAAACCTCAATCTATTGCTTACACTTTATTCAAAAAATTAACTCAAAATGGATCATAGACTTAAATGTAAAATGAGAAAGTATAAAACCTATAGAAGAAAACATGGAAGCAAAATCATTGCATGCTTTGGTCTGGAAGAGTTCTTAGATATAACACCAAAGCACAACTAATTTAAAGAGAAAACTGATAATTTGGAATTCATCAAAATGTAAAACTTTTGCTCTTAAGAGGGTGAAAAGATAAGCTGCATTCTGAGAGCAAATAATTGCAAATCCTATATCTGACAAAGGATTAGAGCCAGAATACATAAAGAACTCTCAGAGATCAAAAATAAGGAAACAAAAAAATCTAATGTTAAACATAGGTAAAACACATGAAGAAACATTTCATCAGAGAGGTTATGTGGATGGCAAATAAGCACATGAATAGGCATTCAGTCTAATCATTAGGGAAAAAAGCACAAATAAAATCTTGATGAGATACTACTATGCATCTATTAGAATGACAATGGCAAATGCTGGAGAAGATACAGAGTAACTGCAGATCTCATGCATTGCAGATGGGAATGGAAAATGGTACAGCCACTTTAGCAAACAATCAGGTCGTTTCTGGTAATGTTAAATACATACTTCCCATGTGATCCAACATTTCAGCTCCTAGGTATTTATGGCAAGAGAAATGAAATCTTATGTTCACATAAAAGCCAGCTGAGAATGTTTATAGTACCTTTATTCATAATCACCAAAAACTAGAAACATCCTAAATGTCCATCAACAGATGAATTTATAAACCAACTGAGGGAAATTCATACAATGGGATATGAATCAGCAATAAAAAAGAATGAGTTACTGATAAATGTAACATCATGAATGAAGTTCAAATGCATTATATGCTAAGTGAAATCAGCCAGACTGAAAAGGCAATGTACTTTAGGTATGACTTGATTTATATAACATTATGGAAGAGGCAAAAGTATAGGGACAGAGAATGGATTGACACGAGTTAAAAATGAGAGGAAGGGTTTGACTACAAAAGGGCAGCATGAAGGAGTTTATTTGGGGTGTTGAAACTATTCTGCATCTTGATCTTGGGAATAGTTTCACAATTATATCACTTGTCAAAACTGACCTAACTGTATACCATACAGAGTACATATAAATTAACTGTACTCAAATTTTATTAAAAATTAGGGTGGATGAAAAAAGAGGGGAGTCATAGTCATGTCTACATTTACATTCCAGGAGAACATCATCTCTGGACAACTTTGGGTCAGATATAATTGTATGTTTTGGTTTTATTGCTTTTATTTTCATTCTGGAGATACTGCTATACTTTACATGCTGTAAAATCTTAATGGTGTTGACCATTAACTGGGCCATCATAAACTAGATCTCTGGCCTTTATTTCTATCCTACTGCCCTGAATAGATAATGCACTTCCATGTCTGATACAGTACAACGGCCTTTACTTCAACCTACCTTCTACAAAGAGGGGCACAGCACAGCTCCAAATGTTTGCAACTCTTTGTGAACAGGTACTACATAGAGTCAGTACAGAGTACATTTATTAAGAATAAAAGAAGTAGGGACTTCCTAGGGGGTGTAGTGGTTAAGAATCCACCTGCCAATGCAGGGGACACAGGTTTAATCCCTGCCCCAGGAAGATACCACATGCTGTTGAGCAGCTAAGCCTGTGCACCACAACTATTGAGCCTGTGCTCTAGAGCCCATGAGCCACAACTATTGAGCCCATGTGCTGCAACTACTGAAGCCCACGTGCCTAGAGCCCATGCTCTGCAGCAGGAGAGGCCACCACAATGAGGAGCCCGTGCACCACAACGAAGAGTAGCCCCCGCTCACCACAAATAGAGAAAGCCTATGTGCAGCAATGAAGACCCAACACAGCCAATAAAATAAATTAATTAATTAAAAAAAAGAATAAAAGAAGCAGGGACTTCAGTAGTTAAGAATCCGCCTGCCAACGCAGGGAACACAGGTTCAATCCCTGTTCCAGGAAGATCCCACATGCCACAGAACAACTAAGCCCTTGCGCCACAACTATTGAGCCCGTGTGCTGCAACTACTGAAACCCGTGTGCCTAGAGCCCATGCTCTGCAACAAGAGGAGCCACCACAATGAGAAGCCCATGCACCACGATGAAGAGTAGCCCCTGCTCACCGCAATTAGAAAAAGCCCATGTACAGCAATGAAGACCCAACGCAGCCAATAAATAAATAATTTATATAAAAAAAGAATAAAAGAAGCAGTCCTAAACTCACCTGACAATTGGCAATTCTATCTCCTGCATAATAAAATATCTGTCATTTGCAGTTTTACTATAAGCTCTTAAAATACTTTCCACTACTGCAATAACTTTCAGATGAGACTTTTAAGAACTTGCTGCTTAAGTACTAAAGCAGACTTTTTCAGTGCCTGAGATACCCTCAAGTAAAAATTCCTTACATTTGTATATTGCTGAACAAGTTTTAAAACGCTCTCATGTTTCATATCATTAGATTCTCCTAACACAACCCCAAATGTTAGGCTGGGCCAGTTTTAGCATCCTTTTTTTAATAGATGGAAACTATAACTTCAGAAAGTTATGTGATATGCACAACATCACACAATTCAGAAGTAATGCAGCTGGGCCCAAATTCAGTTCCTTGGACCCTGATGGAGTCCTCATAGAATATTTTAATATAAAGAAGAAACTAATTTCAGATTCACCTCTTCCTGAAGTTTTGTTTCTCTTACTTTGGGAAGAAAAATATACTGAAAAGAATTTTAATCATTCTTGGATGATTAAAGATCTTATAGCACTTCAGGGTCTTCAGGGTCAGGGTCCTCAATTCCCTGACCACCAACTTTCATGATACCTATTGGTTATTTATTATCAAGGGCAACATAAGAGTGGGCATCTCAGAAGTTAAAGTGGGGGACCTGGAGATTGATTCCCTGGCTGGAAGACCTTTGGCTTGCCTCTCATCTCAGGTGACTGGAGGTTCTTTGACCTCTGCCTCAATCTCCTGGTTTAGAGAATTCTGCTTAATTCCAGCCATGTCTAATTCCCCACACTCTACCTTAAGTGCCAGATTCCCAGTTTTTGCATAATATTCTTCCCAAGGTGGAACAGCAGCCCCCCATCAATTATTTATTAAGGGGCCAGAACCCCTACCTCGTACATTCTTAGTCTAAGGCCTAGCCTATTTCCTAAAAAGCTCAGTGTTACATAAGGTTGTGTTTTCTCTTTTGACACATAATTGACATATAGAAGTATTCTGAAGCCCATTATACCTCAAGTGACTACTAGAGTGCTGAGTATATTATAAAAGTTAAATATAGATTTGTTGAGTAAATAAGTGAATGAATCAATGAATGAATCAATGAAGTATAAAAGGTTCTTTATCTCGAGGTCAGAAAGTTGGTACTTAAAGGCATTTTGATAATTACTTGCTGCTTAGGAGAAGGAAGTGGTGATCACAATCTCAAGGACAGTGAGAAATATTTGTAGGTGGTCAGGTAATTAAAAACAAACAAAAGCAGCTATGGCTACAATTGTGTTCTGATCCAGACTAGAAGGGAGGTCAGCAATCTAGGATCATGGTTCAGTAAATATATTTTAATGAACATAAGCATTGAATAACTTTGCATCTTCCCTATTTTGGTTTTTAAAAATGACACTCACATTCTAATTTTCCCTTTAAAACCCTCTTGGAAACTTAAACTCACAAATGTTGTCAGTCTAAACAAACATCCCTGATTGAAATTTTCCTTCCTGAACACTCACTGAGGATTATGAGTTTAAGGGCTTTTTATAACTTAATCTGCATAACCTTGAAGAGTCTCTTCATCCTTTAGCTGATTAAAAATATTTTTCACAGCCCGTAAAGCAAGATATGACTCCATGCTATGTGTATTTAATAGAGGAAATATGCTTTATGTGCTCCATTAAGTCATTTGTGAAATTGCATCAGTGCCATGCCATTAGTACACCTCTTTCAGACACATCTGTGGCCCTCTCTTGACAGGTAAATTAACAGTTTCATCAATCTACTCAGAGATTTGTAATGACCTTCTGATACAAAACAAACAAAAAAACCCAAAAAACACAACTTATCAACAGTTACAAAGGATATCAGACATATTCTTCAACAGAATATCAGAGAAATGAATGGGACAAGATAATATCATACTCCTTGATGGATGATAATGGCATATTTTAGAGATATTATTAAATTATATCCACTTATGAGGCTAAAAAAATCAAAATATAACATTGGGCAGATACAGATGATTGCAAGAATGATGTTTAAAACACAGTGACTTTTTTAAGATGCCAAAAAATTATTAGTATAAAAATCCTGTTTCCATAACACGAAGACTGTTAAATCAGAGCATGTTGTTAAACAGACAGTATCCACACAGCTAGCGTTCCTTTTTAAAAAATATACCATGGCTAATTCTACTCTTTTGCTACATATAGTAGGATTGTATTGTAGCAAAATGCTATCATCTTTTACTCCCCTGCTCAAAGCTTTTAGTATGATCAATTATTTAATTTTTTGGAGATAAATTTCAGATACCACTGCCCTCTTTCTTTCAATCTTTGGGTTTTGTTTGTTTGTTTGTTTTTGTTTTTGTTTCTAACATTTACTGTTAGTGTGTAGTATTTCCATAACAATAAATTACAGCAGAAGCAACTTTCTCCAGTGTGTCACTGTCTTAAATCATCTAGCATATCTCCAGTACTTTTGCCATTTCCATTCCACTCCCACTTTACAACTTGTGCTTTGCTAATTTTGGACTGACTGGTATAAAAATTAACATCACCATCACCTCCTTTGTGTCTATACCAATTCAAAGTGCCCTCTCCTTCTTCTGAATTTTCATAGCACTTAATGTCTATTCAATTCTTCTCATAAATGCCATTGGGTACTATTTATAATAATTTCCCTTATTTTCCCAACTAGAGTGTAAATCATATAAGATGGTTAAAGCTTGGCATCTAGCATCAGACAGGCTTGGGGTCAAATCCTGGATCTGCCATTTGACTAGCTATGTGACCTTGGACAAGCTGCTTTATCTTTTCAAATATGAGTTTCCTCATTTGTAAAATGAGGATGACATTAGTGCCTACATTATAATGTCCTGGCATTCCCCCAACCACACTGTTTATCGCTCTGCTTTATAGGTGAATGAAACACTATAAAAATTTGTGGATGGCCAGAAAAAATTTATTTTACTTTAGTATATCTTTCAAAATATACTGATAAAAATTCATATGGCAGGAAATATGCTAGTCTTATTTTTTAATTCTATAAAATTGAGTTTCAATCTCAGCTGCCTAAGACCACTAGTAAATCAGAGCCCACCAGAAAAGTGTCGTACTAGTATAGGTTCCAGAGCCAGACTACCTGTGCTTACATCTCACTTCTGCCGCTCATTATCTGTGAGACATAGGATAATTTGCCTATACTCTTTAAGCCTCAGTTTCCTCAGCTGTAACGTGGGGGTAATAACATTAGATACATCATAAGGTTATTGTAAATATTAAATGTGTTAATGAATGTGAGTCATTTAGAACATTATCTGACAAAGTAATTATTGTTAGCAATTAGTGTTATATTTGTACTCATCTTTCAAATATGCTGAATTCTCATATTTGAATCCTTATGAAATAAACAAATGGTTTGTATACAGAAAACATAGAAGGGGTAATAATCAAAGAGTGCCATCCGCATTCATAGGTCCAAGAAACTCATTTAGTGCTCAAAGCTTTAAAAGCCTATTCCTAAACTCTGTTTTCTGTTTTTTACATGCATTTTTCAGAGTGACACACTGAGCAACATTTTTAGCAGTTTCTCTAAGATAAGAATTACCATTCCAAATTATATTCATGGTCCATTCATTCTCTAAGACCCAGATCAAGCCCCACCTTTTACAAGAAACTCAGCATGCCAGCTAGTATTCTTCTCGAGATCCTACAGTACTTTATCATCTAAAGCAGGGGTTGGTGAAATACGGTCTCTGGTTAAATCCAGCTGCAAATGTATTCTTGTACAGCCTGTGAACTAAGAGTAGTCTTTAATATTTTAAAAGAATTATTAAAAAAATAATGTGACAGGGCATCATATAGAGTCTGCAAATTCTAATGTGTTTACTATGTGTTCCTTTAACAAAACAAAAAAAAAATGTGCTGACCTCTCATCTATAGTCTTCATTTGGCACTTAATTATATACAGTCTAAAGATGTACCTTGAGTTAACTGTTATTGGTAGATAATAACTGTAATATTCATATCATTATTAGGTGCTTACAGTGTTTAAGGCACTACTCTAAGTATTTAACTAAATTACCTTATTTTTCACTACAGCCCTATGAGGTAGAAAATATTGTAATTTCCTCATTTTATAGATGAGGAAATTGAGATTTACAGTAGTATGTATCATGCCAAGGTTACATGGCTAGCCAGTATTTGAACTTAAATCTTACTCAAAAACTCACATTCTTTTTCCCACTGTGGCCCACTGCTGTTGTTTTTGTTCTAAGTCGTTTAAATTATGTGCATGTGTGTTTAAGCCTAAATTATAAATTCCTTAAAGGCAAAAGCCATGTGTCTCCCACGATAGAGAACACTATATACACAATAGTTGTCCAATAAATATTTACTAAATGCAAAAATAAATGGATGTAGGTCAATGTTTAATCTTTCATAGGACTACAGAGGGATATGTTATTAAAGACATAATCATACGTTCATAAAGTAGGGATGTACCTAATATTTCATAGCTTTTCCAAATCTTTAACTAGATTTTTCTATTTGGACTTTATTTTCCTATGCTAAAATGAAGCAGTATTTGGAATTACGTTATCCATAAGTTTCCTTCCTCCCTCCCTTCCTACCTTCTTCTTCCTCCCTCCCTTCTTTTCTTTTATTTCTTCCTTAAAAATATATTTAGCATGCTGCTTAATATATGTAAGTTAAAGTGGTGGACAAAATAAATATGGCCCATGTTCTCATGTAAACTGAAATCTAGGTTCTTTGGTTCTTGTTTATACATATCTTAGATGGATCACTTTCAAGTTTTAAAGCATGTAATATAGTTCTCATTAACATCTAGACATCAACTGCAATTACCTTCCACTTATGGTCCAGGTAAATTTCACTCAAAAGGTGAGTTGCCATGTGAGTCTAATATACGCGTCTAATATTTCTGCATATCCTAGGAATTTAAGTTTTTGATAATCTTCTCTGGCTCTGATTTATGGCTTTTGCTGTATTTTCTTTTATACTATGCATTCTGCTGCTGCTCCTTTATCACTGCCCAGTCTTCAACCAATTACCAGATATCATTTCTCCTCCTTCATCCTAATCCAACTTCCCCGTGCTCACCTCACACAGTGGCATTTGTGCAAGGCAATTGAGTAGAATAGATTTTAACTGGAGATCTAGAGGCAGTGATAGTCTAATAAACAAATAAACAAAATATAGCTCATATACCCTCATGGAACCCAGCCATTTTAGAGAACACAGATATATATTGAAGCATCAACTGTAAAATAACAAAATGGTAAAAATAAATTTCTACCATTAAGGATTAGTTTAAAAAAGTATGCTACACCCACAGAATGAAATATTAAAGCAATTGTTTAAAAAATTGCATGTGTTGGTTAGTAGGGTAGGTAGATGTGTGTATATCATGAAAAGATAGCTCATGACAGGTTATTTCTGTTTACCTTGAACAGCATTCTAAAAATTATGCACCAAACTGTCATTAGCAGTGATTTTGGGAGAGTGGAATTGGGCAGAGTAGAGGTAAATAATAGCCTTTCACTTTTAATATCTACACACTTCTGTATTTAAATGTTTATAATGAACACAATTCTATAATTAAAACATAAATAAAACTAGGCCAAAGGGCCATCTGGTTGATATAAACTGATTGTAAAAGTCATTTTCATTTAGTGGATCTTCACATAGTGATTATATTTGTGCACAACAAGGCACTTTTGCAGTTTGAAGATGGTTTTACCATTTTAGACAAATGTCCAACTCATCCACCACATTTCATATCATCTACTGAAAATTACAGATTTGGGAACTTTTATTAGATATGATATTTCAAGGAGGCAAATTAATCCAGAAGTCAAATACTTAAGTTTCAGGACAAATTTGGTCTTAAAAAGGTTCTTCGAAATCCTCCATGTAAGAGACAAAATATTGTGAGAAGTAATAGCATTGAAATGAAAAAGAAGTCTCAATTGTTCAGTCAACCAAGGATAAGGGATTAATAGTAACCTACCTGTTCTGAAATAAGACTGCTGTATGTAGCTTGGCTAACATTCAGAACAAATAGAACAAAAGGTTAAAAATAGTTTAGGTCAATAAATCTTCATGTCAGTAAAAATGTTTTTGAGTTACGAAAGGTAATGCTGTTTTGCAACACTAGGGATGATCCCCTGCTGTCTGAGACAAGTTATTAAAATGAGTAATTGCAGAAATCAATGGAATATGACAGTTTGGGATCACTGCTTGAATTCTAAAAATCTAGCTTACAAACAAACAAGGAAAACATTTCATGTAATATTTTCAGCTCCCTTGAATGAAATGGTTGAAAAGTTAAAGAAACCTCCAAGAACTGGACAGATTCAAGACCAAAATAATATTAGGATAGTAATGTCACTGGGGGAAGCTTGTCTTGTTTTATTTTCCATTTTTATTCTCTGTAAGAAGAAACAGAAATAAATTCTAACAAAACTCAGAAAATCAACACACATGCACAGAAACACACACACATGCAGAGAGGTTATATTGCACAGCTAACCTGGAGCACCAAATAAAAAGAAAACCCATCAAAAATATATTTGAATAGAATTACCTTTGTATCTATTTAGAACTTTTTCTAGACACATCTGAGAATGCCCCAAAGTCAGAAATTCCTCCAAGGATTTCCTTGCCTGATGACACCATTCTTCATTTGAAAGTAGTCCCTGAAAATATATCATGATCTAAGAAACACATGGAATTTATCATCACTCTATTTTCCGAACTACTCTAACCACAGGGAAAGTGTAAATAATAGTCTTAATTTTTATAGGAGGGAAAGAAGAGATAGCATAACTTTAGAAATATGAGGTAGAGAGGATGCCAATAAGACAGTACTATGAGTTTATCTATATGTGGGATATATAGCCTAAGCTGAGTATACTTTAAATCTCTTTATTTTCTTTCTATCAATCCCTTCAGTCTGTGGTCCTCAACTAGCCAAATTTACCCTATTCCACGGAGACATTTGTCAATGTCTGGAGACATTTTTGGTTCATAGGAACTCAACAATGGGGTGGGGGTGGGGCATTGGCATCTAGTAGGTAGAGGCCAGGGATGCTACTAGACATCCTATAGTGCACAGGGCAGCCCCCCACAACAAAGAATTATCTGACCCAAAATGACAATAGTGCTGAGGTTGAGAAACCTTGCTTTAAATTATCCTCAACATGACTATGTCAGAAGTCTCCAGAACAAAACAAAGAATTTCCATATTTCTCTAAGCTTTGAGTCATAAATTACTCCAAGTTCATCTTCCTTTCACTGCTTTGCACCTCCTCACTTTTCTGCTCCAGTTCATTCCTGTCTTATTTGACTTTGCATCTTGGCTCTCAATTTCTATAACTCTATTCCGATTTGAAATCTGACTTTGAAATGCTTCTTTTGGGAGGGAAAATACTTAGAATATTTTTTTCTGATCCCTATCCTTGGGTTCTATATTTTAATTTCAAGCAGAATATATTCTGTTTCCACATATTCTAGGCCTCCAGACAAGTCTATTCCTGCCAGAGTTGCAATCAATAGTAGAATCTGGAATATTGTCTGCCAGTTATAAAGACATTATAAACAACCAACACTTCATAGTAACTCCAGAGGTTGCATTTCATTGCAGTGGAAAGGAAAGAGCGCAAGAATTAAGACACATGTCTTTAATCAGCATAACACATCAATTAAACCAATACAGCCGAACTCCTTTATAATGCTGGTATTGGGATGCAGGAGTAAGACCTCCTGCCAGGTTAACCATATTATATCATGCTTCTACTATACAAAGTCATCTTATTTTGGGATTAGGTCTTGACCCATGATATATCTAATAGTATGATGATAAGCTGCTAAAATAGGTTTCCATTATATTACTAGAGGACAGCGCACTACCACTGAAGCCCAAATAACGATAGTCATGATTCATATAGGTGTCAGCAAAATACCACACCAGCAAAGAAACAAGCTGAGTCTTTCAGAAAGAGGCAGAAAAAGATAGTATCTAAGTTACCCTTTATTGATGAATCTTACCTTCTTTTCAGAAATGTTTTTAAGTTCTGTAGGAAGGTTATTGACAAAGTTGTTCTAAGAAAGATAATAGGCATTGTAGTGGAAAAATATGTCTCCAACAGCCATGAATTTCCTAACTCCTAGTCTGGAATCAAAGTTTAATTGAGGGTTGCTATGGGGATTCTTTATATGTAAATGTCAATTCACATTAGACCCAACAAAGATATTGATCATGCCTTTATTATAGAACTTATCACACTATATTATGTAACCTTGATGTCAGCTTCCCAGCATCTTTGAGCCTTCTAAGATTACCTCACTAGTGTATTTCTAGTAAAGAGCAGGAATTTGTCAAATGGCCACTCTTTAAACAGGTTAAAACTACTTTTTTTCTAATATCGTATATTAACACATATATGCGGAATATAGAAAAATGGTACAAATTAACCAGTTTGCAAGGCAGAAATAGAGACACAGATGTAGAGAACAAACAAATAGACACCAAGTGGGGAAAGCGGGGAGGGTTGAGGGGGAATGAATTGGGAGATTGGGATACCAAATTGTACACTCTAAATATATGCAGTTTATTATATGTCAACTGTATCTCAATAAAATTTCTTTAAAAAAAACTACTTTTTGGCTGCATCACTTAGTCCCTTTGACCTCTGTTCCCTTTTTGGGGGGTCACTTCTTGAAACTCTTAGACCATCTCTCTCTTGATTGAATGTTCCAACCTCCACAAAGCATCAGCAAAGTTGTTATAGGGCAAAACTACATTTCCCTTTAGACCTGCACCAATTCATTCCTTGTAAACTGAATTACAAGATTATGTAGGTATAACAGACATTACTGGAGGCTTGAGAAAGGGAAACGATTTTATATTGCGGCTATATAAAAAATGAAACATTGAATATTATTGACTTTTGGTTTTAAAAGTCCTCTACCCTACCACTGATACTATGTCACAGAACACAGCCTTCTACAGGTTCTGGCCTTCTCTCATGTTGTCTAATTTTTTCCTCTCCCTCTCCCATCATGTTATTTCTGTCACACACACCCCCACCTCCATCTCCAGCCCTATATTCCAATTTCTTGTACAAAGGAGTTTAGCAATCTTTTCATGCCAGGTTTGCTCCCAACTCACAACCTTAGACATTCAACCCTCCATTCTCAAGATTCTTACCAAGGAATTTCCCCAAAAAACATATTTTTCTGTAAGTGGAATCTGGAGTCAGCTGTTTAACTATAGACTGCTTAAATCCTTCACTAGAATTCTTTTTACACAAAACGCCTGTTCTTTGAAACCATAAACAAAACTAAAAGACAATCTGGGAGAAAATATTTGCAAATGATGTGACAGATCAGAGCTTAATTTCCAAAATATAAAAACAGCTGATACAACTCAATAACAAAAAAACCAAACAGCCCAATCAAATAATGGGCAGAAGACCTAAATAGACATTTCTTCAAAGAAGACATACAGATGGCCAACAAACACATGAAAAGATGCTCAACATTGCTAATAATTAGAGAAATGCAAATTAAAACTACAATGAGGTACCACCTCACACCGGTCAGAATGGCCATCATTAAAAAGTTTACAAATAACAAATGCTGGAGAGGGTGTGGAGAAAAAGGAACCCTCCTACACTGTTGGTGGGACTGTAAATTGGTGCAGCCACTATGGAGAACACTATGGAGATTCCTTAAACAACTAAAAATAGAGTTACCATATGATCCTTCAATCCCATTCTTGGGCATACATCCAGAGAACATTCTAATTTGAAAAGATATATGCACCACAGTGTTCATAGCAGCACTATTTACAACAGCCAAGGCATGGAAGCAATCTAAATGTCCATCGACAGATGAATGGGTAAAGAAGACGTGGTATATATTATATATACAATGGAGTACTACTCAGCCATAAAAATGAATGAAATAATGCCATTTGCAGCAACACAGATGAACCTAGAGATTGTCATACTAAGTGAAGTAAGTCAGAAAGAGAAAGACAAATACCATATGCTATCACTTATATGTGGAATCTAAAAAATGACACAAATGAACTTACTTACAAAAGAGACTCACAGACATAGAAAACAAATGTATGGTTACCAAAGGGGAAAAGGGGTGAGGGGGGATAAATTAGGAGTTTGGGATTACCAGATACAAACTATTATAAACAACAAGTAGACAAACAACAAGGTCCTACTATATAGCACAGGGAACTATATTCAATATTCTGTAATAAACCATAATGGAAAAGAATATGTGTGTATATATATATATATATATATATATGTATAACTGAATCACTTTGCTGCACACGAGTAACTAACACAATGTTCTAAATAAACTATACTTCAATTCAAAAAAAGTACAATGCCTTGCACATAGCACTCACATGATAGAAACAGAAACTTTTATAAAATGTAATATTATATAACCAATACATTTAACATATAGAATAATTATTAATAAAAATAGATATTAATAATATATTATTGAGGGGGAAAAGCAGACTGCAGAATTAAAGATTACAGAATTATTCCACTATTATTTCACCTCAAAATTAAAGTAATATATCCGAAAGTTGAGTAGTTATTTTGGTACTATTATGGTGATTCTTATTTTCTTTCCTCCACATTCTGTATCTTTAAAATTTACCACAATTTTCTTAAAAAACTTTTGCTATAAATAAAAATATTTTTGATAAAATGAAAAGAAAACAGTGTACTCTTTAGAGGAAGTTTTCCTAAAAATGAGGCACAGGCTTAGATGAAGGGAAACCTGGTAGAAAGAAATAAAGAGGAAAAAGTTAAGCTAATGGCTCAGATACAAAAATTTTTATGCAACTGAATGCAACAAAGTAAGACAAAAAGTAAACTTACTGTAAGACTGAATTCTTAACTTACACACAATGAGGGCTAATGAAGTGCCAGACTTTACTAACTGCATCTCTTCTTCTAGGGTTAGAACAGGAGCAAGAAATAACTTTCTCAAGTTAGGGAAGCAGCAGGTACCATTACCCAGGATCCAGAGTGAGGTAGGGTTGATCACCATAGACCCAACAAAGGTATTTTTTTTTTTTTAAGAAAAGAGCACTACACTGCATGATCAAGTTTACCCTAGGCTTCATTTTTTTAAATTTATTTTAATTAATTTACTTTTACTAGTTTTGTGTTGGGTCTTCGCTGCTACGCGCAGGCTTCTTCTAGTTGTGGTGAGTGTGGGCTGCTCTTCGTTGTGGTGCATGGGCTTCTCAGTGCAGTGGTTTCTCTTGTTGTGGAGCACGGGCTCTAGGCACACGGGCTTCAGTAGTTACAGTACGCAGGCTCAGTTGTTGTGGCACGTGGGCCCTAGAGTACATGGGCTTTAGTAGTTGTGGCACATGGGCTTAGTAGTTGTGGCACATAGGCTTAGTTGCTCTGCAGCATGTGGGATCTTCCTGGACCAGGGCTCAAACCCATGTCCCCTGAATTGGCAGGGGGATTCTTAGCCACTGTGCTACCAGGGAAGTCCCAGCTTCATGGTATTAAACAAGTGAACTTACCTCTATGAGTTTGTTTTCTCATTCTGTAATCCCCCTCAAACACAACTATTGTCTTATTTGTCTTTTGTCTTCTGTGGACAAAGTACTTGGTACAGAGTAGTCACATTATAATTGTCTTTTGAATTCATGAAATTCATTTTATAATGAAGAGGTTGAATTATGTGATTCTTAGGGCCCTTCCAACACCTAATTTCTGTTATTCAATGAAGTATTTGTTGAAGATTTACTGTTTATAATGCACTGTGTTTCATGTAATAAAAGTACAAGTTATGACATTTATTTTCAAGAACCTGATAATTTACTTAGAGAGACAAGATACATTGGTGGTTCTCTAGCATTTACTGATAGTGCATCTAAATGTCTATGAAAAAATCACATCTAGAAAAAGTAGCCTAAAAGGCGCTCCGGCCAAATGAGTCTCTGGATGGACAGAGCTTCTGCCCTGCTTCCTATCTCCTCTCCCACTTGCAGGATCTAGGCTGATCATTTAGAGGGAAACTGGAAAACTCCCAGCTTTACTCACTTCACTCTGAAGTGTAAGACAGACTCTGAAACAAAACCTCTGCATCTAAGGTACCTTTGAAGTAAAATCACCTCAGTCCTAAACTGCTCAGCTCCAAATCTGACAGCCCAAACTGCTGCTCTTAGGAAAGAAAAAGAAAAGAGATGAAGAGAGTTTTTAGTGACCATGTATGTCACCAAAAGATTCCACTATATATTATTGCTTTGTCCTGACTTTCTGTGGGTATAAGAGGACAGGGGCAATGTATGCCATCTCCTCTGTCCCCCAGGCCACGCACTTTTTTACCTCCTTCTAGTTACATATCACCTATAGTACCTTGTTATTTTCCCTTTTGAAGTATTTCTCAACTTTTAAATGAATGCTTCCTTTTGCTATACATAAAAATATCATGAACTTTCTGTAGTTTGTATAATAAGAAAAGTACGTTTTAAGTTCTTTAAACATAAATTTATTGATATGATTTCTTCAAAACAGGCATGTTTTTTCTCCAAGTCTCCACTCTCCCAAATCACTGATAATGAGGGGTGAGAATGGGCAGGGAATGGTGAGAATAACAGATTCTCACATGATCAAATTACTGCCAAACCAGGTAACTAAGTGACAAGAGCATTGCATGGGACACACAGTAAGTGTTCTAGGAGTTTAAAAGAGAAACTTTACCTTGACTGGTCATGAAAGGATTCAGGAAGAGGAAGGAATATGAATTGAGTTTTGAAATGTGGGTGGGATAGCAATTGATAGAAGATAGGGGCAGGAGCAAGGATGCAGATGAAAAGAAGTCCAAAATGTATGTGGAGAACAGCAAGCAGAGTGGTCTGGCTTGAGTGCAAGTTTCATCTAAAAGCATAGTGGAGATAAGGTTGATCAGGGAAGTAGGAGTCAGAAGATGCTGGAGTAGTTGTGTTTAAACTTTTTGTTTGTTTTGGTGCAAAATT
Organism: Hippopotamus amphibius kiboko; assembly: GCF_030028045.1. Classification (NCBI taxonomy): domain Eukaryota; kingdom Metazoa; phylum Chordata; class Mammalia; order Artiodactyla; family Hippopotamidae; genus Hippopotamus; species Hippopotamus amphibius. The sequence goes on from NC_080203.1 coordinate 29,902,744, forward strand.
CCTGAGGGAGATGAAAGATATCCATCAGTAACAGAAACATACAACAGTAACTCTGACTTGGGAGTGTATATGTGGTGGCCAAGTGTATACCACCCTAGGGCACGTTAGAGTATCTATTGTGAAGAAGCTCAGTCACTTGTAAAGAAGTCCCTCCCACCCATGATAAAGCATGCCCGCTTCTCCACACAGTGTAATTTTCCTAGTCTGAAGTATCTTGAATACTTGTTTCCAGAGTTTACATGTGATCCTTGAAATTGGTATTCAGGTGATATTCATTCATTCACTCATTCAACAAGTGTTTGTGGAGCAACTGCTATATGACAGACATTTTGCTAGATATTGAGGACACAGAGGTAAAGAGATAGACTGGATTCTGACCTCATGGACGTTATGGTATTGTAAGGGAGAGAGAAATTAATTAACTCCACAGGTAAGTATTTTAGGTTGGACCATAAGAAACTGCCAACACTTGGCCATTTTTGACTAACATAAACAGCAACTGCATATGGGTCAACTTAATATAATGACATAATGCGATAACCACTATGAAAGAAAAGTAGAGGGAACAATTAGAGCTTATACTAAGGGAACTCCATCTATTCTGTGTGTCAGAAAATGTTTCCTTGGGAAAATGATGCTTAATCTGAGATTTAAATAATGAGTGGCCCTTGACTAGTTGAGGTTGGTATGAGTGTCCCAGACCAAGTGAAGAAGTCAGCATGGTAGGAAGGGCCCCAGTCTTCCTTTCCCTTTGGACAAGGCTGGTAAGTCAACAGTCCTCTTGATAGAATCAAGAAAGCAAGCCAGTTTGATAGGCTCAAGGACCCTGAGGAAAACATCTGATGGTAAAAGATAGTTAGCTATGGCCATGAAGATCAAGGGCAATCAGAACCATGGTTTAAAACAAAGTATAATTCCTGCACACAGTATCCAGCAGTAAGTATTATTGGAACCACCATATCTCAGGAAAAGATATGCTTCAGAACTGAGAGTTAGATCATTCCAATGTCTCTGAGAGTGGGACTTTCCTTCTTTTCAGGGACTATAAAGAAATCTGACTAAATTCCAGCAAATCCCATATATAACATGCTGTTCACATAAGAAGAGTCTGAAGCTATTTTTTTTTTTGTATCAGCTCACATTAGATTCATTTGTCATTTTGACAGGCTGTTTTGTATTGAAGGCCTACCACTAAAAAAGGGTTGAGGGCAACATTTAATTGTCAAGAATTCTCTGGTAAATGCTTGCTCTAGAAAGTGTGCAGAGGCTGTATTTTCATGAGGGAAAAAAAAACCTATTATTTTGGTGTGACTTTTTTTTCCTCATCCATCTCCTTTTCAAGCTGTGGGATTTATTTTTCTCTGGTAAAGAGAATCACTACTTATAACAAAGAAGATTTCAGCATTAGATAGGGCCAACTTAGGTATCACAGAAAAGATTTAGAAGTTGAAATACCCAAAAGACCTTGCTACAAAGCAGTCTACAACACAGTGTAGTTCCACAAGAGAGCTACCACGTGTTCCCAGCACTAATGGTGATTCCACACAGAAATATTGGTCAAGAGAGCATTTCTTAACATGTCCATGTTGACTTAACTTCTTAATTGCTATTAAGAGCAGCCATATCTAAGTTCTTGACAGTTTATAACTTCTAGTGGCTTATAAACTCAGACGTACATTACTTTCGACTGTATTTCCACAGTGCTCTTCAACAGAGAATTTTTAAAACACATGCATATATAAACGATTACAGAAACACTTATTATGTGTATTATGTATCAGGGATTTTGGTTTTGTATTGCATTTAACCCTCAAAATAACCTTTTGAGGTAGATGCTTTTATCCCCATTTTATAGATGATAACAATGAGGTTAGCAGAAGTTAAGACACTTGCCCAAGATCACACAGCCAGTATGTGCCTGAGCCAGGATATGAATCCAGGTCTGGCTTTTTCTAATATGCTATACTGCTTAAACCACACCAGTCCGATACAGAGAGGTATATTTTAAGTTCAAGCAACTTCTGGAGAGCTTCAAAGCACAGAGATTTAAACAGTCAAAAGTCACTGTAGAATAAACTAACCTGTTAGCACTTTCCTTCAAAACTAAAAATCTCTCTCCTGGTGTGTGATCAGAGACCTTAAAGGAACCATCAAACAATGCAACTACCTAAAATATGTATATGCTGAAGCTAAATCCTCTGCTTGTTGAAGATAACAAAAATTGTACCACTGGAGAAATCCTATTGTTCTTAGTAGCAAAATCCATTTTTTGGCAAGACAGCTGCTTATTGGATGGTGGATGGGAGGATAGGGAGTGGGGTGGGGACGGATGGACCAGAAAAGCAACACATGGTGAAAGAGCAAATCCCCACAGAGGTCACGCTTAAATGTTTGCTAAGCTGCTTTCTAAGAAGGTCAGATTAGGTGATCTATAAGGCCTTTATTTTGTTAACTGGGAAAACACTTTTGGAAAGAATTGAGTTTCTCAGGCAACAGGGAAGATTTAAGAGTCTGTGTGAGGGAGGAGGACAAAAAAGAGAAGTGAGGCAGGGGATTGCCTGGCAGAACATCTAAAAAGAGAACAGGAAGATCACACAAGTAACCTTGAATTAAATTTGCTGTGCGATATGAAATATAATTTTCTTCTTCAGCAACACATGGAACAACAGCAGTAATATTTAATAATAACAACAAAAGTTGCTAATGTTTAATGATTGATTACATTGTGTCCAGCTCTTCATATGCATTATGTCATTTAATCTTTATTACAGTCCTACAAGATAAGGACTTTTACTATCCCCACTTGAGTGTGAGGAAACTGAAGGTTAAAGAGGTTGAATAACTTTGCGGAAAATCACAGCGAGGAAGTAGCAGAGTCAGGATGCATACTCTAATCTGCTTACTTCAGAAGTCCACGCTACTAGGGAAAAGAAGCCAAGTAATGTAAAGCAGGAAGCGGCAGGAGGGGACTAATAATCCCTTTCTGCCTTGTCCTCTTTTGCATAGTCTCCAATTCTGGTCAAGAAAACCCTGTATTGCATTGTACTAGAGATCAATTTGTTTCCCATTAAATAAAAAGCAACCAATTTCACTTCTGAAAAGTTTGTCTAGGGGTCCTTTCTCAATCTTCACATCTTATGAAAACGCTCCACTTACAAAAAAGCAAGTTCCCTTGAAGGAAAACGGTAAATTAAAAAAACTAAACTGAAATTCAAAAAATACACTCATAGCTCCACATACAGAGTTCATTAGCATGTTTTCCCCTCTGCAAAAAAACAACTAGCCATTGAGGTACTGTTGTTTCTGCAACAGTGATTTGGAAAACACTGACTCTGTAAAAGGACAAGAAACAAATCCCAGCCCTTCAGAGTCAATTAGTGTTTACATACGTCAAAGCTGCAAGACTTTCAATTTAGCTAAAATAAATGGATCGCTATATAAGTCATCAGAACGAATGAACACAGTTTAGTTGAAGACGGTATTCAAAATGATCGTGGAAATTTATTTATTAACAAACCTTTCAAACTTTGTGAATTCTGAACTTTAAATTGAATTCTAATCTTTGATTTTTAGGGTTTGTTGACTCTTTGTAAATAGATTAGCCTTTTTCCTTTCTAAAGCTTTTAAAATTGGTGAGACCGACATAATTCTGACCTAAGAGCGTTTAAATAATTAGTGTACAAAAGAAAAAAATACATTGAAATTCCTTATTAGTCTCAAAGCATGAAAAAGAAAAGCTTAAGACATTTTTCTCCTCCAAGAACATAGTTAAAACATATCCAGGAGCACTTATTGGGGATACATATAAAGGATCCAGAAAGCTAAATATATCACAGTGGAAGAGTTGATAACCAAAGAATCCAGACCATAGATTTTGTAAGGGCTGGCAGGTACACAGTGATATTCTAGTCTAACTTCATCGTTTTGCAATTGAGGAAACAGTGGATCAGAGAATAAGATGATTCTCCAAAGATCATAAAGCTAGATAGTGTGGGTGATATGTGAGATATAAGTGGGAAAGTGGCAAGAAGTGTGTATGAAAGAATTAGGCAAGTGTGGGAGTGGCAAGAATATCTGAAAAATGAGAAAAAGGCTAGCTCATGCAGGGCTTTGTAGGCTGTGTTAAAGAGTTTAGATTTTTCCAGGACAGGGAGAGCGGGGGGCAGTCACAGGAGGGAGGGGATATGGGGATATATGTATAAATACAGCTGATTCACTTTGGTGTACCTCAAAACCTGGTACAAGAGTGTAAAGCAATTATATTCCAATAAAGAGCTTAAAAAAGAGTTTAGATTTTAAGTTACAAACTTTGAGGAACTATTTAATGTTTTTAATCAGGGGAGCAAAATATTAGGTTTATATTTCAGAAAAAACTTCCCTGGAGGAAGTTGGAAAACATGCTTCAAAGTGAGATTAGTTAAAATACTAACACAATTTGCCATGTGAAAAAAGAAAAAAAAAACAAGAAAAGAAAAACTCAGGAAGAAGGAACTAAGGACTGAAGACTGGAAAGATAACAGTGGATAGAAAGATGGAGAAGAAGAAACAGTTGCAATTTATTAATGAGGTAGAAGTTACATTCAACAACAGTTTGTGAAAAAATTAGATGGATCAGGAAGAAGGTGTCAAAGAATAAGCATAGTGTATACCATGAGATGGTTGAGCACATGGACACTGGGTCTAGACAGCCTTGGTTCAAAACTTGGGATCTTCTACTCACTGACTATGTGGCCATGGGCAAGTTACTCAACCTCTCTATGCTTCAGTTTCCTCATCTGTAAAATATACATAATTATAGTATCTACCTCATAGGTTGTTGTGAGGATTAGTGAATTAAAATTTGTAAAATAGTAAAAACAGTGTCTGGTACCTAGTAAGCTATATTATGAAAAAAAACTGATTTCTTTCATGAGTACTGTCATCCACTGAGTTTAAGATACGTCTTCCTAAAGGCAGGAATATGGGGAAAATATTATGTAAAACATAATATCATATGTACAGGAAATATGTTAATTTTGTCTTTCAGCATTCTTTTCTCGGAGGAGCTATTTCACCCACAATATAAATGGTTCTAATGGAACTGTTAACCATGGTGCCTGACCTTTTAACCATACTGATGGGCATGTGACCCACACCCTACCAGTCATGACTCTTATTCCTTATTCAAGAGATAAGCCCGTGACTCAAGCATGAGTAGTCAGAATTCTTATTAAAAAATTGCCATATGCATTGGGAGTGAGAAAAACAGTTACAAGCTGTAAGAATGTAGGCTTAGGGATGACTATAGCCATTTTCCTTGCCACATGGAGAGAATTTCTCTGAAAATGACATTGATGCATAGAGAGAAATGGAGTCCCAGATACTGATATTTACCTTTAGGCTTCCCAATCATGTGACCCAATTCCTTTTTGGTTTAAACTAGCTTGAATGGAGTTATTGTTTTATTTATTTTTTAATCACACAGTAATGATAAATACAATATGCTTAAGGTAAATGTTCAGGGGATTACTAAAAGATTCTTGACTTTAATTAGCACAATTTTACATATGACACAGATATCCACGGAATACAGAGAAGAGAGGAAAAACATCAAAATAGGATGATCATTCAAAAATGCTGCAATAGCAGAAAAATTAGGCAAATTTCATAGTATACAAAAGCTATCTAAATTTAGATGTAAGGAAAAACAAGAGAAGACTAAATGGAAAGAAACGGAGAGAAAAAAGAGGTTAATGGAAGATGGAATTTAGCAACACTTTCTGGACACAATCTTGGCTTTGGGATTGTTTGAAAAGAATAGAGTAAGGTACAGATTTAGATATGGTTATACTGTCTTAACGAGCCAGAGTTATTCAAGGTTTGGTTGTCCACTTAATGATTTGCTGGAGCTAAAATGAAAGTGAAGTTGAGAATAGTTGGGGTACCATCAGAGTATATACCTAAACTAGACACTATAGAAAAAATTTAAATAATATCTAAGGTAGGACCATAGATGTACTTTTGAGAACATCAGAAACATCCTAGGATTAGACAAAATGAGTATCCCACCTGGGATTCTCTCTAACAGAGGCATGAAGGGAAGGAGACACACAGAAACAAGCTGATAACATGTCACCTACAAAAGGTTACAGAGCTGCCAATGCATTTACTGTCCTTTCACAAGCCTTCTATGGAGTGAGGATTTGAAAATGGCCTGTTAAGAACCTGTTCACTTGAGGAAAACCAAAAACCTTCAGAAAAGGTTTCAAGTGGTATCTGGCTAGCTGCTCCTAATACAACCTCTCACAGCTTAGTCAGAAAAAAAGAGAAAAAAAAAAAGCAACAGTGCCATGTAATGTTAAGACTAAAATACAATTATTACTAGATTTTGGGAGGTACTGCTCTTCAATCATAGATTTCAGAAGACATGGATAGCGCTTAATGCCATTAAGCTAAGTGAAATTATTCAGACAGAGAAAGACAAATACTGTATGATCTCATTTATATGTGGAACCTAAAAAAGCCAAATTTGTAAAAACAGAGTAGAATGGTGGTTACCAGGGGCTAGGGGTGGGATGGGGGTTCAGGAAGTGGGATATTGTTTAAGGGTGGAAACTTGCAACTAATAGACAAGTCCTGGAGATCTAATGTATAGTATAGTGAATAGAGACAACAATATTGTATTATAATTATCAAATTTGCTAAGAGACTAGATCTTTTTTATACAATTTTTAAAGATTATGCTCCATTTACAGTTATTATAAAATATTGGCTATATTCCCCGTGTTGTACAATATATCCTTGTAGCCTATTATACACCCAATAGTTTGTACCTCCCACACCCCTACCCCTATATTGCTCGTCTCCCCCACCCCGCTGGTAACCACTAGTTTGTTCTCTATATCTATGAGACTATTTTTTCTTATAATCACTAGTTTGTTTTATTTTTTTAGATATCAAATACTATTTGTCTTTGATTTATTTCACTTAGTATAATGTCTCCAAGTCCAACCATGTTGCTGCAAACGGCAAAATTTTGTTGATTTTTATGGCTGAGTAGCATTCTAGTGTGTGTGCATGTGTGTGTGTGCGTGTGTGTGTGTACCACATCTTCTTTATCCATTTACCTGTTGAAGGCACTTACATTGCTTCCATATCTTGGCAATTGTAAATAATGCTGCTATGAACATTGGAGTCCATGTGTCTTTTCAAATTAGTGTTTTGTTTTTTTCAGATATATACCCAGAAATGGAATTGCTGGGTCATACAGTAGTTCTAGTTTTAGTTTTTTGAAAAACCTCCATACTGTTTTACACAGTGGCTGCACCAATTTACATTCCCACCAACAGTGTACGAGGGTTCCCTTTTCTCCACTCCACACTCCACAGCTGAGAGACTGCATCTTAGTTATTCCAGCCACACAAAAAAAGAAATTATAATTACGTGACATGATAAAGGTGTTAACTATTACTAAAATGGAAATCATAACATATAAATGTATCAAATCAACATGTTGTATACCTTAAATGTACATAGTGTTATATGTCAAGTCTGTTTCAATGTAAACAAACAAGACAATTCAAGAGGTCATCAAGTAGAAAAAGTGTAGGGACAAATAGACAGTACTGTCCTAGGCTTGTGCTTGCTCTTGTTCTTCTGTGCTTTCTCTCTTATTAATGATCACACTACACCACCATTTGCTCTCAGTATGCTAACTTGCCTCCCACTTCACAGAAAATAGAAATCAATAGGAATAGGATGGGGACTGTTACTTACCAATTACTGTTTTTACAATTTTTCTTGCATTCACACCCATCCTTTTCTTCTTCCTTCTTACTACAACAAAAGAGGTACCTTTTCTGCCTAAGGCTAATATTTTCACTTATTCTTTGTATCCCATCTTCTCTCAGAAAACATATTAAGTTGATTGTCCTCTTTCTCTCTTTTATCTTCAACCTCTATCTACTAGATCCTTTTCATCAGCATTCAAGTGAGCTCAATTTCTCCTATCTTAAAAACATAACTCCCTAAACCTCTCCTGCTGCTCTGTTATTTCTCTCCTCCAGGTCACAAACAAAATTCTTGGAAGAACTATTTATAACTGTTATCTCCATTCCTAATCTATACTCACTACCCATCTCAATATAATTATATTTCTACCTCCAGTAATTCACCAAAGCATCTCTCACCAAGAACACCTAGGAGTTTCTTATATTAAATCCAACGGATATTTCTCAGTCATCATCTACTTGTCCCATCAAAAGCACTTGATACTGTTTTTAGATTCCGTATATGTTGAAAAATCCTTGTTCCTAGAAATACTCTCTTCCTTTGGTTTTCCTGCTACTCTTTTCACCAGGATTCTCTTCCTTTTTCATCTCTTAGTATTCCTCTGGATTCTGTGCTGGGTTCTCTTTTTTTTTTCCTACTACATTTTCAGCTGGTAACACATCTTGTCCACTCCCATGGTTTCAATTGCCACAATATGATGAAGACTCAAAAATCTATATCTCTATCCAAGTTCTTTCTCCTTAGTTTCAAACACATATATTCAACTTCCTACTAGGCATCACTATTTGGATATAGAATAGGCATCTCATTCACCACACATCCAGAAACACATGGCCTATTTTTATCTCTTGCCAAAATCTCATCACTGAACTCATATCCTTAACTGTTTACTTTTAGAACTTCCACAGGTTAGAGTATCCAACAGGCATCTCAAACCCAACATACCCAAAACAGAAATTTTGATTCTCTCTCCCTAGCTTGATACTCTATGAGTCTTACATAGCTTCATAAATTATTCCATCTACTCAATAGCTCAAACCAAAAACATAGATTTCATCCTTAAAGCCTTGCTTTCCCCACATTCCCTCATGGAAGTCAATTTAACCTTACAATTATTCTTTCGGCAAATATTTTGTTTAAAATCACATTTCTATATTTTTTAATTAAAACATCTATCCTAAACATGCTAATCAAACTGATTGCCAATCCTTGCTAATCATAAACAATTTCCTGACCACTCAGCCAAAAAAGTACCCCCGTCTTCATTTAATCAAAGAAATGGTCCTTGCAGCAAAATATCCATAATATTCCACTCATTCAAGGTATATATGACATTGAGAAAGCTGAAGTTGTTTGGATGAAGTGCACTGCAAGATCAAAGACAAAAGACCTAGCATGGTTTCAACCCAATCATCTGTGCTACTATAGTAATAAATATTTTGCTTGCAGACTCATTATTAGCTAATCTCATCACCTCTACTTCCAACCTTTCCCAAATTTGTCCTCTCCTCTCCATCCCCACAGCCACCAACCTAACCTAAACCACCATATTTTCTTTTGCTTGGACCACTGTAAAAGTCTCTCAATGACCTGATTCCTGTCTTTAATTTTGCCTCCTAAAGTGTACTCTCTACAGAATAGCCAGGGTAAATCTTTCCAAAGAACAAGTCAGATCACACTGCTTCCCTGCTTCAAACCTTTCAATAGCTTACCATTGCACTTGGACAAATATTCAAAGTTCTTTCCATGGCCTACATAACCTCTGTCTACCCTTCAACTTCATCTCTTGTCATTGGTCTCCACCCCCTACATATAAACTATGAAGGGAATCAAGATATATTTAGGAATTATAACCAGTGTGTTCTCTATGATAAGGATACCAATTGTCCTGATATCAGTCACAAAGTTTTGGTACAGCAATAACACCTAATAAATGCACATTACTTTAGGGGTTATAAAGTATTTTCACATATATTAACTTATTTAAACCTCACAGAGTATGAAACAGGTGGAACAAGTTTCATTATCCTCATTTTATACTTTATAAGGCTGAGACAATAGAAACAAGACTAGAACTAGTTTTCCTGACTCCCAGCCAAGTCCTATAGTACACTGCGTTATAGGCCCATGGAAATGTGAAAATCACTCTTATTTATATCACATATAACTCTTATTTAGAAGTGTCTTCTGTTAACAAATAATATGTCTTCTTGAGACTTTCATTGCTGCGGAGACTTGTAAGAAAATGCAAGCATTATTCTTAAAAAAAATGCAATTCCTCCAAGGACAAAGGGAAACATGAACCCTTTATTTAGCTAGAACTGTATAAAAGCAGTAGGAATTTCTTCCCTCCCCCACCCCAACCCCTGTCAAAAGTTTTCTCTGTTATTTTACTATTTTACTTTTGGAAATAAGAAAAAAAATGCCCATGTCTAATATTCTGGGATTATCCAACACCACATATTCTTGTTGTATTATAACCATCTCCAGGGCAATAGCCATGTGTTACTCACCACGGCATCTCCAATACAGTGCCTGACACAAAGAAAGTTCCTAATATATTAGTGTTGAATAAATATGTACCAGCATTTCATCCAGGTTAAGTGTCTACAAATATAAAAGAGAAAGAGAAATCATGGTGTCTTATCTATTCAGGAAATATATTTGCCCATATCACTATCATTGCACTCATCAAATGACCAAATGATTTCTTTTCTCTATAGGCATTCATTGAATTTTAGCTGAACTACTTACCTAGAAGTTTTCTCTCCTACATTTTAATATGTTGTACCATGACCAGAAATATTTCCTAGGTATAACAGAGACAGCTAAATGTCCCCTAGTACCTATTCTTTCCTTCTTTTCAGTTTCTGCTGGGAACCTACCTATTCAGCTACAAACTATATTCCCCAGTCTCCCTGCACTTAGGCATGTCCACATTACTAAGTTCTAGACAATGGGATGTGGGCAGAAGTGCAGTGTGCAGCTCCTGGGTCATCTTCTTAAGGACAAAGCTACTTGCTCTGGACAGTCTTGAACTGTTCTGTGAGAGAGAAAATTACTTCTCTTGTATTGGAACAACTGTTTTGGACTCTATTATAATAGCTTAGCCCATTCCCTAACCAATGGACTAGATAATTTTAGCTAATGAGAAATATTACAGAGCCAAAATGTATCACCTTGTATGAGGACTAATTCCAACTTGAAAGCATCTATTTGAACTTTGAGATACTTAAAAATTGACAGCCCAAATATTTAGTGTTTCAGAATATGGATATTCAGAGCCTATTAAATATCATCTAAGAGAAGTACACCTTACACAATTGTTGAATGCTTGGCTTTTATGATTGTTTTAAGTAGGTTTCTCTAAGTATAGTATTTACTAAACTGTTTCCCATAGATCACTAAAATCCCACAAGAATAAGCATTGTGTGCCTGCCAAACACACATGCTTAGATGCACACACATAAAGGGGGCGGAATGATGATATAAAGAAAGGAGGATCCTGTTGTCACATTTGAGAAACTCTTGGTTAAGTGGGTTTATTGACTACAGTACTTCTCAGACCCTTTAATATGCTTTAACATCCTACTAGCTTGGTTCTTTATTACCATGCTGTAATGAGCTGCCATGGGAGGATAGATATGATGTAAAATCCATTAAACAGTGTCACAATCTCATTTGAATTTATTTAAAAGTGGGATACACTCTCCAGTTCACTACAGACCCTACCATTACTTAAAATACCACTTCTAGACTCTAAAAAATTGTAAACTTCTTGGTTCCTAAAGGCATTTGTAATCTCTGGTTTAAACAATTCCAGATTTAAATCTACACTACTTGACCTGGCTTGAGCCCCAGGCCAATTTACTTCCTAGGAAAATATCCATTAACGCCTATGAAACCAACATGGATGCTCCTCTGTGAATGCCACTTGATAAAATGTGGAGAATTTTAGCTTCGGGCACCTAATATTCCCTTGTTTGGTTATTTCACTAACTAAACCGAAAAGGGTATGCTCTGAATAAAGTTTCTTGGCATGGAAAAACAATAACTCTACTTTGTTTTGTTACCAACAAATAAAGGGAAGAGCTTTTTGCTATAGTTTTCCATACCACCAAATTTGCTTCAGATTGCTATTGCTTCAAAATCATAACCTCCAACGAAGCAAGCTAGCTAGAATTTGCTAATACAATAAAATTGCCTTTGGGGGATAACAGGAGGAGGCTGAAAAGAGAAAAAGTGCTCAGCCTTGTCATTGAAGCAGCAAGGATCTTAGATATTTGTGATTTCCATCCCACTTAATAAACTTTAAACAGAGCTATGACGGTATTGGTTATCATCTATATTAAGCAGGCTAGAGAATCACATGTTCCAATTATATGCCTCAGAGCAGAACGATTGCTATGAATCTATGCTCTTAGCCAATATTGATCAGCAACACTTTGCAAAAACACAAGACAATCAAAAACGCTACATCAATGAGGCAGTTTACATGAGGCGAGAAAACGATACCACTTGTGTCACTCTCTTTATAGTTAATGAGCATGTTCCTACTTCTCCCCTGCCTTTCATCTGCACATTTTATAAAAATAAAAATGGAATGCCTTTTCAAACTAGTTAAGAGAAAAAAGCTTTTGGGGGTAGAGTCCTTAAGTATATTTTGGAGCTCATTATGGTTGGAAATGAAATGAAAAGGCACCGTAATAAATCCCTGATCCACTGCTATGAGCTTCCTAGCATTCAGACGATCATAGGCTGCTTGCTAACGAAACCTATTGATCTGTACTTTTCAACTAATCTCCATGCTTTGGGAACTTTATTTGGTGCACAAATGGTTAGCAACTCACTTTCAGGAAATGTCTAGATTTCTCCCCAAATGGTTCATTAGAAAAGTACAGTATTTGACCTATTATGATGCATAAATTATATGCTTTCTCATGGCAATCTTACAGCATTTCTCTTCAAATTCTTTTTAACATAATTTTCAAAATGACCGTATAAACACAGCCTGAACAAAGTTTTCCACATCCATCCAGAACATTTGCTATCCACTGTGACCCACCTCTTGCAGTCAAAAAGTTTGTTAAGTGAAATTATAGAAAGAATCTAGTTTCTTTTCAGGTTCTAATCTTAGACCTTCTGAAAACCACTCCCAAATATAGTATATGTATGAATTATCAAAGACAAAATTAGTCTAGATTTGCTTCACTCATCTGAAGGTATAAATGCAAAATAGCACTCTTACTGAAATTTAATGCGATGAGAAAAAAATATTGTGAGCTACCAAGGCTGCATATGTGTATATATGCTCTCAAATGAACACAGTGAAAATCAGAACCTTGACAACTAGCTATTTCATGTACCCTTGAGTTTTGTGATTTTGTCACTCTAACAACTTGACTTTTCCTGTGCAATTTTAATGTTTAAAAAGATCACATTTGTAATCATTGGCAGTAGTATTTAAACAGCAGGCATTAATAGGTGGTCCAAGAAGGCAGAAAATTGAAGTCAAGGAGGTCTGGTAATAAAAACTAGGCAAATTTCCATGACATAGGTGAAATAAGGTGTTACAAAAGGCAGAAAGGGAGGGTAGTCTGTCAGCACATAATAGGTAAAAATCTAGTTAGAGCCGCCTCATTGCACAACTCCAGAGGCACCATTCACATTACAGTCTGCACAATGGTGTCCCCTGGAGTTGTGTAGTATATAGCTTGCAAGGCCATATGTGACAGTCCTGAGGCCTAGGGAGATGAACAGGCAGTGTCAGAGAAATCAGGTAGCATTTGTCAAGGGTCAAAACATGGGAAATGAAATTCTGTGTCTCAATTCTAATCTCAGGGAATATATAATAACAAAGATAATATAAGAACAGAATTTCAAAGGAACCAGAATACTTGGCAAAGGATCAAGCACACGAGAAAACAGGGGCCTAGTTATGGGTACTGAAGAAGGAGGCAGAGACTTACCTGGTCATAGGAAACAAGGCAAGAAAGGTCTCAATTATTATACAAAGTCAAAATGACATCCTCAGTAAAAGTACCTTGGTGTTGAACTATTGGCCAGTGGCTGGTTAAATCCCCTTTACTAGAGGATAGGACTATTGCCAGAATTTGTGGAAGTTTAAAGCTGTTGATAGTAGGTAAATGACCTCTCTTTTAGAATTCAGATGTATTCAAGGGCAGAATTGAGTCAAACTTTTAAAATACTCTCTCCCCTATTTGATTCCTTGCTTTGTAAACAATGCTAAAATATAAAGTCTGCGTAAATCTAAGACCAAACTATCTACACAAAAGTTAAAAAGTCATCCAAGTACAGAAATGGTTGATCTGCCCTGTGCCAAAGACCTATGTGTTTCCCAATATGGTGAGAGAGAAAAACATTTGGATGATTAAAATATTATTTGTCATACGAATTATTTTAAGTTTCTTAGCTATAACAACTTTCCATCCCCACATTTAACCTGTTACATAGTTCACCCCAGAGGTGTTTTAAGTTAACGCACTACTAAATCATATAACTTTTTATCTGGAAAAAGATGTTTGGAGCCTTTTTCTTCAAACAATTTACCAGAGTTTTTATATGTCCTATGAAGCACTCGGGAATCACTAAAAGAAAGTATAAGCAAAGGAATTTTTGCCAAATATCACACACTCTAGCTAAGTATTTAAAATTCAAGTTTAGGGGCTTCCTTGGTGGTGCAGTGGTTAAGAATCTGCCTGCCAATGCAGAGGACATGGGTTCGAGCCCTGGGCCGGGAAGATCCCACATGCTGCGGAGCAACTAAGCCTGTGAGCCACAACTACTGAGCCCACGCAATGCAACTACTGAAGCCTATGCGCCTAGAGCCCATGCTCCACAACAAGAGAAGCCACTGCAATAAGAAGCCTGCGCACTACAATGAAGAATAGCCCCCACTCCCCACAACTACAGAAAGCCTGCGTGTAGCAATGAAGATCCAAAAGCAGCCAATAAATTTAAAAAATAAATAAAATTAAAAAATAAAATAAAATTCAAGTTTATTTGCAGGAAAGCATTAAAATAAATTTATAATATTTAAGAACTATGAATTCATGTTCACACACCTATGTATATGATAGTATATCAAAGTAAGCACATTCAGCATAAAAAGTTGTGTAGTTTTTAATGAACAAACATTCTCATACATTAATAAATCACAACCCTGAAAGTTTATATTTGCATTATGCATGCTTAAAGATGATGATGCTGAGATTTGGTAAAATGGTGATTTCGCTAAAGACGTGGAGAAAGTAACTTGTTTACGGTTAGGGATAGGGATTTAGGACTTTAATTTTAGATATGCCGAATTTGAAGTGGCATGGCATACAGAAAGCTAGCTTACAAGTGGTCAAGCACTTAGAGTACCCAAGTTCAAATCCTAGCTCCACAACTTACTAGTTTATGTGAACTTGGGAGTTATGAATCCTCTCTGAACTTGTTACTTCAACTTTACCATAAGGATAATGAAAGCACCTACCTCATAGAGTCATTGAGAGAATCAAATGAGTCAGCACATGGACAACACCTGGAACAGTGCCAGGCAGTGCTCAATAAATAATCCTACTGCTATTGGTGTTGCCTTTGCTGTTTTTGCCTCTGCTGTTTCAGGTGTTGCTGTTTTATTTAGGGGGAAATTCCAGCAGGTATTTATAAAAGCAGAAACAGATTGGGAAAGGGATTTGGACCTGGAAATAAAGGTTTGATGTGACACTGATGAGCTTTAGGAGTATAGATTTAGTAGAATGGTGGGAAGAAGTTTCAGATAAATTGTATTTAACTTAGGTGTTAAGGAGAGACTGGGTGTTAAGGGTAGAAAGTCAACTTGTAAAGACAAAGAATGAAATAAGGAGGAATCTAGAAAGGGCAGTAGGGTCAAGTAAAGATGATTTTCAGAAGAAGGGAAGCCTATGGGAGAAGCCATGACCTGTTAGCCACTATTTCAGCAAGTTCCACCTGCTCTCTTAGCTCAGGTAACAGATTTTCTCTCTTTCCCTTTCCTCAGCTTCTACAATCAGTCCTAATGACTCAGCAGTTTTCAAACTCAATTATTTTCCTAACTCCTGCTCTCAATTTTGTGCTCCAATATCTCCCTTACTTGTTTTGTTAATGGGCTTCTCTCCCCCTCAAACTATATAAGGAGGGGCTATGTAATTTTCACAGAGGGCACAATTGTCCTCAAAGAGAGAACAAACAAAGGTTCTAATTTCCTCTGCATCTGGACTCAGCATGTTCTTTTTGATGACCTACTCTCAGAAGTAAATTTTCCACTGTGGCCACTAATTTTGTGCATAAGATTCTTCTCAAGGTTAGAATCTGGTTGCAGGTGCCGAAAAAAAACTGCATATGAAGGAAAATATTCTAAATGGAATCTATGGCTCATCAAGCTGTCTCCAACCTTTCTTATTTACTTAAACACTGATTTCCTCACAACATAAAATACATAATATGACAGCATGGTAGCTATAGTCATGACAAGGGCAAAGCTGCCTGAAAGTTTCAGGGTGGCTTTCATGAGGTCAGTATACTTCAGTGGAATCTTTCTTGGTCCAGGGTATCACCCTCGACTCTGTAGGTTATAAAATGATGATTCACCAAAATCTAAATGATAGGAGAATAATTTACGAATGGAAATTTGTATATTATAACAGGATACATATTTATTACCAGTGACATCCCTATCTCAGCATCCAGGTACCTTGACTATCAAATGCGTAAATCCTGGTGAACATAGATCAAGAAAAACATGTCTTTTCATTTGGATGTGATAGAGGCTAACCAATTTCCCTTCTCTAAAACAGAATCATGCTAGTACTAAATGGGAATATCTAGGTAGACTGATTTCGGGTCTACACTGCACAACTCTAGGGGGTGCTAGTCACATTGTAATCTATGTGAATGATGCCCCATGGAGTTGTGCAGTACCCAATTTGTGAGGCTTTACACACAAATGCTGAAAATGCTGTGCCTCTCCTTTCTATGTGTGGCTAACTCCTGATAATCTGTGCCTTTATATTCCAAATCATTACAACAAGCTTTCCATATTAAAATATTGTCCCTATTTTGTACTTTCCATTCATCACATTCTAGTGCAGTGTCCTGATAATACAAAGCAGTGGTTCCCAAAAGTTATTGCATAAAAAGAAAGAAAAACAGCCCTTGTTTAAAATGCAGATCTCTTGTACCATATCCAGGGACTCTGTTTCAGTATGTTTGGGGAACAACCTAGAAATCTGCATTTTAAAAAGCATTCCTAGTGGTCATGAAGTAAGTGGTACTTGAGAAACAACATCTAAAATGAAGATTAATCTCATCAGTTACCCTTTTCCAAAGCACTCAGATGTGTAACTGCTGGTCAGGTTTTCTTTACATAACTAATTTCACCCATGGTATAATGGTATAGAGATTTTCGTCCAACTTCCCAGATATGGAACTCTGTCTGATCATGAGATCTATCTCTAGAGTCTGTGACCCTTTGTCCATGAACTACACTAAAGCTTAGAACAACACTTCAAAGTAAAATGTATTTTTTAGAGAGAAGTTAGAAATTCAGTGTGAATCTTTTCATTCCTTGCTTGAGTATTTTATTTAGGCTAATTCTATTCTGGTGACTGCCAAATGCTCACAGCATGGCTGATTTCCAGTCAGTACTCTCCTTAGACTAAAATATCTTATTTTTGATAATTTTCCCCACGTGATTGCTTCTACTTGATAGGTTAAATCTGGCTTTCTTGTCGGCTTACATCCTTAACCTCTCCCGGAGAGGTTATGGTTTGGATTCTCAATAATGTTCACGACACTTTCTCCTTTACCATCATCTTCAAATTTAATTAATATGCCATTTAAATTCTTTTCAAAGCCATTAATGGAGACATTAGCCAAATACAGACATAATACATCCTTCTGCAACTGGAAATAATGTCAACCTAACAGACAAGGCCCATGTTTCCATTGCTTCAGCTCCATTTCAAGGCTTCTACAAATATAGGACCATTCAATGGTAACAAATATTTATTCAAACCAAAACTCCAGAAATGTGAAGAACACCCAACCAATAATCCAAAAAGTAAAACTTCAATGAAAAACCTAACACAAAACCAATTAATTAAGGTTTGTGGTGGGTTTGGAGGGATGTGGTATAATGATCCAACTTGCTCCCTCTCACCGGGTCCTCCAATTCCCATAATTAGTGATATTTGAATATAGAGGTTAAATCTTCTCCAGACTCTGAGAAAAATTTTGTTCTATGCCTTATGAATTTAAGGCGTCCTAATTAGTCAGTGGATTCGATATCTGATCATCTTTGTTAGACTCTCTCAGAACTTGTGCTGTGGTTTAACTAGTCATCTTTTTCTCCCTGGAATTAAGATTTAAAATAATTGGAGTCTGCATTATTTCCACATCTCAATCTTCAAGGTAACCCAGTTTCTCCAAGACTGGGATTCTGACTTCCTCTTTTGTGGGAAGACATTCGGGAACCTTTTTGAAACCTTGAAAATGTTGAAGTATGTGGGCCGAGCGATGGGATTCAGAATGTCCTGCTTGAGCAGTGGAGGAGCTGAGTGTGCAGGGCGTGGAGACTAATATCACCCTGTTTGGTCCTGAAGGATGGCTGGTTAGCCAAAGACGGGTAAGATTCCTCAGAGGAGGAACAACCTAAGACAGGCACAGCCGCAGAGGGGCCAACAGGGGTGGTGCATAGAGCCTTCCTTATATCACCGTGTTTGGCCCTGGAGGATGATTGGTTAGCCAGAGACGGGTAAGATTCCTCAAGGGAGGAACAACCTAAGACAGGCACAGTCGCAGAGGGGCCAACACGGGTGGGGCACAGACCCCCAATATCTGAGAGAGGTCTCCTGCCCCCAGGGCTGTTTTGCTCTCCACACCCAGCTCAAATCCACACCTGCTCAGCTCGGACCCAGGAGGCAAACAAGGATCATTGCCCCAGTCATGTGAGGCCTTTGATTGTTTATGAGTGTAACCTGAGAATGTTAGCCCACGAACTCAATAAAAGCAACCTGGGATGAGTCAGCAGGGCTCTTGATCCTAGAGGTCTTGAGTCCCCCGGTCCCATCTTTCTCTTCAGTCTGTGTTTGTGTCTTCTTCAAGCTTGCTGCACCCGTCACTCACCTCGAGTCGCCGAGCTGGTCTCGGCAGTGGTGCATAGGTCCTCTGTGACTTCATGGGCCTCAATTATTTCAGCAATCATCTCCTTTAGGGAAGGGCACACACTCAAGGGCAACAGAGTCTCATCAAACCTGACACCCAGGGATTCTATTTCAACAACTTGGGAGCAGAACCAGTCCCTGACAGGTTGGTGCCAGCCATGGAGCAGAGAGGAATCCCCACCTCACATCCATCACAGGCTCTAGACACTACAGCAACACACCCACCAATGGCCAGAACACCCTGAGGAGAGCAAAAAATAAAAGAATTAAGCAACAATAAACCTACTCTAAAAGAAACATTAAAGGGTATTCTCTAAAGAGAAGAAGCAAAAATCTATAGAAAAGGGAAAATCACAACAGAAAAGGTAAATATAAAACAATTTAAGCTA
This sequence comes from Hippopotamus amphibius kiboko, assembly GCF_030028045.1. Taxonomy (NCBI): domain Eukaryota; kingdom Metazoa; phylum Chordata; class Mammalia; order Artiodactyla; family Hippopotamidae; genus Hippopotamus; species Hippopotamus amphibius. Next base: position 29,922,089 of record NC_080203.1, read on the forward strand.
TCAATTTAAAGCAAGTAGATTATAGTTATGAGTCAAAATACTTGAACTCCATGGTAACCACAAATCAAAAATATACAACAGATTCACAAAAAAAGGAACTCAAGCATACTACAAAAGAAAATGATCAAACCACAAAAGGAAAAACAAAAAGAAAAAATGAAAACAAGAACTTAAAAAACAACAGGAAACAAAGATAAAAAATAATAAGTACATACCTATCAATAATTACTTTAAATGGCAATGGACTAAATGCTCTGATCAGAAGACACAGAGGGGCAGATTGGATAAAAAAAAAAAAACAAGAACCTACAATATATGCTGCCTACAAGAGACTCACTTTAGGATGAAAGACACACACAGACCAAAAGTGAGAAGATGGAAAAAGACATTTCATCCAAATAGCAAGAAAGCTAGGGGTAGCAATACTCATATCAGACAAAACAGACTTTAAAACAAAGGCCATAAAGGAAAACACACAAGGTCACTATATAATGATAAAGGGATCAGTAAAAGAAGGGGATATTATACTCAACATATACGTAACCAATATAGGAGCACCTAAATATATAAAACACTAACAGAGAGGAAGGGTGAAACTGACAGAAATACAGTAACAGTAAGACTTCAACACCCCACCGACATCAATGGACAGATCATCCAGACAGAAAATCAATAAGGCAACAGAGGTCCTAAATGACAAAATAGACCAGCTGGACTTAATTAATATCTATAGGACACTACATTCAAAAAAAAAAAAAAAAGAAAAAGAAAACCCAGAATACACATTCTTTTCAAGCACACACAGAATGTTTACCAGAACAGATCACATACTGAGTCACAAAACAAGCCTCAACAAAATTAAGAGCATAGAAATTATCTCAAGCATCTTTTCTGACACAATGATATGGAACTGGAAATCAACCACAGAAAGAAAAACAGGAAAAAAAGGAAAACATGGAGACTAAACAACATGCTACTAAAATAACAATGTGTCAATGATAAAATCAAAGAAGAAATCAGAAAATACCTTGAGACAAATGAAAATGAACAAACAACTTTTCAAAATCTATGGGATGCAGCAAAAGCAGTTCCAAGAAGGAAGTTCATAGCAATACAGTCCTTCCTTAAGAAATAAGGGAAAATCTCAAACAATCACCTAAAATAATGAGAAAAACAAACAAAACCCAAAGTCAGCAGACAGAAAGAAATAATAAAGACTGGAGAGGAAATAGAAATCAAAACACAATAGAAAAGGTCAATGTAACCAAGAGCTAGTTTTTTTTGAAAAGATAAAATCAACAAATCTCTAGCCAGGCTCACAAGAAGAAAAGAGAGAAGACCCAAATAAAATAAATGAAAGAGGAGAAATAACAACTAATACCACAGAAATACAAAAAACATAAGAGAATACTGTAAACAACATATTGGACAACATAGAAGAAATGGAAAAGTTTCCAGAAACATAAAGCCTGCCAAAACTGAGTCAAGAAGAAACAGAAAATTTGAACAGACTGGTTACTAGAAGTGAAATAGAATCTGTAATTGAAAATCTCCCTGCAAACAAAAGTCCAGGACTGGACAGCATCACTGGAGAAATTCTACCAAATGTAAAAAGAAGAACTTATACCTATCCTTCTCAAACTATTCCAAAAGACTGAAGAGGAGGGAACACTCCCAAATTAATTTTATGAATCCACCATTGCCCTGATCCAACACCAGACAGTCACTAACAAAAGAAGAAGAAGAAGGAGAAGAAGAAGAAGAAGAAGTAAAAAGAAAAAAAATTACAGGCCAATAACTTTGATGAACATAGAGGTTAAAATTATCAACAAAATATTAGCAAACCAAATCCAACAATACATAAAAAGGATTAGACAACAGGATCAAGTTGGATTTACTCCAGGGTCACAAGGATGGTTCAACAAATGCAAATCAATGTGATACACCACATTAACAAAATGAAAGACAAAAACATGATCATCTCCATAGACACAGAAAAAGCATTTGACAAAATTCAACATCCATTCATGATAAAAATTCTCACCAAAGTGGGTAGAGAGGGACCATATCTCAACATAATAAAAGTCATTTACCACAAACCCACAGTCAACATGATACTCAATGGTGAAAAGCTGAAAGCCTTCACACTAAATTCAGGAACAAGACAAGGATGCCCACTCTCACCACTTCTATTCAACATAGTATTGCAAGTCCTAGGCACAGTAATCGGACAAGAAAAAGAAATAAAAGGAAGCTAAATTAGAAGGGAACAGGTAAAACTATCACTAATCGAAGATGACTTTATACTCTAGATAGAGAACACTAAAAAAAAAACCTATTAGAACTAATAAATGAATTCAGCAAGGTAGCAGGATACAAGATTAATATACAGAAATCTGTTGCATTTCTTTACACTAACAATGACATATCAGAAAGAGAAAGTTTTAAAATCCCATTTAAATTTACATCCAAAAAAATACCTAGGGGGACTTCCCTAATGGCTCAGTAGTTAAGAATCTGCCTGCTGATGCAGAGGACATGGGTTCACTCCCTGGTCTGGGAAGCTCCCACATGCTGCAGAGCAACTAAGCCCATGCACCACAACTACTGAGCCTACGCTCTAGAACCCATGAGCCACAACTACTTAGCCTGCATGCCACAACTTTTGAAGCCCACATGGCTAGAGCCTGCATGCTCTAGGGCCCATGTGCCACAACTACGGAGCCTGCATGCTGCAACTACTAATGCCCATGAACCTAGAGCCCATGCTCCACAAGAGAAGCCATTGCAATGAGAAACCTGCACACTGAATGAAGAATAGCCCCCACTCACCACAACTAGAGAAAGCCCGTGTGCAGCAATGAAGATACAATGCAGTTGAAAATTAAATAAAATTAAAATGCAGAAGAAAACTGAAATAAAAGTATCTAGTAATAAACATAATCAAAACGGTAAAAGACCTATACACTGATAACTATAAAACACTGATAAAGGAAACTGAAGATGATTCAAAGAAATGAAAAGATATCCCATGCTCTTGAATTGGCAGAATTAATACTGTCAAAATGGTATTACTACGAAAAGCAATCTACAGATTTAATGCAATCCCTATCAAAATACCCATGACCTTTTTTATCAGAACTAGAATAAATAATCCTTAAATTTATATGGAACCACAAAAGCCCCAGAATTGCCACAGCAATCTTGAGGAAAAAGAACAAAGCTGGAGGCATAACCCTCACAGACTTCAGACAGTACTACAAAGCTACAGTAATCAAAACAGTATGGAACTGGCACAAAAACAGACATATAAATCAATGGAACAGAATATAGAGCCCAGAAATAAAGCTACACAGTTATGGTCAATTAATCTTTGACAAAGGAGGCAAGAATATACAATGGAGAAAAGACAGTCTCTTGAGTAAGTAATATTGGACAGCCACATGTAAATCAATGAAGTCAGAACATTCCTTCATACCATATACAAAAATAAACTCAAAATGGTTTAAAGATCTAAATATAAGACATAACACCATGAAACACCTAGAAGATAAGCAAAAGACTCTCTGACATAAATTGTAGCAATATTTTCTTAGATCAGTCTCCAAAGGCAAAAGAAATAAAAGCAAAAATAAGCAAATTGAACCTAATCAAACTTAAAAGCTTTTGCACAGCAAAGGATATTATCAACAAAATGAAAAGATAACCTAAGGAATGGGAGAAAATACTTCTAAAATATGTTACTGACAAGAGGTTAATTTCCAAAATATATAAACAGCTCATACAACTCAATATCAAAAAACAAACAACCCACTTAAAACATGGGCAGAAAACCTAAGTAGACATTTCTCTAAAGAGGACATACCAATGGCCAATAGGTACATGAAAAGATGCTCTACATGACTAATTATTAGAGAAATGCAAATGAAAACTACAATGAGGTTTCGCCTCACACAGGTCAGAATAGCCATTATCAAAAAGCCCACAAATAATAAACACTGGAGAGGGTGTGGAGAAAAGGGAATCCTCCTACACTGTTGGTGGGAATGTATATTGGTGCAGCCAATAAGGAAAACAGCACAGAGGTTCCTTAAAAAGCTAAAAATAGAGCTACCATATGATCCAGCAATCCCACTCCTGGATATACATATCTGGAAAAAACAAAAAGTCTAATTTGAAAAGATATATGCACCCCAGTATTCATAGCAACACTATTTACAATAGCCAAGACATGGAAACAACACAAGTGCCCAACAATGGACAGTTGACTTAAGGAGACATGATATGTATATACAATGGATTATTACTCAGCCATAAAAAGATTGAAATATCACCTTTGCAGCAACTTGGATGGACCTAGAGAATATAATACTTAGTGAAGTAAGTCACATAGAGAACTCAAATACTACATGATATCACTTATAAGTGGGATCTGAAAATAATACAAATATGTATAAGAAAGACTAATTTAATAGACATAGAAATCAAACTTATGGTTGTCAAAGGGGAAAGGGAAGGAGAGAGAAACTAGGAATATGGAATTAACAGATACAAACTATCTTACATAACAGACAAGCAACAAGGTTTTACTCTATAGCACAGGGAATTGTATTATCTGATAATAACCTATAATGGAACATAATTTAAAAAAATACCAATCACCTGAAAATAATACCATATTGTAAATTAACTATAGATTATAAAAAGGAAAATATTATTGCTTTATCTTTTGCTTTGTTTATCAAATTACTTATATTCTTCATGTCAACTGCTTATTTTTCTGCTTTCAAATTCACTTCTTCACTTTTACTTTTCTTAACATCTTCCTTCTCTGTGGCTTAGATTTGCTTTTTTATTGTCTTTCAACTTTCTGAGTTACAATATTAATTCATTTTTTTCATCCCGAGATGTTTAGACATTTTAATTTGCTTTTCAATGCAGCTTTGGCTTATCCCAAATGTTTTAGCATGTAACATTCTCATTCCCCATGAACCTCCCTCCACCAATATTCTTAAGTATTTTTAGGTTTTAGCTTTTCATTTTGAACAACTTTAAGGAGAGAATTTTATACATGATTATCAACATTTTCAAGCAATTGGCTGTTCTGCACCTTCATTTAAACTTTATTTCTAGTTTTATCGCTTTGTGTTGTAGAATCTGATTTATGATGTTTGCACTCTGGGGAATTCACTGATGTTTTCTTTGTGATGTTTTCAGTTTTTATTTAAATAATGTGGGATCATATAAGTTTTCTTTTGCCATGTAACAAATTATCACAAATTTAGCAGCTTAAAACACAGATTTGTTATCTCACAGTTTCCGTGAGTCAGGATCTAAGCAAAATGTGTCTCAGATGGTTCTCAGTCTAGGGTATCATATGTTCAAAATCAAGGGGTTAGTCAGGCTGGCCTCTTACTAGGAGCTCCTGGAAGAATCTCATTCCAAGCTTATTTAGATCGTTGCCCAATTTTCAGTTCCTTGTAGTTATAGGATAGAGGTTCCTTTTTCCTTGCTGTCAGCCTTGTCTCATGGCCCTCTCTGTCTCTGAATCAGCAAATGATGCTGTCACTCCCTCTCATACTTCAATTCTTTCTAACTTCTGCTACATCTTCCTGGCTCTTCTACCACATCTCTGTGACTCCAGCCAAAGAATTCCCTCTGCTTTTAAGGGCTCATGTGAATAGATGGGGCCGCATGGATAATCCAGGATAACCTTCCTATTTTAAGACCAATCTCTTAGGTTCTTCTGCAGTCTTTTTCACCAAACAATATACCACAGTCACAGGTCCCAAGAATTACAGTATAGTCATCTTTGAGGGTCATTCTGCCCATCACAGTTACTTACATTTAAAAAAAGAGGACTTCCTAGGTGGCGCAGTGGGAAAGAATCCACCTGCCAGTGCAGGGGACATGGGTTCAATCCCTGCCCCAGGAAGATACCACATGCCACGGAGTAACTGGGCCCATGCACCACAACTATTGAGCCTGCACTCTAGAGCCCGTGAGCCACAACTATTGAGCCCATGTGCTGCCAACTACTGAAGCCCATGCGCCTAGAGCCCGTGCTCTGCAATGAGAGGCCATCACAATGAGAAGCCTGCACACCACAATGAAGAGTAGCCCCCATGCACCACAATGGAGAGTAGCCCCCGCTCGACGCAACTAGAGAGAGTCCCTGTGCAGCAACGAAGACTGAACACAGCCAATAAAATAAATAAATAAATAAATAAAATTTATAAAAAAATTAAAAATTAAAAAATTAAAAAAGAACCTCTTGTTTAGTAGAATACAAAACAATACATGTCTAATTATATCAAACTTATTGTCAGAACCTATATATTCCTATTTATTATCTGCTTGCTCTCTCACGGGCTGAGATTTTTGGTAGAAGTATATCTATTTTGCTTCATATTTCCAGCAGCTTATAACTGTAGTCAACTCTGAGCCCCTGCAATATTTCAGGAACCATTCTAAGTACTTTACAGGCAACAACACACCCAATCTTCACAACAACATCCATTTTACAGATGAGAAAGTGGTGAACACAGAGGTTAAATAAATTGTCTAAGGTCATAAAGCTAATTGGTAGAAGAACCAGGATCTAAATCCAGGATGTTGTTTCAGAGTCCATACTCTTAACTACTATATGATTCTGCCTGTTTTACATATTTCATATTATATTACACTTTCATTAAAATTTGAAGATGTTAACCATCACTGTGGATACACCCTTCTTCATTTCAAAGTGACTATTTTTCCCGTGCTTTATGTTTGAAATCAACTTAGCTTGAAGTAAGAGTACAATCACTGTTTTTGCATTAACATGCAAATTAATCCATTCATACAATTAACATTAATTTAGTTACTACTATGAGTTCTGTGTTAGAGGATTAAATAAGTGAACTAAAATAGATCCTAACCTTAAAGAACTGACAAGATGATGAGTAAGATCATACAGATACTCATGTCATTATAAGGTGGAAAATAACATGCAAAATAAGGAAATATCATGGCAATTAGAGAAAGGAAAGAATGCTTCTGGCTTTGAAAATCAAGGATGATTCCATGGAGGAGTCAATTTTCTTTTAGCTCTTTATTGTAATATATAATTGTTTTACACTGTTGTGCCAGTTTTTGCTGTACAAAAAAGTGAATCAGCTGTATTTATACATATATCCCCATATCCCCTCACTCCCTCGACTCCTTCACACCTTCCCTATCCCAGCCCTCTAAGTCATCACCCATCATCGAGTTAACCTCCCTATGTTATGCAGCAGCTTCCCGCTAGCTATTTTACATTTGGTAGTGTACATATCTCAGTGCTACTCTCTCACCTCGACCCAGCTTCCCCTTCGCCCCTATCCCGTGTCTTCAAGTCCGTTCTCTACATCTGCATCTTTATTCTTGCCCTGTCACTGGGTTCATCAGTACCACTTTTTTAGATTCCACATATATGAGTTAGCATACAATATTTGTTTTTTTCTGGCTTACTTCACTCTGTATGACAGACTCTAGGTCCATCCACCTCATTACAAATAACTCAATTTCATTCCTTTTTACGGCTGAGTAATATTCCATTGTATATATGTGGCACATCTTCTTTATCCATTCATCTGTTGATGGGCATTTAGGTTGCTTCCATGCCCTGGCTATTGTAAATAGTGCTGCAATAAACATTATGGTACATGTTTCTTTTTGGATTATGGTTTTCTCTGGGTATATGTGCAGAAGTGGGATTCATGGGTCATATGGTAGTTCTATTTTTAGTTTTTTAAGGAACCTCCATACTGTTGGTACATAGTGGCTATGCCAATTTACATTCCCACCCACAGTGCAGGAGGGTTCCCTTTTCTCCACACCCTCTCCAGCATTTATTGTTTCCAGATTTTTTGATGATGGCCATTCTGACCAGTGTGAGGTGATAACTCATTGTGGCTTTGACTTGCATTTCTATAATGATTAGTGATGTTGAGCATCTTTTCATGTGTTCATTAGCCAGCCACATGTCTTCTTTGGAGAAATATCTATTTAAGTCTTCTGCCCATTTTTGGATTGCTTTATTTGCTTTTCTGATATTGAGCTGCATAAGCTGCTTGCATATTTTGGAGATTAACCCTTTGTCCATTGCTTCATTGGCAAATATTTTCTCCCATTCTGAGGGTTGTCTTCTTGTTTCGTGTATGGTTTCTTTCACTGTGCAAAAGCTTTTAAGTTTCATTACGTCCCATTTATTTATTTTTGATTTTATTTCCATTATTCGAGGAGGTGGGTCAAAAAGGATCTTGCTTTGATGGATGTCACAGAGTGTTCTGCCTATGTTTTCCTCTAAGAGTTTATACTGTCTAATGTTACATTTAGGTCATTAATCCATTTTGAGTTTATTTTTGTGTATGGGGTTAGGAAGTGTTCTAATTTCATTTTTTTACATGTAGCTGTCCAATTTTCCCAGCACCACTTATTGAAGAGGCTATCTTTTCTCCATTGTACATTCTTGCCTCCTTTGTCAAAGGTAAGGTGCCCATATGTGCATAGGTTTATCTCTGGGCTCTCTATTCTATTCCATTGACCTATATTTCTGTTTTTGTGCCAGTACCATACTGTCTTGATCACTGTAGCCTTATAGTATAGTTTGAAGTCAGGGAACCTGATTCCACCAACTCCATCTTTCCTTCTCAAGATTGCTTTGGCTATTTGGGGTCTTTTGTGTTTCCATACAAATCATAAAATTTCTTGTTTTAGTTCTGTGAAAAATGCCATTGCCAATTTGATAGGGATTGCATTGAATCTGTAAATTGCTTTGGGTAGGATAGTCATTTTCACAATGTTGATTCTCCCAATCCAACATCATGGTATGTCCCTCCATGTATTTGTATCGTCTTTGATTTCTTTCATCAGTGTCTTATATTTTTCTACATACAGGTCTATTGCCTCCTTAGGCACATTTATTCCTAGGCATTTTACTCTTTTTGTTGCAATGGTAAATGGGAGTGTTTCCTTAATTTCTCTTTCTGATCATTTGTTGTTAGTGTATACGAATGCAAGAGACTTCTGAGCATTAATTTTGTATCCTGCTACTTTACTAAATTCACCTCAATGTCTGCAGTGTCAGCTGTTACTTCTTTTTCATTTCTAATTCTGTTGATTTGTGTCTTCTCCCTTTTTTTTCCTGATAAGTCTGGCTAATGGTTTATCAATTTTGTTTATCTTCTCAAAGAACCAGCTTTTAGCTTCATTGATCTTTCCTATTGTTTCCTTCATTTCTTTTTTGTTTATTTCTGACCTAAACATTATGATTTCTTTCCCTCTGCTCACTTTGGGGTTTTTTTGTTCTTCTTTCTCTAATTGTTTTAGGTGTAAGGTTAGGTTGTTTATTAGACATTTTTCTTGTTTCTTGATGTAGGATTGTATTGCTATAAACTTCCCTCTTAAAACTGCTTTTGCTGGGTCCCATAGGTTTCGGGTAGTCGTGTTTTCATTGTCATTTGTTTCTAGGTAGTTTTTGATTTTCTCTTTGATTTCTTTAGTGATTTCTTGGTTGTTTAATAGTGTGTTGTTTAGCCTCCATGTGTTTGTATTTTTTACAGTTTTTTTCCTGTAATTGATATCTAGTCTCATGGCATTGTGGTCAGAGAGGATGCTTGATATGATTTCAATTTTCTTGACTTTACCAAGGCTTGATTTTTGACCCAAGATATTATCTATCCTGGAGAATGTTCTGTGTGCACTTGAGAAGAAAGTGCATTCTGTAGTTTTTGAATGGATTGTCCTATAAATATCAATTAAGTTGAGATGATCTAATGTGTCATTTAAAGCTTCCATTTCCTTATATATTTTCTTTTTGGATGATCTGTCCATTGGTGTAAGTGGGGTGTTAAAGTCTCCTACTATTATTGTGTTACTGTTGATTTCCCCTTTTATGGCTGTTAGCATTTGCCTTATGTATTGAGGTGCTCCTATGTTGGGTGCATAGATACTTACAATTGTTGTATCTTCTTCTTGCATTGATCCCTTGATCATTATGTAGTATCCTTCCTTGTCTCTTGTAATAGTTTTTAAATTCTAATTTGCCTGATATGAGTATTGCTACTCCAGCTTTCTTTTGACTTCCATTTGCATGGAATATCTTTTTCCATCCCCTTACTCTCAGTCTGTATATGTCCTTAGGTCTGAAGTGGGTTTCTTGTAGACAGCATATATAAGAGTCTTGTTTTTGTATCCATCCAGCCAGTCTGTGTCTTTTGGTTGAAGCATTTAATCCATTTACATTTAAGGTAATTATTCACATGTATGTTCCCATTACCATTTTCTTAATTGTTTTGGGTTTGTTTTTGTAGGTCTTTTCCTTCGCTTTTGTTGCCTGCCTAGAAAAGTTCCTTTAGCAATTGTTATAAGGCTGGTTTGGTGGTGCTGAATTCTCTTAACTTTTGCTTGCCTGTAAAGCTTTTCATTTCTCCATCGAATCTGAATGAGATTCTTGCTGGGCAGAGTATTCTTGCCGGTAACTTTTTGTTTTTCAAGACTTGAGGTATATCCTGCCACTCCCTTCTGGCCTGTAGAGTTTCTGCAGAAAGAGCAGCTGTTATCCTTATGGGTTTTCCCTTATATGTTATTTGTTGCTTTTCTCTTGCTGCTTTCAATATTTTTCTTTGTGTTTAATTTTCATTTGTTTAATTAATATGTCTTGGTGTGTTTCTCCTTGCATTTATTTATGTATGGGACTCTGAACTTGTTGGACTTGATTACTTCCTTCCCCATGTTGGGGAAGTTTTCCACCATAACCTCTTCAAATATTTTCTCAGACCCTTTCTTTTTCTCTTCCTCTTCTGGGATGCCTATGATTTGAATGTTGGTGCACTTAATGTTGTCTCTCAGGTCTCTGAAACTGTCATTCTTCTGCCTCAGTTATTCTGCTGTTTATACCATCTAGAGTATTTTTAATTTCAGTTATTGTGTTGTTCATTACTATTTGTTTGCTCTTTAGTTCCTCTACGTCCTTATTAAATGTTTTTTGTATTTTCTCTATTTTGTTTTCTAGATTTTGGATCACCTTTACTATCATTACTCTGAATTCTTTTTCAGGTAATTTTCCTATTTCCTCTTTATTTATTTGTTCTTGTGGGTTTTTTTCTTTCTCCTTTGCCTGCAAGGGTTTCTTTGTTTTCTCATTTTGTCTAATTTATAGGATTTGCTGTCTCCTTCCCTATACTGCCTAGTAGTAATTCCTCTTGTCTCTGTTCTCTTTGGCTTGAGGTATCCAGCACTGGAGCTTGCTGGCCTTTGGTTAGATTTGAATGTTAGTGTTGAATGAGACCTCTGGAAGTGCACTTGCTGATTAATATTCCATGGGGTCAGGAGTTCTCTGGTGGCCCAATGTCCTGGACTCATCTCTGCTGCCTCAGAGGTCCAGGTCTGACCCCCGGCTGGGGCACCAAGACCCTGGAAGCTGTACAGCACTGAGAAAAAGCAGGTAGGATGATAGAAAGGAAAAAAAGGGGAAAAAAAGGAAGAAAGGGGAAGGAAAGACAAATCCCCAAGACAGGTGGTAACAGCAACTCTAGTCAAAATCACACAAGGAGATGTGCACACCTGCACTTGCAAAAAGAGAAGAAGAGAAAACAAAGAAAAGAGAAAGAGAACAAAGAAAGCAAAGAAGGGAGTAATCAAACCAACCAACAAACAAATCCACTGGCAAATATACACAGTAAATATTAAACTAACAAATAAATAAAACCAGGAACAACTCAAACATACCAGGAAGTCCTCCAATACTTCTAGGTTGGTCTCTGAACCTGCTGTGGGGAGGACTGTGGAGAGCTCAGACTGTGATCTGGTATTAGTCCTGCGTGTATTTGCCCCCACAGTCAAAAGTTGCCCCCTATGTCTACAGCCTCTATTGTAGAAACACTCATCTCTTCAGGTGATCCACAGATGCAGGGTCTATCAAGCCTATTGTGGGTATTAAATCTGCTCCTCCTACAGCTGTTTCCCTTTCTCATCTTTGGTCCTGCACTCCTCAGGGATCAGTTTTGCTTTTGGTCCCTTCTTTGCGTGTGGGCTGCTCTCACGAGTTGGTTCCCTGCCCAGGCAAGAGGGGGCAAAAGAACGTGATTGGGCTCACTTGCAAATTCAGGTCAGGGGAAGGGAGGGATATGGCAGCCTAATTGAAATTTGTGGGGGTGATTGATTGCAGCAGCAGAGGTCAGCATGAGCCTGAGGTGTGCCATGTGCTCTCCCAGGGAAGTTGTCCTGAACGCGGGAACCTTGGCATTGGTGGGCTGCACCTGCTGCCGGGAGGGTGTCGCCAATGACCTGCCTTACACACAGGACCCTTGATGGCTGCCACGGCAGGCTCTGTGTTTCGATTTAGCAGCTGCAGATCATGGGTGTTGCTCACGCAGGGGTTGCTCTGCAGCCTGTGAGTTCGCCGAGCAGCAAGCTCCTCTTAAGCACCCCATAACAAAGGTCTCCTGCCTCTTCGTCAGGCCCAGGCTTTTCCCTACACTCCCTCCCAGCTAGCTGTGGTGCACTTGCCCCTCAGGCTGTTTTCACGCAGCCAGCCCCAGTTCTCTCCCTGGTGTCAGTTTTCCAAAGCCCAAGCCTTGGCACCCAGCCCCCACCCACCCTGCAGGTGAGCAGACTAGCATCTCCAGCTGGGGAGTGCTGTTTGGCCCAGATCTTCTGTGGAGGAATCTTTCTGCTCTTCCCTCCACACACCTGTTGTTGCCCTTTCCTCCGGGGGCTCCGAAGCTCCCCCCAACCGTCCCCACCAGTGAGAAGACTTCCTAGTGTGTGGAAGCTTTCTCCCCTTCACAGCTCCCTCCCAGAGGGGCATGTCTCCTCAGGATTCGTCTCGTTTATTGCCTTTTTTCTTTTGTGCTACCCAGTTACATGGGGATTTTCTTGACTTTTTGGAGGTCTGAGGTCCAATGCCAGCATTCAGAAGGTGTTCTGTAGGAGCTTTTTCACAAGTAGATGTATTTTTGATGTATTTGTGGGAAGGAAGGTGATCTCCACGTCTTATTCCTCCACCATCTTCCTGTTCCCTCCCATTACTCAGAGGCAGCATTTTAAATGGACCTTGATAAATAGGGAGGATTTAGATACACTATGAGAGGAAATAAGGGAGTCTTCCAAGTGGAGAGAAGAGCAAATGAATAAAGGCAAAGAAGTACAGGGAATTTATTAAAAAATGTAAATAGCTCAGTTTTGCTGAAGCATAGAATTTGTGAAGAGGATACTCAGAAGACAAAAGAAAAACCAAGATTCAAGCCTCATTGAGGTGAGCCATAGATACAAGTATCAGGAGTATTGACTTCACTCTACAAGCTACTGGAAGACATTGTTGATATCTAAGCAATGAAGTAGCATGATGAGATGATTAAAACTGGCAGCAGAGTACAGACTGGAAATGAGATATTTATTTAGGAGTAAATTGATATTGTTAAGGGAATGAGGGTCAGAACTGGTGCAGTGGCAGTACAATAGGAGAAAAAGATAAGTAAGAGATATTCCAGAGGTGCAACCGTAGGATTTGGCAACTGATAATGTGTTAGAAAACAAATACAGGGAAGAATTATTATGACCGAGGTTTAATCCTGATTGGGAAGACACTGGTACCATTAAACAACAACAAGGCATTCAAAAAACAGAAAAGTTCTGGGAGGAAAAATATGGGCTCCATCATTATCTGATCTTGTTCCCATGTTTTTTTTTTTTTATTATTGTTGTTTGAGCAATATTCATATTAATTGCTACTATGTATTGAGTGCCTATCATTGCCAAACTAAGCAACTTACACACAGCATACATTACCTCATTTGGTCCCCACAACAACTCTGTGAGGACAAAGTTTGTCACCAGTGTAGGGTTACTGAAGTGAGCCACCTTCCACAAAGAATTAAGAAATGGGGAAAATAAAATTGCCCTTTGAGAATTAAAGAGATAAACACCTAATGGATCTGAGAGAATTTACAGTCTCCTAAGGGGACAGAAGGCTCCCAAGACATCAGGACTTCATAAATTGTTGGGATATGTTAACATATCTAATGGGTGACTATTGATTAAAAGAATTTAGCAGGTGGGAAGCATAGAAAACATCCAGTGGTAGAGGGAAATACTAGCTTTCCAGGGAAGATGGAACTTTGGCCATAAAAATTTGAAAACTCTCATCAAATTGGTAAGGGTAGTCCTGTGTTAAAATGAGTATTTTAATCTATTCCATTTTATTACATTGAACTTTACAATTTCAGTTCAATTAAATTTCCTTGTCATCATTCCATGCTGCAAGCAACCTTATGAATATGACTTGATTGTAATTACTATCTAATCATTCCTTTCTTTTTCCAGCATCTCTAGCTTTTGGTGAAGCACCTTCTCTACCTCACCTCACCCCACATCACCTTACCTTGCCATTCCCGGTCCATGTAGTTTGGAGGGACTGATTCTAGCCCCTTCTTCCACGAATGGACACCTGACCCATGCCTGACTAATGAGCATATTTTTTTTACCCCAGCTGCAGTGACTGGTTCAGGGATGGGCACATAATACAAGCTTGACCAGCAAAAGCCATGTTCAGGACTTTGGCTATACTCTTGGGAAAGAGATTTTTTTCTGGAATCACTGACTATATGGAGAATGTGAGCCTAGAGTTGCCAGTGGCCACTTTTGCTTGTGAACTAAGCCAGATGGAGAAAGAAAGATTGGGTGCTGAGGATATTATTTGAGGCCCTGCATCCACCTCTAAACTTTTAATTCATGTTGTCATACATTCTCCATCTTAGACAATAATAACACATCTAGACCTATATTTATGTTGATCCCTAGATAATTATTCCTAACTTGCAGATGAGAAAACTAAGATGAAAAACTTATCTATATATTCTACAAAACTTTTTTAAGAGATTGTCCATTGTGTAATATTACCAATGGTCCTTTATGTAAGGATCCAGGCAGTGAATTCCCTATAAAGTTTTAATTTTAGGGTGAAAAAAAGTTTCCTTCTTGAGACGAAGTTTTGTATTTCATCTCATACAATAAGTTTTTTGTAATAACGAAATATAACCCAATTTATTTCAATTTCTCCCTTGGCTCCCAGGAATGCTCAGAACTAAATTCCATATTCAAACTGTGGTAGTAACTCACCCAAAAGCTCTGAAACATATATCTCTCCTTCTTCTGATGGTTTCTGTGTTTTCCTCTTAAAAATTTTAATTGCCCTATTTTAAAGATATTGTAGACTCGAGGGGGGGGGAGTCAAGGAAGGGAGGGAAAACGGGGATATGTGTATAAAAACAGGTGATTGAACCTGGTGTAGCCCCCCCCAAAAAAAAAAAGATATTGTAATATTGCAAACCTCTTTGAATATATTTTAAAGTCAGTGAAACAATATATTTATCAAAAATGAACGCCAACGTTCTTTTTATCTCTGGGATTCTCAATAATGTACTGCAAATGCATACACAATCTCATTTTGACCCATAATTCCTTTGACTAAGAAAGAACCACAGAATTCTATATGTAAAAGGGACTTTAGAGGTCATTTGTTCTAGATAAATCCCTTTACTTTGCCTATGAAGATGAAAATATTTGCTCAAGGCTATATAGCGAGTTACGAGTAGATCAGGGTTTAGCACCCAGATTATCTGAATCCCAATTTCCAACCCACTATTCTTTTTATCTACTCTATCACAGCCAAAATCAAAAGAAGTTTAATAGACCATTCCAGTCAGGAAAACTATTTCCTCTCTTGGGCGCTCATCAATAAATACTGCTCTCCCTAGCAATGAAGCTCTATTTACTTTCCAAATTGCTTATGACTTGCTTCATGTCTTATAATATACAAAAGTATTCTAAACAAAAATTCAATAGTTCAGGCCATCATATTGTACCAGTCTCCTCTTTAAATAATGGAGTTCCTTCTTTTTGTTTATTTATATCCCTTTACCACCATGGTGAAAATTAATTCATGTTTTTCCAGCTGCCCTTATCTTTCTATTGCAAGCCCACACTGAATCAGAGAATCCTGTCAAGCATATTAGTATGCCCCCACCTCAGAGAACTCTGACTACTGCTCAGCATAATGAGGAGTGGGGTGTCTGGTTCCTGAGAGTTAATTGGAGTTGGCTGACCTAAATTTTGAAGCTTTATTACCTGACCTTTTCCTAAATAAACACACATCGCAAGCCTACAGAGGAAAGGTGGGGACTGGGGAAAGGGAGTGCAAAAACCTGCTGCCGAGCTGCTGGCTGTTCTCCGAGTGTAATTCCACCTGCCTTCAGCTGGTACAGGACTTCCAAGGCTCAGCTGGTTATTTTACCCTTGCTACATGCTATAAACCTAAGTCCAAATAATAGGCTTTACATTTTGATGATAAAGAAACTGAGGCACAGAGCTTGGAGGGGAAAAGGCAACAGGCAGAAAAAGGCGAAAGGCTTTTGAGTCCATGTCTTTTGTAAACAACTCTTCCTCTAGCTATTATGCTGGCCGTTACCAAGAGCTGAAAGGCAGGATCAGCCCTCAGTAATACAGTCATCACTTATTTCTGGGCTCTTTACTCCCCCTTTTAGCAATTCTCACACTGCTGTCAGCCTTCCTTTCATAGAATGCAAGAAAGAAAATATGAGCAGTGTTTACTGAGCACTTACTGTAGAGGCACTTTCATATACATCATTTCATTAATTCTCTCATGAACCTTCACTAGTAGGTGTGATCAACTTTCTTCTCAAAGATAGAAACTAACTCTTCTCAGAGAATAAGTAAAATGACTAAGAATTACATAGTAAATGTCAGTTTTAGTGTACAAAACCCCACGTAGTCTGATCTTAAGTCCCTTACTCTTTTCATTTTTATCATGTTATCTCAACTGTTTTGATGAATTAATTCATGTTAGGGATTTCAGTGTCACTATACCAAAGAAAAATGGTAGAAAAGAAGGAATGGCTAAAGTTGAATTTTAAGGTACTGAAATACTCTGGTGTATCAGATTATATACTTTGGAAGAGGAGTTATTCTTCCCCTCTTGAACTCACACACCAATTACTCTGTTTATAGGGAACTCTACTCAGTATTCTGTAATAACCTATATGGGAAAAGAATCTGAAAAAGAAAGGAGATATGTATATATATAAGTCAATCACTTTGCTGTAAACCTGAAACTAACACAACACTGTAAATCAACTATACTCCAATATAAAATAAAAATTTAAAAAATTACTGTTTATGCATAAGAAAGGAGCATCTTGGTAAGGATCTGAAATATCAAAAGATAGCCAAGAATACATTGCTGAGATTTCTGCCCCTATTGTACCTTGAATAATAAAATATACTGTGAATGACAGTTTGAGTATTTCAAGCATATCTGTCCCAGGTCTGCAATTCATCTTCTAAAATGTAGACACAGGTGCATGCATGCATGCCTGCAAGTGTGCACACAGACACACATCCCACAATCATATACACTTTCAAGGTCTGTTAATTATCAGGAAATCAGACACTGGGTCTTAATGCTATGACAGAGGCTATTCAGATGCCTGGCTCTAATAGCTTTGTCAAGATGAGTTCAAGGTTGTGGAAGCTAAAGGCAATGTGTGCTGCATCTGCTGCCAGGAAAATACCAAGCTACGGACATGCTAATAGGAGGTTCTCCCTACCCCCAATCCTCCAGCTCCAATGCCAACTGCCTGCTGCCTTGATTCTTAGTATCTTCACATACATCCCAATACATTCTAATTCTGAACCTAATCAGTTTCATATTTGCAATTTGAAAAAGAGATATTACAGACTTGAATATATCACACACACATACACACACACACACACACACACACAAGGTCTGACTAATCATTTTCGTTCCATTGTCCTGTAATGGTGGGTATTTTACATTAGGTCATGAACACTTTTTTTGTCAGATAATCATGGAAATGAACATTTCCTTGAGAGCAAGACTTTCACTTTTTTGTCTCTAGGTCTTCAGAATACTGCCAGGTATCTGAAACATAGTAAGAGCTCAACTATTATTTGTAGGAAGACAATATGGTGGGATAATAGAAAACATTTGGAGTGAAATCTATCTGTGGAATAGTTTGTCTCTACATATAGAATCATGGTTTAGAACAGAAGATTTAGAATTCTGTAACAGATGCCTCTGGTACCCCATGTCATAGCCTCTTGTAACAGTTCTGATTTCAGCTGCTATCATTGTGGACAGATCCAGGGGAGATCAGACAACTTTCTGTTGGCAGCTGTTCCACCTCAACCCTATATGGCTTGAGGTCTTTCTGCTTTTTACCCCCAAGGCCTTCTCTCATGCCTCTTGATCTTCCAATAAATGCAACCCAGAAGTGCAGTTGAATTAATACTCCCAGGGACAACCCTCAGCCATTGGAGGATGGGAGTCAGTGAATAAATCTTTCAGTATCTTCTCAGGTGAATGATTCTGAGACATATTTTATATACTTCCAGGAAGTCCCAGTAATACTGAACCTGTTACCCACAGTAGTAACTTAAAAATGCACTCATATCAGCTTTCCCTTCTTTCTTGACTTAGTCTCCCTACCCTCTCACTTTGCTTTCTGGGATCACATCCCAAATAAACTACCTTAACTCAAGTCTTTCTCACAGGCTCTGCTTTCAGGGGAACCTAAATTAAGACAAGTTCATACAGATCTCAGCTAAAATTATGGTTCTACCACTTATTAGCTGTGTGGCCTTGGACAACGTACTAAAATTCCCTGAGTATCAGTTTCTTTAACTTTTAATGGGCATGATAATAGAATCTAACTCATATGGTTGTTGAAAAATATCAGATACAATAATATATGTAAAATGCTTAGCACAGTGCCTAGCCTATCATAAGGTATCAACAAAATGATGATTATAAATACCACTATGCACCTGACTAAGGTGTTCATATATAGATTGAATCTGTGATAGTCTCATAGTACTCACATAACCAGCTGCTACCTAGCCTATGCTGGATGATCCTCCCATTCCCCCACATTCCTCCAACCCTGCCTCCCTAAGGGTGCTAAGCACAAAAGATAATTTGGCACGTATTTAAGTGTTTCTTATACATCTGACAAGGATGCCTAATGAGCACATAGTCAACAGCAGAGCATGACATACTGAAATCTGACTGGAAGTCAGCTGCCACACCAATCATGGTAGCATCCATGAGGGGAATCAGATTGGATAGGAAGATTGGACTGTAGCAATTTCCTACATTACACTAATCAGGAAGGATCCTCAAGTGTTGAGATTGGTATTTCTAGCCTAATGAGCCCTGAATCATAATGAACAACTCTTTCATTCATACGCATTGTCAATGAACAACACACTAGTGCCAGGCATCAAAATCTCAAGAGTGAACCCTTACCACACTCTCGTCATAGGAGATATTTTTGCCATCTGGCAATGTGAGTTTAAAAAAAAAAAAAGGTCTGTATTCTCCTCGTGAGCTACTTACTCAGATTTTGATCCAGGACATCAGCAATAAAAGATAAAGTTATCGATTCACTGAACGAACTGTGTTCTAGATAAGAACACAAAAGTTTAAAATCAGAAAGAATTATCAAGGCAGAGAGACAGCATTTGAACAACTTACAGAATACCACAGGTATTCATAGAGGGAACAGTGGCTTTTCAGTATGTGGTACATGGAACCATATGTGGGACCAGATTAATGCAGCACATCCCAACTATCTTCACATGATGGCACACATAAGAATGTTAGCATTTGTATGGCATGCTGGGGGTAATGAATGAGATTCATCTTTCCTTCCTTTTACCCAGGGAGTCCCCTATTAAAAACAACAATCAAACCAAATCAAAAGAATGAAGTAAAAATCCACTAAATCCTCAAACATGTTCCTCTCTTCTAAATATACTTGCTTAAAGTTTACAAAAGCAATCCTGCCATTTCCCTATTTATGCTTGCCCAGAACACAAGCTTACATACAAACACATTCAGACTTACTTACAAACACATACAGACTGAAAGTGAGGGGATGGAAAAAGATATTCCGTGCAAATGCAAATCAAAAGAAAGCTGGAGTAGTGATACTCATAACAGATAAAATAGACTTTAAAATAAAAAATGTTATAAGAGACAAGAAAGGACACTACATAAAGATTGAGGGATCCATCCAAGAAGAAGAGATAACAATTATAAATATATATGCACCCAATATAGGAGCACCTCAATATGATAACAACTATGAAAGAGGAAATCGACAGGAACACAATAATAATGGGGAATTTTAACACCCCACCTACACCAATGTACATATCATCCAGGCAGAAAATTAATAAGGAAACACAAGCTGTAAATGACACAATAAATCAGCTGGATTTAATAAATATCTATAGGACATTTCATCCAAAAACAGCAGATTACACATTCTTCTCAAGTGCACATGGAACATTCTCCACGATAGATCACATTTTGGGTCATAAATCAAGCCTTGGTAAATTCAAGAAAATTGAAATGGTATCAAGCATCTTTTCTGACCACAATGCTATGAGATTAGAAATCAATTACAGGGAAAAAACTGTAAAAAACACAAACACATGGAGGCTAAACAATACACTACTAAATAACCAACAGATCACTGAAGAAATCAAAGAGGAAATCAAAAAATACCTAGAGACAAATGACAATGAAACACAATGATCCAAAACCTATGGGATGCAGCAAAGGCACTTCTAAGACGGAAGTTTATAGCAGTACGATCCTACCTCAAGAAACAAGAAACATCCCAAATAAAGAATCTAACCTTACACCTAAAGAAACTAGAGAAAAGAGAGCAAACAAAACCCAAAGTTAGTAGACGGAGAGAAATCATAAAGATCAGAGCAGAAATAAAGGAAAGAGAGACAAAGAAAACAATAGCAAAAATCAAGAAAACTAAAAGCTGGTTCTTTGAGAAGATAAATAAAATTGATAAACCTCTAGCAAGACTCATCAAGAAAAAGAGGGAGAAGACTCAAATCAATAAAATTAGAAGTGAAACAGGAGAAGTTACAACGGACACTGCAGAAATAAAAAGCACCATAAGAGATTACTACAAGCAAATATATGCCAATAAAATGGACAACCTGGAGGAAATGGACAGATTCTTAGAAAGGTATAACCTTCCAAGACTGAATCAGGAAGACAGAGAAAATATGAACAGACCAATCACGAGTAATGAAATTGAAACTGTGATTAAAAATCTCCCAACAAACAAAAGTCCAGGACCAGATGGATTCACAGGTGAATTTTATCAAACATTTCAAGAAGAGCTAACACCCATCCTTCTCAAACTCTTCCAAAACATTGCAGAGGAAGGAACACTCCCAAACTCATTTTATGAAGCCACCATCACCCTGATACCAAAACCAGACAAAGATATTACAAAAAAAGAAAACTACAAACCAATATCACTGATGAGTTTAGATGCAAAAATACTCAGCAAAATACTAGCCAACAGAATCCAACAACACATTCAAAGGGTCATACACCATGATCAAGTGGGGTTTATCCCTGGAATGCAAGGATTCTTCAATATATGCAAATCAATCAATGTGATACACCATATTAACAAAGTGAAGAGTAAAAACCACATGATCATCACAATAGATGCAGAAAAAGCTTTGGAAAAAATCAACACCCATTTATGATAAATAACTCTCCAGAAGGTGGGCATAGAGGGAACCTACCTCAACATAATAAAGGCCATATAGGACAAACCCACAGCAAACATCATTCTCAATGGTGAAAAACTGCAAGCATTCCCTCTAAGATCAGGAACAAGACAAGGATGTCCACTCTCACCACTACTATTCAACATAGTTTTGGAAGTCCTTGCCACAGCAATCAGAGAAGAAAAAGAAAGAAAAGGAATCCAAATTGGAAAAGAAGATGTAAAACTGTCACTGTTTGCAGATGACATGATACTATACATAGAAAATCCTAAAGATGCCACCAGAAAACTACTTGAGAGAATCAATGACTTTGGTAAAGTTGCAGGATACAAAATTAACACAAAGAAATCTCTTGCATTCCTAGACACCAACAATGAAAGATCAGAAAGAGAAATTAAGGAAACAATCCCATTTACCATTGCAACAAAAAGAATAAAATACCTAGGAAGAAACCTAACCAAGGAGGTCAAAGACCTGTACTCAGAAATCTATAAGACACTCATGAAAGAAATCAAAGAAGACACAAACAGATGGAGGGACATACCATGTTCCTCGACTGGAAGAATCAACATTGTGAAAATGACTATACTACCCAAAGCAACTTACAGATTCAATGCAATCCCATTCAAATTACCAAAGGCATTTTTCACAGAACTAGAACAAGACATTTTACAATTTGTATGGAAACGCAAAAGACCCCGAATAGCAAAAGCAATCTTGAGAAGGAAAGACAGAGTTGGGGGAATCAGGCTTCCTGACTTCAGGCTATACTACAAGGCTACAGTGATCAAGACAGTATGGTACTGGCACAAAAACAGAAATACAGATCAATGGAACAGGATAGAAAGCCCAGAGATAAACTACGGTCAACTAATCTATGACAAAGGAGGCAAGGATATACAATGGAGAAAAGACAGCTTCTTCAATAAGTGGTGCTGGGAAAACTAGACAGCTACGTGTAAAAGAATGAAATTAGAACACTTCCTAACACCATACACAAAAATAAACTCAAAATGGATAAAAGACCTACATGTAAGGCCAGACACTATAAAACTCCTGGAGGAAAACATAGGAAGAACACTCTTCGATGTAAATAACAGCAAGATCTTTTTGGATCCACCCCCTAGAATAATGGAAATAAAAACAAAAATAAATAAGTGGGACCTAATGAAACTTCAACGCTTCTGCACAGCAAAGGAAACTAGAAGCAAGACGAAAAGATAACCCTCAGAATGGGAGAAAATATTTACAAATGAAATCAACAGACAAAGGATTAATCTCCAAAATATATAAACAGTTCAACCAGCTCAATATCAAAAAAACAATCAACCCGATCAAAAAATGGGCAGAAAACCTAAATAGGCATTTCTCCAAAGAAGACATATGGATGGCCAAGAGGCACATGAAAAGCTGCTCAACATCACTAATTATTAGAGAAATGCAAATCAAAACTACAATGAGGTATCACCTCACACCGGTTAGAATGGGCATCATCAGAAAATCGACAAACAGTAAATGCTGGAGAGGGTGTGGAGAAAAAGGAACGCTCTTGCATTGCTGGTGGGAATGTAAATGGATACAGCCACTATGGAAAACAGGATGGAGGTTGCTTGAAAAACTAAAATGGAACTACCATATGACCCAGCAATCCCACTACTGGGCATATACCCAGAGAACACCATAATTGAAAAAGACACATGCACTCCAATGTTCATTGCAGCACTATTTACGATAGCCAGGACATGGAAGCAACCTAAATGTCCATCAACAGATGAATGGATAAAGAAGATGTGGTACATACATACAATGGAATATTGCTCAGCTGTAAAAAGCAATGAAATTGGCACATTTTTAGAGACATGGATGGACCTAGAGACTGTCATACAGAGTGAAGTGAGTCAGAAAGAGAAAAACAAATATTGTATACTAACACATATATGTGGACTATAGAAAAATGGTACAAATCAACCGGTTTGCAAGGCAGAAACAGAGACACAAATGTAGAGAACAAACATATGGACACCAAGTGGGGAAAGCAGGGAGAGTTGGGGGGGGGGTAACGAATTGGGAGACTGGAATACCAAATTGTACACTCTAAATATATGCAGTTTATTGTAAAAAATAAAAAAATAAAAAATTTTAAAAAAAATCAAACCAAAGCAAAACAATGAAGTAAAAATCCACTAAATCCTCAAACATGTCCCTCTCTTCTAAATATACTTGCTTAAATTTTACAAAAGCAATCCTGCCATTTCCCTATTTATGCTTGACCAGAACACAAGCTTACTTACAAACACATTCATAGTAATCCCTTTCATTGGAGATTTTTTACCCCATTTTCAAATAGGCACATACAGGGATGAAAAGGCGGTTTTCCTCCAAACTCAGAAAGAGGAGGTAAGCTTCAATGTACATCATAGGCAGAATAATGGCCTTCCAAAGGTGGCCAGGACCTAATCCCCAGAACCTGTGAATGTCAAATTACATGGCAGAGGAGAATTAAGGTGTCAGATGGAATTAAGGTCATTAATCAGCTGCTAATCTTGAAATAGATTATGCTAGATTATCTGGGTGGGCCCAACATAATTATAGGTGTCCTTAAATGTGAAAGAGGAAGGCAGAAGGGTCAGTGTCAGTGTGATACAATGTAAGAAAGATTTCACCAGCCATTGCTGGCTTTGAGAAAGAAAGGGGCCATGGAGCTAAGGAATGTAGGAAGCTTTCAGAAACTGGAAAAGACAAGAACAGATGCTTCCCTGGAGCCTCCAAAAAGGAATTAGACCTGCTCACACCTTGGTTTTAGCCCAGTGCGAGCCATTTTAGACTTCTAACCTTTAGAACTTTAAAATAATACATTTGAATTGTGTTACGCCACTAAGTTTGTGGTAATTTGTTACAGCAGCAATAGAAAACTAATATAACACACTTCACCAAAAAAGGTACAGGTATAAAATAATTCACTCTTTAAGACTAACTGAAAGAGACATATTTTGTGGTTACATTCTAGTTATTGCCTACCAATGATGAGCACGTTTCCAAGTATAGGTCCTCCCAGGGCTTTATAGTAACACTTATATAGTGCTATTAGAGAGGTATGAAAGATCCTCTTGCACATAAATATTTTTTAGCAGCTTGTCACATTTTCAATATTACCTATATAAAGTTTTTTGAGAAGAAGGTGGCCTGTAGTCAAACACACAAACAGGTCACCTGAAGAAATACAAAGTAACTCCACGCTTTTTCTAGGTGTTAAGAAAACCACACTTAAAAAAACCCCACAATACAAACATACTACATCTTTCTGGAGTTTCCATTTTACTTTAAGATTGGGGAGCAGGCAAGAGCATCATTTCTCTACTAAAACACACTTAAGCAGATTTAGAAATAAATTAGATTTGTGCATGAGTTTTAGGACAAAACAAGAAACATTTCTCATATAAAACTGTTCTTTATTTTTAAGAAAAGCTCCAATTGACTCCCTGGTGTGTGAGTTCACTTTTCTTTTCCTGTAGACAACTTTGAGAACTACTGCATTAAATCATTATCTGCTATTTTCAATTTTTCTAATGTGTGTATACTTGATGTTTCCAAATAGACTGGAAGCTCTTCAAGAGCAGGGACTGTATCTTCTATTTCTTTTGTATTTGCACTAGAGTTCCTTATGTGAAAGCTCCAGGTCAAAGATGCTTTCTGAGCTATGAATTCTTCCCTGTAGATCCAGGTTTTTAAGGTGAGACCTACTCCTAATGGATAAATGACAAGCCACAAACAGCCTCAGCCATGCTTATTTCATTTATAAATAATAAAATGCACACAAAGCAAGAATGCATGGATATTTACGCACTGTCACTGCATTGTGCAAAATCTGCTTCTAGCAGATCTTAGCTAACCCACTGCCCTGACACAAAGTGGGACAGGAAAGCATACATCATGACAGGATGTTCCACAAGACTGTATGACAGTTTCCCAAAGAGCAGGAAATATTGTTCTTTGCTTGTCCTTTTGCCTCCTGTCTCTCCTCATTCCAGAATGGTCTCAGAATTCCAAGGGAAAATCAAAAATAATCAGGAAGTATTTGAAAGAGTACTAAAGCCCTCTAATTTGTTGACAGTGGAAGGTTTTCCATTTGTTAGCACATTGCAATTTTCATATCCTGTACCTTACCCTGCATTTTTACTGAATGCTGCTGACACGGCCTCTCAGCAGAATGAAACAATTATTTTCCCTGCTACCTAGTCAGAAAAGCGTCCCTTTTCTGAGGTTTACAACATGAAGCCAAAACAAACACCTGGTGGAAAAGTAACACATCAATCAACTGGCTGTTCTGCCAACATGATGCACAAACATATGTATGTGTATATGTATGGATGGATATGGATACAGATACATACACATCTACATATAAGCTATATAATTATACATATTAAATGTTTGATTGAATTAGCATCATGTAAGTATAGCCTTAAAACCTACTTTGGTAGGCCAGGGTGGTTAGCTCTCAAAAAAGTTGTGAAATATGCAACTTGTCCTCCTCTTTCCCATCAATCTTTTAGTGCCTCACTGACTAGCTGTGCCCTGTATATCCAGCTCCTGATCATCCCTACTGTCCTTCTTCTCATCCCCTATGTCTTCTCATTCCTTCCCATCTGGCCTAGGCTTTCAGTTGCAAATAGAGTTCCATGACAAGCAAACTCTGAGATTAGCATGCAGGAAGTATACAGGAGAACACTCTGAATTAATACCTGTGGAAGGGAAAGGAATGGAAAAAAGCAGGATTAGACAGAAAAGTTGAGCTGTCATACAATACCAACAAAGATCTCAGCGAATCCCACCAAGATGGACTTTCAGAGTCAGCCCACAGTGGGGGGGGGGGGGGGCGGACACAAGCCTTGATACCTCTTTGTCCATCAGTCTGTAAGTAGGAGCTGCCCCTTGGGTGAGGCATTTTTCTTCCTTCCTCCCAGCAGCTAAGAGAAAAAGTCCTTCATTCCTGAGAGGGTTCTGAGGGACACAGCACAGTATCTACCACATTCTCTAAAAGGGACCACATTACTGAACAATTTAATTAAAACAGATTCCTGCTGAATATTACCATCACCAGAAAAAGTTAAAAACAGAAGTTTCCTCGAGATAACCATTAAGCAATACTGGGACAGTTTTGACCCCATGACATACAAACAGAAGAAATGATTTTTCACGTCCTTTCAAATTGTTCCATAAAAGCAAATGATCACTTTATTGAGAGGCCAAGCACTAAAACTGAGAGAATTGCTGAGTGGAAGCAGCATGAACTTTAGAATCATATGAATGTGGATGAAAATTTTGACTCTAATTTTTTTAACGTAAGCAAGTTAATTTCTCCAAGCTTCAGTTTTCTCAGCTTTAAAATCTGGCTGATAATAAGCACCTACTTCATAAGGGTTTTATGATCATTCAATGAGATAATCTAGGTAGAATACAGTGCTTGACTGATAAGAAGTATGGCAACATAGTGAAGAGGTTAACAGATCCACGTTTGGAGTCATAAAAACTAGGGGGTTACCTTCTAGCTTTGTTTCTTACTATCTGTGTAACCTTGGGCAAGTTACTTAACCTATGAAAGCCTCAGCTTAGCTCTATTTATTATAGTAGGTACTATTATTATTTCAATTTTACCTCAATAAAACTGGAAAAAAAAGATCAGGAAAGGAAAAAAAATTTTTCCAAAGTTAATTTGTTGTTAATATGTCTTTCTACCTCACCTATTGACCCTAGTTCTAGCTCTTGAAATTAGTCAGGAGCAATTTAATCCCTCTACTCTATGACAGCCCTCTTATCAGTACTTTGGTAGCCATATCACACTACTCTTATTGAACTTACTGTCAGTTAAAACCCTTTAACCATTCATTCACTCAACTCTTCATCGATCCATATTTCCCCTCCTTCCTTCCTTCTTTCAATTAATCCATTAATTTATTTATTCATTTAAACTGCTTAGTACATACCAACCTTGAACTAGGTGTTCTCAATAATGCAGAAAAAACAAAGAACAGTTTCTGTGATCATGCAGTTAATATTCTAATCAGGGGAAGAAAGATGATAAAAAAATAAATGGTCAATAAAATACGTAAAACATTGTTATAAAGCAGAAAAGCTAGCTGTGATGGACAATAAGGGGAGGGGGCTCATTAGGTAAAATTTTCAGGGAAGACTTTTCTGAAGAGTTGACATTTAGCTGAATCTTTTTTCCCCTATATGCTCAAATTAAAGATAGATTATTTGAAAGCCCAGAAAATCATAAATTAGCCACATTTTTCATGAAAACTATAATGTAAATAGGAGAAAGGAATTTGATTTATAAAAAAAGAAAGATTTACAGAAGGAAGATATTATTCAAAAAATATTCCCCACTGGCAAGTCAAGTATTTCTCCTGCTGTTCTGAGGAAATAGAATTACTAAGAATAGTTAAGCTCTTGAGGAGAAGAGTAAGCTAGAAGGGCAATCAGGTTCCGGAGACAGTGGACACAGGGGAAGAGATTTACACTGAACAATGATGGAATTTACATTTAATTTATATTAGCTACAAATGTTCTATATGATTCTATCACAACAAGATATTAACCATAAGTGGCCTTGTGAAGTTCATCAGACTGTGACATTTCCTGGGTCTCTAGCATATCAATCAACCAAAAGGGATTTTATTTCTCCTAAATCAGTGATAATAGGGATTTTTTTTTTCACTTCAGCAAATGTAGAACTGGCCTTGTGGGACATTTACTGATTAAAAGATTCTTATCCTAAGACCAAATGTGTCCCAAGACATTATACATTATCCTCAACAGACATCAATTAATGAAAAGGGTATGAAACAGAGAGAGCTAGTCAAAAGTCATGGATTTGAATAAAAGAGTCTCAAGAATAAAATTTGTTGGAGGCTTTCTATCACCAAAGCTGAAACTCTTTCCCATTTCACTAAAATCAGAAACCCAGCCATTCTGACTGACATACAATAATTATAGTCTATCTTTGCAGGAAGATGTGTACCTGTGTGAATAATAATAAAATTTTGTAATTGATACCTTTTAGAAGATTATAATTCTATGTTCATTTGGATTTTATCCCAATTCTTCCTCACTAAGCCCCCACATTCATAAAATAATATTCCATTTTGCCTCAACCAATCTATAAATTAATTGACTGCTACAGACCCCATAAGGATTCAGTAGATACTCACAGTGCATAGTACAAAGTCTGGAATACAGTAGGTATTCAGTAAATTTTATAAATTAATAATGCTGATTACAATGATGTTGGCTTAAGTGTCATCTCATGAAAGGCCAGAAAAATGGAAAAGAGGGATGGCATACATAATCTCCAAACCTTGATAATGAAGTATATTTTTGTACTTGATTTTACAATTAATTAAGCTAAATCAAAATAAAATTTCATAGCATTCTCTAGTTCATGAAATAATTTTTTTTTTATTATTATTTTATTTTATTTTTTTGGGGGGTACACCAGGTTCAATCAACTGTTTTTATACACATATCCCCGTATTCCCTCCCTTCCTTGACGCCCCCCCCCTCGATTCCCCCCCAACCTCCCTGCCCCAGTCCTCTAAGGCATCTTCCATCCTCGAGTTGGACTCCCTTTGTTATACAACAACTTCCCACTGACTATTTTACAGTTGGTAGTATATATATGTCTGTACTACTCTCCCGCTTCTTCTCAGTTTCCCCTTCATCCCCGCCCCCTCCCATACCTCGAGTTCTCCAGTCCATTCCCTGTATCTGCTTCCCTGTTCTTGTCACTGAGTTCATCAGTACCATTTTTAGATTCCGTATATGTGAGTTAGCATACAATATTTGTCTTTCTCTTTCTGACTTACTTCACTCTGTATGACAGATTGTAGTTCTATCCACCTCATTACATATAGCTCCATCTCATCCCTTTTTATAGCTGAGTAATATTCCATTGTATATATATGCCACATCTTCTGTATCCATTCATTTGTTGATGGGCATTTCGGTTGCTTCCATGTCCTGGCTATTGTAAAGAGTGCTGCAATAAACATTATGGTACAAGTTTCTTTTGGGATTATGGTTTTCTTTGGGTATATGCCCAGGAGTGGGATTACTGGATCATATGGTAGTTCTATTTGTAGTTTTTTAAGGAACCTCCAAATTGTTTTCCATAGTGGCTGTACCAACTTACAGTCCCACCAAAAGTGCAGGAGAGTTCCCTTTTCTCCACACCCTCTCCATCATTTGTTGTTTCCAGACTTTGTGATGATGGCCATTCTGATTGGTGTGAGGTGATACCTCATTGTGGCTTTGACTTGCATTTCTCTGATGATGAGTGATGTTGAGCATCTTTTCATGTGTTTGTTGGCCATCTGTATGTCTTCTTTGGAGAAATGTCTATTTAGGTCTTCTGCCCATTTGTGGATTGGGTTATTTGCTTTTTTGGTATGAAGCTGCATGAGCTGCTTGTATATTTTGGAGGTTAATCCTTTGTCCGTTGTTTCATAGGCAATTATTTTTTTCCCATTCTGAGGGTTGCCTTTTAGTCTTGTTTATGGTTTCTTTTGCTGTGCAAAAGCTTTTAAGTTTCATGAGGTCCCATTTGTTTATTCTTGATTTTATTTCCATGATTCTAGGAGGTGGGTCAAAAAGGATGTTGCTTTGATGTATGTCAAAGAGTGTTCTGCCTATGTTTTCCTCTAGGAGTTTGATAGTGTCTGGCCTTACATGTAGGTCTTTAATCCATTTGGAGTTTATTTTTGTGTATGGTGTTAGGAAGTGTTCTAATTTCATTCTTTTACATGTTGCTGTCCAATTTTCCCAGCACCACTTATTGAAGAGGCTGTCTTTTTTCCATTGTATATTCGTGCCTCCTTTGTCAAAGATAAGGTGCCCATATGTGTTTGGGCTTACTTCTGAGTTCTCTATTCTGTTCCATTGATCTTCCTTTCTATTTTTGTGCCAGTACCATACTGTCTTGATCACTATGGCCTTGTAGTATAGTTTGAAGTCAGGCAGCCTGATTCCACCAACTCCATTTTTCCTTCTCAAGATTGCTTTGGCTATTCGGGGTCTTTTGCGTTTCCATACAAATCGTAAGATTTTTTGCTCTAGTTCTGTGAAAAATACCATTGGTAATCTGATCGGGATTGCATTAAATCTGTAAATTGCTTTGGGTAGTACAGTCATTTTCACGATGTTGATTCTTCCAATCCAGGAACATGGTATATCCCTCCATCTGTTTATGTCATCTTTGATTTCTTTCATCAATGTCTTAAAGTTTTCTGCATACAGATCTTTTGCCTCCTTAGGCAGGTTTATTCCTAGGTATTTTATTCTTTTTGTTGCAATGGTGAATGGGAGAGTTTCCTTAATTTCTCTTTCTGCTCTTCCGTTGTTAGTGTATAGGAATGCAAGAGATTTCTGTGCATTAATTTTGTATCCTGCTACTTTACTAAACTCATCAATGAGTGCTAGCAGTTTTCTGGTAGAGTCTTTAGGGTTTTCTATATATAGTATCATGTCATCTGCAAAGAGTGACAATTTTACTTCTTCTTTTCCAATTTGGATTCCTTTGATTTCTTTTTCTTCTCTGATTGCTGTGGCTAACACTTCCAAAACTATGTTGAATAACAGTGGTGAGAGTGGACACCCTTGTCTTGTTCCTGTTCTTAGAGGGAATTCTTCCAGTTTTTCTCCATTGAGAACAATGTTGGCTTTTGGTTTGTCATATATGGCTTTTATGATGTTGAGGTAATTTCCTTCTATGCCCATTTTCTGGAGAGCTTTTATCATAAATGGATGTTGAACTTTGTCAAAAGCTTTTTCTGCATCTATTGAAATGATCATATGGTTTTTATCCTTCAATTTGTTGATATGATGTATCACGTTGATTGATTTGCGTATATTGAAGAATCCTTGCATCCCAGGGATAAACCCCACTTGATCGTGGTGTATGATTTTTTTAATGTGCTGTTGCAGTCTGTTAGCTAGTATTTTGTTGAGGATTTTTGCATCTATATTCATCAGTGATATTGGTCTGTAGTTTTCTTTTTTTGTGACATCTTTGCCTGGTTTTGGTATCAGGGTGATGGTAGCCTCATAGAATGAGTTTGGGAGTGCTCCGCCTTCTGCAATATTTTGGAAGAGTTTGAGAAGGATAGGTGTTAACTCTTCTCGAAATGTTTGATAGAATTCGCCTGTGAATCCATCTGGTCCTGGGCTTTTGTGTGTTGGGAGATTTTTAATCACTGCCTCAATTTCTGTACTTGTGATTGGTCTGTTCATGGTTTCTATTTCTTCCTGGTTCAGTCTTGGAAGATTGTATTTTTCTAAGAATGTATCCATTTCTTCCAGGTTATCCAATTGATTGGCATATAGTTGCTTGTAGTAGTCTTTCATGATGTTTTGTATTTCTGAGGTGTCCGTTGTGACTTCTCCTTTTTCATTTCTAATTCTGTTGATTTGCATCTTCTCCCTTTTTTTCTTGATGAGTCTGGCTAATGGTTTATCAATTTTGTTAATCTTCTCAAAGAACCAGCTTTTAGTTTTATTTATTTTTCTTATGGTTTCTTTCCTTTCTTTTTCATTTATTTCTGCTCTGATCTTTACGATTTCTTTCCTTCTGCTCACTTTGGGGTTTCTTTGTTCTTCTTTCTCTAGTTGTTTGAGGTGTAAGGTTAGGTTGTTTATTCGATCATTTTCTTGTTTCTTAAGGTAGGACTGTATTGCTATAAACTTCCCTCTTAGAACTGCTTTTGCTGCATCCCATAGGTTTTGGGTTGTTGTGTTTTCGTTGTCATTTGTTTCTAGATACTTTTTGATTTCCTCTTTGATTTCTGTAGTGATTCCTTGGTTGTTTAAGAGTGAATTGTTTAGCCTCCATGTGTTTGTCTTTTTTGCAGTTTTTTTCCTGTAATTGATATCTAGTCTCATGGTGTTGTGGTCTGAGAAGATGCTTGATATGATTTCAAGTTTCTTGAATTTGCTGAGGTTTGATTTGTGACCCAAGATGTGATCTATCCTGGAAAATGTTCCGTGTGCACTTGAGAAGAAAGTGTAGTCTGTCGTTTTTGGATGGAATGTCCTATAAATATCAATTAAGTCGAGATGGTCTAATGTGTCATTTAAAGCTTGTGTGTCTTTATTTATTTTCTGTTTGGATGATCTGTCCATTGATGTAAGTGGGGTGTTCAAGTCTCCCACTATAATTGTGTTACTGTCGATGTCCCCTTTTATAGCTGTTAGCATTTGCCTTATGTATTGAGGTGCTCCTATATTGGGGGCATAGATATTTACCATTGTGATATGTTCTTCTTGGATGGATCCCTTGATCATTATGTAGTGCCCTTCCTTGTCTCTTTTAATAGTCTTTACTTTCAAGTCTAATTTTTCTGATATGAGTATTGCTACTCCAGCTTTCTTTTGACTTCCATTTGCATGGAATATCTTTTTCCATCCCTTCACTTTCAGTCTATATGTATCCCTTGGTCTGAAGTGGGTTTCTTGTAGGCAGCATATAGAAGGGTCTTGTTTTTGTATCCATTCAGCCAGTCTGTGTCTTTTGGTTGGAGCATTTAATCCATTTACATTTAAAGTGATTATTGACATGTGTGTTCCAATTACCATTTTCTTAATTGTTTTGGGTTTGTATTTGTAGGTGTTTTCCTTTTCTTGTGTTTCCTACTTAGAGAAGTTCCTTTAGCACTTGTTGTAAGGCTGGTTTGGTGGTGCTGAATTCTCTTAACTTTTGCTTGTCTGGAAAGCTTTTGATTTCTCCCTCAAATCTGAATGAGATTCTTGCTGGGTAGAGTATTCTTGGCTGTAGGTTTCTCTCTTTCAGGACTTTCAGTATATCCTGCCATTCCCTTCTGGCCTGCAGAGTTTCTGTGGAAAGGTCAGCTGTTATCCTGATGGGTTTTCCCTTATATGTTGTTTGTTGCTTTTCTCTTGCTGCTTTTAATATTTTTTCTTTGTGTTGAATTGTCGTTAGTTTGATTAATATGTGTCTTGGTGTATTTCTCCTTGGGTTTATTTTGTATGGGACTCTCTGTGCTTCTTGGACTTGGTTCATTATTTCCTTTCCCATGTTGGGGAAGTTTTCCACTAGAACCTCTTCAAATATTTTCACAGACCCTTTCTTGTTTTCTTCTTCTTCTGGGATGCCTATAATTCGAATGTTGGTACGTTTAAGGTTATCATTGAGGTCTCTGAGGCTGTCTTCTAGTCTTTTTATTTTTTTATCTTTTTCCTGCTCTGTGGTGTTTATTTCTTCCATTCTATCTTCCAACTCACTTATTCGTTCTTCTGCCTCAGTCATTCTGCTGGTTAGAGCATCTAGAGTATTTTTAATTTCAGTTATTTTGTTATCCATTGCTGTTTGTTTTTCTGAGTTCTTATGAACTGTTTCTTGTACTTTCTCTAATTTGTTATCGAGATTTTGTATCATTTTTACTATCATTACTCTAAATTCTTTTTCAGGCATTTTTCCTATTTCCTCCTCATTTATTTGGTCTTGTGGGTTTTTTTCCTGCTCCTTTGCCTGCATGGGGTTTCTTTGTTTCCTCATGGTTGTCCAAGCTTTTGGGGTTGCTTGTCCTGGTGATAGAGGTGTTTATAGAAGACTGTCCAAGCCTCAGACTAATGTCCAAGTATTGGATTAGACGAATATTCAGTTCAGAACGCTTAAGTGCTCAATATCAGCTGTACCATTAGGGATGGTTTTCTTTCTTTTGATTTCAGGTGGTTTCCGTAATGTTGAGGACAGTGAGCTCTGTCATAGACTAAGCATGTCACATGCCACTTTCTGTAAGTTGCTGACATTTTTCATATCCAGCAATGAAACAGAATCGAAATGTCTAATGGAAACCACATTACTGTGCACAGTAGAGCCAACCTACTGGCCCCAGGTTGCAGTGAAGGAAAGGGCAGTGTTTCTCGCAGGACTGGGACTTCTGGACAGTTAATGCTCTGAAGAGCGTTCATGAAATAATTTAATATGTAATATTTCATATACTCTTCCTAACAATGTTGCTAAAATTACTTAAGGGAAATTTTATTATCTCCTTTTCACAGATAAGGAAACAAGTTCAGAAAGATTAGAATTGTATTAAATCTGTAGGTGGATGGATGGATAAATGAATAAAAGGAAGGAAGGAAGGAAAGAAAGAAGCAAGGAAGGGAGGGAGGAAGATAGATTCGTTCCTCAAGACCACATAGTTAAGAGTGGAAGAGCTGGAACTCAGCTCTAAAATTATATGTGTCAAACCCAGATCACTTTCTAGTGGAGTAAAGTTTAATACTATTACTATTAATTATTATTGGTAGAGTGCTTGTATTTTTCACATTCTAAATATATCTTATTACATGTGTCTCACACAAAATCTGTAAGATAAGTAGTTTAGGTAGTTTTAAGCCCCTTTCACTAAGAAACAGAATAAGTAGCTTATCTAAGGATCCTTAATGTTCAGTTTAATAACTTTCCTATTTGACATTGATTATTTAAATTAAAACCAAAATTTGATTCATTCACCACATTTGCTGGAGTATGTAGTGTTCAGAATGAACCTATGACAATATAAATAGTAAGGTAAGCTGGACAAGATATCACAGAGATATAAAAGCCTTATTAAGTAGTTTACATTTTATCCTAAGAGGAATCACAAGCCAAAGAGTGGTTTTAAAGAGAAGAGTGCTATGACCTGGTTTACACTGAAAAAAGATCTTTCTGGGTTATATGTGGAGATTGAATTGCTTAGGAAAACCATTTATAATATTACTGTAAGACTCTGATAGGATTTGAGAGTGACCTTAACAATAATAATGGCAAGGAGAGAAATTTATAGATATGAGAGAGATTTAGCCACAGTAGGCTCAGTGATACTTGGGCATGAAGGGAGTAAATAAGAACTGTGATTGAAATACTTACATGAGGGGGACTTTCCTGGTGGTCCATTGGCTAAGACTCCGTACTCTCAATGCAGGGGGCTCGGGTTCGATCCCCGGTCAGGAAATTAGATCCCATATGCCACAGCTAAGAGTTTGTATACTGCAACTAAAGAACCCGCATGCTGCAATTAAGACCCCACACAGCTAGCTAGCTAGCTAAATAAATAAATAAATAATATTTTTTTTATATAAATACAAGAGCAATTGGGTAAACGCTGAAAAGTTTACCATGGTTTAGGAA
The DNA here is from genome assembly GCF_030028045.1 of Hippopotamus amphibius kiboko. Taxonomy (NCBI): domain Eukaryota; kingdom Metazoa; phylum Chordata; class Mammalia; order Artiodactyla; family Hippopotamidae; genus Hippopotamus; species Hippopotamus amphibius. The sequence goes on from NC_080203.1 coordinate 29,957,961, forward strand.
ACACAGAACTCGGAAAAGGTTGGAAGTTCAGAGGAAATAATGGATTCATCTTGGAACATATTGAATTTGAGATGCCTGTGTTATATCCTATACACACACACACACACACACACACGGAATTATTCAATGGAGAGATAATGAACCAGATGTAAATTCAGGAATCTACATTATATTGATAATTAAAGCACTGAGTGGATAACATCTCCCAAAAAATGTTTATGATCTGATGAGATAAGGATGAATACTTAAAGAACAGCCCACAAAGGAGCATAATCAGGAACATCAAGAGGAGAAGGAGCATATCCAGAATAGTGTGATGTCATGAGTATATAATGTTTCCAGAAAGACTGCATGGTCCACATTTTTAGAGAGAATGAAACAAAGTAAGCCTCGGTTTTAGCAAGGGTGTACTTGGCGACCTGGATAAGAGTAGTCCCATCTGTCTCTCACAGACATCAATTGAATTTATTACTCTAAATGCCATCTTATCAGGAACTCCTCAAACACTCTTAAGTTTTCATTAAAATTGCCTACACTAAAAGTTTACTTATTCGGTAACTCTGTCCTTCTCCCAAGAAAGATAAAGATAATATATTCTATCCTCAGCAATATACTAGCAAGTTGAATCCATGACATAAAAAAAGGAATATACACTATGATCAAGTGGGATTTATCCCAGGAATGCAATGTTGGTTTAATAATCTACAACTCAATCAATATAATATACCATATTAATAAAGGACTAAAACCATATAATCATCTCAATAGATGCAGAAAGCATTTGACAAAATCCAACACCTTTTCATGATAAAAATAATTAGCCAACTAGAAGGAAATTTCCTTAAGCTGAAAAAAGGCATCTATGGAAAAGTTCACAGTTAACATCACACTTAGTGATGAAAGACTGAACGCTTTCTAAGATCAGAAAGAAGACAAGGATATCTACTCTCACTACTTCTATTCAACTTTACAAGAGAGTTTCTAGGTAGGAAAATTAGGCAAGAAAGAGAAATCAAAGTATCCAAATTGGAAAGAAACAAGGCAAATAAACTTTATTCTCAGATGACGTAATCTTGTACAGAGAAAACACTAAGGAATCCACTAAAAATATACTAGAGCTAATAAACAAGTTTGACAGGGTTGAGGGATATAAGATTATCATATAAAAATCCATTATATTCCTATACACTAGCAGCGAAAAATCTGAAAATGAAATTAAGGAAATGATTCCATTTAAAACATCAAAAAGACTAAATAATTAAGAATAAATGTAATCAAATAAGTATAAGCTTGTACACTGAAAACTACAAAACATTTTTGAAGGAAATTAAAGAAAGCCTAAATAAATTAAAAGACACCCTGTACTCATGCACTTATGGCAATAGACTCCAAATTGATGCCATCTAACTTCCTACCAAAAACTTGACTGTGCTTTTTATTTTTTGCATAAATATACAAGCTGAACCTACAATTCATATGGAATTGCAAAAGACCCAGAATAATGAAAACAATCTTGAAAAAGAAGAACAAAGTTGGATGAGTCACATTTCCTGGCTTCAAAAGTCATTACAACGGTACAGTAATCAAAACAATGTGCCACTGTTGTAAGGATATATATACAGATCAATGATATGGAATTGAGAATCAATAAATAAAAACCTCACATTTATGATCAATTGATTTTTGACAAGGCTGCCAAGACAATTCAGTGGGGAAAGAATAGTCTTTTTAACAAATTGTGCTGAGACAACTGGATATCCACATGCCAAAGAATGAAATTTAACCCCTTCCTCAACCATATACCAAACTTAACTCAAATGTATCATAAACCTACGTAAAAGAGCAAAAAACTAGAAAACTCCTACAAGAAAATATAGATGGAAATGTGTGTGACATTAGTCAACTTGTTTTAGACACAAGCAAAGAAAAAATATATAAATTGAATTTCATCAAATTTAAAACCTTCTGTTTATCAAAGCATACTACCAAGAAAGTATTAAACATAACCAACATAATGGGAGAAAATATGTGGAAATAATTTATCTGATAAAAGACTAGAGAATTGTATCTAGAATATATAAACAACTATTACAACTCTATAAAAAGAGGATGATAACCCAATTCAAAAACAGTCAAAGAAGTGACTTCCTGGAAGATCCCCGATGCTGAACAGCAACTAAGCCCTTGTGCCACAACTACTGCACCCCATGTGCCACAACTACTGAAGCCCACACACCCTAGAGCCACTGAGCTGCAGCTACTGAAGACTGCTCACCTAGAGCCTGTGCTCCACAACAAGAGAAGCCACTGTACTGAGAAGCCCATGAGCCACAAGGAAGACTAGCCCCCGCTCAGTACAACTAGAGAAAGCCCGTGCGCAACAACGAAGACCCAACGCAGCAAAAAAAAAAAAAAAAAAAAAAAAAAAAAGTCAAAGGATTTGAATACACATTTCTTCAAATAATATATACAAACGGCCACTAAGGAGAAAAAAAGGCTTAATAACATTAGCTATCAGGGAAGTGCAAATAAGAACCACAATGAGATAGCAATTCACACTCACTAAAATGACTAGAATTTTAAAAGACAGTAACACGAGGAAAACTGGAATTTTCAGAAACTGCTGACCGAAATGGAAAATGGTACAGGTACTTTGTAAAACAGTTTGACAGATCCTCAAAATATTAAACATCGAATTATCATATAATTCAACAATTTCATTTCTGGGTACCTAGGAGAAATAAAAACATATGAACACACAAAATTCTGAGCAAGAATGTTCATCAAAGCAGCATTATTCACAATAGCCAAAACATAGCAACAACCCAAATAACTTATCTAATGAAGAATAAACAAAATGTGGTATATCTATATAATGGCATATTATTCAGCCATTAAAAAATGAAATGCTGATATACACTATAACATAGATGAAACCTGTAAACACTATGCCAAGTAAAAGAAGCCAGACATAATGGGCTGCATATTTTATGACTCCATTCATCATATGAAATTTACCAAATAGGCAAGTCCATAGAGATATAAAGTAGATTAGCGGTTTCCTAGGGCTGAGGAGTTAGGAATGGGGAATGACTGTGAATGTTACGGGGTTTCTTTTAAAAGGATGATAAAAATATTCTAAAATTAGTTTGTGGTGATCATTGCACAACTATGAATATAGTAAAATCCATTGCATTGTACAACTTAAATGAATGAATTATATGGTATATGGATATCTCAATAAAGCTGCAAAAACAAAGCAAACAAAAACCCTTAGTACATTTTAAATTCATTCCAAATTCCCAGCAATACTTCATCCTGAATGTAACTGACACATTCTGAGTTTGGGTTCTCTTTCCTATCTGTAGGACCTCAGCCATCACTACTTTCTGAAGGCTTACAGATTACTTGATCTATGAAGATAGAATCCTACTAACATTTCATTGACTCAAAGGACCCACTTTATAGCAAAGTAAGTATGGCCGTGAGAAATGACCATGTGATTCACTGGTATAATCATACAGTGTCACTCTGAAGCTGATGTCCAGTTAGAGTAACAGAACAACATATTGAAGACACTGTTGAAGTACCAGCTCAGAGGATGCAATATACAATTTAAACAAAGTACTGTGTATGGTGCTGTGTCCCCAGTAAGTAGAACACATGAGTCCAAGAACCAAAGGATAAAAGTAGGAGTGGCCCTGATTAACTTTACTCTTAAGAACCGATTTTAAGAATGTGTGCTTCCTGTTATCACAAATCTGGGATCTGCAGATTTAGAAGTTCTAGTTCCCAGAGAGTAATGGTTCCACTAGGAGATATAAGAAAGTGTTCCATTAACTAGAGACTGTCATATAGAGCAAAGTGAGTCACAAAGAGAAAAACAAATACCGTATATTAACACATATATGTGGATTATAGAAAAATGGTACAAATCAACCAGTCTGCAAGGCAGAAATAGAGACACAGATGTAGAGAACAAACATATGGACACCAAGTGGGGAAAGCAGGGAGGGTTGGGGGGGAATGAACTGGGAGATTGGGATACCAAATTTTACGCTCTAAATATATGCAGTTTATTGTATGTTAACTGTATCTCAATAAAAGTTCCAAAAAGAAAAAAAAAAAGAAAAAACCCAGTCACACTGAGAATTAAAAAAAAAAAAAAAGAAAGAGTTCCATTAACTTCAAGATACAGCTGCACCCAGTCATGTTAAGCTTTTTATGCCAAGATGCCATTAGGAAAAGAAAGTATACAACAATCTGGCAGGGAAAATTGATCCTGACCATCAGGAAGAGGTAGGCTTCTTTTATACCCTGATGGCACAGAAGAGTATGTTTGATCCATTTGTCAACGTTTGGTAGGTCCTTGCCCAATTTTGACTATAAATGGACAAGTGCAGTAGCCACAGCCCAAGAAATTCATGGCAACCATGTGTTAGACAGCTTAAGGATAAGAGTCTGGACCACACCACAAAGCAAGCTATCAAGAGCAGAGGAGGTACTAGACTGTGGTGAGGAGAATCTAGATGTAAGGTGGTAGAGGATGATGATTAGTTTCACTTATGACTTCGAGGCCACTTGTAGTGACAGGGGCTCTAGTTCATTCAAATAACAGCTTTCCTGCAAGTTTCTCTCAGGAAAAGAGGTCCATTAGAATCTCAGAGTAGCTGTTGAATGGCTCCATATGGTGTAAGGGGGTGAACTATAGTGGATCCTATGATGCCCATATACCCAGACCATCCCCACAAAAACTAAAACATTATCAGTTGCTGAAAGCTATCTCAGCTGTGCCTTCTCCAGGACTGCCCTTGAATAAAGAGAGCCATCTCACCCAAGATGGCATCCCTTTCCCAGGGCAGCTTGTATCTGGTGAATAATTATTGTGGGGTATAAAAGTCTGGCCTTGTCCCCAATGGGAGATAACTGAGAAGGGGATTTCAACCTTCAGAGATCCTCATACTATTAGCTGAAGCCTTTATTGCAAAATGGATGCTCTTATTAGAGATTCTTGATTACAGGTGTTGATCTCTTTAGAGCTGTGCTTGTGTGCTCGGTTGGTTGACTGAGTTTTGGCCTACACGAAATAAAGATGCCAGAAATCCCTAGCTATATTAAAGAAGAAATAAATACAAATTCTTATGGAAATAAGAGCACTGGAATGGACGTTTCATGTGTAACATAGTAAATGACCCTTTAACTCTATCCTATGAGAGAGTCCAGAAGACTGTTTCTTCATCATGACATTGAGAAATCCACTGCTGAAGGTAGAACCAGCATCTTTGAAAACTGAAGACAGGTGTCCTCCCTAGGTTTAGGATGAAGGAAGCAGATTCTGTCATTTAACATGGCTTCTAATTTCAATGCGAATGATGGTATCTCAAGGTGGCAGATGCCAAATAGCAGCACTTAACTGTCAGAGGCAATATAGACAGGGTTAATGTAATGGACAAGGCCATATTTCAATCATTTTGAAGTGACCCTCAAGGATCTTTGATAGAAGAAAACTGATTACTGAGTACCCAGGACTGAAACAACTGGGAGGGCCACTAATGTATTATTTGACTTACAAAACTGAAAACAATTCTAAATATAGTTAAAAGATTCTAACTTGAACTATCAAAATAATGAATCACTGCCCTTAAACTAGGCTATAAACCTCAAGCTAGTCAACAAATTCATTATCTGTGAATGAAAGGGAGGTGGGGAATCCTTGAGGAAGATCCTGTAATAAAATCCTAAGGACTTAAGCCATTATCAATGAGCCTGTGGCTTGAAGAAAAGAGGTTACTCATATCTTTAAGGTATTAGTGAACACTAGACATAATATAAAGTTAATATCTCAGCATATCACTACAGTCCTCTGGCCAAAGAGGGATTTATAAGCTTAGTTGATAGATGGAGTTTGGGAGCTCAATAGATCTCCAAATTGTCTTGTAGTTACTATTCCAGTTACTGATGGGTATTTGGAACAGTGAACAGAATACCTGTGTTGGCTCCCTGACTCACAGGGAGATGTGTCATGGGAAAACTCCTGGACTCATCCTCCGTACCAAAATAAAAAACAATGGGAAGGAAGGTGGCAGCGAAGTAGAAGGACATGGAATGCATCCCTCTCCACAGATGCATCAGAAATACACCAAAAGATGCAATAATTCCCACAGAGAACCAGCTGAACACCAGCAAATGACCTTGGACTCCAGAAAGGACTGCAAAGATCCCGACATGACTGGGTAGGACAGAGGGGGAAAAAAAAGGAGAAAGAGCAGAAGAAAGGAAAGGGATGGGTCCCACACCCTGGGGCAGGGGGATCTGAAACAGAGGGGAGATTGCCAAATTCAGGGAAACGTCCCTTATCTGACAGGGAAACCCCTTCTCCAATGGGAAACTTCCCTGGGTCAGAAGGGAGGCATTTGGGACTGCGCAAAGAGGGTGAAGCAACTGAGCTGTGGCAGACAGGAAAGAATGAGAAACACACGGAGGGTCCGCACCACAGCTCAGCGTGTCCAGACTGAGACATCAGTTCACAGTGGAACAGGGGGTCTGGGAGCTGGAACATGGGAACCGGAGAACTGGCTCAGGGTGAGAAACATTGTTGGCAGTGGGGAGATGGACTGAGAGGACAGGAGGGAAGAAATCCACTGCAGATAGTGCCTACCGCGGAAAGCTGGGTGGCCATGGTGGCAGCTCAATACTGCTGACTCACAAGCAGCAGGAAGGAGCCACGGGTGTGGCCTCTCTCTCCCCACCTGTGACGGACAAAGGAAGGACCCCTCTGGGCCTGGCTAATGAACTCAGGGATAACAAAGACCCCCAGGCAGGGCTGGCCTACAGTGCCTGCAGCCAAGAGCCAAAAGTCCACAAAGTGGCCCAGCTCTGGAGATATTCTGTTTACACCTGAGCCACTGGGGTCACTCTGCAACAGGCACAGCCATGGCCAACTGAGCCACCGTGACCCAGGCAGGGCACCCCGGCAGAGTCATAGAAGCTGGGAGGAGTTGCGGTTGGAGTTGCTCTCTCGGCCTGAGCCGCCCAAGCCGCCATGACACAGGCAGGGCGCCACTGCTCACTCACTCTCAGGGGAAGGAGCCACTATTGTACCCTCTCTCTCCCCACATACCAGCCCTTACAGACGAACAATAAAGGAAGCTCTGCTGGTCGCAGAGTAATACAAAAAGCCCCAGGTGGGTAGAAGGACACTTACAGCTGAGACCCCAAGGAAACAGAAATATTAGTATTAATTCTATTGATCTGGTCCATTCTGGGGTCAGTTCTAGGGTTTTTTTTTAATTAATTATGATCTTAGTCCTAAGGGATCTACACATTTTATAACATTTTTTATTCTATTTTTTATTCTATTTTTATTTTTAGCCTTTTTATATTTTCTATTTCTAGCTAAGTTTTTTGTAGGGCTGACGGTATCTCTCCTACATTCTTTTCATCTCTATCTTTTATACATTTCTATTTCTTTCTTTTTCTTTTCATATTTCCAGTCACACTACACTCTTCTGATGCCGTCTTCTATACATTTTTAGTTTATCTTAATAAACTTATAAGCAATATTATTGGTCTGCTCTGTTTCCTTGCTTTACTCTCCAGATGACAAACTACTTTGGTTTTTATCATTAGCTTTTGTTTTTATCTTAGTTCTAAGTATAATTGTCTGATTTCATTCTGAGACTCTTCAGTCTGTCTGGTGGTACTCCTGCTCTTTATTGTATTTGATCCTAGCTTTCAAAATCTCCCTGGATTTGTGTTTGTGTGTGTGTGGTAATTTCTGTTGTTGTTGTTTTGTTTTGTTTTTTGCTTTTTTATTTTTTTGGTTTTGAATTTCTGTAGGTTTTCTCTTTGAAGGTCTGATAGCATACTGGGGTTCCTCTGTCAGGTCATTCTAGTGCCTTATGTTCTATTGGATTCAGTATTTGTGTGTCTTATACATGTATGTGTTTCCTTGACTTAGTATTTGTTTGACTTAACACACTGCCATTAGTCTGGGGATTGTAAAGTCTTCTTAAAACTCCTTTATTGCCAGGACAAGCAACCTCTGAAGTTTTGACTACACCATCAGAAGTCAATCAGGAGGCTCGGGGAAAGGAGCACTCAATCCAGGATACTAGACTACTAGGGAGTCCTCAGACACAAGGAAGATTAAACTATAGAGAATTCTCACGGAGCCCTGTGTCGGAGTCTAAGACTTGGCTTTGTCTGACTGTCTGCAAATGCCAATGCAGGATACCTTACATAAAACTACAAACAAGTCAGGAACACAAACCCAACAATCAACACACAGACTACCTAAAGCCATATTAACCTCACAGATACCCTAAAACACTATCGCCTGACGTGGCCCTGCTCATCACAGAGAAAAGACACAGAGCCACACACCAAAAAGCAGACACCAGGCCCCCCGACCAGGAAGCCTATTCAAAACACTGGACAAACCCCACCACAGGAGGCAGAGGGCAGAAACAAGAGGAATTGCTACTAGGCAGCATGGGGAAAGGAGACAGCAAATCTTATAAATTAGACAAAGTGAGAAAACAAAGAAACACCATGCAGGCAAAGGAGCAGGAAAAAAACCCACAAGACCAAATAAATGAAGAGGAAATAGGAAAAAAGCCTGAAAAAGAATTCAGAGTGATGATAGTAAAGATAATACAAAATCTCAATAACAAAATACAGAAAAATACAAGAAGCAATTAATAAGGACTCAGAAGAATTAAAGAGCAAACAGTAATGGACAACAAAATAACTGAAATTAAAAATACTCTAGATGATATAAACAGCAGAATAACTGAGGCACAAGAACGAATAAGTGAGTTGGAAGATAGAATGGGGGAAATAAATGCCACAGAGCAGGAAAGAGAAAAAAGAATAAAAAGAATGGAAGACAGTCTTAGAGACCTTGGTGACAACATTAAGTGCACCAATATTCGAAACATAGGCATGCCAGAAGAAGAAGAAAACAAGAAAGGGTCTAAGAAAATATTTGAAGAGGATATAGCGGAAAACTTCCCCAGCATGGGAAAGGAAATAATTAATCAAGTCCAGGAAGCACAGAGAGTCCCATACAGAATAAACCCAAGGAGAAATACACCAAGACACATATTAAACAAACTAACAAAAATTAAACACAAAGAAAAAATATTATTAGCAGCAAGAGAAAAGCAACAAATAACATATAAGGAGAAACCCATAAGGATAAAAGCTGATCTCTCTGCAGAAGCCCTGCAGGCCAGAAGGGAATGGCAGGATATACTGAAAGTCCTGAAAAGAGAAAAACCTACAGCCAAGAATACTCTACCCAGCAAGAATCTCATTCAGATTCGATGCAGAAATCAAAAGCTTTAAAGAAAAGAAAACTTAAGAGAATTCAGCACCACCAAACCAGCCTTACAGCAAGTGCTAAAGGAACTTTTCTAAGTAGGAAACACAAGAAAAGGAAAACACCTACAAATACAAACCCAAAACAATTAAGAAAATGGTAAACAGAACACACATGTCAATAATCACCTTAAATGAAAATGGATTAAATGCTCCAACCAAAAGACACAGACTGGCTGAATGGATACAAAAACAAGACCCTTCTATATGCTGCCTACAAGAAACCCACTTCAGACCAAAGGATACATATAGACTGAAAGGAAAGGAATGGAAAATGATATTCCATGCAAATGGAAGTCAAAAGAAAGCTGGAGTAGCAATACTCATATCAGACACATTAGACTTTAAAGTAAAGACTATTAAAAGAGACAAGGAAGGACACTACATAATGATCAAGGGATCCATCCAAGAAGAACATATCACAATGGTAAATATCTATGCCCCCAACATAGGAGCCCCTCAATACATAAGGCAAATGCTAACAGCCATTAAAGGGGACATTGACAGTAACACAACAAAAGTGAGAGACGAACACCCCACTTACATCAATGGACAGATCATCCAAACAGAAAATAAAGACACAAAAGCTTTAAATGACACATTAGACCATCTCAACTTCATTGATATTTATAGGACATTCCATCCAAAAACGACAGAATACACTTTCTTCTCAAGTGCACATGAAACATTTTCCAGGATAGATCACATCTTGGGTCACAAATCAAACCTCAGCAAATTCAAGAAACTTGAAATCATATCAAGCATCTTCTCAGACCACAATGCCATGAGACTAGATATCAATTACAGGACAAAAACTGTAAAAAATACAAACACATGGAAGCCAAACAATTCACTATTAAACAACCAAGAAATCATTAAAGAAATCAAAGAGGAAATCAAAAAACATCTAGAAACAAATGACAATGAAGACACAACAACCCAAAACTTATGGGACGCAGCAAAAGCAGTTCTAAGAGGGAAGTTTATAGCAATACAGTCCTACCTTAAGAAACAAGAAAAATATCGAAGAAACAACCTAACCTTACACCTAAAACAATTAGAGAAAGAACAAAGAAACCCCAAAGTGAGCAGAAGGAAAGAAATCATAAAGATCAGAGCAGAAATAAATGAAAAAGGAAGGAAGCAATAGTAAAAATTAATAAATCTAAAAGCTGGTTCTTTGAGAAGATAAACAAAATTGATAAACCATTAGCCAAACTCATCAAAAAAAAAAGGGAGAAGATGCAAATCAACAGAATTAGAAATGAAAAAGGAGAAGTAACAATGGACACCATAGAAATACAAAAGATCATGAGAGACAACTACAAGCAACTATATACTAATAAATTGGATAACCTGGAAGAAATGGATAAATTCATAGAAAAATACAATCTTCCAAGACTGAACCAGGAAGAAATAGAAACTATGAACAGACCAATCACAAGTACGGAAATTGAGACTGTGATTACAAATTGTCCAACAAAGAAAAGCCCAGGGCCAGATGGATTCATAGGTGAATTCTATGAACCATTTAGAGAAGAGATAACACCTATCCTTCTCAAACTCTTCCAAAATATAGAAGAAGGAGGGACACTCCCAAACTCATTCTATGAGGCCACCATCACCCTTATACCAAAACCAGGCAAAGATGGCACAAAAAAAGAAAATTACAGGCCAATGTCACTGATGAATATAGATGCAGAAATGCTCAACAAAACACTAGCTAACAGAATACAACAGCACATTAAAAAAATCATACACCACGATCAAGTGGGGTTTATCCCTGGGATGCAAGATTCTTCAATATATGCAAATCAATTAATGTGATACATCATATCAACAAATTGAAGGATAAAAACTATATGATCATCTCAATAGATGCAGAAAAAGCTTTTGACAAAATTCAACATCCATTTATGGTAAATAACTCTCCAGAAAATGGGCATAGAAGGAAATTACCTCAACATAATAAAAGCCATATATGAGACACCAAAAGCCAACATTGTTCTAAATGGTGAAAAACTGAACACATTCCCTCTTAGAACAGGAACAAGACAAGGGTTTCCACTCTCACCATTATAATTCAACATAGTTTTGGAAGTTTTAGCCACAGCAATCAGAGAAGAAAAAGAAATAAAAGGAATCCAAATTGGAAAAGAAGTAAAATTGTCACTCTTTGCAGATGACATGATAGTATACATAGAAAACCCTAACGATGCTACCAGAAAACTGCTAGCACTAATCGATGAAGTTAGTAAACTAGCAGGATACAAAATTAATGCACAGAAATCTCTTGCATTCCTATACAAGAACAATGAAAAAGCAGAAAGAGAAATTAAGGAAACTCTCCCATTTACCATTGCAACAAAAAGAATAAAATACCTAGGAAGAAACCTGCCTCAGGAGGCAAAAGACCTGTATGCAGAAAACTGTAAGACACTGATGAAAGAAATCAAAGATGACACAAACAGATGGAGGGACATACCATGTTCTTGCATTGGAAGAATCAACATTGTGAAAATGACTGTACTACCCAAAGCAATTTACAGATTCAACGCAATCCCTATCAAACTACCAACAGCAGTTTTCACAGAACTAGAACAAGACATCTTACGACTTGTATGGAAATGCAAAAGACCCCGAATAGCCAAAGCAATCTTGAGAAGGAAAGATGGAGTTGGTGGAATCAGGCTTCCTGACTTCAAACTATACTACAAGGCCACAGTGATCAAGACAGTATGGTACTGGCACAAAATTAGAAAGGAAGATCAATGGAACAGAATAGAGAACTCAGAGGTAAACCTATGCACATATGGGCACATTATCTTTTGACAAACGAGGCATGAATATACAATGGAAAGAAGACAGCCTCTTCAATAAGTGGTGCTGGGAAAATGGGACAGCAACATGTAAAAGAATGAAATTAGAACACTTCCTAACACCATATACAAAAATAAACTCAAAATGGATTAAAGACCTACATGTAAGGCCAGACACTATAAACCTCCTAGAGGAAAACATAGGCAGAACACTCTATGACATCCATCAAAGCAAGATCCTCTTTGACCCACCTCCTAGAATCATGGAAAGAAAATCAAGAATAAACAAATGGGACCTCATGAAACTTAAAAGCTTTTGCACAGCCAAGGAAACCATAAATAAGACAAGAAGACAACCCTCAGAATGGGAGAATATACTTGCCAATGAAGCAACGGACACAGGATTAATCTCCAAAATATACAAGCAGCTTATGCACCTTAATATCAAAAAAGCAAACAACCCAATCCACAAATGGGCAGAAGACCTAAATAGACATTTCTCCAAAGAAGACATACAGATGGTCAACAAACACATGAAAAGATGCTCAACATCACTAATCATCAGAGAAATGCAAGTCAAAGCCACAATGAGGTATCACCTCACACTGGTCAGAATGCCCATCATCAAAAAATCTAGAAACAACAAATGTTGGAGAGGGTGTGGAGAAAAGGGAACTCTCCTGCACTGTTGGTGGGAATGTAGGTTGGTACAGCCACTATGGGAACAGTTTGGAGGTTCCTTAAAAAACTAAAAATAGAACTAACATATGATCCAGTAATCCCACTCCTGGGCATATACCCAGAGAAAACCATAACCCAAAAAGAAACATGTACCATAATGTTTATTGCAGCACTATTTGCAATAATCAGGACATGGAAGCATCCTAAATGCCCATCAACAAATGAATGGATAAAGAAATGTGGCATATATATACAATGGAATATTACTCAGCCATAAAAAGGAATGAAATGGAGCTATATGCAATGAGGCGGAGAGACCTAGAGTCTGTCATACAGAGTGAAGTAAGCCAGAAAGAGAAAAACAACTACTGTATGCTAACTCATCTATACAGAATCAAAAAAAAAATGGTGCTGATGAATCCAGTAATAGGGCATGAATAATGATGCAGATGCAGAGAATGGACTGGAGGACACAGGGTTGGGGGCGGCAGGGGGCAAAGGGGAATCTGGGACGAAGTGAGAGAGCAGCATAGACATACATACATTATCAATTGTAAAATAGCTAGTGGGAAGTTGGTGTACAACAAAGGGAGATCAACTTGATGATGGGTGATGTCTTAGAGGACCGGGACAGGGAGGGTAGGAGGGAGTCACGAGAGGGAGAGGATATGGGGATATATGTCTAAATACAGCTGATTCACTTTGGTGTACCTCAAAAGCTGGTACAAGAGTGTAAAGCAATTATATTCCAATAAAGAGTAAAAAAAAAAAAACAATGGCCTAGGGGAATGAAAGTGACTGATTGGACCATCAAATGTCTGAAATATGTAAATCCTTTCCTATCTTCATTTAAATCATCTGTTTGGCCTGCACACAAGACAAAGTCATCTTGGAGCAAAGTAATGAATTATTTTAAGCTTAATCAGGTGGTGACTCCAACTGCAGCTGCAGTTTAGACAAGTCAATTTTCTGGAACAAATCAATATAATCTCCAGCACCTCGTATACAACTATGGCTCTGGCAAATACTTTTTCTCCCATCCCTATAAACAGAGAACCAAAAAATAAGTTTGCTTTCACCTTATAGGTATAACACAACATTCACTATCTTGCCTCAGGGGTACATTAACTTTCCAGATTTTTGCTATAATATTGTCTACAGGGACACTGATCATTTCATCCTGCCACAGGACATCACGCTTATGATACTAATGATGACAGTAATGATAACAGGACCAGGTGAGTAGGAAGTAGTTATCTTAGATACCTTAGCGAGACAGATGCTTATCAGAATGTAGGAAAAATCCCATGAAAATCTAGGAGCCTAAACATTGATAAAGTTTACTAGGGGTCCAGTGGCCTGGGGAATGATGTGATACACCTTCCAAAGTGAAAGACAAGTCCCTCCACCTTACTCCTCTAAACTTTCAGAGGTCCAGTACTTGATGAGACTCCTTATATAAACCACATTTGGGTATGCTGTTCCAACTCATATATCAAATAGCCCAAAGGCTTTAGTTAGAGACCAAAAAATACTCAAGGATTTCCAGATATTCCAGACTACAGTTATGCAAGTAACTTTGCCACTTGGCTACTATATCCCAGCCAATCAAATTTTTGAAGTGTATTGGACTGTATGAAATTCTGTACAAAATCCACACCAATTCCTGCTAAGAGGCTCACAGCAAACACTCCTAGAGTTCTGAAGCTAAACTACTGCCTCCTCTAGTAAATATCTATTCCCCTTTCTGAAAACCATTTTTGACTTATTGGTGGGCCCTCCCAGAGACTGAATGCCTAATGACGAAAAACCTTCTGGACCTTGAAGTTTTCACAAATTACATATGCCAAGGAAAATTCCATTATCAAGTGGAAGTGGTATTGAGGGACTATGCATGGAGGCACATGTAAGTGGCACGAGCAGAAGAAGGATTCTTAAAATACCAGTGTGCCTACTTCTATCACACTGCCATCACTTCTACCTACACCAGTAGACTCAACGGGGAATTCCTTAAGAGGAGGAAAAAAAAAATCAAGCTTCACTTAAAGGTGATTCTGCACAATATGCTAGCAACTTCCTAAAGTGCCAACAATTCAGTCCCACTCAATGGTGGCCCTGAAGAACACTGAAGAAAGTAACTCCTCCCACGGACAGAACTTTGGCAGTAATATGGTTTTCCACTCTGCTTGTAAGTAGAGAGAATCTGAGAGATGGATCTACACCAAATAATGGGTAATAGATTATGGTTTGGTCATATTGTCTGGGACTTACCCATATTGTCAGGGATTGGAGGATTAGTGATAAAGAAATATGGAGAAGTATGTAAATTGGTATTTTACAATGGGCTAAGACTGTGACTTTGTGAGTAGTTACTAAAAGACACATCTTTACAGAAAATGTTGTCAATAATCCAGTGGACAAGATGACAAGTCATGCAGATGATAGTCTCCTTCCCTAGTCTCTACAACATTTTCTCAATGAGCTCATGGATAATGTGTTCATAGTAGCAAGGATGATGATTCTCTATAGTCTCACCTTGCCAAGCTTAGTTCACGACCACTCTTGTTCAGTTACTTCTCAAGTTATCTGTTACTGTATAACAGTCAACATCAAAACCAAGTGGCTAAAAATACAAATAATTTAGTTAGCTCACAAATTTGCAGTTTGGGCATGAATTTAGATAGAAGCCTCCTCTCTGTTTCAGTTAGTATCAGTGGAGACAGCTCAAAATGGGCACTGGCGGATCAAATTCCAATATGCCACATTCATGGCTGGCAATTGCAGCTGACTATTGGCTGGGAGCTCAGCTGTGGCTGAAGTTCAGAGGCTTCAGTTTCTATCCATGTGAGCCTCACCATGGACTGCTTGGCTTCCTCATAGCATGATTATTGGATTCCAAAAGTCAGCATCCCAAGAAAAGGCCTTCTTTTTGACCCAGCCTTGGAAATGCACACAGTATCATCTCTGCCCTACTCTATTGGCAGTCAGTCAAAAAAGTCCTCCCAGTATCAGTGTGAGGGTACACAGACTACATTTCTTGATGGAGAAGTGGCAAGTCATTTTTATGAAGTCTGATTATTGTACAATATTATATAAGTTAAGGCATACAATATAGTGATTCATAATTTTTATTTTTTTTATTTTTCATAATTTTTAAAGGTTTTACTTCACTTATAGTTATAAAATACTGGCTATATGGTCCATATTGTACAATATATTCTTGTAGTTTATTTTATTCATAATAGTTTCTACCTCTTACTCCTCTACCACTATATCGTCCCTCTCCCCTTCCCTCTTCTGACTAGTAACCACTAATTTGTCCTCTATATCTGTGTCTGCTTTTTTGTTATATTCACTAGTTTGTTGTATTTTTTAGATTCCACATATAAATGGTATCATACAATATTTGTCTTTCTCTGTATGACTTATTTCACTTAGCATAATGCCCTTCAAGTCCATCCACGTTGCTGCAAATGGCAAAAATTCATCATTTTTTATGGCTGAGTAGTATTCCAGAGTGAGAGTGTGTGTGTGTGTGTGTGTGTGTGTGTGTGTGTGTACCACATCTTTATCCATTCATCTGTTGATAGACACTTAGGTTGCTTCCATATCTTGGCAAATTGTAAATAATGCTGCTATGAACATTGGGGTTCCCATATCCTTTTGAATTAGTGTTTTTGTTTTTTTTTCAGATATAAACTACGAGTGGAATTGCTGGGTTATATGGTAGTTCTATTTTTAGTTTTCTCAGGAATCTCCATACTGTTTTCCACAGTGGCTGCACCAATTTACATTCCCATCAACAGTGTACAAGGGTTCCCTTTTCTCCACATCCTGGCCAACATTTGTTGTTCGTGTTCTTTTTGATGATAGCCATTCTGACAAGTGTGAGGTGATCACTGAGGTTTTGATTTGCATTTCCCTAGTTATTAGTATTGTTGATCATCTTTTCAGGATTCTGCCCATTTTTTAATTGAGTTCTTTGCTTTTTGATGTTGAGTTGTTATGAGCTGTTTATATATGTTGGATATTAATCCCTTATTAGTCATATCATTTGCAAATATTTTCTCCCATTCAAGTAGGTTGTCTTCTTGTTTTTGTCAATGGTTTCCTTTGCTGTGCAAAAGCTTTTAGTTTAATTAGGTCCCATTTGTTTATTTTTTGC
The DNA here is from genome assembly GCF_030028045.1 of Hippopotamus amphibius kiboko. Classification (NCBI taxonomy): domain Eukaryota; kingdom Metazoa; phylum Chordata; class Mammalia; order Artiodactyla; family Hippopotamidae; genus Hippopotamus; species Hippopotamus amphibius. The sequence goes on from NC_080203.1 coordinate 29,975,010, forward strand.
TTTTATTTCATTTTCTTTAGAAGATGGACCCCAAAAAAACATTGCTACAATTTATGTCAAAGGGTGTTCTGCCTATGTTTTCCTCTAGGAGTTTTATGGTTTCTGCTCTTACATTTAGGTCTTTAATCCATTTTGAGTTTATTTTTCTATATGTTGCTAGAGAATGTCCCAATTTCGTTCTTTTACATGTAGTTGTTCAGTTTTCCCAGCATTGCCAGTTGAAGATACTGTCTTTTCTCCACTGTATATTTTTGCCTCCTTTGTTGTAGATTAATTGTGTGGGTTTATCTCTGGGCTCTCTATCCTGTTCCATTGAGCTATGTGTCTGTTTTTGTGCCAGTACCATACTGTATTGATGACTGTAGCTTCATAATATAACTCAAAATGAGGAAGAGCGATGCCTCCAGCATTGTGCTTTCTCAAGATTGCTTTGGCAATTGGAATTTTGATAGGGATTCCACTGAATCTATAGATGGTTTTGGATAGCAGAAATTAATGTGAACATGTGCTATTCTTAGTTGCCTAACACCCTCTTACATAGTTTTCCACATCACAAGTCCTACTTTCCCAAGGTAGTATACTAGAAATTCTCTTTCTCAGTCTTCTGTGCAGCTAATGTAAAAGCATATGAACTAAGTTCTAAAGAGAAACACACCAATGCAAGATTTGTAATGAACAATGTGTGAAAACCTGCTCTGGCTGGGCATCCATTTTTCTGCCTTGGATGGTAGCACAGATGGTCACACTAGAAGTTTGTTTTTTTTTTCTTTTTAAGTCACTAAAGCTTTGCAATGTGATTCTTGCCATTTTTTTTTTCTATTTACAATGGTCTCTTGTTTTAACATTATTGGTGCTGTTGTTTTATCATACACTAGTGGGTTTTTTTTGGTTGGGGGGGTTGGTTTTTTGTTTGTTTGTTTTTTTTTAATTTTGTTTTCCCCATCTAGTGTGAGATGGTTAATGATTTTGTATTTCATTTTTTTCCATACTGCCATTCTCTTAATGTTCTCAAGCTTTAAATAAACATAACTATCACTTTCTGGAGCAAGGGTTGCTAAACCATGGCCTATGGGTCAAGTTAAAATCCAGATCACCATATTTTTAATGCCCATGCATATTTTTAAATGACATGTAAGTATTTTATATAGATGCCTATGTAATATACTTGATTGACTTTTGACCTCCCAAGCCCCAAATATTTGCTATCTGTTTAAGAAAAAGTTTGCCTACCTATGGCCTATAGTTAATCATTATCCATATCCTCCCACTAAATAAAACAAAAACTTTGGCTCACTTTTTCTTCTTTCTTTCTTTTAACTCATTAAACAAATGTGTATGGAGCACCAACTATGTGCCATGAAACATTCTGGATGTTGGGAGTTGTTCATTTTAAAATCTGGGATTTTAATTCCAGAGGGCTATTAATTTTATTTTACTTTATGATTTACCCCATATTTAGAGTAAATAACTTCTTTCATTGGTATCACTGATAATTTCTACATCATGTAACATCATCTTTTATGGATTTATTTTTCATTTTGCTGGCATTCATTCTTGGGAACTTTTTCAGAGAGAGTGTATAGGAGGAAAATGTTCTAATTCCTTACATATTTCAAATATGTTTGTATCCCTGTGTCCTCAAATGGTTGTGCTGAGTATATTTCTCTTTCTTTCACAGATAGTCATAATTTTCCCTCTGTGAAGCTTTTAGGATATTCTTTTCACTCTTGGAGTTCCAAAAATTTACCAACATGTGTTTAAATGAGTATATGTTTAAACAATTTTTCCCTTGCAATAGAACCTTTTAATCTGCATATTTTTGTCCTTTTATAGTAACAAAAATTTTATTCTATTATCAGTTGGATTATTTCTTTTATCCCATTTTCTCTGTTCTCATTTCCTGAAACTATTAGATAGATATTGGGACTTCTGGATGAACTTCTATATGCTTCTAAAATTTTTCTCTTTTCTATTTCTTTGCCTTGGAATAAAATAAAACATGAGATATACATGATCCCTGTCCTCATGGAACTTATATCTGGTCACTATAAAGAAAAAACAAATACAACACAGTGATGTTTACACTGTAACTTATCTCCTTCTATGGTTTGTGGCAACATAATGCCAACTTCTTCCTCTGTCTTCACATGGCTTTTTCCTGTCTCTGTGTATTCTTTTCAGTATCGTATATAGATGCTTCTCACTGGACTAAGGGCTCATCTTCATTCAAGATGATCTCATCTCTAGATCCTTACCTTAACTACATCTGCAAAGAATATTATTCCACATAAGGTCACTTTCTGAAGTTCCAGGTGAACAAATCATTTGGAGGAGAGGGGCACAATTCTACCAACTACAAATAGTGATTCTTTAAAACATGTGTTTCCATACTGTAATACTCTGACATTTGCAAAAGAAACATTTGCTTCCTAGATTGTTTAAAAATTTGATTTAGCTGTGAGTGGGAAAACAAATCCCACATCACTGACACTTTCAAACTGATTCCACACCTACTCAGCTTTAGAGAGGCTGGGAAGGCATACGGTCAAGTTGACTCTCTCCAAGGTCATAAATGAAACAATATTTATTCTCTAAGAGGAAATATACCTACCTTTATTAGCCCAAGATGCTTCCATCTACATGACCCTAGATAAGAGGACAAAGCAGCTATGTCCTCGCATTCTTTCAGAAATACTGGATATGAATATCACTCTATGTATCAGCACTGAGCTTTGATACCCTCTAAATGCTGTAGTTATGCCGACTGGTGGATAAGACAGACTACAATTGCATTCTATATTTTGCATTTATCATAAAGGTCTTTTATCCTCAAGTTTCCACTTCCCCAAGCCTCTTGAAATTAGTAGCACTAAAAGGACACTCTAAAGCACAGCTAATTCCTCTGCTTTATATTCTCACATTTAATCTCACTCAGGCTGGTAGTAGAAGGTGAAGTTTTTAAAAACACAAAAATAAAAATCAGAAACAGTCAACTTATCACACCAGACTCCTAGATCTAACACCAATATTTCCTGAAGAGCCTAAAACATTTATACTTGGCTTTTGTTTGCTTATAACTCCCCTCCTCTGCCTTAATTACCAAAAATTGAAAACAACATTTCTGTTGCACATTGTCTCAAATTCAATAGATGCACAAACGGTGAAGTCTGAAATCAAGAGTCATAGATGAGGAATTTTGATATAATTGAATGTGCAGCATTTCATCTCAAGAAAATGGCTTTACTTTAACATACATAAATTTAATAGCACAGGGTACTTTGAATTGCAAAAAGCAATCATAGTAAGTATATGCAAAATTAGTTACATTTTGTCAACATACAGTAACTTTTTCCATTCAAGAGAGATTTTTTCGTTTATTTCTTGATCTATGTGATATAATTTACATTCAAGAAAGCTTATTCCAGTGCAGAGTCAATGCCTTGGAATAAGCTTGGGCTTGGCTATGTAACACCCACCATCCAGCAAACGAGAAAGTGCTATGTTCAAAAAAGTGGTAAAAGGAAGTTATGAGAGAAAGGGCAAACCACATAAAGAAATACAAAATGGTTTACATGTTTTGGAAAGCAGGATAGGTAGCTACACACACACAGAGATGAAAAAAATGAAATCAAAAGAGGATTAACCAGTACATAGCAGGTTTCTTCCCCAAAGCAGGCTGACTTAATATCTAGGAAACTGGGGCAATACATATAGTATTGAGTTTCTACACACAAGCTGAGGCTCACTTATTTGACCATATTTTGAAATCACTCATTAGATCCCCTGGCAAGTGTTTAATTTAGTTCAAGGTAAGCCCAATTATAGCAGGCCTTTTAGTATATATAACTTTTGTAATGTTAGGGATCAGACTTAATTACCAACGATAACGCTTTCAAAAATAAGTACTTTTTTGGTATTAAGCTGCATGAGCTGCTTGTATATTTTGGAGGTTAATCCTGTGTCCGTTGTTTCATTGGCAACTATTTTTTCCCATTCTGAGGATTGCCTTCTTGTCTTGTTAATGGTTTCTTTCGCTGTGCAAAAGCTTGTAAGTTTCATTAGGTCCCATTTGTTTATTCTTGATTTTATTTCCATGATTCTAGGAGGTGGGTCAAAGAGGACCTTGCTTTGATGGATGTCATAGAGTGTTCTGCCTATGTTTTCCTCTAGGAGGTTTATAGTGTCTGGCCTTACATGTAGGTCTTTAATTCATTTGGAGTTTATTTTTGTATATGGTGTTAGGAAGTGTGCTAATTTCATTCTTTTACATGTAGCTGTCCCATTTTCCCAGCACCACTTATTGAAGAGGCTGTCATTTTTCCATTGTATATTCTTGCCTCCTTTGTCAAAGATAAGGTGCCCATATGTGTTTGGGCTTACCTCTGAGTTCTCTATACTATTCCATTGACCTTCCTTTCTATTTTTGTGCCAGTACCATACTGTCTTGATCACTGTGGCCTTGTAGTATAGTTTGAAGTCAGGAGGCCTCATTCCACCAACTCCATCTTTCCTTCTCAAGATTGCTTTGGCTATTCGGGGTCTTTTGTGTTTCCATACAAATCGTAAGATGTCTTGCTCTAGTTCTGTGAAAAATGTCATTGGTAATTTGATTGGGATTGCATTGAATCTGTAAATTGCTTTGGGTAGTACAGTCACTTCCACAATGTTGATTCTTCCAATGCAAGAACATGGTAAGTCCCTCCATTTGATTGTGTCATCTTTGATTTCTTTCATCAATGTCTTAAAGTTTTCTGCATACAGATCTTTTGCCTCCTGAGGCAGGTTTCTTCCTAGGTATTTTATTCTTTTTGTTGCAATGGTAAATGGGAGAGTTTCCTTCATTTCTCTTTCTGCTCTTCCGTTGTTAGTGTATAGGAATGCAAGAGATTTCTGTGCATTAATTTTGTATCCTGCTACTTTACTAAATTCATCAATTAGTGCTAGCAGTTTTCTGGTAGAATCTTTAGGGTTTTCTATGTATAAGATCATGTCATCTGCAAAGAGTGACAATTTTACTTCTTCTTTTCCAATTTGGATTCCTTTTATTTCTTTTTCTTCTCTGATTGTTGTGGCTAAAACTTCCAAAACTATGTGCAGCTTAATACCAAAAAAACAAATAACCCAATCCACAAATGGGCAGAAGACCTAAATAGACATTTCTCCAAAGAAGACATACAGATGGCCAACAAACACATGAAAAGATGTTCAACATCACTAATCATCAGAGAAATGCAAATCAAAGCCACAATGAGGTATCACCTCACACCAGTCAGCATGGCCATCATCACAAAATCTGGAAACAGCAAATGTTGGAGAGGGTGTGGAGAAAAGGGAACTCTCCTGCACTGTTGGCGGGAATGTAGGTTGGTACAGCCACTATGGAAAACAGTTGGGAGGTTCCTTAAAAAACTAAAAATAGAACTAACATATGATCCAGTAATCCCACTCCTGGGCATATACCCAGAGAAAACCATAACCCAAAATGAAATATGTACCATAATGTTTATTGCAGCAGTATTTACAATAGCCAGGACATGGAACCAACCTAAATGCCCATCAACAAATGAATGGATAAAGAAATGTGGCATATATATACAATGGAATATTACTCAGCTATAAAAAGGAATGAGATGGAGCTATATATAATGAGATGGATAGACCTAGAGTCTGTCACACAGAGTGACGTAAGTCAGAAAGAGAAAGACAAATATTGCATGCTAACTCATATATACAGAATCTAAAAATGGTACTGATGAACTCAATGACAAGACAAGAATAAGGATGCAGATGCACAGAATGGACTGGAGATCTTGAGGTTTGGGGGGGCGGGGGGTGAAGGGGAAGCTGAGACGAAGTGAGAGAGTAGCATAGACATATATATACTACCAACTGTAAAATAGATAGCCAGTGGGAAGTTGCTGTATAACAAGGGGAGTTCAGCTTGATGATGGATGATGCCTTGGAGGACTGGGATGGGGAGGGTGGGGGGGAGTCGAGGGAGGGAGGGGATATGGGGATATGTGTATAAATACAGATGATTGACCTTGGTCTACCTCAAAAACTGGTACGAGTTTGTAAAGCAATTATATTCCAATTAAAAAAATAAGTACTTTTACACTCCTATTATATAATACTGGTCACAAGTAATACAAAAGAATTTCAAACTAAAGCCCAAACATATCCATGACCTATATTTCTCCTTTCCTCCTAGACCAATTCCAAAACAGAATTCTTGTTTGAAGGACCAAGAATTATTCTCAAATTTAACATTCCTAGATGTTCATAAAATAGATTTTTCTTTAATATTCCAAATTACTCTTATCTCAACATAGGTAAAGAAATCTGAATTCTAAAATCACATTGCTCTGATTATCATCATACATTGCCCTTAGTTCTAATTCCATTTCAAGTTGAACTTATGAGGTGTTACACCTCAAACCATACATGCTACATACCACTCTGGCATCTGTTCATTTCAACTTATAGAAATGATAAGGACAAAAGTGCATGGTGACTACCCAATAAAAGATCATAGCACATGGTTTTTTGGGGTTTTTTTTTGTTGTTTAGTTTTGTTTATGATATCCCCTTGCCTAAATAAAGAAAGAAAAGATGAAGAAAATAAGTTTCAACTACGTGTAGGGGATGCAGGAACTCCAAAAATAGGTCATAGCAGAAATAAATATTTCAAAACACTTTTGTCCAAATATCTTAGTCACTTTGGCATAGTCTCAAATGAATATCACTTTGCATGTGCATAATTTTCAAAGTGTAATTAACTACACTGTATAATGGAGCCTTCCAACAAAGCTTGTGATAGGTAGGAGATATCAGGAAGACCTGAGCTGCCTCCTGCAAGTTTTTATAAGCAAGGCCATATTCCATTGTTCTCATTACATTTCAGTCACAACCATTTTTGTCATGTTTACACAGAGTTAATTATAGGTTGTTCTTAAATAAATTATCTTGATGGAAGGTGCGGCTATCTGGCTTGCCCATTCATCCTACAAGATATACATGACAGAGAGCCAGGCACAAATATAAATATCCGAATTCCCCTGGACTATCTATTATGACCAGAGCTGGTAAAATAATTTTAAAACATTTTTCCCCTTTCAGGTTTGTTACTGTAGAACTCAATATAAAACACAAGGAGAAGATATTGATTAGGCTCCTGGGAGAATTACACTGAGTGTAGACACTCTAGGTGTACAAATGAGAGAATTCATTTCACCGCATCCCAAACTCCAAAGGCAATTTCATCACTATTATTTTCCAAACAATTTATGTTTCTCTGTCAAGGCAGTCCCAGGGAATATTTGGTCAGTTACAACTGACCCTTTATAGCACAGGCTATGAAACTCCTAAAAATTGGTCAGAAATAAAGATTGCATTCAAATGCTGAGAAGCACTGACTCTTTACTGAGGAATGGCATTGGCAAACACAACATCCTCTTCCCTGTCTCTGAAACATGGGTTTCAGCTCTGATGCCACTTTTTTCCCTGGGAAGCCTTTCCAGACCTTCTCATCCCTCTTCTCTGTGATAGGGACCTCTCCACTGACTTCCCAGGCTATCGTCTGTTTTTTTCTGTAGTAGCAATTCTTTATTTTTAGTTGTAGAAATAGCTCCCAAGATATTATAAGTTCTGCATGAAGGTAGCTATGGTTGTCTCATTTATAATTGCACTGGTCTTTATCAAAGGAATGGATGAACAAATGACTGAATGAGTATGCCTGATGTTCAACACTTTTAAGAAAGTAGCTTCATTATTTTTCTATCTGGGAGCCCTGTTGAAACCAATATTATGTGCTAGACATGAAGCATTATTCAGAGGTGGCTAAATAATGGAACTGGCATTTACTGAGTACTACCTATGTACCAAGCACTGTGTAAGTCCCTTTACAGATGAAATTTAATTTATCCCAATCCTCACACCACCCTTTACTAGGTAATTAATATTATTATTTTACAGATGGAAAATAAACTAGGAAATACAAGTTTCGTATATTTCATCTGGTTCTGTAATTCACTTAGTATTTTTCTACTGTGTACAATGAGAATGGAAAAAACTGGGTTCAGTTATCTTCAAAAAATGGGGATGGGCACATTAGGAAAAGAATGCATCAACATGGGACTTCCCTGGTGGTGCAGTGGTTAAGAATCCACCTGTCAGTGCAGGGGACACGGGTTCGATCCCTGGGCTGGGAAGAACCTACATGCCACAGAGCAACTAAGGCCATGCGCCACAACTACTGAGCCTGCACTCTAGAGCCCACGAGCTGCAACTACTGAGCCCACGTGCCGCAACTACTGAGCCCACATGCCGCAACTACTGAAGCCCATGCACCTACAGCCCATGCTCCACAACAAAAGAAGCCACCACAAGAAGTCAACGAAAACCCAACGCAGGCAATATTAAAGAAAATTATAAAAAAAAAGAATGCATCAATATAATAATAGTGCCAAGCATCCTGTTAAGCACCTTAGATGTATTACTTCCATGCAGTCCTCAAAGTGGCCATGAGAAACACTTTTGCCACCCCGCCCAAAGAAACTCCATATCAATTAGCAATTCCAAGCATCTTTTAATCTTATTCTGTGACAAGTCATTGGGCCATAATTAACCCTGAAATCAAATGGCTTTGTAACATTTATGGTAGAGATTGACAAGAATAATATTGGAATAAATATTTTCTATACCCTACTACTCTACAGTCACCTGCTCTGGGATGCCTCATATGTCTCTTGTTACTCTCCCAGAGAAAGAATAATTATGGGACAATAAATACATATTCTAATGCATACTTAAACAACTCCTAGTATAACACAAACTGCTGGGCCAACTATTCGGATGTAGCATAGTATCTTAGTGGAAGAGTGAGAAATGCTTTTATCCTTTCTCAAATCATGGCCCATGTTTTCTCAATACACAAGGATATAACCAGCTCTCTTATTTTACTGACAGACAACAGAATACCAGAGAAGAAAGTTTTCATGATGAAAGTTCAGGGCAGGGACAGTGAAGAGGGGGATATACTGAAGAATCCATCCAAAACATAGAGCACTGCATAAAAAAGGAGAAGACCTCTGGGCAAGTGAGGAGCAAGTCATGGGCACCGGACATATGAAAAAGTGAAAAGTAAAGGAGTAGTGCGAGAATACCAAAAGGAAGCTTTGTTGACTTGACAATTGTCCTACAGCTAGCACTAGACAGAACTACCAATTAGGAAAACGAACTTCCCTTCACTCTATTGATAAATGTGGTCCACAAACTACATTTTAAGAAACACTGATCTAGAGGGTCTCATCTAAGAAAAGTCATGTTCTTATTTTTTTCTCCTGCCTCCATTTAATTGGGGTAAACAAGATTGATACTCTGTTGCAGTTAAATGAGTACTACTTACTGCTTATCACACACTTGTAAACCACAAAAGCACACAAATAGTAGAATAGAACCTGTTAGGGAATTGCTTATTCATCAAATGGAGTCCATTTTCTCAATGTTATTACTGCCAGCCCTGCTTAGTTTATAACCACAGTCCTTGGGACAATATTGATAAATTTGCTTCAATATTTTCGCTGTAACATTACACGCTTCCCCAAACTCTCAAAGTACAGAGAATCTTTGAAAGAAAAATAGGCCTACAGTTATGAAATTCTGGCAATAGACCATTAAAAGAAAAGAGAGTAACAAGTTTTTCATTAGCTAAAATCAATAACATATGCCACTGCAACTTGCCATCATTGCAAAAACACATTGCATTCCAATCAGATAGAGTACAAAAAGTTGTGAGTGCTACAAAGTCACAGAGGTAACCAAAATTAGGGCAGTAAACTAGTCAGTGGTATGAAATCAATAAAATCATTGAGCTCCATATCCTATGTAGAAGTCTTTAAACCAAAAGTATGCTATACGAGAACGTGTAACACAAATTAATAATGATCACTCTTAACCTGACAATAGAAGTTGTGAAATGTATTGTTTGTTGTTCGATACCCATCAAAATTAATGAATCATGTTTATTTCAGAGAAAACAATTACAAGAGTTTGTGCTTTTCCAGCACAGAAGTCTCTCTGTAATAGACCATCCTGAGAGATCATAGATACAGCTCTACCTGGAACCTGCTTTTGCTATACAATCCCCTTTCCAAAGAGTCTTCTCCTCCCTCTGAAAAGCAAGTGCTGAAAGTCATTCCAAAGGAAAAAAAAACACAAAACCTCAATTTGCAGAGAGGTTTTGAAAATGGTGTAAAAGTAAGCTTGGATACAGGTAAAAAAAAAAAAAGTACTACAGACCATTTTCCATTGTCTCATTCCCCTGAAGTGCTTTCCTAAAGTAAAATATCTGGTTTCAGGGATCTTACCTCTTAGTGACATCTGCTATTACTACATCTCAAAAATAATTAGCATCACTTATTATACTAGTTATAATATTTTGAGAAGTTAGCATGTATGAGACATCATGCTAGTTGATTTAGATTTGTTATTTCATTAATCCCCCAATACTTCCATATTGTAGACATTAGTCACTTTTCAGATCAGGAAACCAAGATTTACAGAGGCTAAATAAATTCAGCAAGGTTATACAATAACAGAGTTATTATAAAGATATGTGTATATACATATACATATGTGTATATATATACAAGCCAAGGAGTGCTCCCAGCACTCACCTCTTGGATACTGGGGTACAGAATGAATGAGTTTTATAGTAGGGGAATCTATTGATTCCAAGTAAAGCCATCCATATGGCTGCATGCTTATTGCTATGAATAGAACAGATAAACAGAAAGAAATTAGGGACTCAATCTAAAATGTGAGTATGGTTTAGTTTCCTTTTGGTTTAAATAATATTTTCATTCTCTACTATTCCTTAATTCTAATACTTTTCAAAAGCATGTATGTCCGGCTACAGTCAGGGCTGTTTCAACTGGATTTTGTTTATTGTTTGTTTTTCTTCTTAAAATGTTTTAAATTTTTATACAACAGTTAATGCAGTATTTCAAAACACTTTAGCGGTCTGTAAATTAACCAGGTTCTTAGTTTAGTTTGCTTTCAATCCAAATCCATATTATCAGTTTTATACATTTGTGATTATTGCGCAGGACCAGGATTAGGTTGAAGTGAGTGAGGTGCCTAGGGTACAAAATTTACGGAGGCACACACTGAAGAAGGCATAGCTCCGAGAATGAGTGTCCTCTTCAACTTTGTGCCCCAGGCACCTCACTCACCTCACCCTAGTCCTGGTCCTGCAAGTAAGTAAGTCGTTTAAGATCCCTGGTGACTCTTGGTGACTGACAAATGATGCGATCCCACCTTTTTTTTTTTTTAAACAATCCAATAAGCACCATACTTGCAGATATTTCTACTAACTCACCAAAGGTAAAAATGTGCTTTGAATATTGAAATAGCAAAGACAGAACTTCAGGAAGACATTCATATTGTGTTTACTTATCTTGAAATCTAAAAGAAGGCTGGTGCAGGAACTCTAGTAAGTGTTCAGCTGTCTTTGAAACAGAGGTTTTCTTCCCCTCACATGACAACCAATAAATGTTTGTTGAAAAAAAGGTACAAGCTTAAATTCATGAACAATTAATACCATGTTCCTACCAACTGAAGTAAGTAACTAGCTCAAACTGGTTTCAGGGCGGTCCCAGGAGATAAACAGTCTCCAATATAATAACATCAGCTGAAATTGATAGTATTTAGCAATTTCTCCTTCTCAGAGCAGAATTAAATCACAAGGTAGGGAGAGAATCAAGATGGCGGTGTAGGAGGACGTGCGCTCACTCCCTCTTGCAAGAGGACCGGAATAAAAACTAACTGCTGAACAACCATCGACAGAAAGACACTGGAACTCACCAAAAAAAAACCACCCCACGTGCAGAGACAAAGGAGAAGCTGCAATGAGATGGTAGGAGGGGTGCAATCGCGTTAAAATCAAATCCCATAAATGCTGGGTGAGTGACTCACAAGCTGGAGAACAGTTATACTGCAGAAGTCCTGAGGGTTCTGAGCCCCATGTCAGGCTTCCTAACCTGGGGGTCCAGCAACGGGAAGAGGAGACCCCAGAGAATCAGACTTTGAAAGCCAACGGGATTTGATTGCAGGACCTCCACAGGACTGGGGGAAACGGAGACTCCACTCTTGCAGGACACACAAAAAAGTGTGCTCACCAGGACCCAGGGGGAAGGAGCAGTGACCCCATAGGAGACTGAACCAGACCTACCTGCAGGTGTTGGAGGGTTGCCTGCAGAGGTGGGGGGCCGCTGTGGCTCACTGAGGAGACAGGGGCACTGGCAGCAGGGGTTCTGAGAAGTGCTCATTGGCGTGAGCCCTTCCAGAGTCCACCATTAGCTACACCAAAGAGCCTGTAAGCTCCAGTGCTGGGTCACCTCAGGCCAAAGGAACAGCAGGGTGGGAACACAGCCCCACCCACTGGCAGACAAGCAGATTAAAGTGTCACCAAGCTCCACCCACCAAATCGGATTAAAGTTTTACTGAGCTCCACCCACCCAGCCCAACCCACCATCAGTCCCTCCCATCAGGAAGCACCCACCAGCCTCCTAGACAGCTTCCTCCACAAGAGGGCAGACAGCAGAATCAAGCAGTAACAGCAGTATTTCATCTTGTGGAACTGAAAATCACAGCCACAGAAAGACAGAGAAAATGAAAAGGCAAAAGACTTTGTACCAGATGAAGGCACAAGATAAAACACCAGAAAAACAACTAAATAAAGAGGAGATAGGCACTCTTCTGGAAAAAGAATTCAGAACAATGATGGTGAAGATGATCCAGGACTTTGAAAAAAGACTGGATGCAAAGATCAAAAAGTTGCAAGAAAAGTTTACCAAAGACCTAGAAGAATTAAAGAGCAAACACACAGAGATATGCAACACAATAACTGAAATGAAAAATACACTAGAAGGAACCAATAGCAGATTAACTGAGGCAGAAGCGCGAATAAGTGACCTGGAAGACAGAATGGTGATAATCACTGATGCAGAAAAGAAAAAAGAAAAAAGAATGAAAAGAAATGAAGACAGCCTAAGAGACCTCTGGGACAATGTTAAACACACCAACAGTCGCATTATAAGGGTCCCAGAAGGAGAAAGGAGAGAGAAAGGACCGGAGAAAATACTGGAAGAGATTATAGTTGAAAACTTCCCTAACATGGGAAAGGAAATAGCTACCCAAGTCCAGGAAGCACAGAGAGTCCCAGGCAGGATAAACCCAAGGAGAAACACACCAAGACATATAGTAGTCAAACTGACAAAAATTAAAGACAGAGAAATGTTATTAAAAGTAACAAGGGAAAAATGACAAATAACATACAAGGGAACTCCCATAAGGTTAACAGCTGATTTCTCAGCAGAAACTCTGCAAGCCAGAAGGGAGTGGCACAATATATTTAAAGTGATGAAAGGGAAGAACCTACAACCAAGAATACTCTACCCACCAAGGATCTCATTCAGATTCGACGGAGAAATCAAAAGCTTTCCAGACAAGCAACAGCTAAGAGAATTCAGCACCACCAAACCAGCACTACAACAAATGCTAAAGGAACTTCTCTAAGCGGGAAACATAAGAGAAGAAAAGGACCTACAGAAACAACAAGAAAACAGTTAAGAAAACGGTAATAGGAACATACATATCGATAATTACCTTTAATGTAAATGGAATAAATGCACCAACCAAAAGACACAGACTGGCTGAATGGATACAAAAACAAGACCCATATATGTGCTGTCTCCAAGAGACCCAATTCAGGCCTAGGGACACATACAGACTGAAAGTGAGGGGATGGAAAAAGATAATCCATGCAAATGGAAATCAAAAGAAAGCTGGAGTAGTGATACTCATATCAGATAAAAAAGACTTTAAAATAAAAAATGTTATAAGAGACAAGAAAGGACACTACATAAAGATCAAGGGATCCATCGAAGAAGAGGAGATAACAATTATAAATATATATGCACCCAATATAGGAGCACCTCAATACATAAGGCAAATGATAACAACTATGAAAGAGGAAATCGACAGGAACACAATCATAGTGGGGGACTTTAACACCCCACTTACACCAATGGACTTTAACACCCCACTTACACCAATGGACAGATCATCCACACAGAAAATTAATAAGGAAACACAAGCTGTAAATGACACAATAAATTAGCTGGATTTAATAGATATCTATAGGACATTACATCCAAAAACAGCAGATTACACATTCTTCTCAAGTGCACATGGAACATTCTCCACGATAGATCACATTTTGGGTCATAAATCAAGCCTTGGTAAATTCATGAAAATTGAAATTGTATCAAGCATCTTTTCTGACCACAATGCTATGAGATTAGAAATCAATTACAGGAAAAAACTGTAAAAAAAAAAAAAACACATTTGGAGGCTAAACAATACACTACTAAATAACCAAGAGATCACTGAAGAAATCAAAGAGGAAATCAAAAAATACCTAGAGACAAATGACAATGAAACACAATGATCCAAAACCTATGGGATGCAGCAAAGGCACTTCTAAGACGGAAGTTTATAGCAATACAATCCTACCTCAAGAGACAGGAAAAATCCCAAATAAAGAATCTAACCTTACACCTAAAGAAACTAGAGAAAAGAGAGCAAACAAAACCCAAAGTTAGTAGATGGAAAGAAATCAAAAAGATCAGAGCAGAAATAAAGGAAAAAGAGACAAAGAAAACAATAGCAAAAATCAAGAAAACTAAAAGCTGGTTCTTTGAGAAGATAAATAAAATTGATAAACCTCTAGCAAGACTCATCAAGGAAAAGAGGGAGAGGACTCAAATCATTAAAATTAGAAATGAAACAGGAGAAGTTTCAATGGACACTGCAGAAATAAAAAGCACCATAAGAGATTACTACAAGCAAATATATGCCAATAAAATGGACAACCTGGAGGAAATGGACAGATTCTTAGAAAGGTATAACCTTCCAAGACTGAATCAGGAAGACAGAGAAAATATGAACAGACCAATCACGAGTAATGAAATTGAAACTGTGATTAAAAATCTCCCAACAAACAAAAGTCCAGGACCAGATGGATTCTCAGGTGAATTTTATCAAACATTTTGAGAAGAGCTAACAGCCATCCTTCTCAAACTCTTCCAAAACATTGCAGAGGAAGGAACACTGCCAGACTCATTTTATGAAGCCACCATCACCCTGATACCAAAACCAGACAAAGATACTACAAAAAAAGAAAACTATAGACCAATATCACTGATGAGTTTAGATGCAAAAATCCTCAACAAAATACTAGCCAACAGAATCCAACAACACATTAAAAGGATCATACACCATGATCAAGTGGGGTTTATCCCTGGAATGCAAGGATTCTTCAATATACGCAAATCAATCAATGTGATACACCATATTAACAAAGTGAAGGATAAAAACCACATGATCACCTCAATAGATGCAGAAAAAGCTTTGGAAAAAATCAACACCCATTTATGATAAAAATTCTCCAGAAGGTGGGCATAGAGGGAACCTACCTCAACACAATAAAGGCCATATAGGACAAACCCACAGCAAACATCATTCTCAATGGTGAAAAACTGCAAGCATTCCCTCTAAGATCAGGAACAAGACAAGGATGTCCACTCTCACCACTACTATGCAACACAGTTTTGGAAGTCCTTGCCACAGCAATCAGAGAAGAAAAAGAAAGAAAAGGAATCCAAATTGGAAAAGAAAAAGTAAAATTGTCACTGTTTGCAGATGACATGATACCATACATAGAAAATCCTAAAGATGCCACCAGAAAACTACTGGAGTGAATCAATGAATTTGGTAACGTTGCAGGATACAAAATTAACACACAGAAATCTCTTGCATTTCTATACACCAACAATGAAAGATCAGAAAGAGAAATTAAGGAAACAATCCCATTCACCATTGCAACAAAAAGAATAAAATACCTAGGAAGAAACCTAACCAAGGAGGTCAAAGACCTGTACTCAGAAAACTATAAGACACTCATGAAAGAAATCAAAGAAGACACAAACAGATGGAGGGACATACCATGTTCCTGGATTGGAAGAATCAACATTGTGAAAATGACTATACTACCCAAAGCAACTTACAGATTCAATGCAATCCCCATCAAATCACCAAAGGCATTTTTCACAGAACTAGAACAAGAAATTTTACGATTTGTGTGGAAACGCAAAAGACCCTGAAGAGCCAAAGCAATCTTGAGAAGGAAGGATGGAGTTGGTGGAATCAGGCTTCCTGACTTCAGGCTATACTACAAGGCTACAGTGATCAAGACAGTATGGTACTGCCACAAAAACAGAAATATAGATCAATGGAACAGGATAGAAAGCCCAGAGATAAACTACAGTCAACTCATCTATGACAAAGGAGGCAAGGATATACAATGGAGAAAAGGTAGCCTCTTCAATAAGTGGTGCTGGGAAAACTGGACAGCTACATGTAAAAGAATGAAATCAGAACACTTCCTAACACCATACACAAAAATAAACTCAAAATGGATAAAAGACCTACATGTAAGGCCAGACACTATAAAACTCCTGGAGGAAAACATAGGAAGAACACTCTTCAATGTAAATAACAGCAAGATCTTTTTGGATCCACCCCCTAGAATAATGGAAATAAAAACAAAAATAAATAAGTGGGACCTAATGAAACTTCAACGCTTCTGCACAGCAAAGGAAACTAGAAGCAAGACGAAAGGACAAACCTCAGAACGGGAGAAAATATTTACAAACGAATCAACAGATGAAGGATTAATCTCCAAAATATATAAACAGTTCAACCAGCTCAATATCAAAAAAGCAAACAACCTGATCAAAAAATGGGCAGAAGACCTAAATAGGCATTTCTCCAAAGAAGACATATGGATGGCCAAGAGGCACATGAAAAGCTGCTCAACATCACTAATTATTAGAGAAATGCAAATCAAAACTACAATGAGGTATCACCTCACACCGGTTAGAATGGGCATCATCAGAAAATCGACAAACAGTAAATGCTGGAGAGGGTGTGGAGAAAAAGGAACGCTCTTGCATTGCTGGTGGGAATGTAAATGGATACAGCCACTATGGAAAACAGGATGGAGGTTGCTTGAAAAACTAAAAATGGAACTACCATATGACCCAGCAATCCCACTGCTGGGCATATACCCAGAGATCACCATCATTCAAAAAGACACATGCACTCCAATGTTCATTGAAGCACTATTTACAATAGCCAGGACATGGAAGCAACCTAAATGTCCATCAACAGATGAATGGATGAAGAAGATGTGGTACATACATACAATGGAATATTACTCAGCTGTAAAAAGCGATGAAACTGGGACATTTGTAGAGACATGGATGGACCTAAAGACTGTCATACAGAGTGAAGTGAGTCAGAAAGAGAAAAACAAATATTGTATATTAACACATATATGTGGACTATAGAAAAATGGTACAAATCAACTGGTTTGCAAGGCAGAAATAGAGACACAGATGTAGAAAACAAACATATGGACACCAAGTGGGGAAAGCGGGAAGGGTTGGGGGGGGAATGAATTGGGAGATTGGGATACCAAATTGTACACTCTAAATATATGCAGTTTATTGTAAGAAATAAAAAAATAAAAAATTAAAATATAAAAAAAATAAAGATATCAAAAAGAATAAATAAATCACAAGGAAACTGAATTACAGAGTTCCTTAGTCTGTCAGAAAAGGTTCCCACATGATCATAGTCAAGGTCAGCCGTAGTATGTTAAGTGTGCCTACAATTCATTAGTTGGTGAACCTAGTTTCCAATTCAGTTTCTTACTTTCATGAATACAGGTATCAAAACTACTTGCAAAAATCAATTTTAAAACATGAAATTATGAGATAGCATTATAAAGCATTCTTGACCTTTCTAGGATACCCATTTATGAATTTATCTGTAAAAGGCTGAGCACAGGGAGTGAAAGATTCCTTGAAATGTATCTAACCAGCTCAAAGAAATAATGCTAGTAGATACAAAATATATGTCATTAAAACAATTAAGCTCAAATATGCATCTTTTTGCACTTGGGCACATACTAGCACATGATACAGAAATTACGTACCTGAGAATTTCTAGTGTGTTTTGACTTCAAATTGGAATAAAAGGACTCAAAATTCATGTCAAGAAGAGGTCTATAGGGGGTCACTGAAGCCATTGAAATGGTGGGATAAATTTTATGGTAAAAACTATCTAGATAACTTCAGATTATAGGAAATATCATTTTAAATATGAAATCTGTTCCTTTAAATTTAGATGCTAAAAATCTGCTTAATATGTCCTTTTATCTTAACAAGTGGAGTCAAGTGAACATGATTAAAACTTTCTTTAAATTTCAAAGATTTTTCTGAATTTCACAATTACCTGAAAGTCATTTTTCACATTACTCAGATTATAGGTAGAAATGGAGATAACACAATGTTTTGAAGTGAACAGGTACCTGGCTGCAAGATACAATATATTTGTTTTTTATTTTGAGTGTGGCTCTCCTGTTAGTTTTTCCTGTTATTTTATTTCTCCTAAAACTAAAGGCAATGTCAAAATAAAAGTAGATTCAGTGCCCTAGTTAGTTGGGTTCCCATTAAAGTTTTTATGTAAATAACTTAGTGTATTCATGCTAAAATGGAATCTTAATAACCTTAATCACAACTATGTAATTGTCCCTTTTATGCTTTCTATGTGCTTCTCTAGGATATCAGAGTTACTTTCCTTTATAAAGTACTGAGTTATAACTATTAACTTTAGAACACTAGAATATTAGGGTCAGAAAATCTCCTAAAGATTGCATAGCCCAACTACCTCATTTTACAGAGGAAAATTGGGCCCACAAAGAAAAAAATTATACAAACAAGTGGGGCTAATTTCAGTGAAAGTAAAACTGACAATATGTCATGTCACTATCATGATCGTGTACTATCACATCCCACTCTCAGAAAAAACATTTAGAACACTGAAATAGACAAAAAAAATAAGGTTCATCTATCTAGATTTGGTCTCCAAGATATATGAAACCTTGAACATTTCCTCTAAGTTGTTGATTCCCTCAGAAAAACAACTTTTCCCCCAGATTTCAACACTGACACTTGAAATTTTGTCTTGGTTTTGTGGCCATGATAGCCATGTAAGAAAGCTTCTATTTCTCCTTCACATGGAGAAAAACTGTAAGTTTGATAACCTTGGTAATCTTGTATTTTCCTTTTAAATACCTGTTTAGGTTTTTAAAATTTATTTATTACAAAATAAGTGAACAGATAGTAATGAGTTCCCATACACCACCCTTCACAATTTGCCCTATTATTAACATTTTTTATTAGAGTGGTACATTTGTTATAATTAATGAACCAATACTAATAATTATTATGAACTGAGAACCTAGTTTACATTTGCATTGTTTGATTCTGCATTGTACAGTTTTATGTGTTTTGACAAATGTATAAATCAAGTGTCCACCATTACAGTATCACACAGAACAGTTTCACCTCTGTAAAAACTCTTCGGTGTGCTTCATCTTATCAAACCTCTCCTGTCCCTTTGATCTCTGGAAACCACTGATGTTTTTACTGTCCCACTAGTTGTGCCTCTTCCAGAAAGTCATATAGTTGGGATCAAACTATATGTCACTTTTTCAGAATTACTTTTTTCACTCAGTAATATGCATTTAAGATCCATCTCTGTCTTCTTATGACTTAATAGCTAATTTCTTTTTATCGCTGAATAATATTCCATTACATAAATATCATACTGTTTGCTCACCCATTCACCTGTTGAAGGACATCTTGGTTGCTTTTATTTTTGCCAATATTGAATAAAGCTGCTACAAATACACATGCACAGATTTTTGTATGAACAAAAGTTTTCAACTCAATAGCATAAATACCTCGCAGAGCAATTGCTGGATTGACTATTGACTTATAATAATGGTAAGACTATTCTTAGATGTGTAAGAAACAAACTCTCTTATAAACTGAATATATCATTCTTCATTCCCACCAGCAATGAATGAGAGAGGTGAGGAAGCTGCAGAAGAAAAGTTTTAAGATAACAGAGATTGGTTCACGAGAGAGATTGGTTCACGAGGTCTAAGGAAAGAAGCTTTCTTCATAACATAAAAGTACAAGGTGAAACAGCAAGTGCTTATGTACAAGCTGCCGCAAGTTATCCAGAATATATAGCTAGGATAATTAATGAAGGTGGGTACACTATACAACAGAATTTCAAGGTAGACAAAATAGCCTTCTATTGGAAGAAGATGCCATCTAGGACTTTCATAGCAAGAGAGGAGAAGTCAATGCCTGGCTTCAAAGCTTCAAAGGACAGGCTGACACTCTTGTTAGAGGTAATGCTGTTGGTGACTTGAAGCTGAAGCCAATGCTTATTTACCATTCTGAAAATCTTAGGGCACTTAAGAATTACGCTAATTCGACTCTGCCTATGCTCCATAAATGGAACAACAAAGCCTGGATGACAGAACATCTGCTTACAACATAGTTGACTGAATATTTTAAGCCTGCCATTGAGACCTACAGCTCAGAAAAAAAAGATTCCTTTTAAAATATTCCTGCACATGGACAATGCACCTAGTTACCAAAGAGCTCTGATGGAGATATACAATAAAATTAATGTTGTGTTCATGCCTGCTAATACAACATCTGTTCAGCAACCCATGGATCAAGGAGTCATTTTGAATTTTAAGACTTATGATTTAAGAAATATACATTTCATAAGACTATAGCTGCCATAGATAGTGATTCCTCTGTTGCATCTGGGCAAAGCCAGTTGAAACCTTCTGGAAAGGAGTCGCCATTCTAGATGCCATTAAAAACAGTCATAATTCAAGGGAAGAGGTCAAAATATCAACACTCACAGGAGTTGGGAAGAAGTTGATCCCAACCCTCATGGATGACTTTGAGGGTTTCAAGACTTCAGTGAAGGAAGTCACTGCAGATGTAGTGGAAATAGCAAGAGAACTAGAATTAGAAGCGGAGCCTGATGTGACTGAATTGCTGCAGTCTCAGGATAATACTTTAACAGAAGAGGAGTTGCTTCTTATGGATGAGCAAGGAAAGTAGTTTCTTAAGACTGAATCTCTTCTGGTGAAGATGTTGTGAAGACTGTTGAAATGGCAACAAAGGATTTAGAATATTACAGAATCTTAGTTGATAAAACAGCAATAGGGTTTGGAAGGACTGACTCCAATTTTGAAAGAAGTTCCACTCTGGGTAAAATTCTATCAAGCAGCATTGCATGCTTACAGAGAAACCATTCACAAAAGGAAGAGTCAACTGATGCAGCAAACCTCATTGTTGTCTTATTTTAAGAAATTACTACAGACACTCTAGGCTTCAGCAACCACCACCCTGGTCAGTAAGCAGTCATCAACATTGAGGCAAGACCCTCCACCAGCAATGAGATTACCACTCGCTGATGGTGGTTAGCATTTTTTAGCAATAAAACATTTTTAAATACGTATATTTTTTAGACATAATGCCATTGAACACTTAATAGACTACAATGTAGTATAAACAAACTTTTCTATGCACGGGGAAACCAAAAGTTCACGTGACCTGCTTTATTGAAGTATTCACTTCATTGTGGTGGTCTGGAACTGAAACCATAATATCTCCATGATATGCCTGTATATCTGTAATACATTTAGTATATTTTGTCATGGTCTCCATTCCAGTATGGAATCAACTGACTTCCTAAATGATTTTTTTAACTTGCATACATTAAGATTCAATTTTTGTTCTATAAAGTTCTGAGTTTTGACAATGCAATATTGTCATGTAGCCACCAACCCAATATCATACAAAACAGTTTAACTCCTCTAAAAGTTTCCTTGTGCTTCAACTATTCATATCCCTTCCACCTTGAACTCAGGGCAACTACTAATCTGTTTATTATCGCTAAAATTTTGCCTTTTGCAAAATGTCACATATAGCCTTTTCAGACAGATTTCTTTCACTTAGCAATATTCATTTAAGATTTATCCATGTCTTCGCATGGCTTGATAGCTCATTCCTTTTTACCGCTGATAGTATTCCATTATATGGCTATACCACAGTTCATTTATCCATTCACCCATTGAAGGACATCTTGGTTGCTTCCAGTATTTAATGTTTGTGAATTAAGCTGCTACAACCATACATGTGCAGGTTTTATGTGACCCTCCATTTTCATATAAGTTAAGTAAATACCTAGGAACGTGACTGATAGATCACATGGTAAGCCTATGTTTAGCTTTGTCAGAAATTGCCAAACTGTTTTCCAACATCACTTTACCATTCCTGTCAGCAATTAATGAGAGTTCCTATTGCTCCACACCCTCACCAGGCATTGGTATAGTCAGTTTGTTGTTGTTGTTGTTGTTGTTGTTGGATTTTAGTCATTCTCAAAGGTGTATAGCTGGAACACATTGCTGTTTTAATTTGCATTTCCCTAATGAGAGACAGTGTTGAACATCTTTTCATATGGTTATTTGCCATCTGTATATCCACTTTGATGAGGAGTCCGTTAAAGTCTTTGGCCTATTTTTAAAAACAGGTTGTTGTTTCCTTATTGTTGAGTTGATTATTTTGCAATGTATACAAATATCAAATCATTATGTTGAACACATGAGACTAATATAATTTTATATGTCGATAATACCTCAATTTAAAAATATATGCACTGCTATATTTAAAACAGATAACCAACAAGGACCTACTGTATAGCACAGGGAACTCTACTCAATACTCTGTAATAATCTAAATGGGAAAAGAAATTGAACAAGGATACAAGTATATGTATAACTGAATCACTTTGCTGTACACCTGAAACTAACACAACATTGTTAATCAACTATACTCCAACATAAAATAAAATTTAAAAACACAAACACAAAATGAGTTCTTTGTATATTTTTGACGTAAGTCCTTTATTAGATGTGTGGTTCACAAATATTTCCTCCTGGTTCGTGGCTTGTCTTTTCATTCTCTATTTTACTTTGCAGAGCTGATTATTTTTTTATTTTAGTAAAGTCCAATTTAACTATTTTTTTTCTTTTGTGGACTATACAGTTGGTATTGTATTAAAATCTCATCAACAAACTCAAGATCACATAGATTTTCTCATGTTATCTTCCAGAAATTTTATAGTTTTAGATTTTACATTTAAGTCTATGATACATTTGGAGTTAATGTTTTTGAGAAGTATAAGGTCTGCGTTTAGCTTCATGTTTTTTTGCCTCATTCTTGTCAGATTGTTCCAGCACTATTTGTAGAAAAATCTCCTCTTTCTCCACTAAATAACCTTTGTGTCTTTGTCAAATATCAGTTGACTGTATTTATTTGAATCTATTTCTCATCTCTCAATTCTATTATATTGATCTAAATGTTAATTTTTTTTTTACCAATACCACACTGTCTCGGTTACTTTATCTTTAAAGAAGACTTGAAATCAGGTTTTGTTAATGTTCCAAGTTTGTTCCTCTTCAGTATTTTGCTAGCTATTCTTTTTCTTTCTATATAACTTAGAGTGTCAGTTTTTCAATATCTAAGAAATAGCTTGCAGGGAGTTTGCTTGGGATTATATTAAATCTATAAAGTTGGGAATAATTGACATTAACAACAGTGAGTTTTCCAATTCATGAACATAGACTTACTTAAATCTTCTTTGATTTCTTTTATCAGTGTTTTGTAGTTTTCTACAGTCTTTATATTTTGTTAGATTTATACCCAAGTATTTCTTTATTTTTAGTTCCATTGTGAATCATTGTTTTATTAAAATTCTAATTCCAAATGTTAATTACTGGTATATAAATAAGCAATTGGCTATTAGAGAAATGCAAATCAAAACTACAATGAGGTACCACCTCATAATGGTCAGAATGGCCATCATTAAAAAGTCCACAAACAATAATGCTGGAGAGGGTGTAGAGAAAAGGGAACCCTCCTACAATGTTGATGGGAATGTAAATGGTGCAGCCACTATGGAAAACGGTATGGAAGTTCTTCAAAAAACTAAAAATAGAGTTGCCATATAATCCAGCAATCCCACTCCTGGGTGTCTATCTGGACAAAAACTATAATTAGGAAAGATACATGTGCCCCAATGTTCATAGCAGCACTATTTACAATAGCCAAGACGTGAAAACAACCTAAGTGTCCATCGACAGATGAATGGATAAAGAATATGTATACAATGTAATACTACCCAGCCATTAAACAAGAATGAAATAATGCCATTTGCAGCAACATGGATGGACCTAGACATTAGCATACTAAGTGAAGTAAATCAGAAGGAGAAAGATAAATACCATACGATATCACTTATATGTGGAATCTAAAACATGATACAAATGAACTTATCTACCAAATAGAAACAGACTTACAGACATACAGAATAGGCTTGTGGTTGCCATGAGGGAGGAGGGGTAGGGGAAGGATGGAGTGGGAGTTTGGAATTAGCAGATGCAAACTATTATATATAGAATGGATAAACAACAAGATCCTACTGTATAGCACAGGCAACTGTATTCAATATCATATAATACACCATAATGGAAAAGAATATGAAAAAGCATATATATATATATATATATATATATATATGTATATGTATCACTTTGTTGTACACCAGAAACACAACACTGTAAATCAACTATACTTCCATAAACTAAATTTAAAAAATATAAGCAATTGACTTTCATATGTTTACTCTAAATCCTGGAAATTTGCTATACTTGCTTATTAGTTCCAGGAGGTGATTTTTTTTTTTTGGTGGGGTTTTTTTTCTTTATGTGTGTGGGGGGGTTCTATTTCTTCCTTTCAATCTTTACAACTTTAAATAATCTGATTGTAACAGCTAGGATTTCCATTATGATGTCAAGTAAAAGTGACAAAGGAGAACATTTTGCCAGTCTTTAAAGAAAAGTGTCCAATGTCTCACCATTGAGCATAAAGTTAGCTGTATGTTTTTTAGGTGTTATTTATCAAGATGAGAATGTTCTCTTATTCCTAGCTTGCTAAGAGTTTTGTCATGAATGGGCTAAATGCTTTTCCTATATGAATTGATATGACTTTTCTTCTTTAGTTTGTTGATATGGTAGATTACACTAATTAATTTTTGAATGTTGAATCAGCCTTGTATATCTGGAATACATCTGGTAATGTATAATTATTTTTAGAAATTTTTACACTCAATTTGCTAATATTTTGTTGAGAATTTCTGCATCTATGTTTATGAGAAATGTTGATCTGTGGTTTTCCTGTTATGCAATATCTATACTTGGATTTGGTAATCCTGATTTCATAGAATGTGACAGGATTCTTCTCTCTACTTCTGTTCCTGAGATAGACTGTCAAAACTTGGTATCACTTTGGAGCCGGGTGAGAGGTGTGAGAGGATGCATGGGCAGATGCCACCAGTGATGAGTTTTGGGGAAAAGGAACCAGGAGCCCATGCTCCTTGAGCCTCGGCCCAGTTCCCCACAAGCCCAGCCTGACCTTTTCCTCCTGTCAGCGCCCAGTGTTGCCGCAGATGTCCTTTCTGGGTTCCCAGGCAGCCAGATTGGGGCCAGGCAGCAGTTGCCAGGTCGAGGCTTTCCGGGGATTGGTATTAGTTCTTCCTTAAATTGGCAGAATTCATCATTGAATCTATCTGGCCTTGGTACTTTCCTTTTTGGAAGGTTATTAATTATTGATTCAATTTCTTTTATAGATATAGCACTACGTATTCAGATTATCAGTTTCTCCTTGTGTGGATTTAGGTAGTTTGTTTTTCAGGTAATTGGTCCATTTAAGTAAGCTATCAAATTCGGCTATTTTTTTTTTTCCACCCTGACCATCTTCGTCTTCAACTGGTGTATTTAGACCTTCACAGTTAAAGTGATTACGGATAATAATTAGATTAATATCAACTATGTTTGTAACTATTTCCTAATAACTGCATTTTCCCTCTTTTTTCCTGCCCTTCCTGTTTTAACAGATTTTTATCTAATTGAAGTCCACTTTCAAATAACACCATACCATGTTATGTGTAGCACAGGTGCCTTCTAACAGAGTATTCCCAATCCTCCCATTTAACTATTATGACATTGCTGTCATTCATTTCACTTATCCATGTTATAATGACCCAACACATAGTTACAAAAATTGCATTAAGCAGTTGTCTTTTAGGCCAATGGAGAATAATAAAAATAAAAAAGTTTATTTTACCTTCATTTATTCCTTCACTTATGCTCTTCCTTTATTTGTGTAGATTAAAATCTACATATCTAACCAATATGTTTTTCCTTCTGAATGAAGAACTTTTAACATTTCCTTCAGGAGAGATCTGTTGCTGATGAATTCTCTCGGTTTTTATTTGTCTGATAAATTATTTCTTTCACTTTTGAATGGTAATATCTCTGAATCTACAATTCTACATTTTTTTCCTTCCAACACTGTATTTCACTCCATTCCCTTCTTGCTTACATAATTTCTGACATGTCTCCTGCACTTCTTTGACTTGTTCTTCTATAGGTAAGATGTTTTTCTGTGTCTTCTTTAAAGTTTTTTTCTTTGTTTGCTAGTTTGTTTGTTGCAGTTTGAACATATGCCCAGTTGTAGGTTTGTTTTTTTAACCTTGCTTGGTTTTTCTGAGTACACTGGATCTGTAGTTCAGTGTATGCCATTAAATTTGAAAAATGCCTGGCCGTTATTGCTTCAAATATTTCTTCTACTCAATATTTCTTCTCCTGCTATTCCAGTTATATGTATATTACAATGTTTTATATTTTCTCAGTCATTGGATGTTCTGTTCTATTAATTCATTCCTTTTTCTCTTTGCATTTCAGTTTGGGAAGTCTCTATTAATCCATCTTGAAATTCAATGATTTTTTCATTGGCCATGTCCAGCCTACTGATGAGCCCATCAATGGCATTGTTAATTTTTGTTATGTTTTATTTATAGCATTTCCTCTTGATTCTTTCTTAGAGTTTCTATCTCTCTGCTTTCATTGCCGACCTATTCTTGCATGGTATCTCTTTTTTCTATTGGAGCCCATAAGATATTATTCATATTTATTTTAAATTGTCTGTCTCATAATTACAACATCTCAATCATTTCTGAATCTGATTCTGAGGCTTTTTTTTGTCAATTCATACAATTCATATTGTGTGTTTTTTTCATATCTTTAACATCCCTTATAAATTTATGTTGAAAGCTGGAAATGTATCAGTGATATAAACTGAAGTAAATAGGCCTTTATTATTAGGGTTCATGTTCAACGGGCTAGGGATTGTGTTGTGTTTGTTTGATCTTTCTACAGGTGCCAGAGGCTTCAAATTTCTCTAATGTTCTTTTTTGTTTCCTACCTTGACTTTGTGCTTCCTTTAAGTATTCCAGTCAGAAAGAATCTGTTTCTTGCAGCAATTTCAGGTGTAATCCCCATTTATTATACTGATGCTTTGTTGGTATGATTGTAAAATATGGAGTTTTGGAGATTTCTGTATAATCTTATGATTAAATTGCCATCTTTTAGTGGCCCTGTATCTCAGGACTGTGACATTCAAAAGTGTTTCTCCATTTGTACAGCTTTTTGCCTTAGCTCCCTACTCACAGCCTAGAACCAGCATTTCCACTCTATTTTCTTGAATCCTTGAAACCTGTTGACTATCTTTTAAAGCCTCAGGTGAGACAGGAAGGCTAGATGGAGCTGGAATCAAAGGAATTCCCTTCATCCAACTGGGAAAAAGCTCTGATACAGTCTTTGATCCTGGAGAGTAGGATTTTGTTATGGAGAAGGATCTTGGTATATTTCACAATTACCATTCTTCCCTCACTTTTCCAGAGCCCCAAAGGGGTCCTTCCTGGATACACCACCATGAGAACCTGGTGGGATTTCTTTAGGTAAAGCCCATGAAAGTATGGAGGGCTCCCTTAAGACTAAAGCCCTTAGGGATTTGTTACTCTCATGAAAATTAACACACAACCTCTAGAAAGTCATCAAAGTGATCACTTTAGCGTTCCTACTAATTTATGGTTCAGTGGCTTATGCTCCAAATAAAACAGACTTGACTGTGATTCTCTGGATACACCTGTCTCTCTAGATTTTGGGGTGTTTCTTCCTCTGCAACCTCAGTTCTACAATTAATCCAAGTCACAGATTTTCAGTTTGTGCAACTTTTTCTTATATTTAATTTTGAAATGTTGGTTTTTAAACTCTACATATTAGAGCTAAAACTGGAAGTCAAAATTGACTTTAAAATATAAGTTCTAAGGAGAGATATAGCAGAAAAATTATAAGGTAACAGAAAGGTTTGAAAAATGACTTGGGAAAACTAAGGTTAAAAATGATACAGAAGAGTTTAAAACATCACAGAATAAATGTCATATTGAAGCAGAAAAAAAGAAGGAAACATGCAACTGAAAAGACAGCCAAGGATATAGAGGAGAGATTGATTAAAGCAAGCAAAATCAAACAGAAATGAAAAATAATAAAGGGTATCCAATATATGCAATGTGAGTGCTCCTGAAGAAGAGAACCAAAGCAGAAGAGGAGAAAAATGCAAATATTTAATTCAGAAAATCATTCAGAATAAAAGATTTAGCCTTAAGATTGAAAGCTTCCTTTCATTCTGTCACAAGGTAAAGTGGTACAAAAAGCAACACTGAAAGATCGCTTTACTAAATTACTAGATTTCAGAGATAAAGAATACTGTACAATGTAGCAAAAGTTCAAGTTTAGGCTTATAAAGAGATAATATCAATCCAATCTCAGAATTCTTCACTGTAACAGTCACTGTCAGAAGACAGTGGAGCAAAAGATAAATGACCTAAGCATTTTATACCCAGTCACAGTGCCATTTAAGTATAAATAGACAAAAATTTCAAGTATAGAAGAACTCAGTACAGATGATTATAATGAGCCCTTATTACACAATGGAGTAACTGTTGCATAAGATCTGTTAATGAATACTTTTAAGATAGCAGGAGAGTAGGAAATTATTGTTAGAAAGCAGAATGTAAATGCTTTCAACTATAACTACATAGAAATAATATAACAAAATCAGACAAAGAAGATGAAAGGCTAAAAGGCAGTATAAGTAAAATTTCTAAATTTCTTAGCCATGGGTCAAAAGATACCATTAAAGTTGCCAAGTCAATAACTGAATGATAATATTACATATATAAATCTGCAATAGTGAACAACAGTCACTAAAAATAGTAGCATAATTGGATAGTGTAGGGGAGATGGAGAGATGGATCAAAGTACGTGTGAAGTAATTTCATAACTTCTCATAGTGGGATATCAATAGATAAAAATTTACACTGCCCTCCTCTTGATAGACTGTAGCTCCACTACAGATTTTTAGCCGGAAATTGGCCTAATCAGTGTTGGATATGTCATCTCCAAATACCATTATTTTATTCCATGAAGGTACTGTTTGTGACTTTTAGTTGTGTGTTTCCATCCTTCATAGGGTTTATAGATGCTTGCAACATAGAGTAGAGCACAACCAACACCACTATGATGTAGCCTGGAAATGATTCCTTCGTTTTCCTTATTTTGAGGTATTACTTCTACTCTACACTAAAAACACCACCTTCCCATCTGGGTTCTGGCAATCTAAACCTTAATATCAAGTTTCCCTTTCTTCCTTCCACTCCATACAAACAAGTCCTTTCAACTTCTTTGGGTTAAAGTTTTATGGAGGGAAATTTGCCTTTGGTGCTCTGTACCCATCTATTCTTTATTCCAAATATACTTCTTGTGGACCTGCCAATTTAGCCCCAATCCTTCAAGGCCTCACATGTCTCCCTTTTCATGTACCTGACTCTTCCTTTCGTGCCTCCCTTTTCATCATCAGACAACTCAGAGATACACACATATCTAACTGGGAGGAAGGGTTCTCTCACCTTGTTGACTTCAGTCATCACCATCTGCGTCCTATGTTGCCATATCTTGGAATGGTGTAGTTCTATGGCATCCCTTGGCCTGTCCTAGATGCATTTGGTGTGGGCTCCTATTCAGTCTGTGGTAATGGCCAAAATGTGTTGCCCTTCTTTCTCCATTCTGCTTTCTTAAAGTAGTTGCAGTTCTTGAACTCATGTAAAGCAGTCGTTTTGTTCTCCTCCTTGTCTTCTGAAATTGGAAGGACAAGAGGGTAAGCTCAGAACAGTACCAGGTTAGGGAAATAGAATGAATGATAAATGGGAAGGGGGTCTTAATGAGAATGGGTGCAGGCTGAAGAAAAGGCAAGGACAGGAAAGAGTCTTAGAGGGGAGATGGTCAGTGAGGAAGAGGAGAAGCTTGGGTAGGATCATCTGACCTTGCCACCACCTCTGGACTTGAGTTTAAAGCAGATCTTCTTCTTATTCTCTCTGGTGCTTACGGTTCATTGTCTCCTAAGTACACCAGGTGCCTTTATCCCCTGGTCACCTTAGGCATGTTAAAACCTCCCAGTTTCTGCCCTAAGTGTCCTACCCTCCCTGTGGATACCACTCCCCAGGGCACTGAGGACCACACCCTTTCAGCATTGTTTGGTCATCAAGGCACTCCCACCAGCCAATGGTAGCTAGGGAAGGCTTATACCTCACAAATCACTATTCTGACACCTATCTGGAGGGTGGGGATACTGGAGGGCAATGTTCTGTAGTTTGAAATTGGGGATATTTTCTTAACACCCCTAAAGAGCCTTCCGAAATGGCCTTCCACTCTTCATCTTCCCATGTTCAATTCTGGTGGTATATGTGGCAGGGAGAGGATATTTCCTCTAAGCCATTCGTCATGGCCACCTCCCATATCCCTAGTTCATTCTGTTTCCCCTTCTTCACCATTAACTACTAGTTTGGATGCGTTACCTGTTACCTCTTCAACGTACCACAGCTGTATTTCAACCTCAGTGGAGGTACAAATCACTTCACTTCTCTCCAAAAAATTTCCCTTATATGTTTTGAAGAGCATTCATTTGCTGGCTACTACCAGACAACTTTTCCATCCTATATTCTTTTCCCAGTGTCCTCATATATCATGTCAGTTTTCTATTTTCCGGTCTGAACTCACTTCCTGAGCCTATCAAGAATTTGATACAGAATTTGATACAGAATCATGCTGTATTGGCTATCTTGGTCTCGTTTCAAATCTGGGGGTTTGTGTTCATCTCAATAAGTTATAGTATCCAGACTTGGTTTTTACCAGTGTAGGAATAAGTGTAAATATTTATCTGCTGGAAATTGTGCTGGGTGTTTGTATGCAAGAAGCTACAACTTAGGACAGATGAATGCTCCCAGGGCTTGGCTTAACTAGAGGTGTGTCTTACATGAAAAATTTTTGCCAATATATGTCAGCACCCAACAGACCCTTTTATAAACTTAATTTACCACTGGTGCTATTAGCTTCCTATCTCCCTTCCCTCTCCTGAGGCCTTCTAGAGAAAGGGAGCTTATCTCACAGGAGGAACACTGGTGAAATTCATTTTTCTGAACAGTGATAACAAACATCCAGCTTCTTGGAAGAGACAACTCCTCCAAGAGCAAGGTCTCTCCATTTAGCTCCCTAGGTAGAGGGTCCCTCATTCAGGTTTTAGGCTCTGGAGGAAAGATATAGTGAGGTTAGCCACAGGTCTATGATCCTAAGTTGAATAGTAGACTCATCTTGCCTGTGGTACTTATAACCTTAGGCCTAGCAGGTGACTTCTAGATTTTCCATTGAGCATTCACTTCCTTGGTGGCCCCCAAAGATGTTCATGGCCTAATCCCTGGAACCTGTGAATATGATAGGTTACAGGGCAATGGGGAATTAAGACTACGAATGAAATTAGGGCTGCTGATCAGCTGACCTTAAAATAGGGAGATTATCTTGAATTATCACAATGGGTCTATAACAGTGGAAGAGGGCGGCAGATAGAAGGAGTCAGAGGGAGATGCGACAGTGGAGGTGATGCAATGTGAGACTCAACTTACATTTGCTAGCTTTGAATATGAAAGAAAGGGGCTATAAGGAATGGCTATGTCCTCTAGAAGCTAAGAAAGGGCAAGAAAATGTATTATCCCCTACAGCCTCCAGAAAGGAATGCAGCCTTACTGACACCTTGCCTTTATCCCAATGAGACCACGTTGGAGTTCTAGTCCAAAAAACTATAAGATAATAAATTTGTACTTTTTTAAGCTTCTAAGTTCGTGGTAACTTGTTCAAGCATCAGTAGAAAACTAATATACCACACAAGGTACATTAATTCATAAACAATTTATTGAGAACCTGCTTTGAGCGAAGTACTGTTAGAGCCCTAGGATGACACACTATTGAAAAAAACATGATCTCTGACCCCAAAGAGGTTCTAGTCCAATAGAGGAAATAAGATGTGAGGGCACATCTCAGGATCACAAGACAGTTTTGGGGGATCCTATCGTCCAGATTTCTGTTCCTGTTATTGTTTCCTGTACTCTATTCTCAGGCCCTCTTCCTTCTTAACTCTCTGAACTCTCTCAGGGCACCCTCCTTTCTACTGAGAGCTACATATCTCTCTGGCCAACAAATTCTCTTCTTACTTTCCTTCAGGCTCTCCCAAGTTGGTGCAGATTTTCATTAAGACAAACCTCCAGTGGCAGTGTCCTGTTGTCTAAGACTTTCTCTCATCAGAGAGTAACCTACTTATTGATAAGATCATGTCTTTTTCTCTGTATTCTTTGCCATGAAAGAATACCACCTCAGTGTAGGCACTCAGGAATTTTTATTCAATTAGTGCATGCCACCAAGTATCATTAGCACAGAGACAGATTGCAGGTTCAAAGGAAACAATGGTCACATTTGCTTTTGGTTCTGAGAAACCTGAGCAGAAGATAAGAAACTTAAGCCAAAGCCTGATGATGACTTAAAAGTTATGGAGTTTGAGGCTTGGTACAATTCTTGACTGAGATAGGAATGCTAGATAGGCCTCGTGGGTTATGTGGAAGCACAGTGGTTGGATTCATAAGGAAATAGATTTAACTGGAATTGTGGATCATCAGTCAGTTTTCTATATCTAAGTCATAGATTGATAACCGTGGAGTGTTCAAATGTAATAAAAAACCACTCTGGTAGCTCCTCTGAAATCTGGTGAATCATGTCTAATTCTTTCCCTAAGCAAAATTTCACGGGTTAAGACATCTCAAAATAAGTGTGACAAATAATGTGGGTGAGAGAAGAGGAATAAAACAGGAGCCTCTGGAGTCAAGAGGTGAGAGGTTCTCTGCAATATAGCTTCTAGTAGTTAATGCCACCCACTGTGCAGAGAACAGTTTTATAAAAATATACATTTTATTATCTCTTCTACTAAAGTTTATATACTCACTTTTGAGTATGTATCCCAGAAAAATTCTCATGTAGACTCCAAGAGCAAACGTACAAGGCTGGTCTTCATAGCAATTCTGTGAAGTGGATAGTTGGAGAGCAGGTGTTCATCTCTGGGGGCACAGATAAGTAAACAAGGGTGTTTATCCACTATGAAATACTAGCCAGCAGTTCAAAGCAATGGATTAAACTTCTGGACATACGCACAGCAGCATGGACACAGTTTGTCACATTGATATACACACTGAAAATTTTACAGTTGAGACAGCATGGTGCCTGGATTTGCTGTACAAATACTCTAACAAAAAAGTAGAGATAAGTGCGGAACTGGATAAAATATGAATAGTAAAATGTTGATAACTATAAAAGCTGGGTGATGCACACACAACTAGTGAATATTCTTTGAAGAAATATCTATTCAAGTTCTTTGCCCATTTTTTATTGTACTAAAATACATGTAACATAAAATTCATCACAAACCATTTTTAGAGTTAACAATTCAGTGACATTAAGTATAAATATTCACCATCACTATTTAGTTCTAGAATGTTTTCATCACTCAGATAGGAAAACCATACCCACTAAGTAGTGTGAATGCAAGCCAGAAAATAGTGAGGGAAATATCGTTAAAGCACTTAAAGAGAAAAAAGAAATGGCAACAAAGAATTCTATACCCAGTGACAATATATTTCCAAAATAAAGACAAAATAGATAAGTTTTTAAAAGTAAAAGAATTCATCACCAACAGACCTGCATTACCAGACATATTAAAGAAATTCCTTCAGATAGAAATAGATTTCCCCATAAGACTATGGATCTATACAATACAGTGGTGAACACTGGAAAACTGTATATATTTGGATAAATTTAAAAGATGGTTTCTCCCTTATTTTTATAATCTCTTTGAAAAATAGTATTTTAAAGCAAAAGTCATAACAATGTTTATAGGATTTAAAACATATGTAAAAGTAAAATAAATGACAACAATAGCACAAAGGTCAGTAGGGAGTAAATGGATGTATATTGCTATAAAGATACTATTCCTGAAATACTATAAAATCACATGAAGGTGGACTCTGAGAAGTTTTAGCTGTGTACTATCAACCTTAAAGGAACCACTAAAATATTAAAATAAACAATGATAACTAATAGGACAAAAATGAGGTAAAGTAGAATAATGAAAAATAATTAGTTCTGAAGGATTTAGAAAATGAGGGAAAAGGAAATAAAATACAGAGAGAACAAATAGAAAATAAATACAAAATCTTAAACTTAATTTTATTAATGATTACATTCATTGTAAATAGTCTAAATAACCCAATTAAAGGCAGAGATTATAATACTGAATTAAAAGAAAAAACAAGACCCAACTATATGATACCTATAAGAAACACACTTCAAATATAAATACAAAGATGGTTTAAAAGTAATAGGATGGGGGGGTGTTGGGTGGGATGAATTGGGAGATTGGGATTGCCATATATACATTACTAATAAGAAAAAAAATCAAATTGTACACTTTAAATATTTGCAGTTTATTGTATGTCAAAAAAAATAATAGGATGGATATATACTGTGATAATACTAACAGGAAACTGGGATAGGTCTATTAGTATAAAACAAAGTAAATTTCAGTGCAAAGATAACTTTGTATATTATATTAAAACAAATATATATTATGCTATATGTATTACTAATATTATAAAATATTACTAGGGATAAAGAAAGTCATTTTATAACAATAAAGGAGTCAACTTATCAAGAGGACATAACAATTGTAACAGCTTATGCAATTAATAAACAGAGCTGTAAAATACATGAAATAAAAATTGATACAGCTACAAGGAGAAATACAAAACTACACAATTATGATTGGAGACTTAAATATAATGCTCTCAATAATGTATTGAACAAGTAGACAGAAAACCAATGAAGATATAGAAGACTTGAAACACCATACGAATCAAATTGACCTGACATCAACAGAACACTCTACCCAGCAATAGCAGAGTAAATAGTCTTTCCAAGTACATACAGAACATTTACCAAGATAGATCATATTCTGGGCCAAGGAAACAAGTATCACAATAAATTATAAATGATTCAAATCATATAAAGTATCTTGTATATCCACAATATTGTTAAATTAGAAATCAATAACAAAGATATGTTGTTTTATCATTTATCTTTTCCATTAAGTTTAAAATATTAAACCTGCCCATATCTAGATTATATGACTGTCTATGTAGAAACTTGCAAAGAATCTAAAAATGCTCATAGAAGTAACAACAATAATAAGAATCCAAAAATGCTCCTGGAAGTAATAAGTTCTTTCTAGGTCACAAGAAACAAGGTCCATGTACAAAAAATTAATTTTACTTCTATATACTAGCAATGAACAGTTGGAAACCAAAATTTTCTTAAGTACAATGTACAATAGCCTCAAAAAAATGAAATATTAGAAATAAATCTAAGTAAATATGTGCCAGAACAGTATGTAGGTAAGTATAAGATACTGATGAAAGAAATTAAAAAGAAAAAAAACTAAACAGATATATTATGTTCCTATGATATGAAAACACAAATATAAAGACAATATACTCAACATGTAAATTCTCTCTAAATTGATGGATTTAATGCAATTCTAACAGGATTGCTTTAGAGCTGAAAACAAGCTTATTCTAAAATTTACATGAAACAACAAAGGAGGTAGATCAACCAAAAATTATTTTTAAAATTACAAAGCTAGAGGCCTTACATTACTCTATTCCAAGACAACGCTACAGAATTCAAGACAGTTTGGTATAGGTAAAATGGTTGAAATACAGATTAATGAAACAGAAGAGACAATCCAGAATGAGAAAACACATATGTTTAGTGAATTTTTGACAAATGTGTAAAGACAATTAAATGAAGAAAAGGTAGTAGTTTCAACAAATGATGCTGAAACAGCCCTACAACAAAACACTAAACTGCTCTTTGTCACTGTTGTTCTTAGGTATTACACAAAAAGCACAACCCATAAAAGAATCGATCAGTGAGAATGCACCAAAGTAAAAAAAAAAAAAAAACTTCAGATGCGCAAAATACGCTAGAAAAAGAGCAAAAAAAAAAAAAAAAAAAAAGCCACAGACTGGGGAAAATATTTGCAAATTACTTATCCGATCAAGTACATTTTCACAAAATATAGAAAACACTCTCAAAACTCAAAAATAAGAAAACTTTTTTTTTACAGGTTTTAAAGAAATAACTGGCTTATTGAGATAAAAGTTACAATCCAAAAAACTCCCCCCTTTTAAAGCATACAATGCAGTGGTTTTTTTTGTATATTCACTGGATTGTGCAATTATCACCTCTAACAAGCTCTGTTTTATTTTATTTATTTTTTTGTTAAAACACCTTTAATGAAAAGGGAAAGACACTAATATCTCCCTTGTCTGCTCTTCACGTTTTACTATGTTAGGAAACCCTGGAGCCTACACCTTTGGAGGAGGAGCCATCACTCAAGTCAGTCAACAGCAGAACCCTCACTCCCTCCTCCTCAGAACTCCTGTTCCAAATGATCCTATGTTAAGAGTAAATACTACATCTCATTATAAGACGGAGAGGCAGGGAGGGCAGCACCTGGGGCTCAGCTCCCAAAGTCTGGGACTCTAAGAACCAGACAGTGGCAAAGACATAAGCCCCAGTCTGTGGACAGGCAAAATGGGAAGGAAGTGGACCTTGAGAGAGGAAGATGAGGAAAATACAAGGGGCCAGGGAATAGAGGAGGGAGTTATCTAAAACTAGAAGCACACTAATGCTAGGAAATCCCCCATGATTCATGGTGCGTTGCTGCACACTAAGTCATCATTGGTCCAAAAGAACATTCATGAGACCCATCAACCCATCCAAATAAGAATTTGAGGTCCCCTCCCTTACATCACGCCCCTTTCTTAATCACGTAGGTTCTCAGCAAGCCC
Organism: Hippopotamus amphibius kiboko; assembly: GCF_030028045.1. NCBI lineage: Eukaryota > Metazoa > Chordata > Mammalia > Artiodactyla > Hippopotamidae > Hippopotamus > Hippopotamus amphibius. The sequence continues at coordinate 30,012,324 of NC_080203.1, forward strand.
TATGCTTTAGCAACACTCCTCAACTCTCCATCATTCCTTCAACTACCATCATCAACAATGCCTGTTAAAAATATGAACTTCACATTTCCTTCCCCAAAATATCCATCCCATGGGAGACCTCTCAGCAAGAAATCCACTATTTCCTAATTCTGAGAGGCAAGGATGAAGGATATAAGAAGCTCAAAATGTCTTGGCATATTAACCAGCTAACACCTTTGCCTTAACATGATGAAGACACATTAGTGCCTTACTACTGGGAAGAGTGTCCTATGCCCTGCATTTCTCCCTGTCCTCTCCAGTTACAGATATTGTTGCATCTTCATTGTTGGCACCTTCTGGAGCAGGGGGAAGGAAAGGAATATACAATTTGCTACTCCTCTTCTATGATGGGCTTCTCAGGCAATGTCTTGGATGCAAGAGGCCAAAAGAGGAAGAGGGGGGATTCTCTTCTCCGTGGCTTCTCTGAATTCCATTGCTGGAGGCAACTTCCCAGCCACAGTTCCTGGGCCAAACAGCACTGGTGGTGTGGGGCCTGAAGTGGTAGTGGAGATGGAGCTGGAGCTGGAACTCGGGCTGGATGGGCAGGTCACTTGACAGGAAAGCTGTGGGGGCCCACCCTCACCAGCTGGACAGTAATGCCCTGGGACAAGAATTCCCGCACATTGACCTGATCACCAGAGAGAAGTGGCCCTGGGCTCTCCAGGGAGAGCTGCCGGCCCCTTCAGGCTGGGTTATAATTCCAAATGTAGGTGCTCAGGTGCACCTGTCAAAGGGAAAGGGAGAAGAGAGAGGAGAGGGTAGAAGGGTCATTCCCAGGGAAGCTGGAGAGGGTTCTTCTTGGGAATGTAAAAGCTGTAGAGAATCTATTTTCCTCAGCTACAATGAATGAAGAGGGAAGGAAAGTTTCTCAGGGGGCCATCCCCCTGTAAGCACAGATTTCGAAGCTCAGGAATTAGAGAAAAGCCACTAGGGACATATCATATAAGAACTGAGGTAAACAGACAAATAAGGGCTCCTAGATCTTGGAGGTCCTTCTACAGAGCTCTCAGTTTCTGCTCCCTGGGTCAGGGGGCAGCAGGTACAGAAAATCAGGCCCATGGGATTGTGGGGTCATCTTTTCGGGGGAAGGGGGAGAGCCCTGGAGAAGTGATGGAGGGTGAGCAGCCTGGGACCAAGGAAAGAGCAGCAATATTCTGAGGGCTGTGGGGGGCAAAGGGCTGTACCTGGTGGTGAGCCAGCAGCATATGCTTCTTGAGCGTGGCCCGCTCGAGGAAGCCCTGCCTGCAGAAAACACAAGTGAAGAGCGGCCCCTCCTTGGGGTGGGTCTTCTGATGCTCCTCCACAGCTGCGTGGGTGGGAAAGGTCTGGCCACACACCTCACAGGCCTTCCTGCTACTGCTCTCTCCTGGCTCCTTCCTCACCGCTTCCTGCAGGCTCAGCTCCTCCACCAAGGTGGTGCTGCCGCCTCCCCCTTCTAGGGCCAGCGCTACCGCTGGGCTGGAGCTCCTCTCAGGTCTGCCCCCCTCTTCTGTGCCTCCTGCAACATCGCTGCCTCCCTGCTCCATTGGCTGTGTTTGATCCAGGCTGTCAGGTGGTGGTGGCAGCGGTGGCGGCAGAGAAGGCTGTTGAATCGTTTTCTCATTACTGTCCATCTCCTTCCCAGCTGTGGCCACGGCCGCCACAGTCCCCACTTCCTCCTCTGCCCCGGAGGCCTCTTCTGAATCACCCCGCACTGATATCGCCTTCTCACCTCCACTCTCGGAGCCTCTCCCTGCCAGGGAATCTTCGTCCGTCACATCTTCCTCCTCTTCTTCGTCCTCTTCGTCCTCCTTGGACAACTCCTCTTCAGGGGATGGCTGCTGGGATGGCTGCTGGGGGAAGCTCCCTGCCCCAGAGGCTGTAGATTGCTCAGAGCCGTTCTCCTGGGCAGCTTCCCCGCCTTCAGGGAGCGTGGTGCCACCATTGGGGATCTGGCCCCCCAGGTGCATCCGAACGTGCTGCTGCAGAGTAACAGCATTGGTGAACTTCTTCTGGCAAATGGGGCAGGAGTTCTGGGCCCGGGCAGCCGGACTCGCCTTATGGCCCACGAAATGTGCACACAGACTGCCCCGGGTAGAGAAAGCTCTGCCACACACTTTGCATTTGAAGGGCCGCTCACCTCCATGTTGGCCGTAATGCAGGCGCAGTGCTCGAGGACAGCTTAGCACCCGGAGACAAATGACACACTGGTTAGGTCCAGACGAGGCTGAGGACGAAGCTGCAGGGGCAGAGGTGGTGGGGGCTCCCGAGGCAGTAGAGGCCACTGCCAAGGCTCCTTGACAATCAATCTTTTCTACCAGTTGCTGCAGCTTGGATGTCTCTGAGGGTGAAGCCCCCAAGGTCTCCAGCACATAAGGAAAGGAGAAGCTACTGGTGGACTTAAAGTGGTTGGTAAGCAGAGCCCAGCTGGGTAGCGAGGTCACCAGCTTACTTACCTGCATGCGGGTCGCTGTGTCACTTTCTGTCACCCCAGCGATGGCTAAGCCCTCACTCCCCGGTGGGGTATTTTCGTCAGCTTTGCTCTTTGGCTCTACCGCTTTCATGAGCACAAACTTATTGAAAGCAGGGAGTGCAGGAGCTGTGGCTGTGCCTGCACCAGTGGAGAGCAGCGTCAGGCTCTCTGTGGCACTGAGGGCCTTGGTGGAGGCCACCAGAGGCTTGCGTTCCACACCTGCGCCTGGCACGGCCGCCTCCTCCTCGGCCTTCTCTGGCGGTACAGACATACCATAGGGCAGGCCGCTGCTGGTGATGACGTAGTCTAGATGCTCTGGCACCGGGTGAGGGTTCATCTGCACATGTGGGTACTTCTCCCGATGCCGGTGGAAATGCACTTTGACGTTGCCACGCGTGGTAAAGCGGTTGCCACAGACATTACACCTATAGGGCCTCTCACCTGTGTGGGAACGCAGGTGGCTCTGCAGGGCACTGTCACTGCCAAATACTTTGACACAGAAGTGGCATTTGTGCCGTCCACCAGGCTTCTCCAAGGGACCCACCACTTCCCCATAGCCCAGCTCACCACTTCCATTCTTTGGCTTCAGGAGCCCTGGGGAGGCAGCAGCCTCAAGGCCCTGGGCTGCCCCAAGACACTGTGCTGCCAGTAGTCCCGTGGTGCCTGGGAATGCCAGATGAGGCGAGGAAATCAGCTGATCCGTGCTGCCTGACAGGGCCGGGGAGGGGACAGGGGTGGGTTTGTGGCTTCGCCCGGCCCCTCCAGCAGAAAAAGGATGCTGTGACCCCGGTGGATGATAAAGATGGAAGAAAGCCTGCTTGGGTGTTTCCACCGCTGAGGAAGAGGAGGTGGAGGAAGGTGCCAGTGTGTTGCTGGTTTGGACAGGCTTGATGGGGCTGAAGAGGGGAAGCAAGGGCTTGGTGGAGGAGTCAGTCCCTGTCCCAGGTAGCTCTGAGGGACTGGAAGGGGTGCCCACTGTCTGGCCTAAGGAGCCAAGCAGCAGTATCTGCCGGCAGATTTGCTCAGTCATCTGCATCTGATGGATCTGAAGCTGCTGCAGTACCCGGAGCTCTTCCAAGATCAGAGGGATGTTCTAGTGGCCGCTGCCTACACCTGGGGGCGGAGGAGGAGGTGGAGGAGGAGGGGGTGCAGGGGTGGATTCTGGAGGTAAAGGAGTTGCTCCCAGCTTAGGGCTGGCTAAGATCCGGCCCCCACCTCCCCCAGCTGCTGTACCTGTGGCAGCAACGAGGAAGTGCCCTGAAGACTCCGGGCCCCAGGTGGGATCTGTGGGTACAGAGGACCCGGAATCCGAGGGGCTGCTTTGCTCGGCCTCCATGACCTGGGGACTGTTGTGGCCCTCAGGCCGGGGTTCAGAAGAGGTCGAAGAGTTGTTGGGATTCTCCTTGGCCCCCAATTATCACCATTACAGGGGGGTCAGTAGAACATGCATTCTGGTGGGCGAGGAATTCAGTTGGATCAGTGAATTGTGCGCAGCACTTGGCATAGACTTGGGGGTGGTCCTCCTCGCTAGCATCACCGTTCTCAGACGCGCTGGGACCTTTGCAGTCCGAGATTAACTGTTAGGGTTTCCTCTGCTTTCGCCGAGACATTCCCGGGTAGAGAGAGGTCCAAGCTCTATTTTAAAATGAGGGGAAAAAATTGGATAGATACTTCTCCAAAGACCATATCACTCTTTGAATCTGTGTTTCAATATTCTCCCTTCAATTTTGGAAAATTCTTGGCCATTACCTCTTCAGATATTGTCTTTTTCCTATTCTCTATCCTCCCCTTCTGGAACTCAATTTTGTGTGTGTGTGTGTGTTTCATTGTTTTATATATGTATCTCATATGCTATGCTTTATTTGCTCTCTATGCTTTATCCCAATTGTTTTCCACTAGCCTACTTTCTAGTATAGCAATTGTCTCTTTTTCAATTGTCTAATCTGCTCTTTACCACATCTGTTGATCTCTCAATTACTGCATTTTTAAATTTCAGAATGCTGATAAAATTTCTATATATTCCTTTATTTTTTAGCGATATTAATCAGAGTTATTTTAAGGTCCATGGATGATAAATTCACTACATGGATTTTCTGTTTTTTTAAATACTGTGTTTCTTCACTGTTCTGTGTTTTGGTACATCTGCTAATTTTTTTTTAATTTTTTTTTATTTCTTTTTTTCACATCTGCTAATTTTTGATTGATGTCACTCACTTTGTGGTAATAATCAATGAGGCTCTCGATGTTATCTCATTCTTTCAAGTTGCCTGAGAGGGGACAGATTATCTTAAACCAGTCTAGAGACAAATTCACCTTAGCCTGATGCTGCTCCTTTAAGTCTTGAACTACCACATATTTTCTGGGGGTTTTTCCTGGCTTTTCTCATTTTTTTTGCTTTTCTTATTTTTTCCTTATGTATTATTTTAAATTGAAATAAATGACATTTTTATGATAATGAGTCCTATTTCCAAGAAAGAGAATGCCTCTTTTATCATCTTCATTAAGGTTCAACTGACAAATAATAAATTGTACATATTTATAGGGTATAATTTGGTAAGTTTTGACACACATGCACACCCATGAATCCACCACCATAATCAATACAAAGCATTGTATACTTACAGCCCAAAAAGTTTCCTAGTGTCCCTTTGTAATCTCTTGCTCCCACACCACTGTGTACCCTCCGCTGGCCCCATTCACAAGCACCCACCTTCTTTCACTACAAATTGGTTTCCATTTACTAGTGATTTATATAAATGGAATTATACAGTATAATTGTTTATTGTCTGGCCTCTTTCACTTAGAATTATTTTGACATTCATCTCTGTTATTGAGTATGTCAATGGAACATCCTTTTTTGCTGAAAAGTATTCTCTTTTATAGGTATATTATATTTTACTTATGCATTCACATGTTGATAGACATTTGGGTTGTTTCCAGTTTTTGACTATTAAAGATAAAGCTACTGTGAGCATCTGTGCACAGGTCTTTGTTTGGAAATAAGTTTTTTTCTTTTGGGTAAATACCTAGGAGTGGAATGGTGTGTATTCATATGGAAGATGTGTATTTATCATTTTAGAAAACTGCTAAACTGTTTTCTAAAGTGGTTGTATCATTTCATATTCCCACCAGCAGTGTCTGAGAGTTCCAATTGCCCCAAATCCCTGCTAACAGTTTCAGTACTGTCAGTTTTATGATTTTAGTCATTTGAATAGCCATGCAGCAGTATCCCATTGCAACTTTAATCTTCATTTTTCTAATGACTAATGATACTGAGCATCTTTTTATGCACTTATTTGTCATCTCTATATCTTCTACGGTTATGTTTTATTCAAATATTTTCTTAATTTTTAATTGGGTTATCTATCTTCTTAACTTGAAACAGTTTGTTATATATTTCAAATACAAACACTTTGTCAGATACGCTTTACAAATATTTTCTCCGATTCTCTGACTTTCCATTTCATTTTCTTAAAAGAGACTTTTGGGCAGCAATACTCTCTTAACTCCAATGAAAATGAAAGCTTTCATAGCAATAACCAGTAGAAGACATCAAATAAAAATTCATAATTATACAAGATTTAATTCACTAGAAAGACAAGAAAGTTCTAAGTTCATATGTACCTAAAACACTATCTTATCTCTGTCTCTATCTGGTGTCTATACAGTGTATATGTGTGTCTGTGTATACGTGTGTAGGATATTCATACTATAATAAAGCATATATATGTATACATAACAGAAAAAATGGGAAAAATTAAAAGTTGACCAGCATATTGATATAATTAAGACTACATCTTCTGACACCAATGAAAAATCTTGAAATCAATTACAAAATCTTAAGTAGAAAACCCCTTAGTGTTTGGAAATTAAGTAACACACTGCTAAATAAGCCATGTGGTCAAAAAAGAAATCAAAAGGAAAATTTAAAATAATTTTAACTAGACAATAATGAATATATCACATATGAAATCTTGTTGGGATGCAGCTAAAGTTATACTTAGAAGAAAATAAATAACCTTAAATGCTTATTTTGGAAAAGAAAGCTGAAAAACAATTACCTAAATTTCCAGCTGAAAAGAACAGCAAGCTAATTCTAATCAATACAGAAGGAAGGAAATAATAAAGCATAGAGTAGAAACCAATTAAATAGAAAATAAAAATACTCTAGGGAGAATAAACAATGCAAAATTTATTCATTGGGAAGACTAATAATATTGGTAAAGCCATGATAAGAATGACCAAGAGATGTCAATATATAAAGATTATCTGTACTTTATACATCACCAACTGAAAACTAAAATATAAAATTTAAAAGTGACATCATTTATAATAACATCACAGATAATATAAAGTCAAAAGACTGCTTAAAAATCCACAACACTAGTAAAGAAAGATACGCAAGAACTTTACTGAGAAAATTGCAAAACATTACCAGTAATACAATCTCATCAGGTACAGAAAAATCACTGAAAAATTCCAAAATCCATTCTTGATAAATAACATCAAAAAGAATTAAACATTTTAAAGTAAATTAACAAAACTGCAAGACCTGTACAGTGTAAACTAAAAATATCTGAAAGCAAATTTGAAATAGTCCAAGTTCATGGATTGAAAGACAATATTGGGCAGTTCTCCTCAAATGGGCCCATATAGTCAATGAAATTCCAATACAAGTCCCAGAGGTTTGTTTGTAGATATTGAGAAATTAATACTAAAAATTATATATAATAACTATTGAGAAAAACCAAAACAATTAAAAAAGAGGAACAAAGTTGGGGGGCTCATACAGCCTGATTATAAGGCTTTCTATTAAGCTACAGTAAACTATAGTATTGGCATAAGAATAAACATATAGATCAATGGTACAATTTAGTCCAGAAACAGGCCTTTATGGATGTAGTCAATTGATTTCTGACAAAGATGCCAAAGTAATTCAAAGAGGAAAGATTGTCTTTTCAACAAGTGGTGGAACAATTAGATATTCCTCTTCAAAAAAATAAAAGGAAAACAGAAATAAAACAAAAAAGAACCTCAAACCTTACCTCATACTATATACAAAAATGAACTCAAAATGTATTAAATACATAAATGTTTGTTCTAAAACTGTCAAACATATTAAAAACACAGTAGAAAATCTTTGTAACCTGGGTTAGGCAAAGATTTCTAAAATATGATGCAAAAATGCATGAAAATTAAGCAAAGGAAAAAAACCACATGAGTTAGACTTCATCAAAATTAAAACTTTTGTTCTTCAAAAGACACCAGTGATGAAATGAAAAAACAAGTCACAGAATACAAGATAATTTTTGCAAAACATATATCTAGTAAACTAGTTATATCCAGATTAGACTTTCTTAAATTCCTCCAACTTAAGAAGATAAACCAATACAAAATGAGCAAAAGAACTGAAGAGCCACTTCACCATAGAAGATAATAAGATGAAAACTTGCTCACCATCATTAGTCATTTGGGAAATGAAAATTAAAATCACAATGAAATGCCACTATACAACCATTAGAATGTCTAAAATAAAAAGACAACAATAAGTGTTGGTGAGAATTTGGAAAAACTGTAATCCTCATACACTTGGTAGAAATGTAAAATGATACTGCTACTTTAAGAAACAATCTTGCAGCTTCTTAAAAAAGTTAAATATAAACTCATTATATGACCCATTAATTCTCCTCCTTGGAATCCACCCTAGAGAAATGAAAACCTATATGGAAAGACACTTGTATGTGACTATCCATAGTTGAGTAACTCATAATAGCTCAAAATGGAAACAACCTATGTGTCAATCACCAGGTGAATGAATAAACACAATATGACATTGAATGGAATACTTACTCAGCAATTAAATTAAAAGGAAAAACTATTGTTTCATGCAACGATGTTGATGAATATAAAAGACATCATGCTAAGTGAAAGAAGCCAGAAACAAAAGACTACATACTACATGATTCCACTATATTAGATCTCTAGAAAAGGCAAAACTACATATAGAGAAAGCATGTCAGGGATTGCCTGGGTCTGTAGGTGGAAGCAGCGATTTGCTGCAAAGAGGCACTAGGAAACTTTTTGAAGTGATAGAAATGTTCTAAACTTGGATTGCCATGATAATTGCACAACTGTATAAATTAAACATCAAATTGTACAGTTAAAGCGGGTGTTTATGGGATATAAATTATACTTCAATGAAGCTGTTAAAAAATTACTGAGAAATATTGAAGACCTCATCTAATGGGGGCATATATCATGTTCCTAGACTCAAAATTTAAGGACAATTCTCATTGTAATTGCATGTAAAATCACGGATATGTTTTGTTTGTTTTTGCTTTTTGGAAAGAGATAAAGTGACGCTAAAATTTATGTGGAAATTCAAGGTGAGGAAGAATCAAGATAATTTACAACAAAGAGGGATGACACAGTCTCATATGTCAAAGCTTACTATAAAGCCATAATAATTAAAGCATCATAGTATTGTTATTGTGGTAAAAATACCAAAATAAACTATGGAACAAAATACAGAATCCAGAAGCAATATTTTCTATTGATGTCTAACAAATCATCTCAAACTCAGCAGCATAAAACAATACCCATTTAGTACCCCATGGCTCTGTAGGTCAGAAGTCCAGATGGGCTCAAGTAGGTTCTCTGTTCAGTCTCACAAGGCTGAAATTAATAAGTTGGCTGAGCTGGGATTTCATCTGAAAGTGTAGGGAAGAATCTGTTTTCAAGCTCATTCAGGTTGTTAGGAGAATCCAGTTCCTTAAAGTGTAGGTGTGAATTCCCTATTTCCTTACTGGCTGTCAGCTGAGAGCTGTCCCCTCCATCTCAAGGCTGCCTGCATACCATCTTGCACAGCCCCTTCTATCATTTAACCAGGAACAGTGTGTTGAGTACTTCTGACATTTCAAATCTCTGGTCTTCCCTTCTGTCACCAGAAGGAGAAAGTGCTCTGCATTTAAGAGCTCATGATTAAATCAGGCCCACCCAAACAACCTCCTTATCTGTCCACTATTTGGTCCATTGTGCCATATAACACAACATAACTATGGGAGGGCTATATCATCATATTCACAGATTCCCATGATTAGTGTGTGGCACCTTACAGAGCCATTTTAAAATTCTGCCTGTCACACAGATTCACACAAATGTGGTGTCATGATTTTCCACAAATGTGGCACTTCAATGCAGTAAGAAAATTATTTTCCTTTCAATAAATGACTCAACCAATTGGATATCTATGTAAAAAAAATGAACCTTTCACATATGAAAACAATTTCAGTTGGATCATAGATCTAAATATGGAAATTAAAATAATTAAGCATCTAGAAAATAACAGGAAAGTGTCCTCATTCCTTCAGATAAGCAAAGATGTCTTAAATAGGATATTAACGCACTTAACACAAAACAAAAGATTAATAAATTACATTTCATTAAAATTTAAGAACTTGTGTTTATCCAAAGATGACAATAAAACAGTGAGAAAGTAAGCCATAGAATGGGAGGAGATATTAGCAATAAATATATCAGATGAGGGACTCCTATCCAGAACATATTTTTATTAAAAATTCTATATATCAGTAAGAAAAAGGCAGACAGCTCACATGTTTAAATAGGCAAAGGATGTGGAAAAGCCTTACAAAAGAAGATACACGAATGGATAAAAATATTTTAAAAAAATTCTCAACTTCATTTGCTATCAGAGAAATGTAAATTAAAAACACAGTATGCTATCACAACACTCCAACCAGAATGACCAAAATAGGAGGGGAAAAAAAAAACTGCTGTGATACATTGCATTAATAGCATCAATTCTTCATCTCTTGCTGTAACCACAATCTTGCCATGGGACTTTTTAATTCCTTAAATCTATCTCTACCCTTGTCTTTGGGTTTGGCCTTATGACTTGCTTTGGCCAACAGAATAGATCAGAAGTAATGTGTGACAATTTCAAGCTAAGCATTAAGGCCTGGAGTGTTTCTGTTAGTCTACGTGCATTTTTGCCATCTCCATGAGCAGATCTTTGTCTGCGTAATTGCTGCTCATCCACCCTCTGGTCTGTGTCCCTGAATAAACATAGAAGAGATCACAATAAAGAGTCAACTCCAGCCCAGCCAGAACCACTGTTCAGAGGAGAACCACCCTGGAGAACCTAACCTACATCAGTTGAGCCCAGGACCACCTGCAGATGAATAAGCAATAATAAATCGTTGTCGTCTTAAGCCACTGAGTTTTGTGTTGGTTTGTTTTGCAGCAGCAGTGAACTGTCAATAGCAAGTGTTAGTAAGGAGGTGGAGCAACCAGAATTCTCACATGCTAATGGTGGGAGTGAAAATTGGTACTTCCACTTAGGCAAACTGGCAGTAATCATGTGCTTGCCCTTCAACCCAGCAAGTTCAATCCAGAAATGTAAATATATATACACCTCAAGACACGCACCAGAGGGATCACAATAGTGCTATTCAGACTGCAAAAATGGAAAACACATACTACATAAAAATATTATGGTACATTCATATATTGAAATACTATAGATAAAGCAATGAAAATGGATGAAAAACAGCAATATTCAATAATATGGATGAACCTTACAATTATAACTTTGAGCTAAAGAAAACAGAAACAAAAGAGTATATACTGTATAATTAAATTCATATTAAAATTCAAAATTGGGCAAAATTAACAGGCTTACAGAACAGTGGTTATCTTTTGGAAGGGTAACGGCAGGGTGGAGGGAGCTGAATTAAAGAGGCTTCTATAGCACTGGTTATGCTCTGTAACTTGACCTGGCTGGTGGTTACATGGCAGTGTTTACTTCATACAAATTTATAAAGCACTACACTTAGGATTTCGGTACTTTTCTGTATTTACAACCCTTCCCCAGTCTTCCTCATACCAAACTCACACTAGACTATAATGATTTTACACAAGTTCTTTGCTTAGGGGTCATGTATATCTCAAAATACTAGCAGTGTAGGAACAACAGAAGGAAGGGCCTTCCAAACTTGGAAGGTGTCCCATATGGACATTTTACCTCCATCTACTTCCCTTTGCTCTTTTCTCAATAACCATTCCTTTCTATGCAGCCCCTTCTTTAAAGTTCCCAACTACAGTCCTTTGCTGCTCTTCCCTTGGGAAACTCCATTTTTCTTCACATGAAGAGAATTCTCCTCCCCTTATCACTTCCTGCTTTTCTGCAAACTGGAGTTTCTAGGGCTTCGGGTAAATGCTAATAGAGGCTCTCATCTGCACAGACATCATTGCTTTTGGAGGGGTCATATGCAGACCCTAAGTCCCTCAAAGACTGAAAGCGGGTAGCCTCATCTCAGTTCTGCCTCTCCACCAGTGGCATACACAGCTGATCTCCTCACTAGCTTTCCTAATAGGTGTATAAACCTTACCATGTTGAGATTTATTTTTTCCTGGAGTTAATATGACAACCTAATCTCAAATGAACAAGGAATATTTCCCTTGCTAACGTGAGCATGACTTTGCATTCCTTTCAAACAATAAACAAAATTAAAACAAGCCCATACATTATTTTACTCAGGTTTCCCTGAGCTATATTTACATTATAAGAACCACAACACCAAGCTCTCTACACATTCAAGAGACTTAGTGCAAGCTCAGTTTATATTCTTTTTCATTTCAACTTTCCTTCCTCATAGAGGCATGGGGATATGAAGACAGGGACCCTGGTTTTCAGTTCACCATGTTCTTTCCTTTTTCTAAAGAGAGAATCCATGTTTTCTTCAATTTCATTGAAAACACAACAGATAGTCTATAAGTTTTCCTTTGGTTTACTCTAGTAAATCTTTCTCAATCTCAATAGAAGGAACTGCCAGACTGACCTTAGTGCCTGTTTTCAATTTAGTCTCCCTGTACTACTTCTAGTACACATTTTAGGTTTTAGACATATGAAAGTTTTGTTTTCTTCATTTTCTTAGGTATGGTGTTATTGGTGGTGTTATATTCTCTTGTTCATTTCAATAGTTGTATGAGAAATGCATGTGTCGGATAGGGACTAGGCTCATATTATCATCCATTAGTGGTTTAAAGAAGTACGCCTGAAACTTTAACGCACACATGAGAACTGAGGATGTTGTTAAAACGCATATTCTGAGCCAGTAGATCTAGAGTAGGAAAACAGACTACACATTTCTAACAAGTTTCAAATGATGCCAGTACTGTTGGTCCGTGTACCACAAATTGAGTAGCAAGTATTTAGTTTAGAAACTATGAAGACAAACTGCTTGGTTAAAATTTCACCTCCTCTAAGTACTTTAGTTATGTTAAAAGAAAATTTGCCGCAGACATTTTACTGATCTAGTAGGCTTTTATTCAGTGAGTTATGAACCAAGCAATATTCTATGTAGCAGACAGAAAGGAGCTCTGAGGAGCTGTACAAGGCATGAAATTTTTATAGACCAAAGTGACCAGGAATGAGGAACTTACCCTGGGCATTTGCTGATTGGTTAAAGTAAGGTCACTTTCCTTACACAAAGCAAAGGGAAATCTTAGAGCTGGGTTAGGTAACTTGTGCTGAGCAGGCAAGCACTGAGTGGTTGACCTAGGCCTTCCTTTCCTGGAAGAGCCAAGCAAAGAAAATTAGTCAAGTTTTGGTTTGCTGACATGGTACTTAGCATGAGTGACTCTATTTTGGGCCCAATCTGATTTCTTTAACAGCTATATGACTTGGGGAAGTGACTTTGTTTCCTTATCCTTAAAATGGGGATCTTCGGAGAAAACCACAATTCAAAAAGATACATGTACCACAATATTCACTGCAGCATTATTTACAATAGCCGGGACATGGAAGCAACCTAAATGTCCATCGACAGATGAATGGATAAAGAAGACGTAGCACATATATACAATGGAATATTACTCAGCCATACAAAGGAATGAAACTGAGTTATTTGTAGTGAGGTGGATGGACCTAGAGTCTGTCATACAGAGTGAAGTAAGTCAGAAAGAGAAAAACAAATACCATATGCTAACACATATATATGGAATCTAAAATAATGGTACTGATGAATCTGGTGACAGAGGAAGAATAAAGACACAGATGTAGTGAACGAACTTGAGGACACGGGGTGGGAGGAAGGAGAAACTGGGACAAAGTGAAAGAGTAGTATTGACATTTATACACTACCAAATGTAAAATTAGATAGCTGGCGGGAAGCAACTGTATAACACAGGGAGATCAACTCGATGATTGGTGATGACCTAGAGGGGTGGGATAGGGAGAGTGGGAGGGAGGCTCAAGAGGGAGGGGATATGGGGATATACGTATAAATACTGCTGATTTGCTTTGTTGTACACTGGAAACTAGCACAACATTGTAAAGCTATTATACTCCAATAAAGGTCGAAAGAAAAAAATAAATTAAATGGGTATCATAATAGCACCTACCATTTGGAACATAAAGACTTAAGGAGATGATATATGTAAAATATTTAGAAAAGTATCTAATGAAGTGTACAATAAATGATATGCCTCTGAGGTAATTTGACTTCCATATAAAATAATTGTAGAAATCAACTCAATAAAGTCTCAGATACCTTTTCCAGCAGTTGAATTATTCTGATCACTTAGAAAAAATAATGTTTCAACCATAGAAAGAAAAAATGTGATTTTTAAAAATGTCACAGGCAAATGACAAAGATAAGTGACAACTAGCAGTTAAAGGGAAAGGAACATATATGATGCTAGATGCATATGAATATACATACATATAGCCTTCATTTAAATCTTATAATAACCTTGCAAGGCAGATTTCCACTGTATAGTACATTACACATTATACTATTTCCAATATGCAGTTAAGGAAACTGAGGTTCAAAGAACTTAAGAAAGTTAACCAAATTTCTTAATTATGGTTAGTAAACAGCAAAACTAGGATTTGAATAGATTTGCAAATTTATACTTCATTAACATTCTAGAAAAATTAACTGGTTTTCTGAAAGAAGTTCCAAATAGAAAGTGAATTCTCTGCGCATGAATCTCTAAATAATTAAGAGATTCTCAATAATTCCTTCAGCTTCAAATGTTTCACCAACCTTTTTGTGAACTACAATCCCTTCACATCTGCTAGCCTAGTTCTTCTAAAGGCACACACGGTCAGCATTTTCATTTTGAATGCTGTAGGGGCACTTTGTAACTCAGCTATAATCAATCTATGTTGGGCTGAGGTTTGTCATTAAAGGTCATGACTCAAGAGCAACTTTCAAATAAAAAGTCCTTTTAGCCAACTTAAGTAGAAGCAAGGCACATGAACAGAGGCTGATTTTGCACCTGACTGTAACTCACAGCCAGGTGTCAGACTTAAGCATTTGCTTTATGGTTTCCAGAAGATGGCTGCTGTGTATTTGCACCTGCAAAAAAATAAGCAAACTGCAGGAGAAAATAATTACAGGTGTAGATAGCTCAGTCAATACTTTTATCCAAAGATGCTCTGAACATTCACTTCCATTTTCAAAAGGTTTATCATGCTAAAATTTCATCACCACAGACATTTCAGATACCAATGAAAGAAAATGAATATCAGAATACAGGTCCAAAATAAGTGAAGTAAAGATTCTGACCCTAAAATTGGAGATAACAACTTGACTGTGATTTGAACTCCAGAAGTGTCTAAGAAAAATTGTAAATATGAATATCTTTGACATGAAGCACTGAAAAAAAATTCTGGAACTGCAAGGAAACCTAGAAGGTCACTCCTACTGCCACCTAATAAAGCCAGTATTATAATCAGGTAGGTTCAAACAAGTCATCTATGATCAGTGGTATGCTTGTAAAACAACTCTCCAAAAAGGAACCTTTGATTTGTATCATTTGCCAATTTCTGTGCTGTAAATACCCCAACCTAGACTGATTTCACAATGAATGTGACAGTGAATGCAGAGTTGGGAACATATGCGTGCAACTGACTCTGTTAAGCTGATGTTAACTAGCTATGGCACATAGATGGCTGAAATCAATGATCTAATCTTCCACCATAGGAAAGTAGAGCAATAAGAGCAAAGTAAACCTAAAAAAAATCAGAAGGAAATAATAAAGATTAGAGAGCAAATAAATGAAATAGAGAACAGTAAAATAATAGAGAAAAATCAATGAAAGCAAAGACTGATTCCTTGAAAAGATGAACAAAATTGAAAAACCTCTGGCTAGACTGACCATGAAAAAAAGGGAAAAGACATATTTTACAAAATTAAAACAGATAAGAAGATGTTATGGGACTTCCCAGGTGGCACAGTAGTTAAGAATCTGCCTGCCAATGCAGGGGACACAGGTTCAATCGCTACTC
The DNA here is from genome assembly GCF_030028045.1 of Hippopotamus amphibius kiboko. Classification (NCBI taxonomy): domain Eukaryota; kingdom Metazoa; phylum Chordata; class Mammalia; order Artiodactyla; family Hippopotamidae; genus Hippopotamus; species Hippopotamus amphibius. Next base: position 30,028,133 of record NC_080203.1, read on the forward strand.
CAGGAAGATCCCACATGCCAAGGAGCAACTAAGCCCATGTGCTACAACTATTGAGCCCGTGTGCCGCAACTACTGAATCCCACGCACACAGAGCCCGTGCTCCGCAATGAGAAGCCACCACAGTGAGGAGCCCAAACACCACAATGAAAAGTCGTCCCACCCCCCTCCCCGCACTGCTCACCACAACTAGAGAAAGCCCATGTGGAGCAAGGAAGACCCAATGCAGCCAATTAATTAATTAAAAACTAAAAAATAAAAGGTTAATTTAAAAAAAGAAAATGTTATGCATGATAAAACATTAAGTAACCCAGGAAATGCACAAATTTCTGAAAGACAAAAAATTAAGTAACCAGAGAAATGCACAAATTCCTGAAAGACAGATACTACTGAAAATGACTCAAAAAGAAATAGAAAATTGGATCAGATCTAAAATAGCAAAGACATTCAATCAGTAAGTTTAAAAAATTTCCATGATACAGAAAAGTTCAGGACTAGATGGCTTCACTGGAGGATTCCACGAAACATTTAAAGAAGAATAAATAGCAATCCTTCACAAACTCTTACACACACACACACACACACACACACACACACATTAAAGAGAGAGAGAGAGAGAGAGAAAGGAAACTTCCAAACTAATTCTATGAGGCTTATGTTGCCCTTATATCAAAACCAGACAAAAATTGTAGAAACAACACCTCAGACTAACAATATGAATATTGACACAAAAATTCTCAACAAAATAGGGGCAAAGCAAGCCCAGCAACACACAAAAAGGATTCTAAGTCATAAATAAGTGGGATTTATTCCAGGATTGCATGGTTGCTTCAACATTAAAAAGTCAATGTAATACACCACATTATAAGAATTAAAGGCAAAACCCACATCATTATCTCAACAGATGCAGAAAAAGCATTTGAAAAGAATCAGTACCTTTTCATGATAAAAACACTCAAAAATTAGGAACTTCCTCAGTCTGAAAAAAGTCATCTATGAAAACTCACAGATAACATCACAATTAATGGTATGAGACTGAAATCCTCCCCTAAATTCAGGAACAATACAAAGATACCTGCTCACACCACTTCCATTCAAAATTGTACTGGAAATGCTAGGGAAACTTAGGCATGAAAAAATAAAGGCATCTAGATTGGAAAGGAAGAACTAAAACTCTGTTTGCAGTTGACATAATTTTGTATATAGAAAATCCTAAGGAAACCAATAAAAAAACTATTAAAATAAATGAGTTAAATAAAAACAAGAATAAATAAATGGGACCTAATGAAACTTAAAAGTTTTTACACAGCGAAGGAAACCATAAATATGATGAAAAGACAACTCTTGGAGTGAGAGAAAATATTTGCCTGTGAAACAACTGATAAAGGATTAATCTCCAAAATATATAAACAGCTCACGCAGCTCAATATTAAAAAAAAAAAAGAAAAAACACAATCCAAAAATGGGTGGAAGACCTAAGCAGACATTTCTCCAAAGAAGACATACAGATGGCCAACAAACACATGAAAAGATGCTCAGCATTACTAATCATTAGAGAAATGCAAATCAAAACCACAATGAGGTATTACCTCACACTGGTCAGATAGGCCATCATCAAAAACTCTAGGAACAATAAATGCTGGAGAGGCTGTGGAGAAAAGGGAACCCTCCTGCACTGCTGGTAGGACTGTAAAGTGATATAGCCACTATGGAAAACAGTATGGAGGTTCCTTAAAAAACTAAAAACAGAACTACCACATGACCCAGCAATCCCACTACTGGGCATATACCCTGAGAAAACCATAATTCAAAAAGATACATGTACCACAGTATTCACTGCAGCATTATTTACAATAGCCAGGACATGGAAGCAACCTAAAAATCCATCGACAGATGAATGGATAAATAATTTGTGGCACATATATACAATGGAATATTACTCAGCCATACAAAGGAATGAAATTGAGTTATTTGTAGTGAGGTGGAAGGACCTAGAGTCTGTCACACAGAGTGAAGTAAGCCAGCAAGAGAAAAACAAATACTGTATGCTAACTCATATATATGGAATCTAAAAAAATGGTATTGATGAACTCAGTGGCAGAGGAAGAATAAAGACACAGATGTAGAGAACAGACATGAGGACACAGGAAGGGGGGAAGGAGAAGCTGGGAGTGGTATTGACATATATACACTATCAAATGTAAAATAGATAGCTAGTGGGAAGCAACTGCCTAACACAGGGAGATCAACTCAGTGATTGGTGATGACCTAAAAGGGTGGGATAGGGAGGGTGGGAGGGAGACTCAAGAGAGAGGGGATATGGGAATATATAAATATTGATGACTCACTTTGTTGTACAGCAGAAACGGGTACAACAGTGTAAAGCTATTATACTCCAATAAAGATTGAAAAAAATAAAGTAACATTTAAAAAAATAATAAAATAAAATAAAAGTTCAATAAGGCTGCAAGATACAAAATCAATTTACAATAACTACGTTAAGGAGAAAAAAGATGGCAGCAAAGTACAGGGACGTGGAATGCATCCCTCTCCACAGATGCATTGGGAATGCACCAAAGGATGCAGTAATTCCCACAGAGAACCAGCTGAACACCAGCAGACGGCCTCGGACACCAGAAAGGAACGCAAGGAGCCCGACATAACTGGTAGGGAGGCATCTACCAGGGCTCAAAGAGGGTGAAGTGGCGCAGCTGTGGCAGAAGGGAGGGAATGAGAAACATACGGAGGGTCCGCAGTGCAGCTTAGCGTTCCCGGACTGAGACGTCGATCCACAGCTGAACGGAGGGTCCGGGAGCAGGAGCGTGGGAACCGGAGAGCCGGTTCAGGGTGAGAAACATTGTTGCCAGTAAGGTGACGGACCGAGAGGACAGGAGGGAAGAGGTCCACGGCGAGGAGTGCCTGCCCCTGAGAGCTGCCCGGCCCATGATGGTGGCTGGATGCTGCAGGCTCGCGGGCGGAGGGGAGGAGCCGCATGCATAGCTTCTCTCTCTCTTTCTGCACCTCTGCAACAGGCAGTGGAGAGACACCCGAGGGCCACCTAAGGCGCTCAGGGATAACAAGCACCCTCAGGCACTCGGGTGGGGCTAGATTAAAACCCCTTGTAATGCCAGCAACAGGGAGGCTGCCTTGAAAAAAAAAAAACCCGAGAGAGGCCCAACTCTAAGACTTTCTGTTTACGCCTGAGCCACTGGTGTCACTCTGCAACAGGCACCTCCAAGCCCGACTGAAACAACAGTGCGCCACTGCTCACTCACTCCCAGGAGAAGGAGCCACTATTGCATCCCTCTCCCTGCCTACACACCGGACGCTTACAAACGAACAATAAAGGAACCTCTGCTAGTCACAGAATAATGCAAAACAACCCAAGGTGAGGAGAAGGACACTTACAGCTGAGACGCTAAGGAAACAGAAATAATAGTATCAATTCCTATTGAACTGGTCCATTCTGGGATCAGTATTGGATTTTTTTTTCCTTTTTTTTTTTTTCTTTTTCTCTCTCTCTTTTTTTTTTTTCTTTATTACATACGATCTTAGACCTAAGGGATCTACAAGTTTTATAACAATTTTTTAATGATATTTTTTACTCTTTTCTTTTTTTCCTTTTCATATACTTCTATATCTAGCTAAGTTTTTGATAGTACGGACAAAATATCTCTCATACTTTCCTTTCATCCCTTTCTTTTATACATTTTTATTCCTTTCTGTTTATTTGCATATTTCCAACCACATAACGCTCTTTTGTTCCCCTTTCTTCCAGCCATTTTAAGTTTATTTTATCTTAACATACTTATAAACAACACTATCGATCTGCTCAGGCTCCTTGCTCTATTCTCCAGATGACACACTGCCTTGGTATTTAATATTAGGCTTTTGTCTTTATCTTAGTTCTTAGTACAGTTGTCTAATTACATTCTGAGAATCTCCATTCTCTCTGGTGGTACTCTGGCTCTTTTCTATATTTGATCCTAGCTTACAAAATCTCCCTGGATTAAGGTTTGTATGTGTAAGGTGTTATTTGTTTGTGTGTTCACTTTTGCTTTTGTCTCTGATTTGCTCTGTTTCAGTTGTTAATTTCTGTTGGGTTTCTCTTTGAATATCTGATAGCATACTGGGGTTCTGTCAGGTCTTTCTAGAGCCTTATGTCCTAACGGATTCAGTAATTGTGTGTCTTATACATGTATGTGTTTCCTAGACTTAATATTTGTTTAATCCAATACTTGGACATTAGTCTGAGGCTTGGGCAGTCTTCTATAAACACCTCTATCGCCAGCACAAGCAACCCCAAAAGTTTGGACAACCATGAGGAAACAAAGAAACCCCATGCAGGCAAAGGAGCAGGAAAAAAACCCACAAGACCAAATAAATGAGGAGGAAATAGGAAAAATGCCTGAAAAAGAATTCAGAGTAATGATAGTAAAAATGATACAAAATCTCGATAACAAAATAGAGAAAGTACAAGAAACAGTTCATAAGAACTCAGAAAAACAAACAGCAATGGATAACAAAATAACTGAAATTAAAAATACTCTAGATGCTGTAACCAGCAGAATGACTGAGGCAGAAGAACAAATAAGTGAGTTGGAAGATAGAATGGGGGAAATAACTGCCACAGAGCAGGAAAAAGAAAAAAGAATCAAAAGAATAGAAGACAGTCTCAGAGACCTCAGTGATAACATTAAGCGTACCAACATTCGAATTATAGGCATCCCAGAAGAAGAAGAAAACAAGAAAGAGTCTGAGAAAATATTTGAAGAGGTTATAGTGGAAAACTTCCCCAACATGGGAAAGGAAATACTTAACCAAGTCCAAGAAGCACAGAGAGTCCCATACAGAATAAACCCAAGGAGAAATACACCAAGACACATATTAATCAAACTAATGACAATTAAACACAAAGAAAAAATATTAAAAGCAGCAAGAGAAAAGCAACAAACAACATATAAGGGAAAACCCATCAGGATAACAGCTGACCTTTCTACAGAAACTCTGCAGGCCAGAAGGGAATGGCAGGATATACTGAAAGTCCTGAAAGAGAGAAACCTACAGCCAAGAATACTCGACCCAGCAAGAATCTCATTCAGATTTGAGGGAGAAATCAAAAGCTTTCCAGACAAGCAACAGTGAAGAGAATTCAGCACCACCAAACCAGCCTTACAACAAGTGCTAAAGGAACTTCTCTAAGTAGGAAACACAAGAAAAAGAAAACACCTACAAATACAAACCCCAAACAATAAGAAAATGGTGATTGGAACACACATGTCAATAATCACCTTAAATGTAAATGGATTAAATGCTCCAACCAGAAGACACAGACTGGCTGAATGGATACAAAAACAAGACCCTTCTATATGCTGCCTACAAGAAACCCATTTCAGATCAAAGGATACATATAGACTGAAAGTCAAGGGATGGAAAAAGATATTCCATGCAAAAAGAAAGCTGGAGTAGCAATACTCATATCAGACACATTAGACTTGAAAGTAAAGACTATTAAAAGAGACAAGGAAGGACACTACATAATGATCAAGGGATCCATTCAAGAAGAACACATCACAATGGTAAATTTCTATGCCCCCAACATAGGAACACCTCAATACATAAGGCAAATGCTAACAGCCATAAAAGGGGACGTCAACAGTAACAAAATAATAGTGGGAGACTGGAACACCCCACTTACATCAATGGACAGATCATCCAAACAGAAAATAAAAAAAGACACACAAGCTTTAAATGACACATCAAACCATCTCGACTTAATTGATATTTATAGGACATTCATCCAAAAACGAGAGAATACACTTTCTTCTCAAGTGCACACAGAACATTTTCCAAGATAGATCACATCTTGGGTCACAAATCAAACCTCAGCAAATTCAAGAAACTTGAAATCATATCAAGCATCTTCTCAGACCACAACACCATGAGACTAGATATCAATTACAGGAAAAAAACTGCAAAAAAGACAAACACATGGAGGCTAAACAATTCACTATTAAACAACCAAGGAATCACTAAAGAAATCAAAGAGGAAATCAAAAAATATCTAGAAACAAACGACAACGAAAACACAAGAACCCAGAACCTATGGGACGCAGCAAAAGCAGTTCTAAGAGGGAAGTTTATAGCAATACAGTCCTACCTTAAGAAACAAGAAAAATATCGAAGAAACAACCTAACCTTACACCTCAAACAACTAGAGAAAGAAGAACAAAGAAACCCCAAAGTGAGCAGAAGGAAAGAAATCATAAAGATCAGAGCAGAAATAAATGAAAAAGAAAGGAAGGAAGCAATAGCAAAAATTAATAAAACTAAAAGCTGGTTCTTTGAGAAGATTAAAAAAATGATAAACCATTAGCCAGACTCATCAAGAAAAAAAGGGAGAAGATGCAAATCAACAGAATTAGAAATGAAAAGGAAGTAACAACGGACACCTCAGAAATACAAAACATCATGAGAGACTACTACAAGCAACTATATGCCAATCAATTTGATAACCTGGAAGAAATGGATACATTCTTAGAAAAATACAATCTTCCAAGACTGAACCAGGAAGAAATAGAAACCATGAACAGACCAATCACAAGTACGGAAATTGAGGCAGTGATTAAAAATCTCCCAACACACAAAAGCCCAGGACCAGATGGGTTCACAGGCGAATTCTATCAAACATTTCGAGAAGAGCTAACACCTATCCTTCTCAAACTCTCGCAAAATATTGCAGAAGGCAGAACACTCCCAAACTCATTCTACGAGGCTACCATCACCCTGATACCAAAACCAGGCAAAGATATCACAAAAAAATAAAACTACAGACCAATATCACTGATGAATATAGATGCAAAAATCCTCAACAAAATACTAGCTAACAGAATCCAACAGCACATTAAAAAAAATCATACACCATGATCAAGTGGGGTTTATCCCTGGGATGCAAGGATTCTTCAATATACGCAAATCAATCAATGTGATACACCATATCAACAAATTGAAGGATAAAAACCATATGATCATTTCAATAGATGCAGAAAAAGCTTTTGACAAAGTTCAACATCCATTTATGATAAAAGCTCTCCAGAAAATGGGCATAGAAGGAAATTACCTCAACATCATAAAAGCCATATATGAAAAACCAAAAGCCAACATCGTTCTCAATGGCGAAAAACTGGAAGAATTCCCTCTAAGAACAGGAACAAGACAAGGGTGTCCACTCTCACCATTATTATTCAACATAGTTTTGGAAGTTTTAGCCACAGCAATCAGAGAAGAAAAAGAAATAAAAGGAATACAAATTGGAAAAGAAGAAGTAAAATTGTCACTCTTTGCAGATGACATGATATTATATATAGAAAACCCTAAAGATTCTACCAGAAAACTGCTAGCACTAATTGATGAGTTTAGTAAAGTAGCAGGATACAAAATTAATGCACAGAAATCTTTTGCATTCCTATACACTAACAACGGAAGAGCAGAAAGAGAAATTAAGGAAACTCTCCCATTCACCATTGCAACCAAAAGAATAAAATACCTAGGAAGAAACCTGCCTCAGGAGGCAAAAGATCTGTATGCAGAAAACTTTAAGACACTGATGAAAGAAATCAAAGACGACACAAACAGATGGAGGGACATACCATGTTCCTGGATTGGAAGAATCAACATCGTGAAAATGACTGTACTACCCAAAGCAATTTACAGATTCAATGCAATCCCGATCAAATTACCAATGGCATTTTTCACAGAACTAGAGCAAGAAATCTTACGATTTGTATGGAAACGCAAAAGACCCCGAATAGCCAAAGCAATCTTGAGAAGGAAAAATGGAGTTGGTGGAATTAGGCTTCCTGACTTCAAACTATACTACAAGGCCATAGTGATCAAGACAGTATGGTACTGGCACAGAAATAGAAAGGAAGATCAATGGAATAGAATACAGAACTCAGAAGTAAGCCCAAACACATATGGGCACCTTATCTTTGACAAAGGAAGCACAAATATACAATGGAAAAAAGACAGCCTCTTCAGTAAGTGGTGCTGGGAACATTGGACAGCAACATGTAAAAGAATGAAATTAGAACACTTCCTAACACCATACACAAAAATAAACTCCAAATGGATTAAAGACCTACATGTAAGGCCAGACACTCTAAAACTCCTAGAGGAAAACATAGGCAGAACACTCTATGACATCCATCAAAGCAAGATCCTTTTGGACCCACCTCCTAGAATCATGGAAATCAAATCAAGAATAAACAAATGGGACCTCATGAAACTTAAAAGCTTTTGCACAGTGAAAGAAACCATAAACAAGACTAAAAGGCAACCCTCAGAGTGGGAAAAAATAATTGCCTATGAAACAACGGACAAAGGATTAACCTCCAAAATATACAAGCAGCTCATGCAGCTTCATACCAAAAAAGCAAATAACCCAATCCACAGATGGGCAGAAGACCTAAATAGACATTTCTCCAAAGAAGACATACAGATGGCCAACAAACACATGAAAAGATGCTCAACATCACTCATCATCAGAGAAATGCAAGTCAAAGCCACAATGAGGTATCACCTCACACCGATCAGAATGGCCATCATCACAAAATCTGGAAGCAACAAATGTTGGAGAGGGTGTGGAGAAAAGGGAACTCTCCTGCACTGTTGGTGGGAATGTAAGTTGGTACAGCCCCTATGGAAAACCATTTGGAGGGTCCTTAAAAACTACAAATAGAACTACCATATGATCCAGTCATCCCACTCCTGGGCATATACCCAAAGAAAACCATAATCCCAAAAGAAACTTGCACCATAATAATTATTGCAGCACTATTTACAATAGCCAGGACATGGAAGCATCCGAAATGCCCATCAACAAATGAATGGATAAAGAAGATGTGGCATGTATATACAATGGAATATTACTTAGCTATAAAAAGGGATGAGATGGAGCTATATGTAATGAGGTGGATAGAACTACAGTCTGTCATACAGAGTGAAATAAGTCAGAAAAAAAAGACAAATATTGTATGCTAACTCATATATACGGAATCTAAAAATGGTACTGATGAACTCAGTGACAAGAACAAGGATGCAGATACAGAGAATGGACTGGAGAACTCGAGGATTCGGAGGGGGCAGGGGGTGAAGGGGAAGCTGAGACGAAGCAAGAGAGTAGCACAGACATATATATACTACCAACTGTAAAATGATAGTCAGTGGGAAGTTGTTGTATAACAAAGGGAGTCCAACTCGAAGATGGAAGATACCTTAGAGGACTGGGGCGGGGAGGGTGGGGGGGACTCGATGGGGGGGAGTCAAGGAAGGGAGGGAATACGGGGATATGTGTATAAAAACAGATGACTGAACTTGGTGTACCCCCCAAAAAATAATAAATATTTTTTAAAAAAACGGTAAAGAAACCCTCCCCCCAAAAAAATAACTACGTTAGCTAAAAAAAATCAGAAATGAAAGTACAAAATTATGTAAATTTCACTTATGATAGCAAAAAACCCCAAATACTTATGTACAAGAGTGAGTCAAAAATTATCTGCACTCCAGTTATATTAAAACTTCTGCTGGCCGTGTTGTCTTATCAGTGCTTTCCATTCAAGGCTACAGTCTCCCCAGTCACTGCTATGCAGGTGTGAACATGATATATCAGTTCATCTGTAACTGGAATGTGAGCAAAAATGGATGCCCCACTTGCGATTTTCACGAAAGAAGAGCAGCATGCAGTGATTCCTTTTTTGTGGTCTGAGGATGTGCACGTCCACACATTTCTGCTCACACTGTCTACACTCTTTGTTTTGAGGTGTTAAAGCATCCTCCCTATAGTCCTGATCTTGCTCCTTTGGACTTTCACCTGTTTGGTCCCCTGAAAGCAACCTTATGAGGACAAAGATTCACTTCTGATGAAGAAGTGAAGACAGCGGTGCATTCATGGCTCGCTGCTCAGCCTAAAACAATTTTTAGTGAGGGAATATGAAAGCTTGCTGACAGATGGACAAAGTGCATTGAAAAGCAAGGAGACTATGTCAAAAATGATGTATTTGTCTTTTCTAAAAGTTAATTAAAATAAATTCTACAGCCAGAGTGTGGATAATTTTTATCTCACCCTTGTATATATTTACCAAAAGAAGTGCAAGATTTATAAACTGAAAACTTAAAAACATCTTGGATAGAAACATAGATCAATGGAATGAAAATGACAGTACAGACATATACCATATATTTATGATCTATTGATTTTTCACAAGGATGTCAAGACAATTCAATGAGAAAGAATAAACTTTTTAATAAGTGATATTGGAATAAATGGATGTCCACTTGCAAAAGCATGAAGTTTAACCCCTTCATCACAACATAAAGAAAAAAGTAATTCAAAACAAATCATAGATCTAATTGTAAGTGTTAAATTATAAAATTCTTGGAAATTTTATAGGAAATAAAGGAGTAAATGCCCATGATCTTGGATTGAGCAACGATTTCTTAGATATGCCCCCAAAAGCACAAGTGACGAAAGAAAAAACAGATAAATTGAACTAGATGAAAATTAAAAACTTTTCTACTTCAAAAAACACCATCAAGAAAGTGAAAAGACCACCCACAGAATGGGGGGAAATTTTTACAAATCATATGTGTGATAAGTGAGTTGTATTGAGAATATATAAAGAACACTTTAAATTCAACAATAAAAAGACAACCTAATTAAAATACAGGCAATGGATTTGAAGGAAAACTTTCTCCATTCACAGCAATTCTGACACCAAATGTATGGGTTTTTCCCCACACCAACCAATTTTCCAACTCTCAGCCCACCAATCAGGTATCCTATAATGTAATTCAACATTACTCCAGGCAGTTAGTGTCAGATTCCACAGGCTTAAGGGCTCAGTCTCACAAGACTGCCCTCGCTTGGGATGCCAATCACAAGTTATGAGTCCTCAAGGTACTCACATTTCTGTCCAACTTGGCTACAAAGTCGGAGGTTCCCACAGCCTCCCACTGCTTAGGTTCAATAATCTTTTGGAATAGCTCACAAAACTCAGTGAAACATCTACTTATGTTTACCAGTTTATTACAATGAATATTATAAAAGATACAGATGAAAAGCAAGATGAAGTACATACATAGGAAAAGGTCCAGAAGAATCCTGAGTACAGGAGCTACTGTTCTCATGGAGTTGGGGTGTATCGCCCTCCAAACATCTGGATATATTCACCAACCCGGAAGTTCTCTGAACCCCAAATTTCAGGGATTTTTATGGAGGCTTGGTCACATAGGCGTGACCAATTATTAACTGTCTAAATCCCTCCTCTATCCCCTCCCCACAGGATGGGGGTTAGGCTGAAAGTTCCGAGTTTCTAATCATGACTTGGACTTTGTGATGACTGAAGCTATCTAGGAGCCCACCAAAGAAGTGCCTGATTTGAACAAAAGACACTTCCTACCACCCACGAAATTCCAAGGGATTTAAGAAATTTGTGTAAGATGTTCAATCATCACCAGCACTCAGGAAATTCAAGGGTTTTAGGAGTTCTGTACCAGGAACCAGGGACAGAGACCAAATATATATTTCTTATTATATCACAAGATTTGATTTGACTTTTCTCTGACACACAATTATCAATTATGCATATAAAATGCATAAAATAATTAGTCATTTGGGAAATGTAAATCAAAATAAGATACCACTTCATGCCCACTAGGATGGCTAAAAATTTTTTTTAAAAAGCAGACAATAACAAATGTTAGGATGTAGGCAACTAGAACCTTCATACATTGCTGGTGGGAATGTATAATACTGAAGCTGCTATAGATAACAGTTTGGCATTTCCTCAAAATCTTAAACATTGAATAACCATATGACTCAGTAGTTAGATACCTACTCCTAAGTATATATACCCCAAGGAAAATAAAAATGTACTTCCTCACAAATACTTGTACACAAATGTCCATATCAGCATTATCTATAATAGCCACAAAGTGGAAACCACCAAATGTTTGTCAACTGATAAGTGGATAAATAACATATGGTATGTTGATATAAAGGCATATTCAACAATGAAAAGAACTGCTAACACACACTATGACATGGATGAACCTTAAAAATATTATTCTATGTTGCATAATTCCATTTACATAAAATGACCAGAAAAGTCAAATCTATAGAGACAGAAAGGATATTAGTGGTTTCCTATGGCTAGGAGTAGGGGATATGAGGAATGACTGCCAATGGCTACTGGTTTCTGGAAGGATAAAAAATGTTGTAAAATTAGATTGTGGTGACAGTTGTACAACCCTGTATATTTACTTAAAAAAACTGAATTGTATGCTTTAAATGGGTAAATTATATGGCATGTGAATTATACTATCTCAATAAAGCTTTACAAAGTAAAAGCAGCTAACATTTACTGAGCGCTCATTAAATTCCCAACACTGTGCTATTTCGTTTATACTTAATATTTCATCTACTTCTCATGATAACACTATGAGTTAGGTATTATCATTAACCCCTTTTTAACAAAACAGTAAGCTAAAGATCAAAGAAGTCAAGTACTTCTAGGCCCTAGTTCCCATAGCTAGTAAGCAGTAAAATTGAAATTGAACCTATGTTTGATTCCAAAGGCCATGCCTGCAATTGAAGTTACTACCCTACACTGCTTGGTCATCAGGAAAAAGGTGATCATTGAAGAATAAATAGACATAGTGAAAGTGTGTAGAACGATAAAATAAGGGTCTGAAGATAGACCCTAAGGACACTGTAACTTGAGGGCCAAACACAGAAATAACCCACAAAGAGGATTAAAAAGATTAATAGAAAACTGAAATAAAAGTAGTTCCTTGGAAAGATATTAAGTACATATCAGGCACTTATCATCTGTTAGCACATCAGATGTTGAGGATACAACAATAAACAAGATGTAATTCTTGTCCCAAAAATATATTAGAGAAAATAGATAAATGACTTTTAAAAATTATAGCCAAAACTGAGATCTGGCTTAGCATTTCTAGGCTACTATTTAATGCCTCTTCAAGGATGTAGTCACATGGATTTCAGGAAAGACAGCTAGAGGCAAACTTGCTCTATGAAAGCTATCTCCAGCATCCCATTACTCATCTTTTTGTACTATTCCCTCTCCCAACACACATCTCCCTAAGCCTCTTTACCTTTCTGATGCTTAGTGATCTATTTTTCCTGCTTCTGCTGTTACCTGGAAAGAACCAGTTATCAGTCATTTCAACCAGCGGTTCCAACCTTTTTGGCACCAGGGAGTATTTTCGTGGAAGACAATTTTTCTAAGGACCGGGGGTGGGGGAGATGGTTTTGGGATGATTCAAGCACATTACATTTATTGTGCACCTTATTTCTATTATTACTACATCAGCTCGACTTCAAATCATCAGGCATTAGATCCAGGGGTTGGGGACCCCTGATTTAAACCCCACTGTGAATGAGTTAGCATTATGTGAAACTTTGATAGAAATAAGTAACCAGTCTTAGGAAGATTTTCTGAAATATAAAGTGCTCAAAATAACATTATTTAATCTGTTCCATTTACTCTGTGTGTGTGTGTGTGTGTGTGTGTGCACGCGTGTGTGTTTTTCAAACTATTGTATAAATACTTTGAGAGCAGGGGCCATATTTTCTATATATCCTAGAGATATACTATTGCTGGGGGAGGGGGAAATATATGCTCCGTACTTGGTTGATTGAACAAAGATCAGGTAGACCTTTGTATTCAGATATAATTGACATACAGCACTGTAAAAGTTTAAGGTGTACAGTATAATGACTTACATACATCATGAAATGATTATCACAAGTTTAATGAACATCCATCATCTCATATAGATACAAAATTAAAGAAATTGACAAAAAATTTTCTTTGTGATGAGAACTCAGGATTTACTCTTAATAACTTTCATGTATAACATACACCAGTGTTAATTATATTTATCATGTTGTCCATTAGATCCCTAGTACTTATTTATTGGGTTGGCCAAAAAGTTCATTCAGGTTTTCCTGCAAGATGTTACAACCTGAAAAGACATTTTGGCCAACCCAGTATCTTATAACTGGAACTTTGTACCTTTTAACTACCTTGATGCAATTACCCTCCCACCACACCCACCTCTGGCAACTACAAATCTGATCTCTTTTTCTATGAGTTTGTTTTTGAAATTTATCTGACCTGCAACACTAGTTCCTGCTTTACAACACAGTAATTCAATGCTTCTATATATTTCAAAATGAACACCATAATTCTAGTTATGGTCTGATACCATGCAAAGTTATTACATAATTCTGACTGTATTCCCCACACTGTATATTTCATAAACTGATTCATTTATTTTTCAACCAGAACTTTGTACCTCTTACTCTCCCTCACTTATTTCACTCATCCTCCCACTCACTTCCCTCTGGCAACCATCTATTTCTTCTCTTTATAACTGTTTCCCTTTTGTTATGTTTTTTCTTTTATTTTGTTTTTTAGATTCCACATATAAGTGAAATCATACAGTATTGTCACTGCATCTGATATACTTCACTTAGCATACTACCCACTAGGTCCATACATGTTGTCGCAAAGAGCAAGATTTCTTTCTTTTTGTGGCTGAGTAATATTCCATTCTGTGTGTATGTATGTGTGTATATATATCTCACACATCTTTATCCATTCATCTATTGGTGGGCACTTAGGTTGATTTTCATATCTTGGCTACTGCAAATAATGCTGCAATAAACATAGGAGTGCATATATCTTTTTGAATTACTGTTTTCATTTTATTTGGATAAACCCACAGGACTGAAATCGATGGATCATATGGTACTTTTGCTTTTAATTTTTTAGGAATCTCCATATTGTACTCGACAGTGGCTTCATCAATTTAGATTCCCACAAAAAGTGCATGAGGATTCCCTTTTCTCTACATCCTCACCAACACTTGTTATTTGTGTTATTTTTGATAAGAGAGTTGTGAGGTGATATCTCATTTTGGTTTTGATTTGCACTTCCATAAGGATTAGCAGATATCGAGCATCTTTTCATGTGTCTGTTGCCCATCTGTATGTCTTCTTTAGAAAAATGTCTATTCAGGACCTCTACCCATTTTTTAATCAGGTTGTTTGGTTTTATATGTCAAATTGTATAAGTTCTATGTATATTGTGGATATTAACTCCTAATCAAATATATCATTTACAAATAGCTTCTCCTATTCAAGAGGTGGCCATTTCATTTTATTGATAGCTTCCTTCCCTGTGCAAAAGCTTTTTTAGTTTGATGTTTATTTTTGCTTTTGATTCCCTTGTCCAAGAAGACATATGCAAAAAAGCATACTAAGCATACTAAGACATATGTAAAAAAGCATTACTCAGACCAATGTCAAATAGCATACGTTTTGTGTTTTCTTTTAGAAGTTTATGGTTTTCTTCTAGAAGTTTTATTAAGTCCCTAATTCATTTTTAATTTATATTTCTGCATGGTGTGAGAGAGTTGTCTAGTTTGATTCTTTTTGCATGCAGCTGTCCAGTTTTCCCAAAACCATTTAAGGAAGAGGCTGTCTTTTCCAAATTGTATTGGGTTGGCCAAAAAGTTCATTTGGGTTTTTCCCTAAGATGGTATGAAAAAACCCAAATTAATATTTTTTCCAACCCAACATATTCTTGCCTCCTTTGTCATAGATTAATTGGCTATATAAGTATGAGTTCCTTTCTGGGCTCTCTATTCTGTTCCACTGATCTATGTGTCTGTTTTTGTGCCAGTTCCATACTGTTTTGATTACTATAGCTATGTAATATAGTTTAAAATCAAGGAGCATGATACCTTCAGCTATGCCCATCTTTCTTGAAATTGTTTTGGCTATTTGTGGTCTTTTTTGCTTCCATACTAATTTTAAAATTATTTGCTCTAGCTCTGGGAAAAATGCCATTGTTATTTTGATACAAATTGCATTAAATCTGTAGACTGCCTTGGGTAGTATGGTGATTTTAACAAGATTAACTCTTCAAATCCATGAAAACTGTATATCTATCCATTTGTTAGTGTTGTCTTCAATTTTTTTCATCAGTGTTTCATAGCTTCCCAAGTGCAGGTCTTTTACCTCCTTAGTTAGATTTATTCCTATGTATTTTATTCTTTCTGATACAATGGTATATGGGATTGTTTATTTAATTTCCCTTGGTAACAATTCATTGTTAGTGTATAGAAATGCAACAGTTTTGTACATTAATTTTGTGCCCTGCAGATTTACCAAATTCATTAATAAGTTCTAACAGGTTTTTTTTTTGGTGGAATCTTGAGGATTTTCTAATATGTATATATAGTACCACATCATCTACAAATGGTAAGTTTTATTTCTTCCTTTCCAATTAAGATTCCTATCTTTTTCTTCTCTGATTGCTATGGCTCTGACTTCCAAACTACATTGAATAAAAGTGACAAGAGTGGGCATCCTTGTCTTCTTTCTGTTCTTAGAGAAAATGCTTTCAGCTTTTTACTATTGCATGTGATGTTAGTAGTGGGCTTGTCATATGTGGCCTTAATTATGTTGAGGTATGTTCCCTCTATAACCCCTTTGTTGAGAGTTTTTATAATAAATGGATGTTGAATTTTGTCAAAAACTTTCACTGCATGTATTAAGATGATCATATGATTTTTTTCCCTTAAATTTGTTAACGTGTTGTATCACAGTGATTGATTTGCAGATACTTACCCATCCCTGCATCCCTGGGATAAATCCCACTTGATCATGGTGTATGACCCTTCTAATATATTGCCAAATTTAGTTTGTGAATATTTTGTTGAGGAATTTTGCATGTATGTTTGTCAGTGATATTGGTCAATAAACTTTTTTGTGATATAGTTGTGTAGTTTTGATATCAGGGTGATGCTGGCCTTATATGATGAGTATGGACGTGTTCCTTCCTCTGACATTTTCTGGAATAGTTTGAGACAGATAAGTGTTAACTCTTCTCTAAATCTTTGGTAGAATTCACCTGAACTTTTGTTTGCTGGGAGTTTCATTATTATGATTCAATTTCATTACTGGCAATTGGTCTGTTCATATTTCCTATTTCTTCCTGGTACAATCTTGGGAGACAAATTTCTAAGAATCTTCCCCTTTCTTCTAGGTTGTCCATTTTGTTGGCATATAGTTATTCACAGTAATATCTTTGATTCTTTATATTTCTGTGGTGGTGTTGTAATTTCTCCCTTTTCATTTCTGATTTTATTGATTTGGTTCCTCTCATTTTTTTTTCTTGATGAGTTTGGCTAAAGGTTTATCAATTTTCTTTATCTTTTCAAAGAACCAGCTCTCAATTTCATTAATCTTTTCTATTGTTTTTAGGCTCTAATTTATTTCTGCTCTGAAATTTATGATTTCTTTCCTTCTACTAACTTTGGGTTTTGCTTGTTCTTTTAGTATAAGGTTAGGTTGAGATTTAGGTTGTTCTTTTAGTATAAGGTTAGCTCCTTTAAGTATAAGGTTAGGTTGAGATTTTTGTTTCCTGAGGTATATGACTCAGCTTATATTACTATAAACTTCCCTATTAGAACTGCTTTTGCAGTGCTCCATAGGTTTTAGATAATTGTTTTCATTTTCATTTGTCTCCACATATTTTTTGATTTTCTATCTGATTTCTTTAGTAACACATTGGTTGTTTACTAGCATATTGCTTAACCTTCATGTTTGTGTTTTTGCAGTGTTTTTTTTTTTTTTTTTTGTAGTTGATTTCTAGTCTTATAGCGTTGTGGTCAGAAAAGATGCTTGATATGATTTCAATCTTCTTAAATATATTGAGACTTGTTTAGTGGCCTAGCATGTGATCTAACTTGAAGAATGTGCCAATGTGCACTTGAAAAGCATGTGTATTCTGCTGCCTTGGGATGGAATGTTCTATAAATATCTATTAAGTTCATAGACTAACGTGTCATTTAAGGCCAGTGTTTCCTTATTGATTTTCTGTCTAGATGATCTCTCCATTGATGTAAAAGGGGCAGTCCCCTTCTATTATTGTGTTACTGTCAATTTCTCCCTCTATGTCTGTTAGTATGAGCTTTAGGTATTTAGATGCTCTTATGTTGGGTTCATATATATATTTACAATTTTTTATATCTTCCTCTTAGATTGAGCCCTTCATGATTATGTAATGTCCTCCTTTTCTCTTATTACAGTCTTTGTTTTAAAGTTTATTTTATCTGGTATAAATATTGCTGCAGCTTTTTTTCATTTCCATTTGCACAATATAACTTTTTCCATCTCCTCACTTTGTGTCTTTAAATCTGAAGTGAGTCTCTTGTAGCCAGCATATAGACGGGTCTTGTTTGTGTATCCATTCAGCCACTCTATGTCTTTTGATTAGAGCATTTAGGCCATTTTCACTTAAAGTAATTATTGATGGATATGTACTTACTGTCATTTTGTTAATTGTTTTTCAGTTGTTTTTGTAATTTTTTGTTCCTTTCTTCTTTTGCACTCTTCTGTTTTTATTTGATGACTATCTCTTAGTGTTATGTTTGGATTCCTTTCTGTTTTTTGTGTATCTATTATTTTGTGTAATTTTTTTTGGCTGTGTTGGCTCTTCATTGCTGCACACAGGCTTTCTCTAGTTGCGGTGAGCAGGGGCTACTCTTCGTTGTGGTGCTCAGGCTTCTCAGTGCAGTGGCTTCTCTTATAGAGCACAGGCTCTAAGTGCACAGGCTTCAGTAGTTGTGGCATATAGGCTCAATAGTTGTGGCTCATGGGCTCTAGAGCACAGACTCAGTAGTTGTGGCACATGGGCTTAGTTGCTCTGTGGCATGTGGGATCTTCCTGGAGCAGGAATCGAACCCATGTCCTCTGCATTGGCAGGCGGATTCTTAACCACTGCACAACCAGGGAAGCCCTGAATATATTTTTTGTGTATCTATTGGTTTGTGGTTATACATGAGTATTTTAAGTTTCTGATCTCTTAAATTCGAACACATTTTAACAACCCTGCATTTTTACCCCCCTTCACATTTACTGTCTTTGACATAATTGACATCTTTTTTGTTTTGTGTATCCTTTTACTACTTATTGTAGATATAGATAATTTAACTACTTTTGTCTTTCAACTTTCTACTAGCTTTATACTTGGTTGACTTACTATCTTTACTGGATATTTGCCTTTACCAATGAGCTTTTTCCTTTTGTAATTTTCATATTTCTAGCTGTGGCCCATTCTTTTCTACTTAGAAAAGCCCCTTTAACATTTCTTGTAAAGCTGGTTTGGTAGTGCTGAACTCTTTTAGCTTTTGCTTATCTGTAAAACTTTTGATGTCTCCATCAAAACATAATGAAAGCCTTGCCAGGTATTCTTGGCTGTATGTTTTTCCCTTTCATCACTTTAAATATATCATGTCACTCCCTTCTGGCCTGCAGAGTTTCTGCTGAAAAGTCAAATGATGGCCTTATGGGAGTTCCCTTTTATGTAACTGGTTGCTTTCTCCTTGCTGCTTTTAATCTTCTCTAATTTTTTTTCCATTTTAATTATAATGTGTCTTGGTGTTGTCCTCTTTGGGTTTTCCTGTTTAGGATTCTCTGTGCTTCTAGACCTGGATGTCCATTTCCTTTCTCAGGTTAAGGAAGTTTTTCAGTTACCATGTCTTCAAATATATTCTCTGCCCCTTTCTCTCTCTCTACTCCTTCTGGGACTCCTATAATCTCAATATTAGTATGCTTGATGTTCTCCCAGAGGCATAAAACTTTCCTCATTTCTTTTTATTCTTTTTTCTTTTTCTGTCCAGCTTCAGTGATTTCCATGACTCTGTATTCCACTGATCCATTCCTCTGTATCGTCTAATACTGTTGATTCTTTCTAGTATATTTTTAATTTTAGTTTTTATATTCTTCATCTCTGTTTGGTTCTTCTTTACATTTTCTAATGCTTTGTTAAACATTT
Source organism: Hippopotamus amphibius kiboko (assembly GCF_030028045.1). Taxonomy (NCBI): domain Eukaryota; kingdom Metazoa; phylum Chordata; class Mammalia; order Artiodactyla; family Hippopotamidae; genus Hippopotamus; species Hippopotamus amphibius. The sequence goes on from NC_080203.1 coordinate 30,048,067, forward strand.
CTATCTTCTCACTCTGTTCATCCATTCTTCACCAGAATTCTTTGAGCATCTCAATGATCATTACTTTGAACTCTTTATTGGGTAGATTGCTTAATCTCCACTTCACTCAGTTCTTCTGGGGTCTTATCTTCTTCCTCTGTTTGGAACATATCCTTCTGTCACTTCATTTTGCCTAATTTGCTGTTTTTACTTTTATGTATTTGGTAGGTTATGTTCCCCAATCCTGGAGAAGTAGCCTTTTGTAGGATGTGTCCCAGCAGCACATTCCCCTCTGGTCACCAGAGGTATATGTTGTAGGGGTGCCCCTGATGTAGGCTACATGAGTCCTTTTGCTGTAGCAGGTTGACTACTGGGGGTAGTCAGGTAGGCATGGCTGTCCCCCAGTCTGGTTGGTTGCCAGGCCCTGCCTTTTGTGGAGGTTGCTGTCTACTGGTTGGTAGGACTGAGTCATGAGGTGGCTGGCTGTGGAGATGCAGGGGTTCCAGGGTCAGTGCTGACCACTGTTGGGCAGAGCCAGTCTCCAGTGTGGGTGGTTGCAAGGTTAGGGGTCCCAGATCTATTGACAGCCTGCTGGTGGGTGAGATAGGTCTCAGACATGGCTGGCTGTGGTGTCTATGGTGTCCCAAATCTGATACTGGCCTACTGGTGAATGCGGCTGGATCTTAGGGGACCAGAGGTTCAGAGCTGATGTCAGTCACTGGTGGATGGGGCCCAGGCCCATATTGTCCTGGAGCAAGTGCCAGCTCACTGGTGGTCAGATTCAGGTCCCCAGGTCTCTGGTTGCAGTTCCCTGTAGGTCTAGAAATTGGTTTCAGCCCACTGGTAGGCAGGCCTGGGTTCCAGGTTCTCTGGCTGATGGTCCCTGGGGGTCCTGGGGTTAGTGACAGCACATTGGTGAGAAGGACCAGGTCCTAGGCCCTCTGGTGGTTGGGGCTTAGGAGGTCTTAATGCAGCAGGCCTGCTGGTGGGTGGGGCCGTGTCCCCACCTGGCTAGCTGTTTGGCCTGAGGTGTTCTAGTACTGGTGCAGACGGGCTGGTGGGTAAGGCCGGGTTCCAGAGCTAATAAGCTTGAAGGAGGATTCCAAAATGGTGCTTGCCAATACCAGTGTACTCCTGGTAAAACAAGCTCCTCAAAGTGGCTGCTAACAGTGTCTATGTCCCTAGGGTGAGGTCCAGCTCCCTCCTACCTCTCCAGAAAGTTCTCCAAGATCAGCAGGTGACTTTCAAATTACTGCTTCTGCCCTGCATCTTGGAGCATGTGAGATTTTCCATGCTCCCTTAAAGAGTAGAGTCTCTATTTCCCAAAGCCCTCTGGCTCTCCTGAAAATAAGCCCTGCTTGCCTTTAGAGGCTCATCTTCCCTGCACAGGACCCCTGGGTTGGGGAGCCCAATGTGGGGCTCAGACCTCTAACTCCTTAGGGAGAACCTCTTCAATTGCAATTATCCTCCCATTTGTGGGTCACCACCTGGTGACATGGGTCTAGATTATATAGAATCTATGCCCCTCCTACTCTTCTCATTATGGTTCCTTCTTTCTATCTTTAATTGTAGAAGATATTTTCTGCTAGTCTTTGGGTCATTCTCATCGATAGCTGCTCTATAAATAGTTGTAATTTTGGTGCACCCATGGAAGCAGAAAAGCTCATGGTCTTCTTACTCTATCATCTTGAGCACTCCCTCCATATCTGTGTTAATTTTATCCTAATTACATTGCATGGCATTCCCAAGGGAGACAAAAATAGGTTTTATTTATTTATGCCCTTCACCAAAAACCAGAGGAAATTATGATAAATCCCTCCTCACCATAGTTATGATTTTTAAATCCAAAGTTTGGCAACTATAGTTTCATTTTTATCATAACAATTCTTTATCCCTGGTATAGTCAAAATTATGGACTTACAAGTATACTGCACCATTCACTCTCTCAGAGAAGGGCTTCTTGTATTTTATAAAGTCTATGCTGTTGAACTAGACCAAATGAGTGTTCTGTCCCTTGGAGAATGCAGATCTCTATAGGTATGTTTTTTAAGACACTTTTTGAGGGACAGAGTAGGAAGGAAACTATAATCACTGTATCTTCAAAATTCTCTTGAATAAAGAATAACTATCTATACACAGTAGGCCAAGTCCTACGGTTCTTTTTTAGACAAAGTTCTGTTTGTACTCAGTAGGAGCTTTCTCTGCATGAGGATTCCTAGTTCAGTAGAGCCTGAATTTAAAATAAAAAATCCTTCACCCCACAGGCAAATCCTCAGACTCAAGCATATAGGGAAAATTAGAAACAAGGAGTTTCTAATTCTAATTTCACAAGGTGAAAAATACCCTTGCTCTGGTTCAACATGCTGGAACTTAAAACGGAAATTGCCACTTTAAATTTGTATACAAAAAAAAAAGTGCTCAACTCAGAGCTTTCCAGGAATGGGAAAGTTAAGGGAACAGGGCTTATCTGTTGGAAAGGCAGAGAAGATGACCACTTGCATTGCTTACAGAATCATTAATTGGAACCCTTACCCCCATAACTATTTTCTACCTGGCCGCTCTGGGTCTAAAATGCTTGCAGCACTGGATTCCGAGGAAGGAGAAATTTGTGAAGGCAGAAGTGTGATTAATATCAACTGCACATTTACCACGTTCAAAGCATTAACATTTCAGTCCTCACAACAACCTAATGAGGTACAGATTACTACCGTTATTTTTAAAATGAGTAAACTGAGGTACAAGGAAGTTCAACAAGTTCAAGGCCACACAACTAACAAGTAGCAGTGACAACATTGAAATATCATGTTCCAGATCCTATACTGATAACATGGAGACCCCCAAATACCTGCAGACTATTGCTGAGAATAAGTCCAAGAGGAGAAACAGTGAATTCTCCTGTAAGTTTGAAATAGCTGATTTGGCAGGTAAGAGTAGGAAAATTAAAAAAAAATAAATCTTTATTTTTTAAAGAAATATCTCTTTAAAGTGTTCTGAGCCTTAAAAATTAACTTAATGTAACCTGCTCTGCCGAGGACTTTGTGGATGCTGAGAGCTTTTGTTCATGTAGCACCATGAGAATTTGTGCCTTCTGCACGTTCTATACCTCCTGCTGATGTGAAAAGGAAATATTTATCTCATTTCCAACCTCCAACAAATATTGCTATTAGAAGTTTCTGGAGTTTTCTTTAGAAATGACAGCACAGAATACTAATTTTTCCTTGAAGTTACATCAACTCATTGCCAAATGGACAATTTCAGGAAATTTGCCTGTACTGCAGGGCAGGTATTACCTCACTTCCCATAAAATATGATATCAACTCAAGGCAGACAAATAACATTTTCCATCCATCAGTCAAGTGCTTTAATTTCGCAGTTTTATCTGCTATCCAAAAAGCTACTTGTTTACTGGGCACTCTTATCTTTTCTCTGCATGAACTGCCCTTGCAATAAAGAAAGCCTAGAATTTTGACAGTGCATGGAGATTTGGTTTTGATCTGAAACCAAGTCAAGATTTCACTTTGATTCCCTTCTCTTAGATGCTTATATTTCATACAAAGCCATAATAACAAACCTGGCCTGAACTGTGAGCATCTCTCTCTATTATGGGAAGAAGTAGAAATATCTCCTGGGTAGCTCACCAACAATAAATTAATCTCTGAGTTTGTCAAGGGATTTTCTCAGAGTAATAAATGATCTGATACGATTGGAATTGCTGACACCTAGTCAAAGCAATATAAAAAGGGAACAGTCTATTGACTCTTCTGAGCATTTCACTTTAGAAATAACACTCAATAGATGTCAAAGGGTAAAATGAAAGCATCATCTTTTTCAATTGCCAAATGACAAAGATGCTCTATTTACGAGGAACTGAAAGGCCCATCTTCCCACAAATCTCTCCCCCACCATCATATCAGGTTTCCTGAACATTCTGCCATTACTATCTCCTCTCAGAAAACTGCTAAAGGGAGATATATAGTCATTTAACTCATTTAAGATTGTATTACCTGAGAAAGTTAGGTATCTCTTCTATGTCACCATTATACACTGTACCTCCCTCTCTCATGACATTTATCATGCTGTGTTGTGAATGTTTATACTCTGACTCTCATATAAACTCTTAGATCCTTGGGAAAGGAGACCAAATTAGGTTGCATTTCCAGTGCCTAGAACAATAGCCAAAGTCTAGTAAGTCATTTATGTATTTCAGAAATACATAACCGAATGGAGAAAGGAAGAAGTAAAGAAGATATGAATTATAAATTACAAAGACAGGAATAGATTTATATTATTGTCATTATCACCCAGAGCACAAAGCAAGCCCCTAAAACAAAGGTGGCAACCGGGTCACTTTTCAAGTTACATGTAGCCCATGGATGAGCTTTATGTAACTCATACAGTGTAATCCAGAACATTCTTTAAAAAAAGTGGTTGCCAGCATTGAAAAACTCGGAAATTTCATATCTTTTCAAAAAACATGTCTAGCTTTTCATGAGAAGTTAGGAAACAGATCAACAGATCAATCAATATAGGGTCAGTAATCCTATATGGCAATCATCTGTTGTCCCCATTAGATGGGGCATGCGCTTTCCTTTTGTTTACAGTCCGTATGTGACCCATTTTATTTCTTTATGTTAGCTGCCTAGCCATATAACTATTTGAGATTGTGCCTTAAAGGAAGACGATACAAGACAAGCATGTTACCTATGAACATTAGGAGGAATAGTAGACAATAAGTCACTGAATTATAAGGGTATGAGTGAATAGCAACCAAGGTGAGAACCACCACCACTTCATGAGGGCACTGGGCAACTTGCACAAAGGGGCAGCAGTACTAAAGAAAACCTTTGCATTACTTCATAATTTTTAAAAAGTCAATCCTATAAAGAGGGATGACCATAGGACCAAGTGTTAAAATATCCTCTTCCTTTATAGATTATGATGTAATATTTAGACTAACTTAGAACTTCACACGACAAACATTATTTTCACTGAAGAGAAGGTTTAAGTTAATGTGGAGGCTGAAAATAGAGAAAGTGGTTCAGATGGTGTTTGCCCAATTACAGAGCCAATCAGTAATTTCTTTTCATGAACCTTGGAATATAATTTTGCTTTCTTCCATTTACATGCAAATGCATTATTTCCAGTGCACAAAAGGTGCAAAAAGAAAGAAATTCAAACATTATGTATCCTAATACTAAGGGTATAAAATGCCAAGTGAATTTTTTTATAGAGCTTTTGTTTCAGCTTTTGTTGAATAAGACAGCTGTTTCTTTTCATCCAGGGTTTTTTTTTTTCTTCCTTTCTTTCTTTCCTATTTTTTTTTGAGGAAACTGGTGACTGTGATTATAGCAGAATGTCTCCCTAAATCATATTCAAAATAACAAAATTTTCTTTTAAACTATCATTGACAAATGTAAAGTGTTTCTACAACAAAGTTAAATTTTATAAACCCAAATCTTTGTTAGACCCAACAAGCACTATGGAAACCATTTCTACATACTGTGTTTTTTTCTGCCTTTCAGGCCAGAAACTTTCAACAAAGGCAAACTAAAACACATTAGAAAGAATGTTACGAATAAAAGTTTGCACCAACAAGATTTTGGGACACTTCCATGTACCATTAAAACCAATAATATTTCTATTTAAGAACTGAACAGGGACTTCCCTGGCGGTCCAGTGGTTAAGACTTTGCCTTCCAATGCAGGGGGTGTGGGTTCCACCTCTGGTCGGGGAGCTAAGATCCCACATGCCTCGCAGCCAAAAAACCAAAACATAAAACATAAGCAGTATTGTAACAAATTCAATAAAGACTCTAAAAATGGTCTACATAAAAAAAATCTTATAAAAAAAGAACTAAACAAAGATACAGATCTCAATATAGACATATCTCAACATATGTATAGTCACATTTTCTTAAGTGTAAAATGGGTATAATAAATACTATTTATCTATCTATAGTGAGAAAATAACTATGAAGTACCTACAACCGTGATAACATGAATTGATTTATATAAAAGTTAGAAAACAAAATTAGCAAGTACCTAGTAAGTGTTCAATAAATATTACTTCTCTTATTATTAGAACATAGGTGGTCAATAAACATCTGGGATTTTGAAAGAACATTCTTTATAACTTCTAAATTTATTCTTTTTCTTCTGTCTCAGAGGTCAGCACACTTTTTCCATAAAGGACCAAATACTAAATACTTAATGTTTTGTGGACCATAAAGTTTCTGTTGTAAATACTCAACCCAGCTGTTGTGGTACAGTAGCACTAATAGACAATGCATAAGCAAACAGGCATGGCTGTGTTTCAATAAAATTTTATTTACAAAAACAGGTGCTGGGTTGGATTTGATCCACTGGCCATAGTTTTTCAAACCCTGCCTTGGAAATAACAGGGTTGGATCAGATTACTAATTTCAAACCTGGCTAGGCATTAAAATAATTTGGGAGAACTTTTGTAAATTACAGATTTCTGTCCCATATCCCACCCCAATAACCTACTGAATCAAAACCCCCAGGGTTAAGACCCAAGAATTTCTAAGATGCAGGCTCCTGGACTAATTTAAACACAGGTCAGTAAACAATATTTAATGATCACTGGACTAGATGATTTCTAACAACTCTAACATTCCAATTCTAACATTCTTTGATAAATAGGGATTCTCACCAGTGGTTTTGATCAAAGTTTGACATACTTTTAAAACACAAACTATTACGTATTGAAATGATATCACTGCTTTTGATGAAAGAAACTTTGAGAATAATTTATTATCACTCGGAAGGTATTGACAGATTAGTTTATGTCAGAAAAATGTGTAGAAAACATGAATATCCTATAAACATTACTACTCTTAAAAAAAAAAGAAGTCCTTGGATTTCACTTTCTGAAGTATTTCTCTTGCAGCAGTGGTTCTCAAACTTTTTGGTATCAAGAAGACTTATCATTGTTTAAAATTACTGAGAACCTTAAAGAGCTTTTGTTTATGTGGGCTGAGGCAAAGCTTGTGCTTATCTATTTATATTTACCATATTAGAAATTAAAACAAAAATTTTTAAATATTATTTTAATAATAATAATAATAAACCTATTACATATTCTTGTCCTTCATACAGATGAAAAATGTGTGTCTCCAGACACAAGGAGCACATAAAATCCCATCACCTAGAGTAATATTCATGGTGTGATATAATGTGGTTATACTCTGATCTATTGATATAAGTGAAAATTTTAGCTGCCATCTATTTTATCCATACAAGGTACTAGAGATGATTTGCTTATCTGTGGTGCCATTAAGTACCAATGATTACCCAGGTACCATTTATCCTCAGCAAAGAAATTATTCCTCCATTCCTCAAATATGAAAATAATTCAATTTCAGAATCTTATTTTGGGAGTGTTTCACCTGGATTCACTTCTAGCACCAATTACTCTCTCAGTTAAGGACCCAGCAAAAAGCAAAGGGCACATGTAAATTAGAATACAGACAATTATTTAAAAATTAGGCATAGTGTAAACAAAAGAGATAGTGCAGTACCCCAGGAATGTTACCATCCCTAGATCCCAAACAGATAAGGGAAGAAAGTAGTAATAGGAAAGCAGAAGGAAAAAAAATTGAGAAGGCTGTCTTGAGAGGACTTTTCATCTCTTTTTCAAGTGATGAGACCATCCAGGGGCAATCCTACAGGGAGGGAATCAAGAGAGTAACTTCTCTGACACTTTTCTCCTCCCACTCTCTGATATTCTGCTAAATCCAAAAGGAGATGTAGGACAAGAAGACCTGGTGTAGTCCATACTGATTAGCTTCATGAAGCAAGAAGGAGAATGCATTCACATGGGACAAACTGAATACATTTGACTCACCAATCTCTAATATTTGCCCATTAGAGGGGTTTTGCATGATATTGTTGCTTTAATTAATTACTGTCTCGCTCAGTAATTCTTACAAAAAATTTTCACATCTTTTATCGGCATTCAGGTTTGCTCATCTGATGTTTTCCCTATTTTCTTTGTTCACTCTTTCATTGTTTTCTTTTTTTGTATTAACACTCAACTTTTAAGACTCAGATTATGCATAACTTTATAAGTCTTCCTGACTTCTCACTTGCCCTACCTCCTTTGTAGTTTACTGCAACATTTCAACAAAAAGCAATAATTTAGAACCTACAGCACTTAATTGAACTTACTGGGTTAAATCTTTACCTTTGCAAATAGTGCTTACACAGTACCTAGAACCTAATTAATGCCCAATAAATGTTTAAATAAATGGTCCATGAATAGCCTCAGGATATTTGTCCTCTGGTTTCCCAGAGTTCAGAACTGAAATTGGAGCTAGATATAAAAATTTTGGAGTGAAACTGTTTTTAGGTCTTAATTGAATTTGTGAAGATTGAATAAAAAACAGAGAGTCAAAGTTGAATATTGGGAAATATCTATACCCCAGTGACAATAAGAGGAGAAACAAATAAAAAGGGAAGGAAAGAATGGAGAGAGAAGAAAGAAAAGCAGGAGAGTGTACTCTCATGGAAGCCAGGTGACAAAGGAGAAGAAGAGGAAGAAAGAGAAGGAGGAAGAGACAGGGGGAGAAAGAGGGTGAAGATCAGGAGGAAGAGGAGGGAAGAAAGGGAAGGGGAAAGAGAAGGAAGAGGTTATCAATATGAGATACTAAATATAGTACTGCATATATGAATCTTGTGATCAGCCATCCCATTCAAAAAGAAGCCTTTTGCGGAAATGAATCTAATATGAATGAACAAACACATTCATTAGACCATGACAAAACCCAAGACCATAAAAAGGAAAAAAATAAGCGCATAAGAACAAATGATTCTAAAGGAAATAGGCACTTCATGAAAAGTGTGTTTTTTTTCTATTGCAAGAAATCAGTTAATGTAATCTACACAAAAGAGAACAAAAAAAAGGTACAGTTTAAAAGTTATTAAAAAGTAAATGCCTCGGGGAGGAGAATCAAGATGGTGGAGTAGGAGGACGTGCGCTCACTCCCTCTTGAAAGAGTACCGGAATTACAACTAAATGCTGAACAACCATCGACAGAAAGACACTGGAACTCACCAAAAAAAAACCACCCCACATCCAGAGACAAAGGAGAAGCTGCAATGAGATGGTAGGAGGGGCGCAATCGCGTTAAAATCAAATCCCATAAATGCTGGGTAGATGATTCATGAGCTGGAGAACAGTTATACCGCAGAAGTCCAGAGGGTTCTGAGGCCCACATCAGGCTTCCTAACCTGGGGGTCCAGCAATGGGAGGAGGAATTCCCAGAGAATCAGAATTTGAAAGCCAGCGGGATTTGATTGCAGGACCTCCACAGGACTGGGGGAAACGGAGACTCCACTCCACACAAAAAAGTGTGCTCACCAGGACCCAGGGGGAAGGAGCAGTGACCCCATAGGAGACTGAACCAGACCTACCTGCTGGTGTTGGAGGGTTGCCTGCAGAGGTGGAGGGCAGCTGTGGTTCACTGAGGAGACAGGGGCATTCGCAGCAGGGGTTCTGAGAAGTGCTCATTGGCGTGAGCCCTTCCAGAGTCCACCATTAGCTACACCAAAGAGCCTGTAAGCTCCAGTGCTGGGTCACCGCAGGCCAAAGGACCAGCAGGGTGGGAACACAGCCCCACCCACTGGCAGACAAACAGATTAAAGTGTCACCAAGCTCCACCCACCAAATCGGATTAAAGTTTTACTGAGCTCCACCCACCCAGCCCAACCCACCATCAGTCCCTCCCATCAGGAAGCACCCACCAGCCTCCTAGATAGCTTCCTCCACAAGAGGGAAGACAGCAGAATCAAGCAGTATCAGCAGTATTCCATCTTGTGGAAATGAAAACCACAGCCACAGAAAGACAGAGAAAATGAAAAGGCAAAAGACTTTGTACCAGATGAAGGCACAAGATAAAACACCAGAAAAAAAACTAAATGAAGAGGAGATAGGCACCCTTCCAGGAAAAGAATTCAGAATAATGATGGTGAAGATGATCCAGGACTTTGGATGCAAAGATCAAAAAGTTGCAAGAAAAGTTTACCAAAGACCTAGAAGAATTAAAGAGCAAACACACAGAGATATGCAACACAATAACTGAAATGAAAAATACACTAGAAGGAACCAATAGCAGATTAACTGAGGCAGAAGGGCGAATAAGTGACCTGGAAGACAGAATGGTGATAATAACTGATGCAGAAAAGAAAAAAGAAAAAAGATTGAAAAGAACTGAAGACAGCCTAAGAGACCTCTGGGACAACGTTAAACGCACCAACATTTGCATTATAGGGGTCCCAGAAGGAGACGAGAGAAAGGACCTGAGAAAATACTGGAAGAGATTATAGTTGAAAACTTCCCTAACATGGGAAAGGAAATAGCTACCCAAGTCCAGGAAGCACAGAGAGTCCCAGGCAGGATAAACCCAAAGAGAAACATGCCAAGACATATAGTAGTCAAACTGACAAAAATTAAAGACAGAGAAATGTTATTAAAAGCAACAAGGGAAAAACGACAAATAACATACAAGGGAACCCCCATCAGGTTAACAGCTGATTTCTCAGCAGAAACTCTGCTAAGCCAGAAGGGAGTGGCAGGATATATTTCAAGTGATGACAGGGAAGAACCTACACCCAAGAATACTCTACCCAGCAAGGATCTCATTCAGATTCCATGGAGAAATCAAAAGCTTTACAGACAAGCAACAGCTAAGAGAATTCAGCACCACCAAACCAGCCCTACAACAAATGCTAAAGGAACTTCTCTAAGCGGGAAAAATAAGAGAAGAAAAGAACCTACAGAAACAACAACAAAACAGTTAAGAAAACAGTAATAGGAACATACATATCGATAATTACCTTCAATGTAAATGGAATAAATGCACCAACCAAAAGACACAGACTGGCTGAATGGAAACAAAAACAAGACCCATATATATGCTGTCTCCAAGAGACCCACTTCAGACCTAGGGACACATACATACTGAAAGTGAGGGGATGGAAAAAGATATTCCATACAAATGGAAATCAAAAGAAAGCTGGAATAGCAATACTCATATCAGATAAAATAGACTTTAAAATAAAAAATGTTACAAGAGACAAGAAAGGAAACTACATAAATATCAAAGGATCAATCCAAGAAGAAGAGAGAACAATTATAAATATATATGCACCCAATATAGGAGCACCTCAATACGTAAGGCAAATGCTAACAACTATGAAAGAGAAAATCGACAGGAACACACACATAGTGGGGGACTTTAACATCCCACTTACACAAATGGACATGTCCTCCAGACAGAAAATTAATAAGGAAACACAAGCTTTAAATGACACAATAAATCAGCTGGATTTAATAGATATCTATAGGACATTTCATCCAAAAACATCAGATTACACATTCTTCTCAAGTGCACATGGAATATTCTCCATGATAGATCACATTTTGGGTCATAAATCAAGCCTTGGTAAATTCAAGAAAATTGAAATCGTATCAGGCATCTTTTCTGACCACAATGCTATGAGATTAGAAATCAATTACAGGAAAAAAACTGTAAGAAACACAAACACATGGAGGCTAAACAATATGCTACTAAATAACGAACAGATCACTGAAGAAATCAAAGAGGAAATCAAAAAATACCTAGAGACAAATGACAATGAAAACACAACGATCCAAAACCGATGGGATGCAGCAAAGGCAGTTCTAAGAGGGAAGTTTATAGCAATACAATCCTACCTCAAGAAACAAGAAAAATCCCAAATAAAGAATCTAACCTTACACCTAAAGAAACTAGAGAAAGAAGGGCAAACAAAACCCAAAATGAGTAGACGGAGAGAAATTATAAAGATCAGAGCAGAAATAAAGGAAAGAGAGACAAAGAAAACAATAGCAAAAATCAAGAAAACTAAAAGCTGGTTCTTTGAGAAGATAAATAAAATTGATAAACCTCTAGCAAGACTCATCAAGGAAAAGAGGGAGAGGACTCAAATCAATAAAATTAGAAGTGAAACAGGAGAAGTTACAATGGACACTGCAGAAATAAAAAGCACCATAAGAGATTACTACAAGCAAATATATGCCAATAAAATGGACAACCTGGAGGAAATGGACAGATTCTTAGAAAGGTATAACCTTCCAAGACTGAATCAGGAAGACAGAGAAAATATGAACAGACCAATCCCAGGTAATGAAATTGAAACTGTGATTAAAAATCTCCCAACAAACAAAAGTCCAGGACCAGATGGATTCTCAGGTGAATTTTATCAAACATTTTGAGAAGAGCTAACACCCATCCTTCTCAAACTCTTCCAAAACATTGCAGAGGAAGGAACACTCCCAAACTCATTTTATGAAGCCACCATCACCCTGATACCAAAACCAGACAAAGATACTACAAAAAAAGAAAACTACAGACCAATATCACTGATGAGTTTAGATGCAAAAATACTCAACAAAATACTAGCCAACAGAATCCAACAACACATTAAAAGGATCATCCACCATGATCAAGTGGGGTTTATCCCTGGAATGCAAGGATTCTTCAATATATGCAAATCAATCAATGTGATACACCATATTAACAAACTGAAGGATAAAAACCACATGATCACCTCAATAGATGCAGAAAAAGCTCTGGAAAAATTCAACACCCATTTATGATAAATAACTATCCAGAAGGTGTGCATAGAGGGAAGCTACCTCAACATAATAAAGGCCATATAGGACAAACCCACAGCAAACATCATTCTCAATGGTGAAAAACTGCAAGCATTCCCTCTAAGATCAGGAACAAGACAAGGATGTCCACTCTCGCCACTCCTATTCAACATAGTTTTGGAAGTCCTTGCCACAGCAATCAGAGAAGAAAAAGAAAGAAAAGGAATGCAAATTGGAAAAGAAGAAGTAAAACTGTCACTCTTTGCAGATGACATGATACTATACATAGAAAATCCTAAAGATGCCACCAGAAAACTACTTGAGAGAATCAATGACTTTGGTAAAGTTGCAGGATACAAAGTTAACACACAGAAATCTCTTGCATTCCTAGACACTAACAATGAAAGATCAGAAAGAGAAATTAAGGAAACAATCCCATTCACCATTGCAACAAAAAGAATAAAATACCTAGGAAGAAACCTAACCAAGGAGGTCAAAGACCTGTACTCAGAAAACTATAAGACACTCATGAAAGAAATCAAAGAAGACACAAACAGATGGAGGGACATACCATGTTCTTGGATTGGAAGAATCAATATTGTGAAAAGGACTACATTACCAAAAGCAACTTACAGATTCAATACAATCCCCATCAAATTACCAATGGCATTTTTCACAGAACTAGAACAAGAAATTTTACGATTTGTGTGGAAACGCAAAAGACCCTGAATAGCAAAAGCAATCTTGAGAAGGAAAGACAGAGTTGGTGGAATCAGGCTTTCTGACAGTGATCAAGACAGTACAGTACTGGCACAAAAACAGAAATAAAGATCAATGGAACAGGATAAAAAGCCCAGAGATAAACTATGGTCAATTAATCTATGACAAAGGAGGCAAGGATATACAATGGAGAAAAGGCAGTCTCTTCAATAAGTGGTGCTGGGAAAACTGGACAGCTACACGTAAAAGAATGAAATTAGAATACTTCCTAACACCATACACAAAAATAAACTCAAAATGGATAAAAGACCTACATGTAAGGCCAGACACTATACAACTCCTGGAGGAAAACATAGGAAGAACACTCTTCGACATAAATAACAGCAAGATCTTTTTTGATCCACCCCCTAGAGTTATGGAAATAAAAACAAAAATAAATAAGTGGGACCTAATGAAACTTCAACGCTTCTGCACAGCAAAGGAAACTAGAAGCAAGACAAAAAGACAACCCTCAGAATGGGAGAAAATATTTACAAATGAAATCAACAGACAAAGGATTAATCTCCAAAATATATAAACAGTTCACCCAGCTCAATATCAAAAAAAACAAACAACCCAATTCAAAAATGGGCAGAAGACCTAAATAGGCATTTCTCCAAAGAAGACATATGGATGGCCAAGAGGCACATGAAAAGCTGCTCAACATCACTAATTATTAGAGAAACGCAAATCAAAACTACAATGAGGTATCACCTCACACCGGTTAGAATGGGCATCATCAGAAAATCGACAAACAGTAAATGCTGGAGAGGGTGTGGAGAAAAGGGAACGCTCTTGCATTGCTGGTGGGAATGTAAATGGATACAGCCACTATGGAAAACAGGATGGAGGTTGCTTGAAAAACTAAAAATAGAACTACCATATGATCCAGCAATCCCACTACTGGGCATATACCCAGAGAACACCATAATTCAAAAAGACACATGCACTCCAATGTTCATTGCAGCCCTATTTACAGTAGCCAGGACATGGAAGCAACCTAAATGTCCATCAACAGATGAATGGATAAAGATGTGGTACATGCATACAATGGAATATTACTCAGCTGTAAAAAGTAATGAAACTGGGACATTTATAGAGACATGGATGGACCTAGAGACTGTCATACAGAGTGAAGTGAGTCAGAAAGAGAAAAATAAATATTGTATATTAACACATATATGTGGACTATAGAAAAATGGTACAAATCAACCGGTTTGCAAGGCAGAAATAGAGACACAGATGTAGAGAACAAACATATGGACACCAAGTGGGGAAAGCAGGGAGGGGTTGGGGGGGGAATGAATTGGGAGATTGGGATACCAAATTGTATACTCTAAATATATGCAGTTAATTGTAAAAAATAAAAAAATAAAACATAAAAAAAAAGAAAATGCCTATGTTACCATCATCTGAATCAAGAAATAAAATATTGCTGATACACTAGAAAGCTCCCTCCCAATATCTTTTCCCTGTCCCTCCTCAGAGAGGCAACCAATACCTTCATTCATGTGATATCATGTTTTGCTTTCTTTATAATTTACCACATATCTAGTCATTCCTAAAAACTACAGTTTAGTGCTTTTAATTCCTGAAATTTATATAAATGGAATAATACTGTTTATATTTTTCATGACTTCCTTGCCCAATATTACATTCAGGAAATATATTCTCATTGTTGTAGGTAAAAGTAGTTATCCATTTTCTTTCCCATAGAGTATTATAGTATATGAATATACTATGATTTGTCTAGTCTACTAGTGACAGATACATGGATTATTGCTCCCATTTTTCATTCCTTCAGTTGCCTCTCACTTTGTCAATTGTTAGCATTAATGTGCAGAAGCTCTTAAATTTGATGAAGTCCCATTTATCTATTTTTGTTATTGTTGCCTATGCTTTTTGTGTCATATCCAAGAAATCTTATCCATATTCAATGTCATGAAGCTTTTCCCCTATTGTTTCTTTTATAAGTTTTATACCTTTATGCCTTATTTAGGTCTTTAATACACTTTGAGTTAATTTTTGCATATGATGTAAGAAAATAATCCAACATTTTTTTTTCATGCAGATATCCAGTTTTCCCAGCACAAATTTTTCGACAAAGAACGGTGTCGCCACTGTGTGGTCTTGGCACCCTGGTTTAAGACATTCAGCCATATACAAGAGAGTTAATTCTGGTCTCTCTGTTCTGTTCCATTAGTCTATAACTCTGTCTTTATGAAAGTACCATGTTGATTTGATTACTGTAGCTTTGTAGTATGGTTTTTTGAAACCAGAAATTGTGAAGCCTCCAACCTTGTTCTTTTTTTCAAGACTGTTCTGACTATTCCAGCTCCCTTGAGATTCCATACAAATTTTAGGATGGAATTTTCTATTTCTGCAAAAAAAAATGCTAGTGAAATTTTGACAGAGATTACATTTAATCTGTAGATTGCTTTGGGTAGTATGGACATTATAAGAATATCAAGTCCTCCAATCTAGGAACATAGGATATGTCATCATTTGTTTTTATCTTCTTGTATTTCTTTAAGCAATGTTTTATCATTTTCAATTATACAAGTCTTTCACTTTCTTGGTTAAGTTTATTCATTGGTATTTTATTCCTTTTTATACTGTTGTGAATGTGATCATTTTCTTAATTTCTTTCTTGGATGGTTAGTGGTTAGTATATAGAAATGCAATTAATTTTTGAGCTGTTTTATATCCTGCAATTTAATTAACTTGTTTATTAGTGTTAAAAGGGGTTTTTGTGGAATCTTGGGTTTTTCTACATATAAAATCATATCACTTGCAAAGAAAGATAATTGTACTTCTCTTTCAATGTGGAATGTTTTTTTTTGTTTGTTTGTTTTTCTTGCCTAAATACTCTGGCTAGGACTTCCAATACTATGTTAAGTAAAAGTGATGAGAGTGGGCACCCTTGCCTTGCTCTTAAAAAAAGCTTTCCCCTAAATGGGTTAGGGCTTTACAACTGTGAAGACTAGTTACTGGGGGCAGGATGGGTGTGAGGTGGGGGAAAGTGGGAAGGAGTGTGATTCTGTGCATGCAGACTCATGGGATTTTCCAACAGAACCATACTCAGAGTGTTTCAGTTAACCAGAAAAGCTTGACTATGCAGTCAGGAAGGGAAAAACAGAGCAAACATGAAGGCTTCTCACCAACTATCCCCAAAATAAATACAACTAAAGGCTCAAAAAAACATCTTCCAATTTTTAACCACTGATTTTGATGTTAGCTATAGGCATCTTTTATATGGCCATTATTATGTTGAGGTAGTCTGCCCTTCTACTTCTAGTTTATTGAGCATTTTGGTAATGAAAAGGTTTTAAATTTGTATAATGATTTTTTTAGCATCAATTGAGACATTCACGTTGGTTTTGTGTTTCATTCTGTTAATGTGCTATATTACATTGATTGATTTTCATATATTGAACCATCCACACATTCTAGGAATAGATTCTACTTGATCATGGTGTATAGTTCTTTTAATGTGATATTGAATTTGATTTGCCAGTATTTTGCTGAGAATATTTTTCATCAATATTCATCAGGTATACTGGCCTATAGTTTTCTTTCCTTACAGTATTTTTGTCTGGCTTTCATATCATGCTAAAGTTGGAAACCACCTCTTCAATTTTACTGAAGAGTTTGAGGATTGATGTTAGTTATTTAAACGTTTGATTAAATTCTCCAATGAAGCCTTCTGGTCCTGGGCTTTTCTTTGTTGGGAGGACTTTGATTACTGATTCAGTAACCTCACTAGTTATAGCCCTCTTCAGAACAGAGTTTGTTTTTTAATTCTTCATGATTTATTCCAGGTAGGTTCTATTTTTCAGGAAAAGTTTCCATTTTTTCTAGTATATCACTTTATCAGCATATAATTGTTCATAGTAGTCTATTGTAATCCTTTTCATTTGTGGTTCATCAGTTGTAATGTTCCATCTTTAATTTCTGAATTTAATTATATGAGTTTTCTCTCATTAATTAATCTAACTAAAGGTTTGTCAATTATGTTTATCTTTCCAAAAACTGAATTAGTTTTATTGATTTTATCTATTTTTCAATTATCTAGTTCATTTATTTCTGCTCTAATCTTTATTATTTCCTTCCTTCTGCTAAGTTTTGGGTTTAGTGAGTTCTTTTTCTAGTTCCCAGGTGCAAAGTTATGTTGTTGACTTGAGAACTTTCTTATTTTTAACATAAGCCTTTTCCACTATAATTTCCCTTAGTACTGCTTTTGCTTCATCCCATGTTTTGGTATGTTGTGTTTTCATTTTAATTTCTATCAAGATATTTTCTAATTTCCCCTTTGATTTCTTCTTTGACCCATTGGTTATTTAAGAGTGTTTTCTTTTCAAGTCCACATATTTGTGGGTTGTCCAGTTTCCCTTCTGCTACTGATTTCCACATCATTCCATTGTGATCACATAAAATGTTTGGATTTCAATCCTCTTAAATTTCAAACACTTATTTTGTGGCCCACTATGTGGTCTACCCTGGAGAATGATCCATAAGAAGGCATACTGTACTGTTTCCCTCTGAGCCATTTTTCCTTATTTCTTTGTAGGCCTTATGATCTTTTGTTGGTTCCAAATATATGTTTTTAAATGCAAAATCTGTGATTATGTCATAGTTTTTATTCCATATAATTATTTTGCTTTAATTATTTTTTCCTCAATAAATGACATTTTGTAAATTTTATTAGTCATTTTGAAGACCAAATACTGACCATACTGATCTTCTCTATTGAATTATTATTTTCCTTTTCATTAAATACTTCTACTTTTATTATTCCCTTCCATCTGCTTTATTTCATGTAATTTTAATGGTATTTATCTAATTTTAAACGTATATCCACAGATTATAACTTTGCAACCAATATTCTTCCACAGTATATACACTTAACATGAAAATTTTCCTTTCAAATTCCAATTGAGCTGATTCTAATAATCTTTACTAATAAATAGGTTTAAGGGGTGGAGTCAAGATGGCTGCCTGGGAAGACATGGAGATCATGTCTCCCCACAAATAGAACAGTTACCGGAGGCCAGCAGGGGACCTGAGGCCCAAGCAGATGGCAGGAACCCCACAGCAACCAGATAGGATCTGGGGGAAGTCAGGGGCGTGGGGAAGGGGAAGCCTGACGGGACCAGCACCCCTGGGGGGTGGCTGGGGGAGGGGGGAGGTTCCTGCCTGGAGGGACCGCTGGGGGCTGGGGAGATCGGGGAAACTGCGACTGGGTTTCTCCCGCCCACGAGGCCGGGGGGCCTGCTGAGCTCCCCAGCTGGGGTCCTGCTGAGCTGCCTGGCTTGGGGGCTTTCTGGGCTCCCCAGCAGGGTCCTTCAGCCCCCAAGGCCCCCTCCAGGCTGCCTGGGTCCTGGAGGTGTGGAAGGAGGAAGGAGGGGCAAGGAGGCAGAGAGGCACACAGGAGAGGGTGGGGGCTTTGAGATTCGTGGATGGGGGAGGTTGGAGGGCATTTCACTTGCTCTCTTGGCCAGGGAGGCCAACTGGGCTCCCAGACCTGGTCCTTCATTCTCTGGGCCCCCTCCAGCTGCTTAGAACCTAGGAGAGAGGGGGATGGGGGAGAGGAAGAGAGGCATACAGGGACCCTACCAGACTGGGAAATCTGGGGAAGTGCGGCAGGTGTTACCCTAGCCCAGTTGGCCCTGGGAAGCCTGTTGGGCATCAGAGTCTGGTCTCCTGCCTTTTAGTGCTCCCTGAAGCTGTAAGGGTTCTAGGCGAATAGGAGAGAGGGGGTGGGAAAGAAGAGAACCCAAGGGGGAGTAATCCTCTGAGACTGGAGGACTAGGGGAGGTGCCTAGCATCTCTTCCACCAACTTGGGCCCAGGGAGCCCACAGGGTATCTTGACCTGGTCCTTTGCTCCCAGGACCAGAGGCATTTCTGGGCCCCTCTACCTCATTGGGCCTACACCCCATTCCCCACCACTACCAGGGCCTTCTCTAAGGGTAGGCTCTGCCCATTGCCTAACTTCATCCCACCCACCCTCGCCCTTGTCTAAGCACCGTAACCACAGCCAAGGCCTTTTCTGGGTTATTTTTTCCTTTTTTTCTTTTTGTTCTTACTTCCCACCTCCTCACTTAGGATACTGCAGTTGTTTTGCCTTCCAGTTGTTGCTCCATCATTTTTTTTTAATTTTTTCTAACACATCTGTTAGTTTCCTACTATCGTATTTTTTAGCTTGCTATTGTTCTGCTGTTCTCCTACCTTTTATTTTTTATTTTTTTGTTTTCCCTGCTACACACAGCTTGTGGGATCTTGATACATAAGCCCAGTGTCAGGCCTGCCCTCCTGAGGTGGGAGCACTGAGTCCAAAATATTGGATTAACAGGGAAACCCAGTTCCCAGGGAATATCCTTTACCATGAGGTCTGCCAGAGGTTCTCAACTTAACACCAAGAACCAGCAGGAACACACTCCCACCCATCCAAATTTGGGGGAAAATGAGACAACAAAAAAATATGTCACAGATGAAGGAACAAGGCAAAAATACACGAGACCAAATAAATGAAGAGGAAATAGGAAAACTGCCTGAAACAGAATTCAGAGTTATGATAGTAAAGATGATCCAAAATCTTGACAAAATACAGAAAATACAAGAAAAAGTTCATAAGGAATCAGAAGAACTAAAGAGCAAACAGTAATAGATAACAAAATTACCAAAATTGAACATACTCTAGATGGTATAAACAGCAGAATAACTGAGGCAGAAGAACGAATAAGTGAGTTGGAAGATAGAATGGGGGAAATAACTGCCTCAGAGCACTAAAAAGAAAAAGAATAAAAAGAAAGGAATATAAGAGTAGCACAGACATATATATACTACCAACTGTAAAACAGATAGTCAGTGGGAAGTTGTTGTATAACAAAGGGAGTCCAACTCGAGGATGGAAGATGCCTTAGAGGACTGGGGCGGGGAGGGTGGGGGGGACTCGAGGTGGGGGGGAGTCAAGGAAGGAAGGGAATATGGGGATATGTGTCTAAAAACAGATGATTGAACTTGGTGTACCCCCCAAAAAATAATAAATAAATAAATAAAATTAAAAAAAAAAGAAAGGAATATAGTCTCAGAAACCTTGGTGACAACATTAAGCACACCAATATTCAAATCATAGGCATCCCAGAAGAAGAAGAAAACAAGAAAGGGTCTGAGAAAATATTTCAAGAGGTTATAGTGGAAAACTTCCCAACATGGGAAAGGAAATAATTAATCAAGTGCATGACATGCAGAGAGTCCCATACAGAATAAACCCAAGGAGAAATACACCAAGGCACATATTAATCAAACTAACAAAAATTAAACACAAAGGAAAAATATTAAAAGAAGCAAAAAAAAAGCAACAAATAACATATAAGGGAAAACCCATAAGGATAACAGCTGACCTTTCTACAGAAACTATGCAGGCCAAAATGGAGTGGCAGGATATATTGAAAGTCCTGAGAGAGAAAAACCTACAGCCAAGAATACTCTACCCAGCAAGAATCTCATTCAGATTTGAGGGAGAAATCAAAAGCTTTCCAGACAAGCAAAAGTTAAGAGAATTCAGCACCACCAAACCAGCCTTACAACAATTGCTAAAGAACTTTTCTAAGCAGGAAAAAAAAGAGAATGAAAAGACCTATAAAAACAAACTGAAAACAATTAAGAAAATGGTAATAAGAACATACATGTCAATAATCACCTTAAATGTTAATGGATTAAAAGCTCCAACCAACAGACACAGACTGGCTGAATGGATACAAAAACAAGACCCTTCTATATGCTGCCTACAAGAAACCCACTTCACACCAAGGGACACATATAGACTGAAAGCAAGGGGATGGAAAAAGATATTCCATGCAAATGGAAACCAAAAGAAAGCTGGAGTAGCAATACTCATATCAAACACATTAGACTTTAAAGTAAAGACTATTACAAGAGACAAGGAAGGACACTACATAATCATCAAGGGATCAATCCAAGAAGAAGAGATAACAATTGTAAATATTTCTGCACCCAACATAGGAGCACCTCAACACATAAGGCAAATGCTAACAGCCATAAAAGCTGAAATTGACAGTAATACAATAATAGTAGGAGACTTTAATACCCCACTTACATCAATGGACAGATCATCCAAACAGAAAATAAATAAGGACACACAAGCTTTAAATGACACATTAGACCATCTCGACTTCATTGATATTTATAGGACATTCCCTCCGAAAACAACAGAATACACGTTCTTCTCAACTGCACACGGAACATTCTCCAACATAGATCACATCTTGGGTCACAAATCAAGCCTGGGTATATTCAAAAAATTGAAATCATATCAAGCATTTTCTCTGACCACAATGCCTTGATACTAGATATCAATTACAGGGGAAAAAATGCAAAAAATACAAACACATGGAGGCTAAACAAAACACTCTGAAACAACCAAGAAATCACTAAAGAAATCAAAGAGGAAATCAAAAAATACCTAGAAACAAATGACAATGAAAACATAACAACCCAAAACTTATGGGATGCAGCAAAAGCAGTTCTAAGAGGGAAGTTTATAGCAATACAGTCCTACCTCAAGAAACAAGAAAAATATCGAAGAAACAATCTAACCTTATACCTAAAACAATTAGAGAAAGAAGAACAAAGAAACCACAAAGTGAGCAGAAGGAAAGAAATCATAAAGATCAGATCAGAAATAAGTGAAAAAGAAAGGAAGGAAACAATAGCAAAGATCAATAAAACTAAAAGCTGATTCTTTGAGAAGATAAACAAAATTGATAAACCATTAGCCAGACTCACCAGGAAAAAAAGGGAGAAGATGCAAATCAACAGAATTAGAAATGAAAAAGGAGAAGTAATAATGGACACCACAGAAATACAAAAGATCATGAGAGACTACTACAAGCAACTATATGCCAATGAATTGGATAACCTGGAAGAAATGGATACACTTGTAGAAAAGTACAATCTTCCAAAACTGAATCAGGATGAAATAGAATATATGAACAGACCAATCAAAAGTATGGAAATTGAGACTGTGATTAAAAATCTCCCAACAAACAAAAGCCCAGGGCCAGATGCATTCACAAGCAAATTCTATCAAACATTTAGAGAAGAGCTAACACCTATCCTTCTCAAACTCTTCCAAATTATAGCAGAAGGAGGCACACTCTCAAACTCATTCTACAAGGCCACCATCACCCTGATACCAAAACCAGGCAAAGATGCCACAAAGAAAAGAACATTAAAGGCTAATAACCCTGATGAATATAGATGCAAAAATCCTCAACAAAATACTAGCTAACAGAATCCAACAGCACATTAAAAAGATCATACACCATGATCAAGTGAGGTTTATCCCTGTAATGCAAGGATTCTTCAATATACACAAATCAATCAATGTGACACACCATATTAACAAACTGAAAGATAAAAACCATATGATAATCTCAGTAGATGCAGAAAAAGCTTTTGACAGAATTTAACAACGATTTATGATAAAAACTCTCCAGAAAATGGGCATAGAAGGAAATTACCTCAACATAATAAAACCATGTATGAGAAACCAACAGCCAACATCGTCCTAAATGGTGAAAAACTGAAAGCATTCCCTCTAAGGACAGGAACAAGACAAGGGTTTCCACTCTCACCATTATTATTCAACATAGTTTTAGAAGTTTTAGCCACAGCAGTCAGAGAAGAAAATGAAATAAAAGGAATCCAAATTGGAAAAGAAGAAGTAAAATTGTCACTCTTTGCAAATGACATGATAATATACATAGAGAACCTTAAGGAAGCTACCAGAAAACTGCAAGCATCAATCAATGAATTTAGTAAAGTATCAGGATACAAAATTAATGCACAGAAATCTCTTGCATTCCTATACACTAACAATGAAAGGTCAGAAAGAGAAATTAAGGAAACACCCATTTACCATTGCAACAACAAAAAAAAGAAAATACCTAGGAATAAACCTGCCTAAGGAGGCAAAAGACCTGTATGCAGAAAACTATAAGACACTGATGAAAGGAATCAAAGACAATAAAAACAGATGAAGGGCCATACCATGTTCTTGGTTTGGAAGAATCAATATTGTGAAAATGACTATCCTACCCAAAGCAATTTACAGATTCAACAGAATCCCTATCAAATTACCAATGGCATTTTTCACAGAACTAGAACAACAGATTCTACGATTTGTATGGAAATGCAAAAGACCCCCAAATAGCCAAAGCAATCATGAGAAGGAAAGATGAAGCTGGAGGAATCAGTCTCCCTGACTTCAGACTATACGACAAGGCTACAGTGTTTAAGACAGTATAGTACTGGCACAAAAATAGAAAGGAAGATCAATGTAACAGAATAGAGAGCCCAGAGATAAACCTATGCACATATGGACACCTTATCTTTGACAAAGGAGGCAAGAATATACAATGGAAAAAAGACAGCCTCTTCAATAAGTGGTGCTAGCAAAATGGGACAGCAACATGTAAAAGAATGAAATTAGAACACTTCCTAACACCATACACAAAAATAAATTCCAAATGGATTAAAGACCTAAATGTAAAGCCAGACACTATAAAACTCCTAGAGGAAAGCATAGGCAGAACTCTCTATGACATACATCAAAGCAAGATCCTTTTGACCCACCTCCTAGAATCACAGAAATAAAATCAAGAATAAATAAATGGGACCTAATGAAACTTAAAAGCTTTTGCACAGCAAAAGAAACCATAAATAAGACAAGAAGGCAACCCTCAAAATGGGAGAAAATACTTGCCAAGGAAACTATGGACAAAGGATTAATCTCCAAAATATACAAGCAGCTCATGCAGCTCAATATCAAAAAAAGCAAATAACCCAATCCACAAATGGGCAGAAGACCTAAATAGACATTTATCCAAAGAAGACATGCAGATGGCTAACAAACACATGAAAAGATGCTCAACATCACTAATCATTAGAGAAGTGCAAATCAAAACCATAATGAGGTATCACCTTACACCAGTCAGAATAGCCATCATCAAAAAATCTAGAAACAACAAATGTTGGAGAGGATGTGGAGAAAAGGGAACCCTCCTGCACTGTTGATGGGACTGTAAATTGATACAGCCATTATGGAAAACAGTGTGAAGGTTCCTTAAAAAACTAAAAATAGAGCTACATATGATCTAGCAATCCCACTACTGGGCATAGACCTGGAAAAAAACCATAATTCAAAAATATACATATACCATAATGTTCATTGCAGCATTATTTACAATAGCCAGGACATGGAAGCAACTGAAATGTCCATCAACAGATGAATGGATAAAGAAGATGTGGCACATATATACAATGGAATATTACTCGGCCATAAAAAGGGATAAAATTGAGATATTTCTAGTGTGGTGGATGGAGCTAGAATCTGTCATACAGAATGAAGTAAATCAGAAAGGGAATAAAAAAATACCATATGCTAACGCATATATATGGAATCTAGACAAATGGTACTGACGAATCTAATGGCAGTGCAGAAATAGAGATGCAGACGTAGAGAAGGGACTTGAGGACACCAGGGGGAGGGGAAGCTGGGACGAAGTGAAAGAGTAGCATTGACATATACACACTACCAAATGTAAAATAGATGGCTAGTGGGAAGCTACTACAGAGCACAGGGAGATCAGCTTGATGCTTTGTGAAGACCTAAAGGGGTGGGATAGGGAGGTTGGGAGGGAGGCTCAAGAGGGAGGGGATATGGGGATATATGTATACATATAGCTGATTCACTTTGTTGTAAAGCAGAAACTGGCACAACAGTGTAAAGCAATTTTACTCCAATAAACAGCTTAAAAAGAAATTAAGAGTTGGATTTCTGAATATTAATAAAATTAACAAAATTTTAGCTAGATTAAGAAAAAAAGAAGAAAAACTCAAATTAATAAAATCAGAAATGACAGAGAGGACATTACAACTGACTCCACAAAAATAAAAACAATCATAAGAGACTGCTATGAGTAATTATACACCAACAACTTGGATAATCTAGAAAAAATGGAAAATTCTTTATACATAAGACATACCATACCTGAATCGTGAAGAAGTAGAAAATCTTAACACACCAATAACAAGTAAGAATATTGAAATTGAGTCCATAATCAAAATCATTCCAGTAAAGAAAATTCCAAGAACAGATGGTTATACCAGTTAATTCTACCAAACATTTGAAGAAGAATTAACACCAATCCTCAAACTTTTCCAAAAACTGAAAGGCGAGAACAATGCCAAACTCATTTTATAAGGCCAGCATTACTCTGATACCAAAGCCAAATAAGGATACTGAATGCAAAAGCAAACAAAAAATAAAAACAACTACACACTAATCTTGTTTATGATTATAAATGGAAAACTCCTCAGCAAAATACTAGCAAACCAATTTCAAAACCACATCAAAAGGATCATACACCATGATCAAGTGGAATTTATCCCTGGTAATTCACGGATGCTTCAATATATACAAATCAATAAATATGACACACCACGTTTACAAAATGAAGGATAAAAATCACATGATCATCCCAATACATGCAGAAAAAGCATCTGACAAAATTCAACACCCTTTCAAAATGCTCAACAAACTAGGTATAGAAGGAATATACCTCAACATAATAAAGGCCATGTATGACAAACCTACAGCTAACATCTAATCAATGATAAAAAAATTTAAACCTTTTCATCTAAGATCAGGAGCAAGGCAAGGATGCGTGTGTGAATCCAGACACTATCATTTCAATTAAAGAATGTGCTCACCACAGTAGTGTATGAAATAAACTATGTATATACACATATAAAAGAAAAAACATAAAACATGATGTCAAAAAGAACTGTAAATATATTAGAGATCACAACAGAAGACAACGGATTAAAGATGTCTGTAAAAAGCAGAGTTTATCTGTTAGGATTAATGGACCAAGAACAGAAGCCAGCTGTCCAGTATGTAATTATTTATAGTAGCAAGTTATGATATGCCTCAATAGAAGTGTGAATAAATGCATTATTGTATATACACTGCAGTAGTTATAAAGAGTAAACCTGATCTTACGAGTAACATGGAAATACCACCAGGTAAAGCAAGCTACAGAATAAAAACCCTAAGTGTGTGTGTATGCAAATGACTATACACACAAACTCATGGAAAATAAGTTGAGGAATACATTTCTATGGGCAAGAGAGGGGAACTGAGGAAACCGGGGAAGTGAGACTTTACCTTTTGACTCTTTTTTTGTGTTTTAATTTTTATGAGGAAAATATATTCACATATTTTAAAAGATATACAGTTTCAAAAGCAATGTCACATTCTCTTCCTTTTAGGATTTTATGGAAGTCAATTTTTTCTCTTTTCAGACTTAATTTTCCCAGACAAAATAATCCTCATCTTGTAGGCGTGCTTTCACACCTCAGCCTATCGACCATTTAGATTTTTTAATTTATGTGATAGGCTCTTTTACCCAGGAGGATTATGAAGCACTGGAAAGTGCCTAGAGGAACTCAACTGAAATGACAAGCACCATTAATATCTGAGTAATTGGTCTAATTCTACTTTCAGCCTATTTTTTCCTGCCAAACTAGTTTTCTATGGCTTGCAGAGTGAACAGATGTAAAATATATTCATAGTTATATGCATTGATCATTTTTTCAGAAGGGAATAAGCAACACTCTCTGCTATTCATTATTTTCTTTGAACATACTTTCCCTGAAACTGAGGAGTAGCATGACCTTAAAATTCTCAGGGGCCCTCAACAAACCATTACGAAATTTGTCTTCCATGGGCCACACCACCATAAAATTCAAGTTGTATTCTGAAGTGACATTTCACAAAAATATATGTTTCACGGACATATTAAAAATCCAAAGGATACTTTTGAGTAATATATGAGCTTAGCTAGAGTAGACTTGTACATAAAAGGACGAACCTGGGCCTTTAGTGTAATTAGTTTATAGAGGCAGAAGCAAATGTTCTTTACTTTTTCCATTACAAGACACCAATTGACTTCTGGTTGACAAGCTGGCTTTAGTATTGACAGAGCGATTTGAGTTCTGCCCTCTGAATGATACAGGCAGATCTATCTGGAGCTATCCTACACAAGTAAGGGCGGAAGTGAAACTCTCTTAGGAAGACATTGGACAGGGTTAAGTATAGAAACACCAAAGGAGTAATAAGAAACATAGCTGAAACCTAGGGAACCTGGCAGAAACCCAGTGGTTAAATTACCAAGAAAATGAAATTATGTTGTAACATTTCATATTCTCATTATTAAAAATGTCAGAACATCACATTTAGTTTTATGATATTTTCTATTTTTATTGTAGTGATTGAGTGTTCACAAAATTGGACATGTTTTATAGCAATTTCTATATCTTTTACAATAATTAACAGGGTAATATATAACCCCAAGAAAAGGTTGATCATTAAAATACAAGATAGCTCATTCTTAACATGAAGGTTACAAGCAGGAAAAAAAAAATGACATTAAGTTAATCTAGGTTTATTTTATCTTTTCAAGTAACATATTTCTATGATAACATGTTTTAATATTAGTCTCAATCCTCAAATTTATATGTGCATGTAACAGTGTATCTGTATAAATATCTGCACATACCCACCTTGTAATTTCTCTAAAAGATACTGTTTGTACACTTATACATTCACACATAGATGCATGTTTTTATAAGTGAATTTTATCAGTATATTAAATATACTGAAGTAATAGATTCTTAAGAGAAATATAATTGGAACAGATTACTTATAATTCATTTGGTTTACAGCTGCATCACTGACCATGAAGGATATCCTCTGAGGTACCCTTAAAAGATGATCTAGGAAGCTTCTTACTTGACAAAGTGACCTCTCCTGTCTTTGAAGCAATTCTAATTATTTGAAATTTAGGACAAGAGTTTCTTCCCTGTAAATCCCATCTATGTTTTGGCTGTTCCTTATGTAACAGTACATTTAACCATTGAAAAATATAGGCACCAACCCTCCACAAAGTCAAACATCTGCAAACAACTTATAGTCAGCCCTCCTTATACATGGTTCAGTTCCTCAGTATCCACAATTCTACAAATGCAGATTCAATCAACCATAGATCATGTAGTATTGTAGTATTTATTTTTTTAAAAAATTCACATATAAGTGGAACCACGCAGTTCAAACCCATGTTTTCAAGGGTCAACTGTAATTCTCAAAGTAGGGTGACCACATTCCAGTGCATGTACAAAATAATCCATTGGGATAAAGTAAAAAAAAATTCTAATTTACACATATATGTAAAATTTTAATGACAGAGTGGGAATAGCAGAATAAGGACCTCTAAAAAATTTCACCTTAATAAAATAAAAATAACCCTGATAAAAACTGTCAAAATAAACTTGTTCAGAATTATGAAAATTAAACAAAGTCTTGCAGCGATTGGGAGAATTTATTCAAGAAAAAACCTGAATCTCAGTAAGAACAGGAAGATCTTTGGCTTCTAACTTGTTCTATTACCATTTCCCTTTCCCAAGTTGTGTGTTATCCTTGAAATTAAATAACCAGCAATGACTGTGTAAACCAGCAGCTTGGTAACCAATGGAATGAGAACAGGGTTGGAGCTCTTTCAAAGCCACATTTCCAGAGAATTATCATTATTTCACCGGTCTGGTGGTTTCCTGGAATACCTCATTCAGAAGACCTCTCTTTCTTTGACCCAAATCAGAGCTTGCCCAATAAGAACAAATTTTCCCTTGGGAACATTTTTCAGAACTATTCAGTAGCAATGGATTAATATCATAGCTGCCTGGAGGATAAGAAATGGTGTAAACAATACGTTAACCAAAAAGCTTAAAATAAAACTAGGGAATGAGATATTTGTAGGGGGCTTTTTCTTGGGAATCTGAAAGGCCATGTGCCTGTGTAGTACTCTGCTCAAGAAAGACAGGAGAAGTCTGTAAGCTCTCCCTACCGGCTAACCTTAAGGCTCTGCGCAAACAGGAAGTAAACACTGAGGCAATGAAGAAAACTGCCTGGCAAATGGTTTGAGACATGCTTTATCAATACAGAGCTCCTCAGAAAAGAAAAGGAGACTTACCCTTTGCATATATCCAAGGAAATCTCTATTCAATATTAGTTGACCACAAAGCTAACTGAGCTGAGACTTCAGTGGCCACACAAGACAAGGAATGCATACATTACTGAAATAGTTCAGGAAAGTCCATAAACTAGCAACAACAACGAGCAACAATAATAACATACCCTGGAGAGGGGAAAGAATTTGATGTCTAGAGTTGTCACAATATATTATTTAAAAATGTCCAGTTTTCAACAAAAAAAATTAAAAAGCATGCAAAAGAACAAGAAAAGATGGCCCATAGATAGGATTTTAAAAATTAACAGAAACTGTCCCTGAGGAAGACAAGACATTAGACTTACTAGACAAAGACATTAAATCAGCTATATTTAATGTGTTCAAAGAACTATTAGAAACAATGCCCAAAGAACTAAAGGAAAGTATGAAAATACTGTCTCACCAAACATTATATCAAAAAAATATAAATATATATATATAAAGAAAATATTTTAAAAGTCTCAAATGGAAATTCTGTATTTGAAAAGAACAATACCTGATATGAAAAAGTCACTAGAGGGGCTTGACAACAGAATTGAACACGCAGAAGAATCAATGAACTTGATGATGAGTCAACTAAGACTACTGAATAGAGGGGAAAGAATTTAAGAAAACTGAAGAGTCTAAGAGATGTATGTGACATCAACAAGCATACCAACATAGGCAAAAATGGGAGTCCCAGGATAAGAGAAAATGGAGCAGAGTATATCTGGAGAAACAATGGCTGATATCTTTCTCAATTAAAAACAAATACATAAATTTACTCATCTGAGATGCTCAACTAACTCCAAGTAGTATGAAATCAAAGAGATCCTCACAGAGACACCATATAATCAAACTGTTGAAAGATGAATAGGGAATTCTGAAAGTCACAAAAGAGGAGTGACTCATGTACAAGGGATCCTCAATAAGATTAACAGCCAATTTTTCATCAGAACTGTGCAGGCCAGTAGGGAGGGATACAAAAGTTTCAAAGTGTTAAAGAAAAAGACTTTAAATCCAGAATATACATGTAGCAAAACTACCCTTCAAAAATAAAGGAGAAACAAGACATTCTCAGATAAAAGCTAAGAGACTTTGTCACTAGCAGACAACCTACAAGATATACTAAAAGGAATCTATCAGGCTGAAATTAATAGATGCTACACAGTACCTTGAATCATAAAGAATTAAGGGCACTGGTAAAGATAAACACATAGGTAAATCTAAAAGATAGTATAAATGTATTTTCTGGCTTATAACTATTATCTTCTATCTAATTTAAAAGGCAATTGTATAATGCAATAATTATAATTATATATCTGTGTTGATGAGCATATAAGGTATAGACTAGTGATTTATATGATAATAACATCACAAAGGAAGAAGAATAAAATGGAGCTATATAAGACTAAAGCTTTATATGCAATTAAAATTGCATCATTATTAATCTGAACCAGACTGTTATAAATTAGGATGTTAATTGCAACCCTTAGAAAAACAACTAAGAAAATAACTCAAAAATATAGCAAAAAAAATGACAAAAAATTATGTGATGGTTAATTTTATGTCAACTTTTTTGGGCCACAGGTACTCAGATATTTGTTCAAACGTTATTCTGAGTGTTTCTGGGCATGAGGGTGTTTTAAAATGAGATTAACCTTTAAATCATTAGACTAAGTAAAGCAGAATGCCTTGCCTAATGTGAGTGGGGCTCATCCAATCAGGTGAAGGCCTGAATAAAACAAAAAGGCTGACCTTGCCCTGAGTAAGAGAGAATTCTTCCTACCTGATGGCTTTTGGATTCAAACTGAAATGTCAGCTCTTCCTGTGGCTCAAGCTTGCCAGCCTTTGGACCAGAACTCCACCATCAGCTCTCCTTGGTCTCCAGCTTGCCAACTAAGATCTTAGGACTTACCAATTTCCATAACTGTGTGAGTTGTCTCTATAATAAATCACTGAAGAATCCTGACATATAAATTAAAATGGTATGCTAAAAAATACCTATTTAACTCAAAGAAGGCAACAAGGAATTAATAAATGAACAAAAAATAGATATAAGACATGTAGAAACAAAGAAGAAACTGGGAGATAAATTTCCTACCTACCTTATCAGTAATTACATTAAATGTAAATGGATTAAACACTCCAAGTGAAGGACAAAGATTGACAGAATGGGTATAAAATATAATTCAACTACATGCACTTAAGAATAGATATACACTTGAGATTCCAAGTCAGAAGAAGGTGAAATATAAAAGTATAGAAAAATATATACCATGCAAACAGTAACCAAAGGTAGGCTGGAGTAGCTGTAGCAATACAAAACAAAACAGACTTTAAGACCAAAACTGTTACTAGAGACAAAGAAACACATTCCATAATGATAAAAGGATCAATATATAAAAAATATGTAACAATTATAAGCCTACATGCACCTAACAAGAGAGTTACAAAATACACGATGTAAAAACTGACTGAACAGAACATAAATACACTAACCAACAATAATAGTTGGAAACTTCAACACCACAATTGACTAATGGATTGAACAACTAAGCAGAAGGTCATACAGGAAATAGAAGACTTGAACAATACCAACAATACCAACAAACCAACTAGACCTAAGAGACATCTATGGAACACTCCATTTTACAACAGAAGTGTATATATTCTTTTATGATCTAGCAAAGGTTTATCTTTGAAGTTATTCCACTTATGCTTGAGAAGAATGTAGCCATCTATATTTTTTAAAAGACCTCAAACAAATAACCTTCCAACTTAAGAAACTGGAAAAATAAGAGCATACTAAACTCAAAGCTAGCTGAAAGAAAGAAATAATAAAAATTAGAGTAGGCTCTGTGCTCTGAGGGAGGGTCCAAGCCACCCACTGCTGCTGGAGAAGCCCCTTGGGCCATAGTAAGCATTAATAATGTCTTTCATCTTTGAGTGTATCTACAGTCGCTTCAGCAGTGTGCTCCAGTTCCTAGGACTCTACAAGAAATCTGGAAAACTTGTATTCTTAGGTTTGGACAATGCAGGCAAAACCACTCTTCTACACATGCTCAAAGATGACAGATTGGGCCAACATGTTCCAACACTACATCCAACATCAGAAGAGCTGACAATTGCTGGAATAACTTTTACAACTTTTGATTTTGGTGGGCATGAGCAAGCATGTCGGGCTTGGAAAAATTATCTCCCAGCAATTAATGGGATTGTCTTTCTAGTGGACTGTGCAGATCATCCTCAACTCATGGAATCAATGACTGATGAAACAATATCCAATGTGCCAATCCTTATCTTGGGTAACAAAATTGACAGAACAGGTGCAATTAGTGAAGGAAAACTCCGTGAGATATTTGGGCTTTATGGACAGACCACAGGAAAGGGGAATGTGACCCTGAAGGAGCTGAATGCCTGCCCCATGGAAGTGTTCATGTGCAGTGTGCTCAAGAGGCAACACTAAGGCAAGGGCTTTCGCTGGCTCTCCCAGTATATTGACTGATGTTTGGACAGTGAAAATAAAAGTTTTACTTCTCTGGACTGATCCTATTCACAGCTTCCTCATGAACTTTTCTAATAGAACAAGGAAAACTCTCCGACCATGTCTGACGTTGAGAAGCCAAGAGTCTCTGTCAGCTCTCTCATCACCCAGTGGTGACATGTGCTCTTCTCCACACTGTTGGGAGGTAATGCTGCCCCATGTGCTGGTGCAGGTCAGCACCCCAGGACTTGGAAGTGGCAGGATTTGCCAGGTAGAGCTGTGTGCCATCATGGAGCACCTGGGAAGAAAAACACGTCTCACCACTGTGGGTGATTTCAAAAGAAAGTGATTCTGTTTTTTAAAGAAAGTGTTGTTCATGTAATTGGTGACCCTCTTAATAACTTTCTGAGTTCACACACACAAAAAAAATTAGAGTGGGAATAAATGAAACAAATAATAGAAAAGTCAGTTCTTTTAAAAAATTAACAATATTGACAAACATTTGGCTAAACTGAACAAGAAAAAAATGTAGAAGACCCAAATTACTAAAATCAGAAATAAAATAGGGGACATTAATACCTACCTTACAGGAGTAAAAAGGATTACAAGGGAATACCAAGAGCAACTATGTGCCAATAAATTACATTACCTGAATAAAATTTACAAGTTCCCCAAAAGACACAAACTACTGAAACTCACTTAAAAAGAAATGTATCTTTATATATGTAATAATATATCTATAATAAGTAAAAAGATTGAATCAGTAACCAAAAAGCTTCCCACAAAGAAAATCCCAAGATCAGATGACTTCACTGGTGAATTCTAGCAAATGTTTAAGGAATAATTCAAACCAATTCTTCACAACCTCTTCCAAAATATAAAAGAGGAGGAAATACTATTGAATTCACCCCATGAGGCCACTGTTACCCTAATACCAACACTAGACAAGAAAATAAGAAAAAAGTTATTAATATTCCTTATGAATATTATAATTAATCTTCAACAAAATATTAGCAAATTACCAGCATAGCAAAAGGACCAAATGGGATTTATCCAAGGAGTGCAAGGTTGTGCATCAAGATGCAAAATCAATCTGTGTAATACATCATATTAATAGAAAAAAGGACAAAATCCACATATTTCAATAGATGCATAAAAAGCAATGGACAAAACTGAATACCATTTCAAGATAAAAACACTCAACTAACTAGATATAGAAGGGAATTCTGTCAACCTGATAAAAGGCATCTAAGAAAAAAACACAACTAACATCATACTTAATGGTTGAAAGCTTCCCTCCCCCTCCCCCACCCCCAGTACCAGGAGCAAGACAAAGTATACCTATTCTTGCTACTTCTATTCAACATTGTACTGGAGGTTCTAATTGTCAGGGGAATTAGGGAAGAAAAAAAAGGAAAGAAATTACAGGCATCCAAATTGGAAAGGAAGATGTAAAACTATATTTTAAATGATATGATGCTATAAAGGGAAAATCCTAGGGGATCCACAATAAAACAATTAGAACTAATATTAAATGATTTTCAGCAAAGTTTCAGGACACAAGTACAACATACAACTCTATTTCTATATACTAGTAATAAATCTGAAAAGAAAACTAAGGAAACAATTCCATTAGCAATAGCATCAAAAAGAATAAAACACAGGAAAAATTAACAAAAGAAGTGCAAGACTTGTATACTGAAAACTATAAAACATGATTGAAAGAAATTAAAGAACAAGTGGGAAGATAGCCGGTATTAATAGGTTGGAAGATTAACAATGTTAAGATAGCAAAACTTCCGAAGGGAGTTCAACTCGAGGATGGATGATGCCTTACAGGACTGGGACGGGGAGGGTGGGGGGGAGCCGAGGGAGGGAGGGAATACGAGAATATGTGTATAAATACAGATGATTGATCTTGGTGTACCTCAAAAAAAATAATAAATAAAAAAAAATAAATTAAAAAAAAAAGATATAAATACTTCTGAACTACTCTACAGATTCAACTAAATCTTGCCAGGACCTGCAGGAGATTACAATAGGGGACACTGCTATTGGGTACAAAGTTTCATTTGGGGATGATGAAAATATTCTGGAATTAGAGAGTGGAGATGGTTGCATACATTTGTGATTATATTTAAAAAATTCAATTATATATTTTAAAAGGGTGAATTTTATGCTATGTGAATTATATTTTAAGAAAAAACAAACTTAATAACTGACACACATACATACAGTGAATGTGTGCTCTAACTATTCTTACTAACATCAAAAAATGTTTTACAGCAGCCATATTTTATCAATAGCTCATATTTACTTGGTGGTTAACTTACTCAACACTTACCATTATCTCCCCAATCTTTTCTACTATTACCACCAACACCACTCCCAGATGGGGGCCTGTATATACAGATGGAAGCAAACAAAAAAAATTTTCCTTGCTGTAAAGAGTAGGCAATTGAACAAATGAGTAAGAAATCAAAGTGTTAATTTTACAGAAGATACATTAACATCATCTGTGGCAGACCATGGCTAAATATTCAATGAAACCCATTTCTTCTTCCTGGCCACACAAACTATATTTTCCTATCCTTTTCCATCTAAGTGGAGCCACTTAACTAGTTCTAACCAATAAAAGGTAGGCGAAAATAATATGACACTTCCCAAGGCCTGGTTGTTGAAATGTCCTATGTAATCCTTTGTGTTCTTTCATTCTACTCATTGATGAACAGACATAGAGAACCCAGACTCACATCAAAGCCCTAGTGAATGTTGAACCATAGATTGAAAGAATCACAGTGCTTCAGTGTTATGGACTAAATGTTTGTGTCCCCACCCCCCAACCAAATTCATAGGTTGAAATCCTAAATCCCAATGCGATAGTATTGGGAGGTGACTAGGTCATGAGGTTGGAGCCCTTATAAATGTGATTACTACTCTTATAAAACAGACCTCAAAGAGCCTCTTGTTCTCTCCACCATGTGAGGGTATAAGGAGAGAAGTCATCTACAATCTGAAAGAGGGTCCCCACCAGAACCCAGCCATGCTGGCACCTTATCACAGACTTCCAGCTTCCAAAAGTGTGAGAAACAAATTTCTGTTGTTTGTAAGTCACCCAGTCTATGTTAATCTGTTATAGCAGCCCAAACTAAGACACTGAGTCATCATTGACAGAGAGCCACCAAAGAAAGCCACCCACACCAGAATTTCCACAATGGACTCTTTATGAATGAGAAATAAACCTTTACTCTGTTAAACCACTGAAGTTTGGTTACTATAGTCATTAGTGTAAATTATCTTGATTAAATACATCATCTCTCAGAAAAATTATATGAGGAAGTTAGGGGCTTCTCAAAAGCCACCCCATCAACCTGCATAAAGCTTAGTAGTATAAGAATAATATACATTTACACCTTTGAAACATTTCTGACCCTGTCAAAATGTCCCAAATTATTAGTGGATCTTTTCTCTACTTAGACTAGAGAGAAGTCAATTTTGGATTTAGCAGTGATTACAGAGAAAAATAGTTGAAGCTTATGGCGTAAGATACTTAAATTTGTGTCAAAATATGTTTCTTTAAAACTTTTAATATTTATGTTTATTATCTTGAGTCCATTTTATGAAAAAATTAAGCTCAAGTAGAAAAATACACCAGTGTTTATCCTCAATTACTCACATAAAGAGAAGACCTAGCCAGCTGGTATAGAGAACTATAGCCAAGCATCCCAATTCACCTTGTGGCTCCTATCCACTTTACAGGTATGATTCCCAAGGAGAAAAAAGCCTAGAGTTATAAGCACAGTTGTGTCTTAAGAGAATTAGGGGTTTGCTAGATTAGTGAAGGGACAGAACACTGAAAAACCAATTAGAAGGTTTTTATAACAATCAAGATAGGGACTCAATTAGAAAGGTAGCAGTAGAATAGACAATGAGAAGTAGGCAGAACTTAATCATGTACTAAATATCATTTAAAAATCTGCGTTATCTCCAACAGTTTCAGATGGAAACTGGAAGAATGGTAAATAGAAAAACAGAACTTGGAAATAAGAGAAGACATATTGGTAGGGGTCAAGATAATGAACTTAGAAACCATTTACATAGAAATGATATTTGAAGTTACAAGAGAGGGTGAGCTTTTTGAGGAAATCAAAATAAAGGGCTGAAAATACAGTTATCCACAAGAAACTGGAAAGCAAAATGTCAGTAAGGAGTGTAAAAAAGAGTAATGGGAGAAAAAGAAGATGAATCAAGAATATAAACTCTCAAGGAAGCAAAGGGAGACATTTTAGGAAGTCGACAGTCAGAGGTTGCTTAACTCTTTTAAGAGATAGCTATTAACAAATAAAGCCACATACCTTATTCTATCACTTTTCTTCTGATACATCTTACCACTACTATAGAGGATAGCAGATTATATTGTGATAGTGTTCTAACAACAGTGAGAGAGCGCCAACATCAGTCCTATCCAGAAGAGACTCTAAAGCTTGGTTAGAGGAAGTTAGAGTTGTGAGCAGGGTAAACATAACTCTCAAGTATTCAGGAGCTAAAGAGAAAGCCCTTAAGTGTGTAGGATTCCTACTGCTAACAGCTAAAGGTCAGCCTGGGGGAATTACCTGGAGCTTGAATTAATTTCTTAATATTGAAGAGAAAAAGTATGCAAGCAACTATGTCTGCTATTATACTATGTCATGATTTAAACAAATGAGGACTTTGATGGGTAATGGATTCGAACACAGACCCTATCATACCATACCAATATCATTCTATATCGCAATTCAACTTTTTGAAAAATGTATCTATATTCATAAAACAGAGAAAATAACTCAAGCCATATGTTTCTGAAGGAAAGGTTAAACAGATAAGAACATATCACCAATTTATCCTTTTATTTGCTGCCTTGTGTTAATAATAAACAGTAATTGTAAGTGAAACGTGGGAGTGAGAGCAAGGTATCATAAAAAAAATTTAAGTTGCTTTCTGGGAAGGAAAGTCAGAAACATTCACAAGGAATGAAAAAAACTAGCCAACTGTATTTACTTTTTTAAAATGGTGTTTTAACATATGGGCACCTTATCTTTGACAAAGGAGGCATGAATATACAATGGAAAAAAGACAGCCTCTTCAATATGTGGTGCTGGGAAAATCGGACAGCAACATGTAAAAGAATGAAATTAGAACACTTCCTAACACCATACACAAAAATAAACTCCAAATGGATTAAAGACCTACATGTAAGGCCAGATACTCTAAAACTCCTAGAGGAAAACATAGGCAGAACACTCTATGACATCCATCAAAGCAAGATCCTTTTGGACCCACCTCCTAGAATCATGGAAATCAAATCAAGAATAAACAAATGGGACCTCATGAAACTTAAAAGCTTTTGCACAGCGAAAGAAACCATAAACAAGACTAGAAGGCAACCCTCAGAATGGGAAAAAATAATTGCCTATGAAACAACGGACAAAGGATTAACCCCCAAAATATACAAGCAGCTCATGCAGCTTAAGACCATAAAAGCAAATAACCCAATCCACAAATGGGCGGAAGACCTAAATAGACATTTCTCCAAAGAAGACATACAGATGGCCAACACACACATGAAAAGATGCTCAACAACACTAATCATCAGAGAAATGCAAGTCAAAGCCACAATGCGGGATCACCTCACACCGGTCAGAATGGCCATCATCACAAAATCTGGAAACAACAAATGTTGGAGAGGGTGTGGAGAAAAGGGAATTCTCCTGCACTGTTGGTGGGACTGTAAGTTGGTACAGCCACTATGGAAAACAATTTGGAGGTTCCTTAAAAACTACAAATAGAACTACCATATGATCCAGTAATCCCACTCCTGGGCATATACCCAAAGAAAACCATAATCCCAAAAGAAACTTGTACCATAATGTTTATTGCAGCACTATTTACAACAGCCAGGACATGGAAGCAACCTAAATGCCCATCAACAAATGAATGGATAAAGAAGATGTGGCATATATATACAATGGAATATTACTCAGCTATAAAAAGGGATGAGATGGAGCTATATGTAATGAGCTTGATAGACCTAGAGTCTGTCATACAGAGTGAAGTAAGTCAGAAAGAGAAAGACAAATATTGTATGCTAACTCACATATACGGAATCTAAAATTGGAACTGATAAACTCAGTGACAAGACAAGAACAAGGACGCAGATGCAGAGAAGGGACTGGAGAACTCGAGGTTTGGGGGGGGCGGGGGGTGAAGGGGAAGCTGAGACGAAGTGAGAGAGTAGCACAGACATATATATACTACCAACTGTAAAATAGATAGCGAGTGGGAAGCTGTATAACAAAGGGAGTCCAACTCGAGGATGGAAGCTGCCTTAGAGGACTGGGATGGGGAGGGTGGGGGGGACTTGAGGGAGGGTGGAGGGGAGAGTCGAGGGAGGAAGGGAATACAGGGATATGTGTATAAAAACAGATGATTGAACTTGGTGTACCCTCCCCAAAAAAAATAAAAAATAAATAAAAAATAAAAAAAATAAAAATAAAATGGTGTTTTAAACTGAAACTTATAGCCACTTCT
Source organism: Hippopotamus amphibius kiboko (assembly GCF_030028045.1). Classification (NCBI taxonomy): domain Eukaryota; kingdom Metazoa; phylum Chordata; class Mammalia; order Artiodactyla; family Hippopotamidae; genus Hippopotamus; species Hippopotamus amphibius. The sequence continues at coordinate 30,087,647 of NC_080203.1, forward strand.
GCCTAATTCCTATCTTTGAGGTTCTGCGACACTCCCCCACTTCTGGAGATTGATAAGGAAAAGAGTAAAGAAAGACAATTTCAAAGCCTCACCAGTTCTGAGGCCCGTAAGACCCCTAGTGAATGTCCCTTTTAGCAGAGCACATTAATGAGTCTTTGAATACAAAAAGATATCCACTAGCCAGTAACACAGAACTATATACTGTTCTACATAATCAGGTAAAGGGAATTGGGTTACTTTTGTTTATCTTAGATGAAGGACCATGGGGATGTGAAGAGAGTGAGGGAGTAGTCAAGAAGACAGAAGGATTGTGCCTGAGGAAAAATGTGCAAGGTGAGATACACAATTGGCAGAGTGGCATAGACTTTTAGGAAGCATGATCCCTCATATTCAAATCTAAGTTATTAGCACTGTTACAAAGAAAACTTCCTGCTCATTAAGTGAAACCTTTTAAAAAGTCTACAACTCATACAAATGACGGGTGTGTGTGTGTGTGTGTGTGTGTTTCTGTGCACATATTCTGGGAAAATAAAATTTTAAAACTTAAGTTTGACATTTAGGTGAGCCCAACACTGAGAATACAGGACATCAATGGTAAGTGAGATATGAGTAAGACAAAGTTCAGTGGAAGCTGAAAATTCATGGCAGGAGTGACAGTGAGAACATATGCCTGAGGAATTCTCAAGAATTTTGCAAAGGATACATTTATTCTCAGGATATGAAAGTTTATTAATCTATCAAAGAGCAAGATTTCTTCAAGTAATAAAAAGACAATGGTAGCTAATAAGATCCAGGGGACACCCAAATTCAGTTTTGGTATGTCACAGGATTTAGTCACAGGAGAATAGTTTAACACATCTAAAGCTGTAGCCTGATAATTTGAACCACATAAACCCACAGATACATATATGTATATACAGACATATGCATACAAAATTTCACTGATAAGGCTTTTAGAAAATTTTTTTCACTCACTAGTATGCCAGGAGCATTTTATCATTTCAAACATAGTTCTAAAATATCATTATTAATAGCTGCATATGTTCTATTATCAAGTTATAGAATGAATTGCAGTAATGCACAGTCATTGTACTTTTAATTCAATCATTCAAAAACATTTGTCCAATGCCTGTATTGTACCACACAATGTTAGATCTTTGGAAGACAGATTATCTCAGGAAGTTTGCAAACCAGAACAATAATTTTCAAGGGTAGGGTTATAAGTAAAACAATTTCTACTGTCATTCCTTTCGGAGCCACTGTCCTTAATTTATGTTTGTTTTATCTTTGATTAACCTCAATGTTACCATAAAATGTTGCCATAAAATAAGTTAAAGAAAATCCATTAACTTAAAAAATTCAAACCTAATATATTGAAGAACACTGATCTAACAGAAGAGAGAAAATGCTTATCAGAAAATGCTTATGCAGAAACTTATACTTCAGGAAACTCTTAATGACTTCAAAATTTGTTCATTTCCCTGCCTGGCTATAACTCCATGGGGTGTCTCAGTTACAAGGAAGAAGATACAATGTGAGAAAATGTCTCCTTGCTAATAAATAGAAATGATTATATTTAGGGGAAACAATGGCAGGAAATTGTTTCAAGGTTATTAGCTCTTACATTAAGATAGAAGTCTTTATAACACTGTATATTTAATAGTACCCACAATCTAATGGATCTTCAGCTACAATGACCAAAATCTGCAGCAGACTTAGGTCTGTGTTTGGCAATTACACAGTCGCTAAATGACTGTGTAACCAAGGATGTTGCCCATGCCTCTTATCATAAACAACAGAATATTTAACTCATAATAAAATGAACAATTTCTGAAGAACCTCACAGATAATACAAAAGTGAGAGGAGGTGTTTATCTGATTCTCAACCAAGTTATTTCTAGTTAGGACCAGCATTTCTAAGCACCTCAAATTTTTCTGACACTCAAAGTCATGCTATACCACACTTTAGGAGGACTTTCAAACTTTAAATATTTACAAAGAATTTACCATACAATATAAAACTTAATCCCTGCCTTCAAACTAATTGAGGAAACTAGGTAAATTTAGCATACAAGTTCAAATAATACAGTATAATATATAATTAAGTTCTAAATTATATGAAACAGGTTACAAATAATTGTTCAGAGAAATCAAACAGAGCAAAGAAGTCAGGAATGATTTAAGGAAAACATGAAACATGGGCATTGGGTCCTGAAGCATGAGTGGCATTCAGAAAGGCAGAAAGTTGGCTCAAAATCACCAAGACCACTGAAAAAAACAAAAGGGATCTAAAATTACTATTGATTTTCCTGTGAAAATAGGAGATGTTTAACCATGTTTCTGATCCAGAAAATGCTACTGGTTGATTGTATTCTATTGTTCATTTGCTGCTTTTGTTGTCCTCCTATTTCTGCAAACCTGCTGTCTCCAGGAACTGCCTCCACTCTCTCTTTCACTATGCTTATATTTCAGCTCAGTTCTCATTTTATAGAAAAAATACACTTAAGCACCTATTCAGATTAATGCATTACTTATTTGACCTCCTATTGCATGCCCAGAATCACACCAGATGGAAAGAAGATATAAGCATACAATCTATGCCATCAAAGACTTTATAATTTTATTGACAGAAAGAAGACTAATGGAGATGAATCAATGGTATATCACATTTGAAATCAAAGATCATAAAACATGGTACATATACCTTTAGAGGTACATGAAAAACTTTCCAGTGGGTTTGTGGGAAAATGGAGATTTTTAAGATAATCAATTTCAGACTTTCAACTTCCATATGAATTATTTGCTAATAGTTATCTGCCTGAGACCACACTTGCAACCTGCAATCTGCAGATTCTTTTTCCAGCTCCCCATTCACAACTCCCTTCTCCCACTTCAGGGGGGTAAAAAAAAAAAGCATACCTCTCAGCCATCACTGATTTTACTACAGTACATTGCCACAGGATGGAAAAGCCTGGGGTGTGCCAAAGAGACAATGTGAAACTATGTTAATGAAGTCGATAAAATGAATGACTAATGGCTGAATAATCTCCTGCAAGTTAGGTAATTTCTAATTCTTTGTTTTTAACAAAATTGAAGGAGAATCTAATTGAACTGTCAGCTGACAGATCATTAAAAATAATTTTTGATGATAAATTAGTATGTGATTTTTGGTATATAACTCACAAGAAGTTCAAAGGATTAAGAAACACTTCTATAACAAAATTCTTCCCATTCACATATAATTGTGTAGGAGAACAAATTCCTCTATGCTTACATACTCCAAAAAAGTTTTAAATTAGAAAAGAAAATGACAAAACCTGCCTTATTTTTGTAAAAAATAAAATTCATCTACAAATGTAAAAAAACTAATTGAAAAAAGAGCTCACTATCATTTCATTAAGAGATGCATTTCAAATAGCATTTTATTTTTTAATTATCTGTCAAAACATTGATATACTTAAGTTGTTTGGTCAGCTGTGCTCTAAAAATTTGCAATGATAGCTCATTCAAGCAGAAAAAATGCAAAATAACTTTATAGAGAAAAAAATTAAATTCATATACATATTTTACCACAGAATTATAATAGATAATCAGCAATCCAATCAAAAAAAATGGGTAGAAGATCTAAATAGACATTTCGCCAAACAAGACATACAGATGGCCAAGAAGCATATGAAAAAATGCTCAGCATCACTAATTATTAGAGAAATGCAAATCAAAATTACAATGAGGTATCACCTCACACCAGTCAGAATGGCCATCATCAAAAAATCTACGAACAAGAAATGCTGGAGAGGGTGTAGAGAAAAAGGAACTCTCCCACTGTTGGTGGGAATGTAAACTGGTACAGCCCAATGGAGAACAGTATGGAGGTTCCTTACAAAACTAAAAATAGAGATACCATATGATCCAGCAATCCCACTCCTGGGCATATATCCAGAGAAAGCCATAATTCAAAAAGATACATGTACCCCAATGTTCATTGCAGCTCTATCAAAAGCCAGGACATGGAAGCAACCTAAACATCCATCAACAGAGGAATGGATAAAGAAGATGTGGTACATATATACAATGGAATATTAATCATAAAAAAAGAATGAAATGATGCCATTTGCAGCAACATGGATGGACCTTGAGATTGTCATACTGAGTGAAATAATTCAGACAGAGAAAGACAAATATGATGTCACTTATATGTGGAATCTAAAAAAATAGTACAAATGAACCTATTTACAAAACATAGAGTCACAGATGTAGAAAACAAATTTATGGTTACCAAGGGGGCAAGGGGGGAAATAAATTGGGAGATTGGGAATGACATATACACAATACTATATATAAAATAGATAACTAATAGGAACCTATTGTACAGCACAGGGAACTCTACTCGATACTCTGTAATGACCTATATGGGAATAGAATCTAAAAAAGAGTGGACAGGGACTTCCCTGGCAGTTCAGTGGTTAAGATTCTGTGCTTCCACCACAGGGGGCACTGGTTCGATCCCTGGGCAGGGAGCTAGGATACCACATGCCACACAGCCAAAAATAATAATAATAATAATTTAAAAATAAAAAAGAGTGGGTATATGTATATGTATAACTGATTCAGTTTGCTGTACAACAGAAACTAACAAAACACTGTAAATCAACTATATTCCAATAAAAATTAATTTAAAAAATAATTAAAAAAAATAAAAAACAGGTGATGGTAGTAATCAAATCACTTTGGTATTTAGATTTGGTTGAAAACATTTAGAAGAGGGATACAACAATTTTATTTCAAATTATCAATATCTACAGTATAAGAAATCACATCCTGTGCAACTATTTAAACTTCTGATGAATACTTTTTAATATTATACTGCCCATGCAGATTCATCCACTACTCTTTTCCACCCTCTTCTATAAATAGGTCCTATGTATACATTCATTCCATGAAATCACATTCCTTACACAAGACAACCTTACTTCCTCACTTGTGTAAGTAGGCAATTCACACACACCAACATATTGGTAATAAAAGAAATACAAATTTTAAAAATACTATTTTATTATCTTAAACTCATGTCACCTTTTTTAAAACAGTAATATCCAATGTAGATAAGTGTGTAGAAAAATGGGTATTTTTATACACTATCAGTAAGAATGTAAATTAGTAACTCAACCTAAGAAATAATTCGAAAAAAATGAATGAAAAGCTTAAAAATGCCCATCCTCTTTGACACATTTTAATTTTGAGATTTAGCACAAAGAAATCACCATGGAAAATCACTAATATTTAACTATAAGTTTTAATCAGAACTACATATATACATAATATGAAAAAAAATTTTTAATCTAAATATCAAAAATAAGAAATTAAGGAGGGGAATCAAGATGGCAGAGCAGGAGGATATGGAGCTCACCTCCCCTCACAAACATTTCAAAAATACATCTACATGTGGAACAGTTCTCACAGAAAACCAACTAAAAACTGGCAGAAGATCTCCTATACATTCAAAGCTGCATGAAATATCTCCAAGGTAGGATGGGGGAAAAAAAGGCATTAGGACAGGACCAGAGCCCCTGGGAGGGATCTGTAAATGAGAGAAGGTCCACACAGGCAGACCTTCGCCCTGGGAGCCCCTTGTCTGCTGGGAAATCTACTGGGACAGAAAGAAGGGCTGGAGAAGCCTAGGCTCAACTTGTGAGGAGTACACACATGCTGGCGTGCTAACAATCAGGGTGAAGAGAGACCAGCACTGGAAGTTGCCACCTCACGGCACTTTCCAATCAAAAGTGGGCAAGGTGGATGAGGGGCACAAATACATGCAGTAGCTAAGCACTGAATCTCAGGCAGACAGGCCATGGAGAGGACTCGAGCTAGCTGAGCAGAGACAGCCTGGAGGGCCCCAGGGTGCGGTCTGGGTCACACCATGGAGCCCATTGTCAGTGAGCAGATAGGAGAGGGCTCATCCAGCCACAGAGCCCACTGTGAACAGGCACACAGAGGGAGTGGGTCCAGCTGTTGAGCCCATTGTGAACACGTGCTCAGCAGGGGTGGGTCTGGCTGCAGACTTTGTTAGTGCAGACACCAGGAGACCCAAAGAAACACGTAGCAGCTGGGCGCCGAGTCTCTGGTGGATAGGCCCTAGGAAGGAGTACTCAGCAGTATTACCCTAATACCAAAACCAAGACAAAGACACTACACAAAATGAAAATTACAGGGCAATATCTAGAAATAAACTTAACTAAGGAGGTGAAAGACCTATATACTGAACACTATAAGACTCTGATAAAGGAAAATGAAAATGATTCAAAGAAATGGAAGGATATCTCATGATCTTGGATTGGAAGAATATCGTCAAAATGGTCAAGTTGCTGTATAACAAAAGGAGATCAACTTCATGGGAGATGCCTTGGAGGGCCAGGATGGGGAGGGTGGGGGGGAGTCAGAGGAGGGAGGGGATATGGGGATATGTGTGTAGATGCAGCTGATTCACTTTGGTGTACCTCAGAGATGGGTACAAGAGTGTAAAGCAAATATATTCCAATAAAGAGTTTAAAAAAAAATGGTCATACTACCCAAAGCAATCTCTAGATTTAATGCGATCCTTATCAAAATATCCATGACATTTTTCACAGAACTAGAATGAATAATCTTAAAATTTATATGGAACCACAAGAGACACAGAATTGCCAAAGCAATCCTGAGGAAAAACAACAAAGCTGGAGGCATAACCTTTCTAGACTTCAGACTATACTACAAAGCTACAGCAATCAAGAGTGTGTGGTATTGGCACAAAAACAGACATATAGATCAAAGGAACAGAACAGAGAACCCAGAAATAAACCCATGCACCTATGGTCAATTAATCTATGACAAAGGAGGCAAGAATATACAATGGAGAAAAGATAGTCTCATCAGCAAGTGGTGTTGGGAAAGCTGGACAGCTGCATCTAAAATCAATGAAATTAAAACACTCTCACAGCACATACAAAAAACTCAAAATGGTTTAAAGACCTAAATATAAGACATGACACCATAAAACTCCTAGAAGAGAACATAGGCAAAACATTCTCTGACATGCATCGCACCAATATTTTCTTAGATCAGTCTCCAAAGGCAAAAGAAATAAGAGCAGAAATAAACAAATGGGACCTAATCAAAATTAAAAGCTTTTGCACAGCAAAGGATGCCATCAACAAAACAAAAAGACAACCTATGGAACAAGAGAAAATATTTGCAAATGATGTGACCAACAAGTGGTTAATATTCAAAATATAAAAACAGCTCACACAACTCAATATTGAAAAACCAGACAACCCAATAAAAAAAAAATGGGCAGAAGACCTCAATAGATTTTGGAACAAAGAAGATATACGTATGGCTAACAGGCATGTGAAAAGATGCTCAACTGCTAATTATTAGAGAAATGCAAATCAAAACTACAATGGGGTATCACCTCACACCACTCAGAATGGTCATCATCAAAAAGTCTACAAGTAATAAATTGTGGAGAGGGTGTGGAAAAAAGGGAACCCTCCTACATTGTTGGTGGGAGTGTAAGTTGGTACAGCCACTACGGAGAATAGTATGGAGGTTCCTTAATAAATTGAAAATAGAGCTACCATATGATCCAGCAATCCCACTCTTGGGCATATATCTGGAGAAGACAAAAAATCTTAATTCAAAAAGGTATGTGCACCCAAATGTTTATAGCAGCACTATTTACAATAGTCAAGACATGGAAACAACTTGAGTGCCCATCAACAGATGACTGGCTTAAGATGTGGTGTGTTACTCAGCCATAAAAAAGAATGAAATAATGCCATTTGCTGCAACATGGATGGACTTAGAGAATATTATACTAAGTGAAATAAGTCAGACAGAGAAAGGCCAATATTATATGATGCCACTTATATGTGGAATCTAAAAAATAAAGAAATGAATTTATACAGAAAACAGAAACAGACCCACAGATATAGAAAACAAACTCATGGTTACCAAAGGGGAATGGGAGGGGGATAAATTAGGAATATAGGATTAACAGATACCAACTACTAAACATAAAATATATAAGTAACAAGGATTTACTATATAGCACAGGGAACTATATTCAATATCTGAAAATATATACACATGAACATGTATGTGTGTGTGTATATATATATCTTAATCACTTTTATGTTCACCTGAAACTAACACAATATTGTAATCAACTATACTTCAATTTTTTAAAAAAAATTTTAAAAAGAAATTAAGGTAGTACCTCCAAATAGGGGAATATTGTGTATTCATGAATCAGGCCCCAAGCAACATATACAACATGATGCCACTTTAGTAAAATGTGTTCAGATGTATATATGCACAGGCATATGCATAAAAAATAATCTGGAAAGATAATCACCAAACCATTAACACTGGCTAGCTCTGTTAATTTCTATTTTGATTCCTTTTGTTTAACTGGATTATTTTTATTCTCCAATGAGCATGAATAACTTGTATATTTAAAAAAAATAAGTACGTATTTTAAAATTCCATCAAAATAAATTCATATATACACAAACATACTATTCCAAGAAATGTTACATCAAAACGTAAACAGTATTCATCTCTAGGTTGTAAGATTATGAATTACTTTTTACATTCTTCTTACCATTTATCTGTGTTTTCTAAAGTTGCTATGTGTTATTCAGGTATTTAAAATAATACAAATTATAAAATATAGTCATTTACTCTGGGAACTATGACTTAATATTTAGGACTCAATTCTATTAAAACAGATTTAGAAGCTCCCACTCCAATATTTTGTTGTGGTGGTGATGGTGTTAGTTTAGACTTTATTTCTGTAAAAAGAGAAAAAGGTATATCTTGCATCAGAATTTGAAAATATTTAGGTGAGATATGTTTCATAACCAGCTCAGGTATAAGGCCATTTTGCCACCCTAACTGTACAGAACACAAACTCAATTCCCTCATCCTAGAGATGAAATGCTGGTGCAGACAGGAACAAAAGGCTATGATTACGAAGGTAAAGGAAAGAACTGCTCCTTCTTTGGGAAAGGTATGAAGAGCTGGGGCAAGGCATTTACAAATGGTTTTTTCATTTAAAGACTGGGACAAGACTTGAGTTAGAAAAGAAAGGATCATATAAACTATTCTAATCACTGTTTTATCATGTGGAGGAAAGGATAAACAAAGCAAATCTAATCAAGCATTTCAGAAAACAAATGAGAGGTCAACACATAGTATAGTTGTTTAACAACATGAGCTCTAAAACCAGACTTTCTGGGTCTAAATCCAGCTATTCTCTCTTATCAGGTCTATAACCTTGGTAAGTTGTTTCATTTATGTGCCTCAGTTTTCCTACCTGACAAATGGAGATAATAGTAGTAGCTACCTCTTAAGAGAATTAGACTCAATAACCTCTCAATAAATGCTAGCTAATAATAATGAGCTTTGTAAAGAGAAGAAATATATTATCATATTTATGAACCCAAACGAGTTATTATCTGTGTTACCCAGGCCAAATTAGTTAGACTCATTATGCTTTAACTTCTCGTCAGTAAAATGGGTCTAATAAAATATTCCCTTATGGAGTTATTATAAAAATTAAATGAAATAATATATAGAAGGAGTCTGGCACATCATACACATTAAATAAATAAAATTGCAGACCCAGATTCACTCTCTAGTCTTCTCTCTCTGGCTTTATGCCTCAGGAGCCTGATCACTGAAATAACCTGCCCATTGGGTTCAGCCAATGGGGAGCATCAGCAGAAGACCAGAGGGAAAGAGGAGAGTAAGGTCATGGTATTCATTCCCTTGGTTCCCTTCTTAAGAGGTTTTACTCTGGCTGGCTGTATATCTCAAAAAGAAAGTCACTGCTCTTAAAGCCAATTTTACATGAACCCCTCTCCATCTGGGTTCCAGTAACCACTCTTCCTTTGTCTCTCAGGACTAGAGATGGTGACCATGTCAACTTCCTTGGTTCTTGCACTATCTCTGATGGTTCCCATATACTCTGTCTACACATTTGTGAACAGCCCCTTTGTAAATAAACCCACCTCAAATTAATGTAATTTGAATATTCTATTTATTTCCTGTTGAGGTCCTGACTCAGAGAGTATGCTATGACAGACAATGAATCCTTATCATTTTATTATCCAAAAATTTGAAGTTTTTTTTGTTAATAATGAGATATAGGCATTTAAGAGGGCTTGAAAATCACTTTGTCTCTGTTCTTCCTTTATGAGAAAAACAAGCAAGAGCTGCCCATGGATCCCAAAACAGAATCAGTTTAAGGTGCAGAAGTGATGGAGAGTAGGGTTAACCTGAAGCCTCTAGGCCAGTTATCTCACGGGCTGGAGGATTTCATGGGCCTCTTGCTGCAAATACCTGCCACAGTAAAACATATCCACTACACAGAAGACTACTTCTAATACTCAGACCATATCTCATCAGAAACATCTGAGGACCCTGACCTTATCAGTAAGCAGAGACATTTTAAGTAGCTTCATTATATAAAAATAAAGAAGGGCAGTTGATTTTATATGTCCTGGTTTTCCGAAATTTTATTTCCACTCTCTGGGAACTCTTTTGTTATTTCATCCTTGTTGAAGTAACACTAAAGAACAAAGTTAAAGTGGCTTCCATAGCAAGGGGCCCAAAAGTTTAGACATGCGAAGTGATACTTTCAGGATAAGCCTCTCAACCTTTGCTCTTGATGTGGTAACCAGAGAACAGCACTTCCTTCAGAACTTTGTTTTTCATATGCTGCTAAGTTAGTCAATGCCTTTAAAAGCATTAATAATTAGTAAACCCCAGTGTGTCAAATTATCTTTATATAAATAGTTTGTATGGATTACACTTGCCTTGTGGATATGGAACATAAGCTCCTCAAAGACATATACATTTTCCTCTTATTTCATGTAGCACTGCTAGGACTTAAAAACTGCAATATTACGTGCAGGCAAGTAACCTTAATGCTGCATAAAAAACCTCAAAACCTCTAAGGTTCCTAACTGAGGTAACTGCAATTGGCAACCTGCTTTTGGGCATAGGGAACAATTTGGTGATTTTCCCTAATTGATGCATTTCCAGACTTCACTAAAAGCCAGGAGCTCATGTAAGTAGATGTCTGAATAAGGAAAATCTGACAGAAAAGTGTGCACGCCAGGAAAAATGAATTAGCACAAAGTACGCACGGGGAGCATCTGAAAGGCAACATTAAACGGACGTAAAAGATGAAGTCCTTTGACTTTTGTGCACATTAAATGAATATTAATTAGGTATACTTTTGGCAAATTGCCTCTTATAACAACTGCCATCTGGAATCATAAATGCAGTCCTAAGCCCAAACAAAGAATAGTACACTGCGTGATTCGAAGCATAGAATCCACAGTCAATAGAATTCTCTTTTATGTATGATTTATAAGTGAGCACCATAATAAAAAACACTAAATTAAGGTACTTTTTCAGAAAATTTAACTTCTGGATAATTTTTTTTATTCCAAGATAACTGGAAACCTCCAAAGTCAATAAAACAAATGCAAAACTGTCCATCACTTCAACTTTGAATTCTGAGATATTTAAATGCCACTTTTACTTGATATTTTTAGACAAATTTTTAATGAATTTTCGGGGGGGACTCCACATGTTTTTACAAATATTTGTTGGATTTTGTATTCCAAATGCTTCACTGGTTCCATGACACTTCTTAACTGTAATTTAACTGTGTCCCGAATCATACTATACCTGGAAATTGAACTATTCATGATTCAAATTGAATTCCTCAAAGTGAATCCTTTATAAATAATGCACATTAACATAAAAACTATCTAAATTAAATAAGGTCATTTCTATTTCTCAAAGGAAGCATGATTTGCAACTCCATCAACTCCAATAAGACATATCGGAATAAGAAAATGGCAAGATGAACCGCAATCCTATGAAAATTAAAATGTAGCTCTTTCTTAAAGGAGTATAATGCCGCGCAACTACTGTTTACTAAATTTTAGAGGCTTAAGGGACTTTAGAAATCATAGATATGGCATCTTCCCCATGTTACACATGAAAGGACTGAGAACAAAATAAATCAGGGAAAGTGCATATGTATAACATCAACCTAACCCCCACAAAAACAAACAAAAGGAAACAAAAATAGAGACTGACACTACTAATGTAAATAAAAATCCAGGAAAGTATACTACCTTGTGTCAGAAATGGAATGAGTAGTAAAGAAGTTATGAACCTAGTAGACAAAGCAAACTGGGAACAGATAAAGAAGTCCCATGTTCATGATGTGGCATGCATACACAGCAACACGGTTACCAAACCAGTTGGAGTTGGCCCTTGAGGGCATGAAGTGCAATAAAAGTATAAAGAGAGGGTTATAGCAACATGGAAAACTGGGCTAACATGGAAACCCCACCTGAGCTAAAAACACATGGAACTGTAGGATAAAATATATATTTAAAAAATTAAACGCCCGAGTATGAAAAAAGCAAGTAAAATTCCTAGTTGTAAAAAAAAAGTAGGCAGAACTTAAAAAAATAAGAGCAATTAACCCTTGAGCAGAAGCTCAGGAAGCCCAGGGTGTCAGCTGACTAATTACAGGTCCTAGCATTTAGAGTTGTAATGCCTATTGAAGGACAAGAGATGACCTTGGGCCCATGGTATAAAGATAAAAACATGGTAGCACTGTCCTTTGAGTTAAAGGTGGACCAGAAAAGCTCTACTCATCAGCTATGGGGAGAAAAATTGGAATTTTGATTAACTGGGGTTCAGGGTAGGGAAAAGGTCTCCCATAAGAATTCAAAGTCCCCATACATGTGCCATACAAGTGTCAGATCTGAATTTAAAATACACACACAGTAGGGGAAACCCTGCAGCATGAAATTAACATGAAGTTTTTAAAACAGAGAAACTCCTGGGCTCTGGACAGAAACAAATATAAAACTACTCTAATTTCTACAATCAGGGTCACATGGAACCTCCATGCTTCCCATCCCCTACTCCTCCAAGTAAACCAAAGATGAGCTTCTAATAAAAGTTAAAACCACATGAAGAAACAACCTATTACAGAGATATATCAGTCAAAACACACAGAAAGATTAGTACCTCTAAGAACTTGAAATGGAACAATCTGAGAAAAACCACAAAATAAGTATGTTTAAAATGATTCAAGAAATAAAAAAAGGGAATGAAAACCATTAGGAATAAAATAGGACATCAGCAAAAGAACAGGTCTTTTTAAAAAATAATGAAATAGGGGCTTCCCTGGTGGCGCAGTGGTTAAGAATCCACCTGCCAATGCAGGGGACACAGGTTCGAGCCCTGGTCCGGGAAGATCCCACATGCTGCGGAGCAACTAAGCCCATGTGCCACAACTACTGAGCCTGTGCTCTAGAGCCCGCAAGCCACAACTAATGAGCCCATGTGCCACAACTACTGAAGCCCGTGAGCCTAGAGCCCGCGCTCTGCAACAAGAGAAGCCACTGCAAGGAGAAGCCCACGCACCACAACAAAGAGTAGACTCTGCTTGCCACAACTAGAGAAAGCCTGCGCATAGCAACAAAGACCCAACACAGCCAAAAAATAAAACTAAAAAAAAAATAATAATAAAATAGAATTCTACAATTTTTTTAAAAGTTATTACAATTAAAAACTCCATAAGCAAGTTGAACAACAAATGAGAAAAACACAAGTGAAGAAAAAATTTGTAGTATGAAAGCTAGACCTGAAAAAATTATCCAAATTATAACATGGGGAAATGGAAAGGTGGAGATTTCAAAAGAGAGTTTGAGAGATGTGAAGGACAAATTAAGAAGGTCTAATATGAATCATAGAAATAGATATTAGAAACAACGTAAGATAGGAAATATTTGAACAGATGTTGGTGGCAACTTTTCCAAAACTGAAGAAAATCATATTTGAAGAGTACAAAGAGAATTAAAAAATCCACACCTAGACAGTAAAGGTACTCACAGACGAGGATATCTTAATTTTCGTACTCATAGACACTCCCTGGAAAACTACTAAATAATGCAATTCAACAAGAAAGGAAATATGGCCCAAAGGGAAGGAATAAAACACAGAAGGCAATAATAAAGAAAGTGGTGAAAAACAAGAGTAAATGTAAGTAAAATTAGCCACAAGCAATACACATAACAGCCAATTATAGTTGAAAATAAAGTGAAACTAATATATTAAATAACTATTACATAAGCAGTGAGAGGAGTAGATTGGAGTTAAACTGTTATAAGCGCCTTGAATTGCTTGGAAGGAAAGAAAATATGTTGCTTGAATATTTAATATATTGAAAGTTTTACCATATTCATTGATGAAAATATTCAATACCATGAAGTTATATCTCCTTCCCATATTAATCTATAAAATCAATGCTATCCCAATTTAAAATCATCAATAGGATTTCTCCTAGAACTTGAGAAGCTGACTTTACAATTTGTAAGAGATAGCTAAGACACAATGTTGAAGAAGAAAGAGGAGTAAATACAAAGCTCTATAATACATCATGATTTACTATAATGCTTCATAAGTCAATTTGCCCAGGGTAGACAAACTAATGGGACCAAAAATAGAGAGCAGAAGTAGACGCAAGTATATATGGAAATATGGTTTATGATAAAGAAGGCATCACAAATCAGTGGAAAGAAGATGGGCTACTTAGTAAATTAAAGTAAGACTATTGGTTATACATATAGAAAATACAAAATTTGAGCCCTAGCCCACATCATGAACACATAATTATAGAAGAATAACTATAACATTGTGGCAGATAAGAGTTTCTTGAATAAGACAAATAAAAATTCATATTCATAACACATAAAAAGATAAGTATTGGATGGAGAGAAAGGTAAATGCTTATAGACCTCGGGTGGGGGTAAACTGATATTGATGTGTATAGATAGATACAGATATAGAGCAATATCTAGTAAAATTGAAGATGTATACATTATGACCCAGCTATTCCATTTCTAGGAAAATACCCTAGAGAAACTCTCCCATTTCTGCACATGTATAGAGATGCTGATTGTAGAATTTTGGGGGAAAGAAAAGGTTTGAAAACAATCATAATATCTACTAGTAAGGATCTACATCTATCAATACATTTCCCAATCACTAAAATTGCCAAAAAAACACAACTAAAAACACTTGATATGAACAGCACATATAACATTGCAGGTTATAGGTATTCTACAATCACTTCAGCACAAAATGATACAACAATGCTTTCAAATATAGCATTGGTAATAGCGGAGGAAAATGCCAGTTGAGGAGCTGTTTATATGCCTGGCCTAGGGCAAAATATCCAATAAATATATGCATATATATATTCGTAAATTGATACTTAACGTGTTTGGATTGAGGACAACAATTACAGGGTAACACTACCATACCATTTTTCTATTTCCTATGTCAGATCTAAGAAGAGAGATTCAGCGAATGATATTATAAAAATCTTAGGCCAAAATATTCAGCTACTAAGCTCCCAAATCCTATAGATATGTAGATGCATTTTCTGCATGATCCGAAATATTCAGCCTGGACTGTATGGGCCTTGAATTAGCCAGATGGTTCAATTTGTACTATTCTGTTTTATAATTGTTTTTAAGTCCTATTATGGATTTGTTTTCCCTATCCGAGGGAAAAGTTTCTTTTCTGGTAAATAAAGAACCAACTACGTAGTGACAATCACTACTAGGAACTCAGTAAGTGTTTGATTTAACCATGTTACTTCATTAATTTATTCAATAAGAAATTATTGAATGTTTCTCATGTATCAACTACTATACTTCCTTTTTGTTGTATTGTTTCAGTAATTGTTTTCATGCCTATTACTGGGTATAATTTCATGACATATTACTCTTGTAGTCTGTCAGAGGAGGAGGAAACTGCCCACATTTTATAGACCCTCTAACTCCAGGGTACCAAGTACCAAATAACGCAACATGAGATCTTGGATAATATTAACCATACTAGGAGAAATCTATCACCACCACTGACAGTCACAAAATAAATATCAACTTACCAAAGAAGAGGTGTATGTGTGTGTGTGTGTATACACATACAAATTGCCTAAATTCTCACAACATAGAAAAAAATTCTTACGTTTGGGAAATAAACATAAAATTACATTCTTCCTAGGGAAAGCAACAGAAGCTTTATGCTGATCTCTTCAAGGGAGGTTGAATGTTTTGATTCGAGTAAAAAGACTGTGGATTTCCTGAGGTGATTAATTAGCAGAGCAAGCAATGCAATTTGATATGATTTCAAAGTAAGTACATCTTTAATTTATATATCTCAATAAACAGGAACACAGCAAAAATCCAAGTGTCAACAGATGTAGTGCTAATATTTCCTGTCATTATACAACTGTAATAGCAGTATTTTCTGATACAGCAGTTATGGGTCCGATGTCCATCTCTAAGCCTTCTAGAACTCTATCCTACTAGGTGTGATGGTCAATGTTTGCAACTTTAGAACACAACAGAAATTTCACTGTAGTGCATTGTGCAACATATCTGGAGAACTATCCGGAGGTAGTTCTTGCTCCTGCTCCAACTGAGCATCAGTTTGGACACTACACAAGGAGGAGTATCTGATGTCAGGCTTACTCACCCTAATACTCCCATTACTACTAAAACTTTGGGCCTGCTTGATTTGCATTTTCATAACATTTTAAGGAATTAAAACAAAACAAACAAAAAAATATAGCCTAACATTACTTTTAAAAACTCCCCTGTGATGTGAACTCAATAATCTCTGCTATCCCTTACAACTCAGAGACTAAGCACTCCCATGACAGTGGGATATTTTTTTTTTCTCTTTCTACTTTTTTTTTTTAATTTTTTTGGGGGTACACCAGATTCAATCATCTGTTTCCATACACACATCCCCGTACTCCCTCCCTTCCCCGACCCCCCCCCTCGAGTCCCCCCCACCCTCCCTGCCCCAGTCCTCCAAGGCATATTTTTAGGGCCAACCTTGGCATTTTGACAGCCCTGAGGATTTCATTTGGCTCAGAACCACAGAGACCCTCCAGAAACTAAAAAAAAAAAATCCTCCTACATTATCTCAAGAGGAAGAATATTATTTTAGAACAGTCCTTTTAGCATAGGAGGTTCTTTCACTAAGAATAGCCCAGGGCCAAATGTATGCCCTATTATTTATCAGAGAGCTTTTAATATCCTTGTTTTTCATGGACAGAAATTAGAAATGTAAATGAAGTTGTGGGTTCACTTCCCTGTCCCTAGTACTAACAAAGGGGCAAAGAGGCCTCTAAGATGAAAATGAGGAAATGAAAAGCAGAATTTCACCTTCTCCAGTTCTATTTTGAGCTCACAGCTCTGTCAGCAAGAGGCACAAAACAGAACTATCTCCAAAACTCATGTCTCCAGGATTAGCCATGCCCAAGAGAAATATACGGAAACCGAACTATTAACAGGAAGAGAAAGATCATAGAACAGCACCAGTCAAACAAGATGTGAAAAAGTTAGAATAAGAACTCTCAGGTTTTTGTAAACTCCTCTAGGAAGCCTCACTTTACCACATGCACCCTATGTTAAGGCCACTTACTCTCAACACATTGTTATTTACACAGATGCTGACTAATATGTTTAAAAGAAAGTTAACTATTATTGGTTGTGTGCCTAACATATCCAAAACCCTGTTAAAGACTTTAGCTTATTTTGATGTGCCTTTCCAGATTGATTTTCATCTATTATTTATTGAGTCCCTACTATGTTCCAGGTACTGTTCTAGGTGCTGGGGATATAGCATGGAACAAAACAAACAAAAACCCTTGCCATGTAGAACTTACACTCTGGTGGAGAGAAATGGACAATAAAAATGAAACATAATGCAGGATTTAGAGAGCAAGTGTAGACAACTTTAAGGACTTTTGCAGCAAAGAACAGAGAAATTAGGTGGAAAGTGGTGGAACATAGGGGAGTAGATTCAAGAGATTGGTTTCTTCTAAGATGGGAGAAAGAGCATATTTGTGTGCTGAAAGGAATAACCAAGGAGGAAGAAAAACTGATAATGTAGGAGCGAGAGGACAGACTAGTTGACATTATGTTCTTGACAAGGTGAAAAGGCTTATGATCTCATACAAAATTGGAAAGATTGGTTTTACTAGGAGCACAGGGAATTCATCTATTCTAACTAGCAGGAAGGCAGAGAAAATGAATACAGATTCTGGTAGATGAGTAGATATGGTGATAGGAGTCAATAGAATCTACTCTGGGGCCAAGACCATACTTTATGTTATTTCCCTAAGTCCTTATATCCATGCTGCACTAGAAGGTCAAATGGCATTGGCATGAAAATAGATGTTAGATAAATACAATGAAATCAAAAGCCTAGAAATAAACCCATGCATATATGGTCAATTAACCTTCAACAAAGGCACCAAAACTATACAATGGGGAAAGGACAGTCTCTTCAATAAGTGGTGTTGGGAAAAATGGATATTCACTAGCAAACGAATGAAATTGGACCACTATCTTACACCATACACAAAAATCAACTCAAAATGGATTAAAGATTTGAATGTAAGACCTGAAACCATAAAACTCCTAGAAGAAAACACAGGGGATAAGTTCCTTGACACTGGTCTTAGCAATAATTTTGTATATTTGATACCAAAAGCAAAGGCAAAAAACAAGTGGGACTGTATCAAATTAAAAAAGCTTCTGCTCAGCAAATGTAATCATAAACAGAATAAAAAGGAAACCTATAGAATGTAAAAAAATATTTGCAAACCACATATCTGATAAGGAGTTAATATCCAAAATATATAAGGAGTTAATGTCTAAAATATATTAGGAACTCATACAACTCAGTAACAAAACCAAATGCCCATATAAAACATGGGCAAATGATCCGAACAGACATATCTCCAAGGAAGATATATAAATGGCTAATAAGTCTATGAAAAGATGCTCAACATCACTAATCACCAGGAAAATGAAAATCAAAACCACAATGAAATGTCACCTCACATTTGTTAGGATGCTTATTATCAAAAAGACAAGAGATAACAAAGGCTGGTAAGAATGTGGAGAAAAGGGAACCCTAGTGCACGGTTGGTGGGAACATAAATTGGTACAGCCACTATGGAAACCTCTATGGAGGTTCCTCAAGAAATTTAAAATAGGGCTTCCCTGGTGGCGCAGTGGTTACGAATCTGCCTGCCAATGCAGGAGACCTGGGTTCGATCCCTGACTGGGCCGGGAAGATTCCACATGCCATGGAGCAATTAAGTCCATGTGCTGCAAGTACTGAGCCTCTGCTCTAGAGCCCGCGAGGCACAACTACTGAGCTCACGCACCACAACTACTGAAGCCCGCGTGCCTAGAGCCTGTGCTGTGCAAGAAGAGAAGCCACCGCAATGAGAAACCCGTGCACTGCAACAAAGAGTAGCCCCCGCTCGCCGCAAATAAAGACCGTGTGCAGCAACGAAGATCTAACGCAGCCAAAAATATATAAACAAATAAACAAACAAACTGAGCCCATCTAAACCTGCAGAATCAGAGTGATTTGGGTCCCTTGAAAAAAAAAAAGAAAGAAATTTAAAAAAGAACTATCGTATGATCCAAGAATCCCACTTCTGAGTATATATCTGAAGGAAATGAAGCCACTAGATCAAAGAGATATGTGCAACCCCATGTTTTTTGCAGTAAATCCATAATAACCAAGATATGGAAACAAACTAAGTGTTCACCTATGAATGAAAGGATAAAGAAAATGTGTATTTTTTATATATAACAATGGAATATTATTCATCCTTCAAAAATAAGGAAATCTTCTCATTTGCAACCTCATGGATAAACCTGAAGGGCATTATGCTATGTCAAATAAGCTGAATAAAAACAAATACTACATGATTCCATTTATATGTCAAAAGAAAAAAAAAGAAAAAAGCTGAACTCATAGAAACAGAGAGAATGGTGGTTGTCAGGGGCTGACAGGTGGGGGAAATGTGGAGAGGTTGGTAAAAGGGTACAAACTCTTAGTTGTAAGATGAATAACTTGAAGATCTAATGTATAGCATGGTGACTATAGTTGATAACACTGTATCATAGAACTGAAATTTCCTAAGAGTATATCATAACCATTCTCATACAAAAAAGTTAACTATGTGAGGTGATGGATGTGTTAACTAACTTGATGGTGAAAATCCTTTCAAAATGTACACATGTATCAAATCATCACACTGTGTGTATACATATATAAAACAATGTTGTTTGTTAATTATGCCTCAATAAACTTGTAAAAAATATTTATTGTCAAAAATGTTTATATACTGTCCCACAATTAGCCATCATTGGTGAAATGAAAAGAGAACTAGACTTGGAATTAAAAATTAAGAACAATGTGTTTGAGTCCCAGCTCCACAATTTACTATTTTGTGATCCTAGGCAAATTACCTCAATTCTCTGATCTTCTGCTTTCTCAACTATAAAACAGGATAGCTAAGACAATTACTGGGAAATTATGTGAAAGTACTTAGTGCCTAAAGCTAAATGACTTTGAAAATAACTTTATCTGCAGACATCATTCTGGTCAACTGAAATGCCATGCAGAAGCCCAAGATATAAGAGGATTAAAATGGAGATGACTTGGTTAATATGGAAGTAGGTGGCCTGAAATGCTGCCATTCACCCCTTCTCCACTTCGACAGCCTTTGAGAGGGGTTTTCAAAAGCCTCTATAGCTCTGAAGAACACAGTCTGAAAACCACTGAAACCTACAAATAGAACATATAATTATTGTTAACCCTCTGTTCATATGTTACACGTACATGCCTTTCCTGCATGGTAGGACTTGATTGTCCTGTTGATAAAAGCACCTCTGCAGTTCATTTACAAGCACAGAGCCCGGTGATGTCTAAAGAGCAGTGCTTAATCCCAACTCATTCTCCCCACTGTCGAATTTGTTTTCTCACCTTGGTTCTTAGGCTGGTCTACCATAAGAGCCAGCTGCTACCCATGCTTATGGGGGAACAGGTAGGAAATAGCATGTATCAATATATATTTCCCTGTCCCTTTAAATCCAGCAACTGGTTATCTATTTCCTGTCTAACCTTTTGTCAGATTCTATTGCAAGTGGCCACAGAATTAGATTTCAACTGATACTGTTGTAATAAATGTCCTGTCAAGTTCCCACTCTTTTCCCTATAATGTATAACTCTTCTTCACCTTGCCAAATCTTAATGAATTTTTTCATCATTCTCTGGTTAAAGAAGCTGTGGCCCTTTCTCCAGAATAAATTAATTAATTTTGGACCAGCCAAACCATGAGGTCATTTCCATAATTATTTCCATTGCCATTATTAAATTCTTTACAGACCAGCAGTATAAGAGTAGAAATTCAGTGCCTGGGTACCAGAGTTACAATTCTAAGATTCAAACTAGTTCTGCCATTTAACTATCTGTGTGACTTTGGGGGAGTTAGTTAACCTATCTGCATCTCAGTTTTTTCATGTAGTTTGGCGATGATTATGATAATGATGATAATTGTAATAGTTGACACTTATTGAGCCTTGTCACAGGCCAGGTATTATTTTAATCCCTTTACATGAAAATGGTACTTACCCCACAAAATTGTGGTTAGGATTAAATAATATCATTAGAGTTCACAGACTAATACCTGCATATAAGTGCTCAATAAATATCAGATATGATTATTTTATTAAGTCAAGAAATGTTTACTGTGCACTACGTGGTACTCCTTGGGGAAAACATGCTTAAAAATCAGAGTTAACACTCTCAAAAAATTTGTTTGGGAGACTAACATGTACACAAAAGTCATTTCTTTCTTTTTCCCAGCTTTGAGACATAAGTTAAAACTGTGTAATTTTAACGTGTACAACATGATGATTGGATACACATAACTATTGTGTATGATCACCACAGTAATTCCAGTTAACACATCCATCACCTCACACACTTACAATTTAGCGTTTTTTTGGTGGTGAGAACATTTACGATCTACTCCCTGAGCAACTCTCAAGTATATAATACAGTATTGTTTTTACATTGTGCATTAGAGTCTCCAGAAATTATTCATATTATAACTGAAGTTTGTACCCTTTGACCAAGATCCCCCCATTTCCCCAACCCCATTGGCAAACATCATTCTATTTCTTTGGTTTTGGCTTTTTTAGATTCCATATATAAGTAAGACCATGCCATATTTCTCTTTCCTCTGACTTATTTCTCTTAGCAAAATGCCCTCAAGGTCCATACATGTTGTTGCAAATGGATTCTCTGCTTTCATGACTGAATAATATTCCATTGTGTGACTGTGTGTGTGTGTGTGTGTGTGTGTGTGTGTATACATACATACATACCAGGTTTTGTTTACCTATTCATCTGTCAAAGGACACACATTGTTTCCATGTCCTGCTATTGTGAACAATGCTACAACGAACATAGGAGTGAAGTGATCTCCTCAAAATAGTGATTCCATCTTCTTCAGATGCATACAGTTGTTCCTCAGTATCCATGGGGGATTGCAGGACCCCCCGTGGATACCAAAATCCAAGGATCCTCAAAGATTCTGCTCTTAGAAGCCCCTTATACTCTTAGAATTATTGACGACCCCAAACAGCTTTTGCTTACATGGCCTACATCTATCAATATTTATGATATTAAAATTATAACAAATTTTACAAACACTAGAATACTTGAATACAAGAGCACACTTTCTATTAGCTGACAGAATAATAATGTCATCATATTGTCACATACACTCTGGAAACTTCACTATGTACTTTTGAGAGGATGAGCATTGAAAAGACATTTCCCAAAGCAGGAAAAAAGTAACATTTCAAAGAGATGGGGGTCATGGTAACAGCTCTATCCCATAAGTATTAGTCAAGCATCTACCTTAGGTTTATAGAAACATACTTTCAATCTTGTACCTTCATCTACAATTGCTTTGAAGATAATGTGTATATTTTTATCTCTGGCAGGGACCTATGTTCCAAGTATCAGCCCAACCCAGCCCTAGTTGGACATCTCTCCATGGATGCCCTCCCCCCAACCTGAGTATTAGCACATAATAGTCAATTAAAATTCATTCAGAAAATATTCATTGAACACCTATTATGTGTCAGGCACTATTTCAGGGGTTGAGGAATCAGTTGTGAATAACAGACAAAACTGTGATTTCTTGAAGCTGGAATTCTAGTGAGGGTGATAAATAATAAAAATTAAATCATTCAAGTATGGAATATATTAGAGAGTGATAACTGCCAAGAATGAAAGTAGCATATCTTTTAGTTGAGCCACATACTACTCACAGTCCCATTAGCATGTAAAGTATACTTGTTTTTTGCCTTTATTTATAGAACTCATTCATTTTCACTCCTGTGATAGTAAAAGGACATGTAAGAAGATCAACAGGTTAGCTGGTTATAGAACAGTGAAAATGAATCTATTTCTGAAAGTTCAGATCTTACTTGGGCATATTATTCTTCAGTTTCTTACATGACCACAGCCTAGACTTTAACTCCATCATCCATCTCACAAATACATTCCCTTGGTTAAAAGGAATACTGGGCAAAAGAGTATGGAAAATAGATTGACAACTTATCCTCAAGCCTGAAATAACAACTCTAAGCTCATGCCTTATTGAAAACAGATCAAGAATGGCATTTTCACTCAGTAGTTACATAAGAAAAATACAGATAACACCCTCATAAATGTAGTTCATAGAAGACAGCAGTATAATATATTTATATCAATCAAAAGGGTAAAAACTGAGCATGTTTAAGTTATGTACATAATGGCAGGCTACATTTATTCCAGAAAGATGCTCTGACATCAAATGTTTAGGCATGAACACTGAAACAAGGTCATCGGCATGGGCATATTTCTTTGACAAGTTATTTGAACATTCAGTGCAACATCACAATTATAAAGTATAACAACAGGAACATCTGCTGAAGCCCTTAGTAGCAGTCTAAAGCAGTTTTCTTTTAATAGATTTTTATTAAATGAAATAAATGAAGGAATCTGGAGAAAGAATATACAGGTGTGCCTCTGAAAAATAAGGCCTTCTATAAAGAACATACTGAATTTAAAATTACGTGCTGTGGGACTTCCCTGGTGGTCCAGTGGTTAAGACTCCATGCTCCCAATGCAGGGGGCCTGGGTTTGATCCCTGGTCAGGGAACTAGATCCCGTATGCTGCAACTAAAGAACCCACATGCCAGCAACTAAAGAACCTGCATGCCACAACTAAAGATTCTGCTTGCAGCAACAAGGATCCCACACGTGGCAATGAAGATCTCGCGTGCTACAACTAAGACCTGGAGCAGTCAAGTAAATAAATGACACAAATAAATAAATAAAATTATGTGCTGCATTCATGAATCAAGGAAGTTGGTCATTTGAGCAAGTCTGAATCAACTGAGGAAGAATAAACTGCTTCTTAAAACTGCATTAGTGGGACTTCCCTGGTGGTCCAGTGAGTAAGACTCTGCACCCCCAATGCAGGGGGCCCAGGTTCGATACCTGGTCAGGGAAGTAGATCCTGCATGCATGCCACAACTAAGAGTTCACATGCCACAATTAAGAAGTCCACATGCCGCAACTAAGAGCCCATATGCCACAGTGAAGATCCCATGTGCAGCCTAATAAATAAGCTAATTAATTATTTTAAAAATATTTCTTTAAAAAACTGCGTTATTTTTATGCAAGACTTTAAATGTAAAAATAATTAGCCATCAGGTCTTGACAGTTTGCTTAATGACCATTCTTCTAAATCCAAGGTGATGTAAAATCCATATAATACCAAGAATAATGTGTAAGAGACTGTGCTTAGCATTTTAGACATCATTCCATTTAATCCTTACAACTTTTCAAAGTCAAAGGATGATAATAGATTACCATACTTTATCAGATTTAAAAAAAAGAAAAACAAGGCTCCCAAAGATTCAGTCATTTCCAAAACATCTGAGCACCTGCCATAAGTTTTGTGTGAAGAAATCTATTAAAGTTGACATCCACTATTTCTGCTTGATCTGGACTTATTCTCCTTTTGACAATAGGACTCCTATAATTCTCTGGAGGACCACTATTTCCCCACTCGCTAATCGTACATTTCTGGCACACTGACACAACTCCACCCTCAGCTCCAGGCATAAGCATGTGACCCAGGCTTGGCTAATTGGCATATTCCATCCCTCTAGTCTCAGAGACTCATTCTGGGATTGGCATTAGGCCCAATGAGACTTAATTCCAGGACATTTTATGAAACTTCTGGCAATGAGAACACACTTCCACTGGAACTGCTAACTCAGGTTATGAATTTAGAGAATTAGAACCAGCAACCCCATGGAGAATATCAGCTGGAGAATAAAGTCATCCAAAACGGGCACAGTCACTAAACCATGGTGGGGGACTGGAAGAGTAGAAGGAGGAACAGAGAGACAATCTGGATTTCTGCATTTGAACTTCTAGATGAGACTATGCCTAAAGCCAAACCTACCACTGGATTTCTCACATATATAAGGCAATAAATTCCCTTTTTACGTAAACTATTTTTAAATTTGGCTTTTTTCACTGGAGCTAAATGAATATTAATTGATTATAAATGGTTCAGGCACAAAGCTATAAAATAATAGTGACTGGATTTAAACTAAAATCACTGGCTTTGGGACTTCCCTGGTGGCACAGTGGTTAAGAATCTGCCTGCCAATGCAGGGGACACAGTTTCAATCTTTGGTCCAGGAAGATCCCACATGTCGTGGAGCAACTAAGCCTGTGCGCCACAACTACTGAGCCTGCACTCTAGAGCCCACGAGCCACAACTACTTAGCCCATGTGCCACAACTACTGAAGCCCATGCGCCTAGAGCCCGTGCTCCACAGCAAGAGAAGCCACCACTATGAGAAGCTGGCGCACCACAATGAAGAGTAGTCCCCACTCACCACAACTAGAGAAAGCCCAAGAGCAGCAACGAAGACTCAAAGCAGCCAAAAATAAATAAAAACAAAGTCACTAGCTTTAAAATCTGTGCTTTTTTTTCCATTTTGCAAGAGTGACTCCTCAACATACTTATCAATATGTACTGCTATTCAATTATTAGTGGTCTCCAAGAAAAATCTCTGAGTTTGCCACTAACTACTCATTCTTTCATTTGTTTAGCATGAGTATTACCTGTTAAAGGAACAACCTTGTATCATATACTTTAGAGGGCCTAACAAAACAGTGCTATAGTTGTTGATCTGAGTATATGTGTTCCTGTCTCTGAAGGATTTTTTAGACTTAATGAAGAGAAAATGTGCAGAAAGCTAAAACATTTCAAAACCACACAGGTAAAAAATGGAACAGGGTACGAACACAAGGGCTAAAAGTCACAGAGTAATGGATTGGTACAAATATTGAGCATGGATCTCCTTATGAATAGAATCAGATGAAAAAAGAGCAGACAGTTAACACTCTGAAATTCAAACCCAAGACTGCACTTTATATGGAAGCACACTTCAATCTGCCATCCAATGTGAAATAAACACCATAGCACACTTTCTGACTTATTCAAGTGATGATATTTTCTATAACATCTTCCCTAAAATCAATGTGCTTCTGTTCTTGGTCTGCCATATGCCCTACTTGTCAGCCATTTTCTTAGATACAAAACTATTCTGAAGAATAAACTGTAATTGTACCCTAGCTCTTATTAGCCTCTTTTTATAGCCCATTATACATCCTCTATTTTTCTTTTTTTATTAAAGGAAACAATTTCCATCACTTGTAAGTTTATAAAGCAGTAAGCTGCTCTTGATTACTCAGCACTTTTATAGAAACCATTTCCTGGTAATTACATGGTACTTGAAATGAAGTAAGTAAAACTATCACCATTATATTAAATTTAACTTAAAACAGTTATTTCACCATGTATTTTCTTAAAATTCAAATTATCATGAAACTTTAGCTAGGAAGAGTTGGCTGATTTTCATCTCTACTCATTAGTTTTAAAACTAAGCTGACTAGGAAGAAATGCCCTAGAGATGAATTCAGTAGGGAAAAGGGCTATACCTTTGTGAATAACTGAAGTAAACTGACTTTAATAATCTTTAAAATACAGTGGACTTCTGCACTTGTTTTCCGTGCCTGGAATACTCTTCCCCCCCAGACAGCCACATGCCTTGCTTCCTAAATTCACTCAAGTCTGTTCTCAGATGTCACCTCCTCATAGGGACCTTCTTTGACTACCCTAAGTAAAACAGCTAGGGTGTTCATCACTCTTTATCTTCTAACTTGCTATGTTTTTCTTCCTAGCACTTATCATTAAGAGGTCTTACATTACTTCTTTAATTTTTTGGGGGGAAGGGCAGAAATTTTGTCTTCCCCAATAGCTAGAAAAGTGCCAGGCAAATAGGAAGTACTCAATAAATATATATTGAATAAATACATAAATTCAGCAACCTAGTTTATGGATTATTCAGTTCTGTAGCTTCTTCTAGCCTTTTAGTCTCTTCAATGATTATTAACATCCCAATTTGAGACTAAGGAAATAAAATGAGCTCTTCACTGGGACTGAAACAGGGATTTTAAAAATACAAATACAAAAAGATCAATGAAGATTTTCAAATACCTCATCTTATTAGAAGTCATATGAAGGACAAATTTAATAAATTACAATCTTCCACTTTCCAAATGACTCAAGTGTTTTTTGTATTACTAAAACTTCCATTGTTCTTGAATATATGAGAAAATGGGCAGTCCTAGACATTGGTGGGGAGTGTATAAACAGTACAATCTTTCCTGAGGGTAATTTGACAATAAATATCAAAACCTTATGTGTATATTTTTTGATATATTAATTGTATTTTACAGAGGTTCTCCTAAGGAAATTATTTTTGATATGTTCAAAGATCAAGCTATATGGAGGTTCCTTAGAGTATTCTTCATAAATCAAAAATTAGAAACAACCTAATAGAAACTGAGGACTAGTATAAACAACTATGGTGCGTCTGTGCAAAATTATTTTATACAACCAATAAAAATATTAGTGATCAATTTTAAATGTAATGGAAAGTGTTCACAATATATTAAATGTAAAATAAGTTATTAATTTTTACAGTATGATCTCATTTTTACATATTTTAAAATGTATATTTTATTATATATATATTAATATAATTTAATATAGTTCTAAACATGACCTAAAAGCCGCAAACTATAATGGAAATGATGCAAGATTTGACTATATAAAGATTATAAACCTTAATAGTAAATAATAAGAAATATAAAACTGAATAAACAAGATTAAAATACACATACAAAACTGGAAATTATTTGTAACATAAAAAATATGTAATATGAGTGTTATTATATCAATTTTAAAAAAAAACTAGAGGATATTAACCAAAATGCTATCATTGATTATCCCATGTATATAATTATATCACAGAATGATTTTTCTTCTTTTTGCATATCTGTATTTTCTAAAAATTTTTATAATTGTTACCACTAACTTTAAAATAATATTTTTAAATAAATGCTAACAGGATTTCCTTAAAGTCAATCAGCTTGGCCACTGTGGGAAATTCAAG
The DNA here is from genome assembly GCF_030028045.1 of Hippopotamus amphibius kiboko. NCBI lineage: Eukaryota > Metazoa > Chordata > Mammalia > Artiodactyla > Hippopotamidae > Hippopotamus > Hippopotamus amphibius. The sequence continues at coordinate 30,116,227 of NC_080203.1, forward strand.
TAAACATATATTGAGAAGTTTTCTTAAAATATCTGGCTGGATTTAAAAATATCTATGGTGAGATTTTTCTTTTATTTTTTTTGGCACACGGGCTTAGTTGCTCCGTGGCATGTAGGATCTTCCTGGAGCAGGGATAGAACCTGTGTCCCCTGCATTGGCAGGCGGATTCTTAACCACTGCGCCACCTAGGAAGCCACAAGATTTTTCTTTTTATTAAGGATAAACAATTTGGGTTTTTTGATAATATATCGAGTTCTCTCTACTAATAGAGGCAGCCATATAAAACAGTAAGGATTTTTTAAATTATTTTTTATACTTGGCTTAGGATCTAATCAGATGCATACTATATATACAGCTATATAATCTAATTTCTTGACAGTATTTCATATATTAAAAAAGATGATACTTAGTCATTTCTATATTAATGACACAGAAGTCTTTTAGCTATACTGTCTCAAAGCGAATAAAAATTAATACAACTCTATATTCTCTCTAGCCTCTAAGTAAAACACTAAGACATTGGTATCTCCCAATGTTTCAAATGGCATATGTGACACATTCATCTTTGTTTATATTTTTATAAAATGGAAGCTCCCACTTTTCTGCCTATCCAAATTCTTTAAAACCTATTTCTTCCAAGAAGTCTTTTCTGACTTCAACTCACAATGAACTTCTTCTTAGCATTTAGTGCCAAATTCAGTATTCTACTATGTGACTTCTTATGAATATTTGCTATTTCCAATTCCTTCCACTTAAATTGGAAAACTCCATATAGAAAGAAGGTTTGATCTCTTTTTACACTCCTCACAGAGTAAATACTTATACATTTGACAATATTGGCTTCCATGTTCATTTATGAAATTAATAGCATGTATCCTAAAAATCCTCTTGCTGTAAAACAACTAAAAGTGCTGATAAAATTATATATAATTCTATCATATATATATTATATATATAATTCATGTATATGTGTATGTGTGTGTGTATATATATATATATATATATACACACACATATACTTGAAAAGAAAGTAAAGCAATCTTCACAGGCCTTACTAAAGAGGTAAATAAGAAAAAACTGAAGTCCCAGATGCTGTGAAGGCATATGCTGACTCCTGTTGATCTTGAGCCCCTGTTTTCATGGCTGTACATGACAAAAGAGCATGGAAGACAATTAGGGTCCTCAAAGGCAGAACTCTGACAAGGGACTCCTGAAAAAAGAGCTAGGACTGCAAAAGATTACATCCCCTACAAAAAAGGTGAACTAGAGAAAAGCTCACCTCACAGAGGCAGACACCTTGCATACCTTCCAGTCTCAATCTTAATGCAGGGCAGAGGTAGAAAAGCATCTTTCCTGAGAATCTAATAACAAAGATCTCAGATGGAAGTGCAGTCTGAATTTCTACTATCTCTTGCCTGAAAAACCCCAACTTGAAAATTTATTTTAAATTGTACTGGGTTAATAGAAAACCCAAGTATTTAATAAAAGCAAATCAAAGTGTTCTCTAGAGGAAAGCACTTCAATCATAGGTATCAGCAAATTCCCCCAGACACAGTTCCATTTAACATGGACTCACAACCAACAATTATAGAAACACAAGAAAGCAAGAAACTAGGATCAAAATCCAGCACAAGTATGCATGCACACATACACAAACATTGCAAAATCTTACTCAAAAAGATTTCAGAAATGAGTTTATCAGATACACAATACAAACTAAGTTTTATTTTTAAGAGGGTACCAAAAGTCTCAGTAGGGAACAAGAGACTTTTTTAATGACCAGAAAGAACCAAATAGAACATCTAGAAATAACAATATATAATTAAAATTTTAAAAGTAAATCAACCAATGGTATAAAAACAGAACAGGTATAACCAAAGATAAAATTAGTAAACTAGAAAATAGCTGAAGTATTAGCACAGAATATAGCAGAAACAAAAGGTGGAAAATATGAAAGGTTAAGAAACATGAAAGATAGAAACATCTAATATACATCTACCATATTACAGAAAGAAAAAAGAATGAGGGAGAGGCAATATTCAAAGAGACAATAGCTGTGAATATTCCAGAATTGTTACATAAAGGAATCCTTTGATACAGAAAGCACAATAAATTTCAAGTAAGATGAAATTTAACCACAATTTATCACAGTGAAACTGCAGAGTAGCAGACAATGAAAAAATTTAAGCTGCCAGAGAGAAAAGACAGAATGTACACACACACAAAAATTAAAAAGTGGATGGACAGCGAACCATACAAGAGTAATAATAAAAACTAGAAAATAGTGCGAAAATATCTTAAAAGTACTGAGGTAAAATAACTGTTAGCCTAGAGTTGTATATCCAGAAAATGATCTTCAGGCAAGTTAAAGATTTTTAGACAAAACTGAAAGGGTTCATGACCAACACATATTTACTAATGAAAATTTCATAGAATATAATCCAGGAAAAAAAGAAAATGATCCTACAATGGAAGCAAAAATAATAATGATTATATTGAGTACGTGAATTCCAGAACCAGGCAATCGTGGATTTACAACAAATATAAGTACTTTTACAAAGAAAAAGTTAACATTATAGAAAACTAAAATTTAACTAAATCAAACTAAAGGAGAAAATTAAGTAAAAAACAGGGAGGAAATCAATATAAAAACAAGGCTATGACATTATAAAATAAATGTGGTTCATTCATTCCAACTTAATAAGAATTGTTCATCCCATACTGAGCATTTTTTCAGAATGTTCCCTCCTTTTATAGACAATAATGACATCCTGGCTTACCAATACCAGAACATGCTCTGTCAGGGAATCCAGGGAAGGATGGATTTGCACAGAGATAGCCATACTCTTTTATCCAGTAGCCCCTGGTGACAAGTGTTTACAAGGAATATGACTAGTGCTAATGAGGGTTGCAGTGTCCAGCTGAACAACGAAGCAAAACTAACTGAGCATTCTCTGAGAAAACTTGGCTCAATCAGGTGAAATTCCAACAGCTCCACTATAGTTTCAGATTGCCTTTATCAGAGAAACTTCATTCTACTTCAGCCTGCTAACCGAGAAGACCTAGAACACACTGAAGATTATTCCATCAGGCTAAAATTAGGAAAGAAAATGCAAGCGCATACAGGAAATCTTTCTTCCTCATCCTTAGTTGATGAGTTGGCTCAATTAACACAATCACTTGCAAATGCCAAGCAGCCCAATATTGAGAGTGAACAGATCACTAATTGTCAATAAGTATAGACAACTTATGACCCAATTAGCTGCATACAAGGAGAATGAGAAGCTTGGGACATATTAAAAATTGAGTGCTCAAAGATAGCCACCCTTAAGGAAATCTCAAAGGGAGTAGGAATGTTGTTAGGTTCATGAAGCATCCCAGCACTCTCATTCTATGTCATTTACTATCTTCAACTGGCTGATTTAAAACCCACAAGGAAAGCAAAGGATTTCTTACCTAATCTTCCAAGAGTGGGAGTGAGGACTGGGGGTGGAGGGGGTGAGAAAAAGTTAAGAGAAGAGAGATATTAAACCTTCCCATTTCTTTAAACACCCGTTTATTCCTCTGTGCCTTACAGAATCCTACAAATGCACACATGATAATATGATAATACCTTACTTTGAAAATTATATTGCATTTATTACCTCATTTTATTCCAGCATGTACCCAATGGAGTAAGGAAATTTTTATTCTCCATATTCTAAAGATAAAGAAACTAAGGAACGAAAAGATAAGTGACTATACCAGGATTACATGGTTTGTCAGCAGTAGAATCCTTAATTCCCATTCCACTACTCTATTGATTATGATTGTTAAGAACTTGGGTTCTAAATTCATACTACCTGGGTTTGAATCCCTGCTATGCCACTTGTTACCCATGTGAGATGGAACATATTAAACTCTAACTCTCTGAGTATGTTTTGGGTTTTCTGGTATGTGTATGTGTGAAACTAGGGTGCCAATGAAGATTAAATATGATAAAACATATAAAGTAAATTACATATACTACATCCTCTGTGTGTAATTGATTTACTAAGCATTTTGAACTGAGGGGCTCCAATTTTCTCCAATCACTGCTTTCCTTAACCCTATAGGAATTGCTTTTCTGGTACCTTACTGCCTGCTGGGCATATTTCAAAAATACTTGGGGGGAAGAAAGATGGTGGTGAAGTAGAAGGACATGGAATGCATCCCTCTCCACGGATGCATCAGGAATATACCAAAAGACGCAATAAATTCCCACAGTAAACCAGCTGAACACCAGCAAACAACCTCAGACACCAGAAAGGACTGCAAAGATCCTGACATAACTGGGCAGGACAGAGGGGAAAAAAAAAAGGAGAAAGAGGAGGAGAAGAAAGGAAAGGGACGGGTCCCACACCCTAGGGTGGGGGTATCTGAAACAGATCAGAGATTGCCGAATTCAGGGAAATGTCCCTTATCTGATGGGGAAACCTCTTCTCCAACAGGGAATTTCCCTGGGTCAGAAGGGAGACATTTGGGACTGTTCAAAGAGGGTGAAGTGGCTGAGCTGTGGCAGATGGGAAAAAGTGAGAAACACATGGAGGGTCCGCACCACGGTTCAGTGTATCTGGACTGAGACATCGATTCACAGCTGAACAGGGGTCCTGGGAGCTGGAACACGGGAATCAGAGAACTGGTTCAGGGTGAGAAACATTGTGGGCAGTGGGGAGATGAAATGAGAGGACAGGAGGGAAGAAATCCACAGCAGAGAGTGCCTACCACAGAAAGCTGCACGGCCATAGCGGCAGCTGGCTACTGCTGACTCACAAGCAGGGGGGAGGAGCCGCGGGTGTAGCCTCTCTCTCTTGGAGCCTGCCACGGACCAAGGAAGGACCCCTGTGGGCCTAGCTAATGCACTCAGGGAAAACAAAGGATCCCAGGCTGGGCTGGCCTAGAGTGCCTGCAGCCAGGAAACAAAAGCCCGCAGAGTGGCCCAGCTCTGGAGACATTCTGTTTACACCTGAGCCACCCGCATCCCTCTGCAACAGGCACCACCAAGGCCAACTGAGCCACGGTGACACAGGCAGGGCACCCTGGCGGAGTCATAGCAGGGGGTAGGAGCTGTGGTTGGAGTCGCTCTCTCAGCCTGAGCCACCCAAGCCGCCATGATCCAGGCAGAGCGCCACTGCTCACTCACTCCCAGGGGAAGGAGCCACTATTGTACCCTATTTCTCCCCACAAACTGGTGCTTACAGACGAACAATAAAGGAAGCTCTGCTGGTTGCAGAAGAATACAAAAAACCCAAGGCGGGTAGAAGAACACCTACAGCTGAGACCCCAAGGAAACAGAAATATTAGTATTAATTCTATTGATCTGGTCCATTCTGGGGTCAGTTCTAGTTTTTTTTTTCTTTATTAATTACGATCTTAGTCTTAAGGGACCTACACATTTTATAACATATGTTTATTCTATTTTTATTTTTAACCTTTTTATATATATTTCTATTTCCAGCTAAGTTTTTTGTAGTGCTCACTGTATTTCTCCTACCTTCTTTTCACCTCTATCTTTTACACATTTCTATTTCTTTCCTTTTCTTTTCATATTTCCAGTCACACTACGCTCTTCTGTTGCCCTGTCTTCTAACGTTTTTTAGTTTATTTTATCTTCATATACTTATAAGCAATATTACTGGTCTGCTCTGTTTCCTTGCTTTATTCTCCAGATGACACACTGCTTTGGTATTTATTATTAGGTTTTGTCTTTATCTTAGTTCTAAGTATAATTGTCTAATTTCACTCTGAAAATCTTCAGTCAGTCTGGTGGTACTCTTGCTCTTTATTATATTTGATCCTAGCTTTCAATAACTCCCTGGATTTGTGTTTGTGAGAGTGTGGTGTATTTTTGTTTGTTTGTTTTTGTTTTTGCTTTCTTTGTTCTGTTTTGGTTTTGAATTTCTGTTGGTTTTCTCTTTGATTGTCTGATAGCATACTGGGGTTCTTCTGTCAGGTTTTTCCAATGCGTTATGCTCTAATGGATTCAGCATTTGTGTGTCTTATACATGTACGTGTTTCCTTGACTTAGTATTTGTTTGACTCAACACTCTGCCATTAGTCTGGGGATTGGAAAGTCTTCTTTAAACCCCTTTATTGCCGGGACAAGCAGCCTCTGAAGTTTGGACTACCATGAGAAAACGAAGAAACACCATGCAGGCAAAGGAGCAGGAAAAAAAACCCACAAGACCAACTAAATGAAGAGGAAATAGGAAAATTGCCTGAAAAAGAATTCAGAGTAACGATAGTAAAGATGATACAAAATCTCGATAACAAAATACAGGAAATACAAGAAACAGTTAATAAGGACTCAGAAGAACTAAAGAGCAAACAAACGGCAATGGACAACAAAATAACTGAAATTAAAAATACTCTAGATGCTATAACCAGCAGAATAACTGAGGCAGAAGAACGAATAAGTGAGTTGGAAGATAGAATGGGGGAAATAACTGCCACAGAGCAGGAAAGAGAAAAAAGAATACAAAGACAGCCTCAGAGACCTTAGTGACAACATTAAGCGTACCAACATTCGAATCATAGGCATCCCAGAAGAAGAAGAAAACAAGAAAGGGTCTGAGAAAATATTTGAAGAGGTTATAATGGAAAACTTCCCCAATATGGGAAAGGAAATAATTGATCAAGTCCAAGAAGCACAGAGAGTCCCATACAGAATAAATCCAAGGAGAAATACATCAAGGCAGATATTAATTAAACTAATGAAAATTAAACACAAAGAAAAAAATATTAAAGGAAGCAAGAGAAAAGCAACAAATAAATTATAAGGGAAAACCCATAAGGACAACAGCTGACCTTTCTACAGAAACTCTGCAGGCCAAAACGGAGTGGCAGGATATATTGAAAGTCCTGAAAGAAAAAAACCTACAGCCAAGAATACTCTACCCAGCAAGAATCTCATTCAGATTTGAGGGAGAAATCAAAAGCTTTCCAGACAAGCAAAAGTGAAGAGAATTCAGCACCACCAAACCAGCCTTACAACAAGTGCTAAAGGAACTTCTCTAAGTAGGAAACACAAGAAAAGGAAAACACCTACAAATACAAACCCAAAACAATTAAGAAAATGGTAATTGGAACACACATGTCAATAATCACTTTAAATGTAAATGGATTAAATGCTCCAACCAAAAGACACAGACTGGCTGAATGGACACAAAAACGAGACCCTTCTATATGCTGCCTACAAGAAACCCACTTCAGACCAAGGGATACACATAGACTGAAAGGAAAGGGATGGAAAAAGATATTCCATGCAAATGGAAGTCAAAAGAAAGCTGGAGTAGCAATACTCATATCAGACACATTAGACTTGAAAGTAAAGACTATGAAAAGAGACAAAGAAGGATAGTACGTAATGATCAAGGGATCAATCCAAGAAGAACATATAACAATTGTAAATATCTCTGCACCCAACATAGGAGCACCTCAATACATAAGGCAAATGCTAACAGCCATAAAAGTGGAAATCGATAGTAACACAATAATACTAGGAGACTTGAACACCCCACTTACATCAATGGACAGATCGTCCAAACAGAAAATAAAGACACACAAGCTTTAAATGACACATTAGACCATCTCGACTTCATTGATATTTATAGGACATGCCATCCAAAAACGACAGAATACACTTTCTTCTCAAGGGCACATGGAACATTCTCCAGGATAGATCACATCTTGGGTCACAAATCAAACCTCAGCAAATTCAAGAAAATTGAAATCATATCTGACCACAATGCCATGAGACTAGATATCAATTACAGGAAAAAAACTATAAAAAATAAAAAACACATGGAGGCTAAACAATTCACTATTAAACAACCAAGAAATCACTAAAGAAATCAAAGAGGAAATCAAAAAATATCTAGAAACAAATGACAATGAAAATACAACAACCCAAAATGTATGGGACACAGCAAAAGCAGTTCTAAGAGGGAAGTTTATAGCAATACAGTCCTACCTTAAGAAACAAGAAAAATATTGAATAAACAACCTAACCTTACACCTAAAACAATTAGAGAAAGAAAAAGGAAACCCCAAAGTGAGCAGAAGGAAAGAAATCATAAAGATCAGAACAGAAATAAATGAAAAAGAAAGGAAAGAAACAACAGCAGAGCTTAAGGAAACTACAAGCTGGTTCTTTGAGAAGATAAACAAACTTGATAAACCATTAGCCAGACTTATCAGGAAAAAAAGGGAGAAGACACAAATCACCAAAAGTGGAAATGAAAAAGGAAAGAAAAAACTCACACCACAGAAATACAAAAGATCATGAGAGACTACTACAAGCAACTATATGCCAATAAATTGGATAACCTGGAAGAAATGAATAAATTCTTAGAAAAGTACAATCTTCCAAGAAAGAACCAGGAAGAAATATAAAATATGAACAGACAAATCACAAGAACTGAAATTGAGACTGTGATTAAAAATCTCCCAACAAACAAAAGCCCAGAGCCAGAAGGATTCACAGGCGAAATCTATCAAACATTTCAAGAAGAGCTAACACCTATCCTCCTCAAACTCTTCCAAAATATAGCAGACTCATTCTACAAGGCCACCATCACCCTGATACCAAAACCAGACAAAGATGCCACAAAAAAAGAAAATTACAGACCAATATCACTGATGAATATAGATGCAAAAATCCTCAACAAAATACTAGCTAACAGAATCCAACAGCACATTAAAAAAATCATACACCATGATCAAGTGGGGTTTATCCCTGGGATGCAAGAATTCTTCAATATATGCAAATCATCAACGTGATACATCATATCAACAAATTGAAAGATAAAAACCATATAATTATCTCAATAGATGCCAAAAAAGCTTTTGACAAAATTCAACATTCATTTATGATAAAAGCTCTCCAGAAAGTGGGCATAGAAGGAAATTACCTCAACATAATCAAAACCATATATGAGAAACCAAATGCCAACATCGTTCTAAGTGGTGAAACACTGAAAGAATTCTAAGAACAGGAACAAGACAAGGATGTCCACTCTCACCATTATTATTCAACATAATTTTGGAGGCTTTAGCCACAGCAATCAGAGAAGAAAATGAAATAAAAGGAATCCAAATTGGAAAAGAAGAAGTAAAATTGTCTCTCTTTGCATATGGCATGATATTATACATAGAAAACCCTAAAGACTCTACCAGAAAACTGCTAGCACTAATCGATGAATTTAGTAAAGCAGCAGGATACAAAATTAATGCACAGAAATCTCTTGCATTCCTATGCACTAACAATGAAAAAGCAGAAAGAGAAATTAAGGAAATTCACCCATTTACCATTGCAACAAAAAGAAAAAAATACCTAGGAATAAATCTGCCTAAGGAGGCAAAGGACCTGTATGCAGAAAACTATAAGACACTGATGAAAGAAATCAAAGACGATACAAACAGATGGGGAGACATACCATGTTCTTGGATTGGAAGAATCAACATCGTGAAAATGACTGTACTACCCAAAGCAATTCACAGATTCAATGCAATCCCGATCAAATTATCAATGGCATTTTTCACAGAACTAGAACAAGAAATCTTACGATTTGTATGGAAACACAAAAGACCCTGAATAGCCAAAGCAATCTTGAGAAGGAAAGACAGAGTTGGTGGAATTAGGCTTCCTGACTTCAAACTATACTACAAGGCCACAGTGATCAAGACAGTATGGCACTGGCACAAAAATAGAAAGGAAGATCAATGGAACGGAATAGAGAACTCAGAGGTAAACCCAAGCACATATGGGCACCTTATCTTTGACAAAGGAGGCACGAATATACAATGGAAAAAAGACAGCCTCTTCAATAAGTGGTGCTGGGAAAATGGGACAGCAACATGTAAAAGAATGACATTAGAACACTTCCTAACACCATACACAAAAATAAACTCCAAATGGATTAAAGATCTACATGTAAGGCCAGACGCTCTAAAACTCCTAGAGGAAAACATAGGCAGAACACTCTATGACATCCATCAAAGCAAGATCCTTTTGGACCCACCTCCTAGAATCATGGAAATCAAATCAAGAATAAACAAATGGCACCTCATGAAACTTAAAAGCTTTTGCACCTGAAAGAAACCATAAACAAGACAAGAAGGCAACCCTTGGAATGGGAGACAATACTTGCCAATGAAGCAACGGACAAAGGATTAATCTCCAAAATATACAAGCAGCTCATGCAGCTTCATACCAAAAAAGCAAATAACCCAATCCACAAATGGGTGGAAGACCTAAATAGGCATTTCTCCAAAGAAGACATCCAGATGGCCAACAAACACATGAAAAGATGCTCAACATCACTCATCATCAGAGAAATGCAAGTCAAAGCCACAATGAGGGATCACCTCACACCAGTCAGAATGGCCATCATCAAAAAATCTACAAACAATAATTGTTGGAGAGGGTGTGGAGAAAAGGGAACTCTTCTGCACTGTTGGTGGGAATGTAAGTTGGTACAGCCACTACGGAAAACAGTTTGAACGTTCCTTGAAAAACTAAAAATAGAACTACCTTGTGACCCAGTAATCCCACTACTGGGCATATACCCAGAGAAAACCATAATCCAAAAAGAAACATGTACCATAATTTTCACTGCAGCACTATTTACCATAGCCAGGACATGGAAGCAACCTAAATGCCCATCAGCAAATGAACAGATAAAGAAGATGTGGCATATATATACAAAGAAATATTACTCAGCTATAAAAAGGAATGAAATGGAGCTCTATGTAATGAGGCGGATAGACCTAGAGTCTGTCATACAGAGTGAAGTAAGCCAGAAAGAGAAAAACAAATATTGTATGCTAACCCATATGTATGGAATCTTAAAAAAAAAATGTTACTAATGAACCCAGTGACAGGGCAAGAATAAGGATGCAGGTGCAGAGAATGGACTGGAGGACACAGGTTGGGGGGGGGGGCGAAGGGGAAGCTGGGATGAAGTAAGAGAGTGGCATAGACATATATACACTACCAACTGTAAAATAGATCGCTAGTGGGAAGTTGGTGTATGACAAAGGGAGATCAACTCGATGATGGGTGATGCCTTAGAGAGTCGGGACAGGGAGGGTGGGGGGGAGTCGTGGGACGGAGCGGATTTGGGGATATGTGTATAAATACAGCTGATTCACTTTGTGTACCTCATAAGCTGGTACAGGAGTGTAAAGCAATTATATTCCAATAAAGAGCTTAAAAAATGTGGTTTAATAATCAATTTAATGTGGTTTTTATCTTTCTCTTAGAGTCAACAGCTTATTTGTGTTTAATACCTATAAATAAAACTAAATTCACAAGTAAAAAAAATACTTAGTCATTTTCAGCTATTACATGTCAACCCAGTTTAAAACTTTAGTACCATATTCATTTTAATTTAATTCCTTCCCTATCCCTGCCACCCACCTCCACCCCAAGGCTGGCCAGGCTTGTGGCCCCAGGACTCACAGTGAGAAGTGGGAATAAGGAGTGTGCTTCACTTATACTTCCCCTTCCTTTTCAGCACCACGGGGTAGGGGAATTAAAAGTCTAGTTCTGGGATTCCTCTTCCCTCTCTCTTTTCAGTGCCTCACTTCTCTGGTGTTGAAGTACTTGAAGGGAAATATTAGAGGAAGTAAAAATGTCTTTTCTTAACTGCCCATCGCTGTAATCCCCTCTTTGCTAGTTGTCACCATTTTTCTGGCTAATGCTGACTGACCATGGATTCTGTATCAGGCATCAAATGGGATGCATGAAATTTGGGGGAACTGGTACAAAAGACTATGCACAGCTCCCTAATGTGAACCATCGGCCTCCTGTTCACTATCTTCCACCACTTCCACCCAGTTGCAGAGTAACCTACCTCCCTGTTAATAAGTAGCCCGTTCAGATGGTATATCAGCAAGACAGCTCAGGTCTAGCTACCTTCTGCAGTGACCAACTCACCCAGGGAAAACTCATGCATCCCTGCCACATCGGCCCATGAGAGTGTAAACTGATTCACTAGAGCTCATCTTCTCACCCTTTTGCCTCTCTACAGTTTCCTTTTTCCCAGCTCAGCAAGGTGCATATTAGTAAGATTTATGCCTTATCAGGAAATGAGATGCCAATCTCCCCTTAGTGAAGACAAGCCGCCATTATTTCTCACCTGGATTACTGTAATAGCTTCCTACCAGGTCTCACTGCTTCCAACCTTGCCAATTTTTAGCCTATTCTTATTACAACAGCCAGAATACTTTTATGAAAACTCAAGTCAGATGAAGTCACTTCTTTGCTCAATAATCTCCAGAGCTCACAATCTCACTAAGAATCAAAATCCTTAAAAGGGCCTAGAAAACCCTACATGTTCAGTTTCCCTGTTACTTCTCTGATTTCTTTCCTGCTATACTTTTTCTCTTGCTTATTCTATTCCAGTCACACTCTTTCCTTGCTGAATGTTTCCTCTGCCTGGAACATTCCTCCCCCAGATAACTACAGATCTTTGTTCAAATTCAATTTCTTGGCAAAGGCCAACCCAATCATTTTATTTAAAATGCAAACTATATCTTCTGGCACTCACTACTCCACTCCTCTACTTTATGCTTCTACGCACCAGTTATCACCATCTACAATATTACATATTTATTTTCTATCTTTTTCCCTAAAATTTAAGCTTCAGGAGGGCAATGGATGTTTTGATCACTAGTCTACCTCAGCAGCTTAGCACACGATAGATGCTCAATAAATATTTGTTGTTAATAGTGATAATAGCAGACACAACAGATGGAGGCAAAATACAAGAAACTCAGTTTTGTTGTTCTTCTTTTGATATATTTCAATATCCTGGAAACCAGAAATGTATTTTTCTGAGAAAATTATAATAAATGTTGAAACAAAACATGGAGGAGGTTTTTCCCATTTTCTAGGTATCAGCAACTATGACTCAAAACTACATACTATACACTTCACCTTTCAAAGAAGGTAAAAAAAAAAAAATCAGGACCAGAAAATTCCCTCAGGATTAAGAGATGAGGGAACAAACCCAGCTATACAACTGCTCCAAAATATATTTTATAGCTGTTATTTTGAATAGCTTGGATCCAATGAAAATTCAAATACTGCATTTAATTGTTACACCTCTCATCTCTTTTAGTCTAATTTTTCCACTATTTTTTATGACATTGGCTTTTTGAAAAATATAGGCCAATTGTCCTATAGAATATCCCACATTCTAGATTTGCCTGATTATGTCCTTGTATTATTATTTAATTTGTACCTCCATTTTCCATAACATTAAGATCTAGAGGCTTGATTAGATTTAGATTGAACATTCTGCAGCAAGAGTATTTGAGAGGTGATTTTCTGTAATTGATTTTGCCCAGATCAAAGCACCAAGGCACAAAATTCCTGGTTATTCCACTATTAGTGATAGGAAGTTGGTCATTTTATTAAGATATTGGTCATCATATTTTTCTTTTATAAAGGTACATTTTTCTCTTTGTAATTTTGAAATTATCTGTGGAGTAAAAACTTTGGCACCATAAAACTTTCTCCCCAAAAGCCTTTTGCCCACTGTTTTTCAGCAGCCAGTTGCCTCAACCAATTATTACATTGGGGGTTACAAAGTATTTTTTTAACTTTATTATTTTTTTAATTGGACTATAGTTGTTTTACAATGTTGTGTTAGTTTCTGCCAAACAACAAAGTGAATCAGTTATATGTATACATATATCCCCTCCCTCTTGGACCTCCCTCCCACCCCACCCCTCACCCCACCCATCTAGGTTATGACAGAGAACTGAGCTGAGCTCCCTGTATTATACAGTAGGTTCCCACTAGTTATCTGTTTTACACATGGTAGTATACATATGTCAATCCTAATCTTCCAATTCATCCCCCTCCTACCCCTGCCGCCGTATCCACATGCCTGCTCTGTATGTCTGCGTTTCTATTCCTGCCCTGCAAATAGTTTTTTAACTCCATCATTCCTTCCACATTTATTAGCTGGCATTGTTCCTTTTGTTGTTTCCCTGAGAATTTTTTAAGACTGGAAAAAAATAATAGCATGCTGATAAGAAATATCCAGTAGAGTGGGAAAAAGTGATGCAAGAGAGAGAGGGAAAAACATTTGGAGCAATATTCTTGAGTAGCAGAGTTAGAATTTAGTGAAACAGAGGACGGTCTGTGATAGGAGCAAGAACATTTTTTCCAAAGTAAGAGAAGAGAAAGCAGGGTAGGCAGGCATAGAAGAAGATGGATAGATGCACTGTTAACAGTTTATGGTTAATTATTTACAGTTTAGGAGACAAAGTCTGCAGTTGAATGTTAGATTAGGGAAATAAGACTGTTGGGCTCACTTGAGATTACTAATCATAAATTTAAAATGAGACCAGCCAACACATTTATGTGTTTTCCTCCAGCCATATTCAGCTGTACAGGTGTTGATGTAGAACAAGGTGAGAGTTAGGTTTAATCTTTTCTGCAATTTTGCGAAGTAGTAAGTAAAAAACAAAATGAAAAAGTGAAGAGAGAATTAAGGGTATATGCCACGAAGAAATTATAATGACTGTCCATGACATTTAAGCTAGATAAGAAGTAAAGACATGAGGGGTTTAAGGGACAGCCAAAATGGTGGTAGGATCAATGAATTGTAGGCCCTAGTGGAGTTAATATATTGTTGGAATTGGTTACTAGAGAAAGCAGGCTAGAGAGAGAAGAATTAGCACTCAAAGTAGGATTCCTAAAACTGGGGTTACTGATGGGCTACAGCAAATGTTAAAGACAAGGTGTGGAGTATGACTATAGAAGTCAGTGTCTAAAAGTAGGGTGGAAGACAGATATTATTTTAAAAAGTGGAGGTGAAAGACTTAAAAGCCAATGGTATTGGAAAGATCATCTTTACTTATAGTACAATCATCAGAAAATATGATGGGAGTAGCATTGGAGGGACTGATAGTTAGCCAGGTGCTAAAATCTTCAAAGAATGGGAGAAAGTGATCAAGTATCAAGGAGATAAAATCTAATAACATAAGATCCCAGGCTGGAGCTAAAAAAACAAACAAACAAACAAAACAGCCTATAAAGAGCAATTGGGAGAAAGGAGGGCATCTACTCCATCTCCAGGCCTATTTATGTGAAGAATGTAAGAAAGAAAGCAATCATCACATGAAAGAACTGTAGGAGAAGCAGTATCCTCAGGAGAGACCCAGCTTTCAATTAAAGCAAAAAGGGAAAAGAGCTTTCAGAAAAGCAGTTGAAAATATAGGAGATGTGTTGATGACTAACCATGAATTCCAGAGGGCTCAGCGAAAGGAGGCTGAGGAGGAATAGAAGATGGGATCAGAAAGGGAGTATGTGGAAGGATATTCAGACTAGAGTTTGGAGGACAAGGGATAACCTGGACATCTTGTGATGACTAAAATAAAGAGATCAAGAACATAATTAGAGGGCTTCCTAGGTGGCGCAGTGGTTAAGAATCCGCCTGCCAATGCAGGGGACACAGGTTTGATCCCTCCTCCAGGAAGATCCCACATGCCACAGAGCAACTAAGCCCGTGAGCCACAACTATTGAGCCCATGTGCAGCAACTACTGAAGCCCACGCACCTAGAGCCCCTGCTCCGCAACAAGAGAAGCCACAGCAATGAGGAGCCCGCACACCACAACGAAGAGTAGCCCCCACTCGCCACAACCGAAGAAAGCCTGTGCACAGCAAAAAAAGACCCAACACAGCCAATAAAATAAATTAATTAATTAATTAATTAATTAATTAAAAAAAAAGAAAGAACATAATTAGATCAGTCCCAGTGTTCTCAATGCAGATGGGGGGGGGGGGAGGTAAGCTGTTAGTTTATATAAGGAAGTAGAGGAAAAACAGGCGTCTTACCAGAAACATGCAGTGTTTAGGGGTACACATTTGAGTTCTCCTCACAAAGGTATCAAGTTCCATAGAGGAACAGTCTTACTCTGAGCAGTCAGAAGGCATCTAGGCTCCCTACTGACTCCAGCCAACAAGAGGCCAAGTAAGGGGTGGCCTTACCTCAAACATAAAGTGTTCCTTTTTTATTTTAGCCTATGTAGGTCAATGGAGAGACTGTCTAACTCCAAAAACACAGGGCTCATCTTGACCCCTCCCAAAAGGCCAACAGAGAAGTGGATTTATTGTGAGCATGGAAGCACCCACTTAACTCCAAGCTATTATTTAATAATCATCTCAATTCATATGCATTTTTAAAATTCTAAAAGTCAAAGACAACTGCTGCTTGATAAAAGATATAAAACTGTTTCCCTACTGGGACTTCCAATTTAAGCAATCCAAACATAATCCAGTACCTTGTCTATACAAGCACAAAAGAATGATCCTTTTTTTTTTTTAACCACCCAATATACCTCACCTTAATGCAGAGCTACCTTTTTGAATTCTTAAGCTATGAGGGTACTTATTTTCAATTTGAAAACACTAGATAATTTTGATAAATTTCCAATTCTCAATTATACATCCTATAAACACATTCACAGCATTGTACGGATAGAAAGATCAAATATTTACCCCAAGGTCAGGACTGTAGAGGAAAGAAGAAATTGTTCCTATTGGCTTAGCATGAAAATTTGGTAAGACTATACATTTATACCTAGGATAAAGGGTCTTATTGGATTA
The DNA here is from genome assembly GCF_030028045.1 of Hippopotamus amphibius kiboko. Classification (NCBI taxonomy): domain Eukaryota; kingdom Metazoa; phylum Chordata; class Mammalia; order Artiodactyla; family Hippopotamidae; genus Hippopotamus; species Hippopotamus amphibius. The sequence goes on from NC_080203.1 coordinate 30,132,874, forward strand.
TTGCAATAATCTCCAGTTCAAATTCGGTCCAAAATATGTCCAGAGATGGACATAAATATACTTTAGAAATTGCTTCCTTTAGGATGATATATAGTTTACTTATAGTTAATTGAAACACTTCATTACTCAAAAAACAGAAGCATTATGAATTCATAACAAGCTTAGGGGCATGTTGGACAGAATCTAAGAATTAGAAAAGTAATTCTGTGTTTTTGTACAGTTCCCTACTTAATCTCATTAGCTACTAAATTATGCATTTTAAAGTAAAAAAAAAAAAAGGCTTAAAAGGCTTCCGAGAACTGAGGATGTACAATTCCTTAGCCAATTTTTATGGGGACTATATGCCTAAATATAATTGAGTTCTCTAAGATGGTTTAAAGTAAGTGACAGGGACTTCCTAGGTGGTGCAGTTGTTAAGAATCCACCTGTCAATGCAGGGAACATGGGTTCGATCCCTGCCCCAGGAAGATCCCACATGCTACAGAGCAACTAGGCCCGTGTGCCACAACTATTGAGCCTGCACTCTAGAGCCTGTGAGCCACAACTATTGAGCCCATGTGCCGCAACTACTGAAGCCCACACGTCTAGAGCCCATGCTCTGCAACAGGAGAAGCCACACTGCAATGAGAAGCCTGCGCACCACAATGAAGAGTGGCCCCCATTCTCCACAACTAAAGAACGCCCATGTGCAGCAACAAAGACCCAACGCAGCCAATAAATAAATAAATAATAAATTTATAAAAATAATAATAAAATAAATTTAAAAAATAAAAATAAATATAAAATAAAATAAAGTAAGTGATGATGACAGTCAACCAACAAATATTTACTGATTATGTACTATAAACAAGGTATCTTCTGAGGGAGATTGAGTCGAAGAGATTTAAGATGGCATCTACTTCAAGAAATACATCATGTGGCTGGGGCACTGAGAGGTGATTAGGACAAACACATATCAAGTCAAAGAATAAGATGACAAGTCGGTGTGTGCTAAGTTTCAAATGATAGGCACAGAGAGGAAGTGCTTTACTTGCTGAATGGAAGACAAGATTAGCGAGGGCTGTGGTGGTCAGAGAAGACTTCCTGGACGAGATGAACCAGTGGAATCTTGAAGAATAGTTAAGATTCAGAGAAACAAAGAGGAGGGTAATAGTAGCCTAAGAGGGGAAGAGGCATAAGAAAAATCACAGGGGCATCAGTATGTTTGGCATTCATCAGGCATGGTGAAAATATGACTATGACCAACACTGGAAAAATTTTGGTAATTCAGATATCATTAAAAATCTTAACTGAGTACGACTTTGCAAATGATCCTTTCTTTTGTAAATTTTCAAGGTCTCATTTAAAAAAAAACAATTCAAATCTAAAATCAGTAGCTTTCATAAACCCAAATCAATAAATTAAGAATATCTTCAGGGACTTCCCTGGTGGTGCAGTGGTTGGGAATCTGCTTGCCAATGCAGGGGACACGGGTTCACTCCCTGGTTGGAGAGGATCCCACATGCCACAGAGTGGCTGGGCCTGTGTGTCACAACTACTGAGCCTGCGCTCTAAAGCCCACGAGCCACAACTACTGAAGCCCTTGTGCCTAGAGCCCGTGCTCCACAACAAGAGAAGCCACTGCAATGAGAAGCCCATGCACTGCAACGAAGAGTAGCCCCCATTCGCCACAACTAGAGAAAGCCCATACACAACAACGAAAAAACCCAACGCAGCCAAAAATTAAAAGAAAAAAAAAGAATACCTTCAATATGCTTTGAACAGGGTCCTGTAATTAACTTGTGCATACTAATAGGATCTTTTGTTTATGGTAGTTTATTACTTGATGTAGTTAGTCCAAATTTTAATTTTTTCATTGAATTACCTCACTGCTTATTAGCACCCATTTATATCAATCTTTAACGTGCTATATTTAAAAGTTAAACTGTATTTTTAAACTCCAATTTAAGTCAGACTGGCCTTCCCCCAGGATTCTGAAATAGAAAGATTTCTCCCTAACTCATACTCTCCATCTGTAAAATAAAGGAATTAGAACAGATCCATGGTTTTTAAACCATTTTTTTAAACCAATGTAATACCTTTTTTAAAATAACTTACTCAAAGACATAATAGAGAAGACATACTAAAGTATATCTGTTCTACCTGAACCATGGGCAGGGGATCTAGACCTATCTCTATTATTCTTTTTCTTTGCCCCTACAGTGGCCCCAAAACATTTTTTCAGAATCGCAGGGTTCCAGGGAACACAACCTGAAAACCACAGAGTCCTGGATGCTTTCTAAGGGCCCTTGTAGTTCTAAATTTCTCCCATTCTAAAGAAATACTTTTAAAAGATTTAGTCAATACATATTAATATGTGATTTACATTTTAATAACAATCTTTGGACTAAAAGCTAACTCCCAAATCTACAAACATTTTGGCAAAATTCATTATGTGTACGGATTGCCATGCTTCCTCACGAATTACATAAAGGAAGGGTTGCACAGGAGGGAAAGTCAGTCTTCGACACTGCTTACCTTCCCTTTTGGCATCTTTGGACCTGACAGCCCACAGCACACTCCCTCTCACACCTCATCTCATCCCAACAGAGGTGGCTTGCTAGAACCTATCTAACCCTAGACAATAATCCATTCTCCATAACTTTCTTTTATCCCAAAAGATCTTTGTCTTAGGTCATATTTCCTCTAGGAATGACTGCCTGTCTGATGATAATTAACTTTGCTTGAATGATGCCTGCTAATATGACAGTGGACGTTGTTGATTAGTGAATGTCTTACTTAACCCAGCTAATATGTTTACAGACTAAATACAACATTGCCATTGTGAGAATTTGGGGAACTACTGTTAGTCAGATGATTTTAGAGAGGTAGGTCGTTCAATAACCCTCAAATCACAGTATGTTGGTGGTGATCTCCTTTTCTTATGCATAGAGGACCCTGTTTAATAATTAAAATAACTGCATCTTCTGGCAAAAATTGTGATGTCTTATTTTTGTCTCCATTGATTTTATTGTTCATATATATTTTTGAAAGCCTGTGTACATGAAGACATGGCATTATCCATAGATAGTTTTCACTTATTTTTAATCAAGAACTTTATACTACCTCCCTCTGTTACAAGTTCAGAAATCTAACTTTCCTTCAGAAAATACTTCTGAAAATACTGCCCCAATGTGATATGATTGGGGTGGGGGAGCCTGGAGTATAGAAAAGAGCACAAAATTTCCCAGTCTGGTACAGGATGCCAAAATGGTTTATAATGAGGAATCTAAAACACGACATCAGATTATAAACATACATAAGCTGATGTGGACAAAGGGAAGAATCACTCTCATTCCCTGTACACACAATGTAAATGAAGTTGGATGAAGGTGGTCCAGAGGAATCCTGGATATCAAAGGAACTCATCTTGAAGCTTCATTTTGGGTGGAACCAATGTTTACCTAGATGGCAGAGATAATTTTAACACAAGGAATCCCCATTTCCTCCTAGTCCACAATCTTTAGAGGAGATAGGTTTAATGCTTGAACATTTTTTCATCAAACCTCTTACACATTTACACATGCAAAGTATATATCTTCCCTACCAACATCATTCTTTTGGGAGTTAACCACAACATTGCTCTATTATTTGATATACCAATGTCCCAGGTTATTGGTTATCTTAGAATAGTTTCTTTCAAAACTTGCCACAGAGGTCACCTTTATAAAGAAATCCATTTATCAAACTATCGCATCCACAAGCACTGTGTCATTTCACAATAACCACAATACAGCAAAGACAACATAACAACTGCCCTGACATGAAAGGCAGATTCTGAAAGAGGACCAGACACAAAGCCCAATGCAGACCTGAAAAACTATTTCAAAACCAAGCCCAAGGAAGCGTGGCTTTGTGTTGAAGAATATCACAAGTACCTCAGGTACCTCTAATTTTGAAATTACTGCCACCTCCCAATGAAGCACTTTCTTGGAAATAGTGCGGTATTGATATATGTTTTTTTTAATCATGCTGCATCTGAAAACTCCACCAAAATACCCTTTTCTCACAAATATTTAATGAGAGAAAAATCTCAGCAAAAATACATGCTCAGGAATTCTGTTTTGTGTTCAATTTCATACCAAATGAATTTATGCAGATATAAATGAAATATAAGATACGTCAGAAGTAGAGGATTCAAATGTTATTGCTTAAATGGAAGATGGATGGAAAGAAAGAGAGACAGACACACGGACAGGTTCTAGGTCACTCTCATGGTTTAGGGGTTTGAATATGGAACATATAAATCTTGTCAATGACTTGCTGGCATCCCCCAGAATGGCCTTGTGTATAAACCTCACTGCTAGTGACCTGGGCAAGCTGTTATATGCACTCTGCCACTGTTGCACAGCATGTGTACACGAATGAAGAAAAGCTTTCTAAAGTAACAAACTTCTAAGTAAGGGGAGTAATAGCTAAGAATGTTGTCACATTTGAAATCTGATAGATTCATCAAAGCAAAGATGCTTTTCCAGGAACCACACACATACACATGCATTTATTTAAAGAATCTAAGGTACTAAGTAATCAGCCTGACTTACTCTATCATCATATGGGGCCAGAAACAGAAAAGCGAGCTGAGATGGCCCAAGCAATATATAAGAGATTCACATAAACAGAAACCAGTCCTCAGAATGTAGCTAATAATTATGCCAGGATTCCCCATGTTGTGTTTTTTGTATAGGGATATGAAGATTCTTACTATTTAATTGGAGAAACTAGTTCACAGAGGAGAATACAGATACCTAGGGGAAGAAGGTTGCTATTGAACAAACAAATGGGACAGTGTTCATTTAAATAAAGGAAAACTTTAAGGGATGGGTCTCTGGTACCTCTGATTATATCTGATTCCTCTACTTATGATTTCCTCTGACTGTGAGCCCAGCTTATCTAAATCCTTCTTATCCACAGGGATTTCCTCAAGGCCTACCTCCTCCACAATTCATTCACTCTAACTCACACTGATAAAAGCTTTCTACAAACTGCTATTGAAATAGAGAAATAACACAAAATTTTACTAAGTTGGTCTCTGTTCCCAGTGTGATTTTTGCCTCTCTATTCAAATAGATTGCATGGGCCTTGAGGACAAGAACAATTTCTTATATATTAATATGCCTAGCAGTACTGTTTAGTAAAACCCAATAAATAGCTCTGAACTGATTGAATAGAGTAACTCACTAGTCCACCTTAACCTCTACAAGTTAGGAATCATTAAAAGCAGAAATGAGAATAATGTTGAGGTTAGCTTGTAATTGGAATACAGGAGACTGCACAGAATCTTGGGGTCTTATTACCAGGAGGAACAGCAAGAGGTTATTTGGTCCAGTCTCCTGTCTTCAGGCAGGTGGGTATTTAACCAAATTTTTTCTCTTATTAAAGAGCACAGAGACAGAAACATTCAGTTCTTTCCTCAAATGTCTATTCCAATATTTCCCCCCCCACATTAAAAAGTCCCACTTTTTGTAAATGAAATCACCTACATTAATCTATACTATCTCAAACACACAGTGATTCCTCTGATTATTTCCTCTTCATTTAAACTGACTGATTCAGTTTGGTATCATGTTGCCAGAGCCACTGAGAACTGGTTCATGCTGGATCACTAATTCAGAAGAGAACAATCTTAATCCTTTCTCTTTATGCCCAGCCTCCAATCCTCAGCAGTTTTGGTCAAGTGCCGAACACATCCACAGGGAAGTGGAAATTCACAATAAATCCTCTCCATCTCGGTACGTATCGACATGTCAAAGCTCAACAATGTGTTAACATGAAATCTCAGTATCTTACAATTCAGGTCATAAGAATGCTTTTTAATCCCTTTTAACTTTGGACCCCACTAACATCAGGCCAAAATGGTAAAGTCCACCTTGGCTCCTCAGGATGGACTCTTAAGCGCTAAGGCTAGGGGGATTTTAGCATAATATCTCAATAGAAGCTAAATCATAAGTGGGAGGCCTTAAATCTCCATGGTTCCAACCACAGTTCACAAAAGCACTTTGTGAAGTAAAAACATCTACATTCTATCCAAGTTTAGAGAATTCTTTTCAGCATGGCTCCTCACCTACAGACACAAAAAGGGACATAACACTGTCTTTGGCCTTGCCTTTGACAGTATTGCAAAATTCTTAGAATTTCTCTTAGCAAAGAAGCACTTTCCAACCCAAATGCTTGACATAAGATGAATGAATAATACATATGCAAAATAAGTTACTTTTCCTTTTCAATTAATTTCACTGAATACATGTTTACTAAGATGCTACTTATATACCCAGCACTTTTGTTAGACACATGGGGAATCAAAACAAGAGGATGATGCCTTTAACAATAGGTGCTGCCAACATGGTAAGGGAGAGGAGACTTTCTGCACAAAACAATTATAGAACTAACACATTCCTAAAATCTGGGTACAAGTAGAGAATCTCCTATTTCCTAACTAAATACATAGGCACGATTTTCAAATATTCTACCACGCCTTTGAGAAAACTATATTCATTCCAAATTTAATTGTATTCATGAACTCAATAGCTTCCTGAATTTGAAGGATAAGAAAATACAGCCAAAAGAGCACTATACCTATAGCAATTTATATCTTTTAAGATGTATTCCACCACTGCAGTCACTCCAGATATAACAACATCACTGCATCATGCTCAGAGTCATGTTTTTAAAAGCATCCTTAAAGCTATCAATATGAACCAGGCCATATAACTATATCAAAATGGTTATCCTGTTAATAATCAAAGAAATGTCAATTAAACAAAAATACAGATGCTGTCTTTGCTCATGAAATTGTCAAAGATATTTTAAAATTATATTACTGATTAGAAGAGGGAAAGTGTAGGGAAATTTCCTTAATCATTAACAGTTTGAACATGAAATGTTATAATCCTCCTGGAGAGTAATTTTTAAATAGGTAACACAAACATTTACTAAATGTGCATATTCTAATAGCTATTTCAGCATTTAGCTACTGTGGGAGACAATATCTGGTTCTTCTCTATTTTGGGGCAAATGGGAACACGGACTTTCCCCACCTTTTTGAGGTTAAATGTATCCATGTGACTAATTCTGGCCAGTGAGTTGTGAGCATCTATGTTCCACTTCTATGCAAAAGCACTTAAAAGCCAGTAAGCAGTTTTCTAAATTCTCATTTGCTGCCAAGGTATTCATGAGAGCACATGTTGAGAAGGTGTCAAAAAATGAAGGAGCCTCAGTAAGTTTGGGTCTCTACTTAATAATCAGAACTCTCCTGTCAACCTACACTGTAGCTGTAGTTTGAGCAAAAATAAACCATTGTTGTTTTAAGCTATAGAGATTTTCCAGCATTTGTTGTCACAACATAACCGAGCCTATCCTAACTGATAGAGTAGTTTATCCTAAAAAATAAGTATAAATGTGCATAAACAGATTTTTAAAATAATGCTAGAAAATTGGAAACCTAAAAGCCCCATAATATAGGAATTTAAAATTACATATAGTTAATACTATGTAGCCATTTAAAATGAGGTTGTACACATATATTTATTGACAAGATATTCATGATATAAGAGAGTAAATAAAGCAGGTTATAAAACCACGTAGAGTATGATCCAATTTTGTTGTCACAAATACACATACACACACATACATACACACACTATGTACACATATCAAAATGTTAACATTGTCTGATGAGCTTATAGTGATTTTTTTCCTATTTCTGCTTGTCTGAGTTTTTTAATTATCTAAAATGTACATGCAATACTTTTGTAATAAGAAAAACAATAACTTTTAAAATGAGCCAGGGTATAAGTCTCAGTTATACAAGATGATAAGCCCTAGAGACTTACTGTACAAGGTAGTGCCTACAGTTAACAATACTGTATTGTACGCTGAAAAATTTGCTAAGAGGGTAGATCTTAAGTGTTCTTATCACAAAAAAATCATAATAATAGAGGGCAGCAGAGGTGATGTTGTATACATTAATTATATACACCTTTTTGTATATCAAAAATAAATAATCCCCTAAAAAAATTAGCCAAGTCACTAATTATTTAAAGGCCTCATTGAGGTTGATTCACTTTAAGAAACTAAGATTTTTTTGCCTCTATGACTAGGAAATAAACTATATTTTCACTCAGCTTAAACAAAGTAAAAAGTTTTTTTTAAAAGCCACCTCAGATAACATGGATCTTCAGCATAAAATGGATAAGTCTGATTTATTTCCTTTCATTTTCCTAGCAGATGGGCAGCTGTTCTTTTACTCACAAACCTCCTGTTACAAGCAGGAGATTCAAGCCAAGACCCTGAGGGGTGATTTTAATCATTCACTGTGAGCTCTAAGGAAGAAGAGACACTATTGCTATTCAACTCACGGAAGCACTCAACCTTCTCTTTTCAACTTCATTTTGGTTCTACCACTTCAAGTTTCACATACTAGCTGCATTTTGAAAGGTGATTCTAATATAACAGGTACCTTTTAAAAGGCATACAAAGTTCTTTTTACTCAAGAGTTATACCACTGAATGCCCGTATCTGGATGACAATTTATGTCTCCTATTACTGTCCTAATGCTTCACTACTGATTCCCATGGGGACAGAGTGAGGGAGGAGACTTACATGTCCAAAAAAACATGTTACAATATAAGTTGATCTGTACTCCTGGGGTAATTTGTTTGATGCTTTTATTTACCATCACCCACCCCCAAAGAAAAGAAAACTAGAAATGCCAAGAAATTGATACACTATAAAGAAGTGCACAGACTGAGAATGTCTAAAGGCAACAAGGGCCCCATTTGGGAATATTCAGTTTTAACCAGAAAAACACCTAAACTTCCCACATTTAAACATCTGTGCTGATGCTCAGCTGAGGTTAAAAGGGGAAAGCCTAACAATCATTTATTCAACAAGCATTTATTGAGTATCAACTATGTGCCTGGATTGCCATGACACCACAGTGAACTGATCCCTGCCCTCCTAAGACTTACAGGAGATAATACAAGGAGATAATAGCTATGAATCAAAATATATACAAAATGTTATCAGTCTGCCGTGATGGAGGGTGATGAGTGAGGAACAGTTTGGCGATGTATGCAGACCACTTTGTTGGCACTGTAGAGAATGGGTTGAAGAAATAAAAGAATAAACCAGAGAGACTGAGTTAGAAAGCTATTGCAATAGTTAAGTCAATAAACAATGAAAGCCTAATCTTAAAAGGCAGAAGCAGCAGGGATGGTGGGAGGTGGGGGGATGTGGAAGATATATAGAATGTTGATTTTAACAGCACTTGGAGATCAGTTATATATTAAAAGATTTGGGGCAAAAATCAGGTATGTGACAGGTTTCTGGTTTTGGCGATTAGGTAGATCTAAGTGTCCTTAAATAAACAAGATAGCAAGTACTGGGGGGCAGGAGGGAAGAGGTTATTCAGAAAGATAGAAAAGACAATGAGTTCAAGATATATTTATACTGGGTACGAACCATGATTCTAAATATTGAGAATATAGCCTGTCCTCCAAACTTACCATTTTTCATATCACTTTATTTATTTCCTTACCAGCATTTAACATATTTGTTAACTATCCTATTTCATCAAAACTAAGATATCTTCAATTGCACGGCACAGAAATATTTTAGGTTTTAATAAAAAAGAAAGAAAATGCTTGCTTCTTACATTGATTCTAAGATCACCCCAATTACATAGGTGTTAACACGTAGGGAAAAAAATGGGATCTCAGAATCAATGAAATAAAGTATTTTGTTTATATATTTTTCTTATTTGTTTATGTTCCACTAAAAAGCTTCATGCAGTCATAGGCATTGTTTCTTTTGGTCATCACTGTATTCTTAGCAGCTAGCACTGGGCCTGGCACCATAGTCTCTGCCTAATGAATATTTGTTAGTTCTGAAGAAGGGACAAGGGAGAGAGAAGAACAAGCAAAGATAGGTATGGTCTCTGATCTCACGGAGCTTATGGTCTATGGAGCCAATCTGAAGGACAGATATGATCAAGTAATTTTAATGGAGAATGCAGGATGCTGTGGGGAATGTATAAAAAGGGAACATAATTTGAGGGGAGTCGAGGATGGCCTCCTGAAAAAAGGAAGTAGTGTTTCACCTCCATCCTGAATAATGAACAAGAGAGAGTTAGGTAAGGAAGAGGGAAAATTAGTTTTGTAACACAGACTAGCACACACAAAGGTCCTGAGATAAGAGAGAACATGCCATGTTTGGGAAAGTGAGAGAAGACCATTGTAGCTAGAGTATAGCAAATGAGAGAGAAAATGTCACGAGGTGAGATTAGAGGGCAGGCAAGGACTAAATTTTTTTAAATTGAGATATAATTAAAATACTATAAAGTTTAAAGTATACCCTTCACTGTGTTTTTTTAACATATTCACAAAGTTATACAACCACCAAATTACTCTCAGAACACTTTCATTACCCCTAATAAAGTCAATCCATATATCAGGACCTGAAACAAAAGGGAAAGGGTCAGGGTACAACCTTTAAAGGAATGACATAGCCATTGGACATGACAAAGATGGGTTAGAACCAACTAGGTCCAAGATGGCAGAAGACTCGACTCCCAGTAGAGCTTGAGCCTCATTATACACTCATTGTAATACATTAGCATATGTTAAATGACACACCTACAGGGTGCCATGACAGTTCAGAGGCTAACCATAAAAGGCCAAAAAGTGGGTGGTAGCCCAATTCCTGGAAATCCCTTGCACCTTCTCCAAAATAGTTGAAATACAATATTAATCCCACTTATTAGCCTATGAAATTACCCAGCCCATAAAAATTAACCACACCATATTTCATGCCCTCTTGCCTTCTGAGATGACGCACACTTTCTCTGTAGAGTGTTTCTCCCAAAGGCGTTCTCACCTTTTGAGATGCACCACACTCTGTCTATGCAATGTGCATCTCTCTAAATAAATCCACTTCTTACTTATCACTTTGTCACTGAATTCTTTCCAGGATGAGACATAAAGAACCTGAGTTTCATTAAGTTCTGAGACCTGGTGTGTGATCTCAATTAAAAGATCGTAGGTTCAAGTCCCAATTTGAGTTGTGTGGTTCCAGACCCACAAAATGGAGGCCACACACAGTGCCCTGGCCCATATCACAAATCTGAACCTAAGTAAGCCTACACTTACAGGAAATACTCGTCAAGAGAATCTAAAATAAACCAATCATAATCCTCCAACTCAGCTTTAGTAAATTAAAGCTTACCCTAGAAAACTGGACACGCTAGTCTTATAAGGAAATCCCCAACCTCCTAGCCAATCATGCCCTTTTCCACGTTGTCTCTTCTAACTCTCCATAAAACTCGCTCTTGCCCAAAATTTCTTGGGAAGAGTACTCCACTGCTTTTGAGGTATTATACTCCCCTATGAATCAAAAATACTGCCTGCCATATCAGTAAACAAAGGATGTTGAAGCCATCAAGCCATCACTATGGTGAACCCTGAGGGAACAGTCAACTGCTGCAGCCACCCCCCACACAGGATATTGGCCCCGATAGCTGAAGTGAATATCAAAGAAATTATTTCAATGAGCCCAGACTTTGTACCTTCCCATACATAGAAAAGTGCTAAATTCCTTAACTTGAGATATCTGGTTTTCTTTAAGTAACAGTTATCTTTTGATGTTACTACTACCTGGTCTTTGTTGCAAAAACTCCTATATATCCTGCCCCCATCCCTTGCTTTTTGGAGTAGTCCCTCAGGGTGATCTGACGGTCCTGTTTTCCGGGCTTGAAGTCCTCAGAATGTCTGCTAAATAAAACATAACTTTCAACTTTTAGGTTGTGCATTTTTTTCAGTCAACACCCCCAACCCATGGATTGTTTTCTCTTGAATAAAGGACATCAAACATTACTAAACTGTATTATTTTTGTCATTTGACACCCTCAAGAAGTCCAAAATCCATCAGCATTTACATTCCCCTCTTCCCAACCACTACCAATCACTAATCTTTCTCTATATATATTTTTACCTATTCCAGACATTTCAAATAAATAGAATCATATGATATATGACCTTTTGTTTCCAGCTTCTTTCACTTAGCAGAATGTTTTCAAGGGTCATCCATGTTGTGCTGTGTATCAGTACTTCATTGCTTTTTACAGCTGAATAATATTCCTTTGTATGGATAATATTACATTTGTTTATCCATTCATCAATTGATGGACATTTTGCCTGATTCTACTTTTTAGCTATTATGAATAATGCTTCTAAGAACATTTGTGTACAAGTTTATACCTGGGCGTTTTCATTCTCTTGGGTACATACCTAGGAGTAGAACTATTGGGCCAAATTGTAGCTGTTTAACTTTTTAAGTAACTAAAGGGTCAGATATCACAGTTTCATGTAGATCATCAAATGATTTTCATTTTACACTACAGGGCAATAGGAAGCTAGTAAAGAGTTTTTAAAGCATGGTATTGTTTGATTTACATTTTTAAAACCTTCTTTGGCTATTATATGGAGAATGGGTCGAAAGAGGCAAAAATGGATAAAGGAAAATTAATTAGAGGTCTATTTCAAGACTCAGGAAACAGGTGGTGGCTAGGACTAAAGAAGGTAGTAGCAGTGGAGCTGGGAGGACACAGATGGATTTGAGAGATACTTCGCAGTACAATTAACCTGATGTCATCATTGATTAGATACTATGAGCAAGAGAGGGGGAGGTGTTAAGATGGTTCACAGGTTTGCAGTTACTAATAACCTCTGTCAGAGCAATTTCAATAGACTGGTAGGATAGAAAACCAGATTGCAATGAGTTCATTCTACGAATATTTACTGAACACCTAGTATGTGCTAAGCAAAGAGGATACACAGCAATGAAGAGAATTGAAAAAAATCCCTGTCCTCATAGAGCTTATAATTTAGCAGGAGGAAGAGAGAGAAAGGGAAAAAAAAGGTCAAAGCAATCAATCATATAGAATGATGGAAAGTGGTAAGTATCATAGACAAAAATTAGAGTAGTAAAGCTTATCTCTAAAGGAATTATAATAACAAATATTTAAATAAAGCTAATGAGTGCCACATACTATTCTATGTGCTTTACACATATTTAGTCATTTAATCCTTACAACACTATGAGGTAGGTACAATTATTATCCCCATTTTACAAATAAGGAAACTGAGGCACAGAGAGTTTTTTGTTTGTTTTCTAAAGTAACTTGCCCAAGTTCACATAGTTTGTAATTGGAATGGCTGAAATTCAAACTAAGATACGTAGCTCCAAATTTTGAGCTTGTAACTGCTACACTATACTGAAAAAGAGAGAATACTGTCCTTCTGAAAACACAGCACGAAGGCAAGATTTTATTTTTAACCAAAGCTATTTAAGTATGTTTACAAGGTAAGGCAAAGGAAGTAATGGAGATTGAAATTATTTATAGAGGGAATACCTTACAGAACAAAATCTCAGGAATTTGAGGCCTTAGAGAAGATGGTGTTTGGGATACTGCCTAAGGATAAAATTATCTTAGGATATCTTATTTGTTTCTAACATTTGAGTAGGCAGGAACCTCATTCTGGTACTTTGAGAGTTTTTTGGTCAACTTTTCTAGATTATTCTGCCTAAATTCTCTGACTTCTCCAAAAATCCAAATGGAAAAAAAGAAATACATATAAGAATATATGAAAGAATAGAAATATAAGAACAGCTCTGGGGGTGGTGGGATGAATTGGGAGACTGGGGTTGACACATACAGGCTAATATGTATAAAATAGATAAATAATAAAAAATTTATTAAAAAAAAAAAAAAGAACAGCTCTGAAGCTGACTGACACTCAAACAGAATAGGCGAAGTTAAATTACAGTGAGTTGCCAGAAAGGGAAGGAAAATATTGGGTACAGAATTCCACTCCCCTTCATGATTTCTTCTGAGAAAGCCTCAAATAAGGTCCAGAGGTATGGGAATTAATCAAGGACCATCTTTCTGCACATCAAATCCTATCTTCCATTTCTTAGCTCAATATTACCAAAATGACTCCCAACTCCCCAGAACTCAGTCCAGCTGCTTTATTTGGTTTGGGAGTGTTGTGACCTCCTCCTTCTTTACATACTGATCTGTATATACAGAGGGAATGAAGATGAATAATTTGCAGTTAGGTGAGAGGCCAACTACATAAGAACTCAAGAATGGAAAATTATAAAAAAGAAAGAGTATTGAACTACACTAAAAATTAAGATCTGACTGCAATAAGCAAAGGTTTACTAGATACCAACGCACAAACAGGCATCTGTGCTAGAGAAAGATGCTGAGGCACGACTATGCCCTTTTAGGTCTCTCAAAGCTCAACCCACCATCTGCCTATTCAATGCACAAACAATTTCCGGGAAGGGCCAAGAGAGAACAAATCTCTTGATTTAAAAGGAACAGAGGGAAGAAAAGGATGACAAACATGGGGAAATATTCTATAAAAACTCTGTGGATATTAGTACTCCCTATTTTTATTCTTAAACTGACATGAGTCAGCCTCCCTCCACCAGAGGAACATGCTGCAAAGCTGTCTGCCTATTTAAATTAATCACATCAAGATTTGAAAATCTGAAATGAATTTGGAAAGGCTTGATATTTATTGAGGATGTGTAAGAATTGGTATATGCTAATTATTTTCCTCATACGACTGTCTACCATATCTGGTATCAACTACAGGCTCTGAGGTGATCTCTATGACTGACTAATCCCAGTCTCAGTAGGACCAGCCACTGTAGGAGGGAAACTGGAGCTGCCCACAGAATGACCTGCAGCAGGCATATTTACTTTACCCCAAGATAAATGATTCACGGCAAAGGGTGAGATTTGACTTGGAAAAAAACATGATGTGGGGAATAGAAAAAGGAACGAATACTGCTGCAAAAATTAAATGCTTGCCACATGGAAATATAAGTTAAATATAGCTATTGCTGAAAGACTAAGAGCTGAAAGGATCCATACTTTGGGAAGCCATTTTAGTAACAGGGATACAAAGAATCTTTTTTTTTTTTTAATTTTTATTGGAGTATAGTTGACTTACAATGTTGTGTTAGTTTCAGGTGTACAGCCAAGTGAATCAGTTACACATATCCACTCTTTTCTTTTTATTCTTTCCCATATAGGCCATTACAGAGTATTAAGTAGAGTTCCCTGTGCCACACAGTAGGTTTATGAAGAATCTTAACACCTGCAAGTACTAGTGTACATTTTTATAAAATGACTGTCTTCTTCCTTCTCTCCTCTGCTCAACTTGTGGCTGAAATCTAAAACAAAAACGTATAGATTTTAACTTTCTGTTTTCCAGAGATATAAAGAGGGAATACTATTATTTCAGTATATACATCTTGTGGGTATGTATATACATAAAATTTCCCAACTGTCATAAATATGAAGAAAACCCATATCCCCAGCATTTCTGCCCACTGCAAAGCTGCTAGACTCAAAGGCTTAGCAGTTGGACCAGTTGGCCTATGAAGCCAAATAGGTATGTAAAGACTAAATGAACATCCTGAAGGTCTTTAATTCAAAAAGAAAATATGCTCTGTTCAAACTTAGGAAATATAAGCTAATAACAAAACTTCCAGAACACTAAGTTTCAAGTTAACAGCATGGCAAGCCTAAACAAAGGTTTGGTTTGTGACATAGGAGATAGTTTTGACTCTCTTCCTGTCTGAGGTGGCAGTTCTTAAAACATACCTAGCAGCAACAGGCCTAGTGCCATTAAGAAGCCAATAAGACAGGCAAAGTGAAGACATCTTGGAGGTCTAAGTACCTTCCTCTTTGTGGACTACTCATCCTACTACAAAATGGATTGCCCCACAATACACACACCCTTGCATATACACACACACACAAAAAAAAGCAAAGAAAACACATTTTCAATTATGACTAAGGATCAATTTGATCAGCTAAAACTTCTTTGTCATTATATTGTATTTTCCTATGTTTCTTCACATTATGAGCACATTTTCTCCTAAAATCCACTCAAGGACATACATAACTGAATAAAGCAGCATTTAAATTTTATTCAAATGACAGTGGAACTAAAAATTCAGTAAAACAAAGTTCTAACAGTTAAAACAAGCATACAATTTCAACATTTGATTATTAAACTGTTTGTTCCTAAAAGTGGTTTAATAAAGCTACATTGAATAGAACTACCATATGATCCAGTAATCCCACTCATGGGCATATACCCAAAGAAAACCATAATCCCAAAAGAAACTTGCACCATCATGTTTATTGCAGCACTATTTACAATAGCCAGGACATGGAAGCAACCGAAATGCCCATCAACAAATGAATGGATAAAGAAGATGTGGCATATATATACAATGGAATATTATTCAGCTATAAAAAGGGATGAGATGGAGCTATATGTAATGAGGTGGATAGAACTACAATCTGTCATACATAGTGAAGTAAGTCAGAAAGAGAAGGACAAATATTGTATGCTAACTCACATATACGGAATCTAAAAATGGTACTGATGAACTCAGTGACAAGAATAAGGATGCAGATGCAGAGAATGGACTGGAGAACTCGAGGTATGGGAGGGGGCGGGGGGTGAAGGGGAAACTGAGATGAAGCGAGAGAGTAGCACAGACATATATATATTACCAACTGTAAAATAGTCAGTGGGAAGTTGTTGTATAACAAAGGGAGTCCAACTCGAGGATGGAAGATACCTTAGAGGACTGGGGCGGGGAGGGTGGGGGGAGTCAAGGAAGGGAGGGAATATGGGGATATGTGTATAAAAACAGATGATTGAACTTGGTGTACCCCCAAAAAAAAATAAATTAAAAAAAAAAGCTACATTGAGTCCTTTTCACATGGAAAAAAGAAAAACAAAAAAGAAACCCACACACACAAGCTAAACAAACAGCTCATTTTGGCTATCACGGAAATATAAAGAAATAGTTGGATAGTGAAGAATTCAAATACAATTGTCCCACAAAATATGAAAAATTAAAGCAGGTCTAAACTTGCACTCCCCCAAAAGCTAGCACCATTATTACTATTACACACCAAGAACCAGATGTGATGAGCGTTACTACTTTAACAATGACACAGACCCAAGGTCACAGCTTATGTCATCACAGATGCAAGCATAAGACGTCTGCTCAGTGCTCTTAGCTAGAATTCCTTTTTCTTTCAATTCACTTTGTACATCTTTTCAAAATTAAAAGCCAGAGAGAACACTCTCAGCTAACTATCCACCTACAATTTAAAAATAAAATAACAAAGTGCCTCAGGGCTCTTGGGCAGGGAGTGGGCAAGGAGTAAGAGAATGATGTTCTTTTTATTCTCAGATAATGGACCATCAAAATGCCAAATCAATAGTACCCCAAAATCCACCAGGTATTTGGGCATCTTTCTCTTCTTTATGTCTTCTCACAGAAGGCTAACAATACTCCTCAACAGAGATATAAATAATTATGCTGAAGCAACAATAACTACAAATACAGTTTGAAAACATAGTAGAGGAAATGAAGGAAGATTCTAAAAGTTTGTGGGTTGTTTTCTCTTTTTTTGTATTCAGACCTCAGATGCATATTACACTGTCATATTTCACATTGCAAGATATGTTTCCCTAACAGTTGGATGTAAATGGAATTTTGTTACTCAAATCATAAAAAGTAAAAAGAGGCTAGGGATCAGGAATTCATTAATTTCCTACCAGATTCTAAGCAAATCTTCTCCATATTCCAAATTCCTTACCTGCAAATTTTTTAGAATGACATCTTCTTCAGCTAACCTCCTTTTATTATGAGGGCCAAGAAAAGGCAATGAATAAAATTGGAAGTAATAGGTAACAGTTGTAAGAGAACAGATATAAAGAACATGTCTGCTCATTTAAAATAATAAGGCATAACAGTAAAAAAAAAAAAAAAAGGGTGAGGGGGAACTGCTTCTGGTGGTGGTGAGTTCCCTGTCACTACAGACATCCAAGGATAGGCAAATTAGCACTTATCATGAATTTAGTAATGCAATTCAGTCATTGGATTTATAGTAATGATACCAAGCAGGGCCCTGTGGGGCCTTTCTGTATCCCCCATTTCTTTGATGACAGGTAATAGGCTTCATTCAGCCTCCACGATCTTGTGTGAGTTCCAAAGGGTAGGTTCAAGCAGCTGTTAATTAGGGAAGGGAGAGGATGCAGAGACAAGAGAGAAAAAAACAGTCAAGACAAACAATAGTGCAGCCTTGGGGCAAGGTCCTAGTTCCCCATCAATGAATACACACAATAATCTTTGAACTGTTTTGCAGATACTGACACCCCCACCAGGTGGGAGAAGTGAACTGTATGCTGTCCACAAGCACATAGATCCAAGACAGGCTGGAACCAGAAGGTTGATGATGCTGACTCCCACTTACCTCACCACCAACCAATCAGAAGAATGTCAAAGATCACACCCTCTTTGAACCCTTACTATAAAAACTTCTCACTACCCTCTCTTCAAGAGGAGACACACAGTTTTGAGGGCATCAGCCCTCAGTGACCCCCTTTGCCTGGCAAAGCAATAAAGCTATTCTTTTCTACTTTATCCAGAACTCTGTCTCTGAGATTTAATTTGGTGTCGGGGTACAGAGGCTGGATTCGGCTTCAGTAGTAACTTTTAAGGTCTTTTCAAACTTTATAATTCTTTTGATTCTTTGATTCGGTGAATGCTGCTATGAATTATTTTCTAAAATGATCTTTTTGCATAGCAAATACTTAGTTTTATAAACCTGCTTTTTCACATGTAGGGTCTATTTAAAGATGGCAAACACATACAAATTTATCTGATGTCTTTATTATCTTTCATAAGATAGATATGAACATATACATTTGATTAAAAACAGGCTTATCTTTAAAAATGCATTCCCTTCAGAATCAAAATTGAGATTAAAATAATCAGAAGGCAAGTGGAGGGGTAAGGTTTAGAGGACTAGCTGATAAGAAGTTTGGGAACAACTAAAGTGAAGATTCAAATATATGTATACACAACCTCCAGAATTAAAAAGAAAGGAAGACAGAAAAGGAAGGGAGAAAGGAGGGGGGAATAAAAGGAAAGAAGATGAAAGAAATCAACCAACCCTGGTTTGTGACACCTGAACAAAGTTGTTAAATAAGAGTACCGATGAAATTGTTCACCAAAGCTACCTAACGTCCCTTTCAAACTGAAACTACAGAATTGACTGGGAAAAAATCCTGGATACTTCCTTACCTTTTAAACAATGTTCAAAAAATCCTGGAACACTTACTGTGCCAGGATACTCAAACTGTAGCTGTCAACTTGAAGGTATTTACCACTGAGTCATAAGACATCACACCCTTTGATCAAAATACATTCACAACAAAGCATCACTAATTGCCTTTTCAAGAAATAACTAAGCCCAAGATAACTAACATCTGACTCCTTTCTTCTGTTTCAAGTATTATTGATTAGAAATGCCAAAGAATCAAAATCTCATTAATAAGCATTTTGCTCGTGATCGATCACTAAGTTCAATAAAATTATTTCTCATACAAAAAAAACCATGTTCCAAACCTTGTGATTAAGCAACCAGGAACAAAAAAAGTCTTGAAAGAACCTGCTTTTGAGCCTCTCCCCTCTCCCCACCACCAAGCAATCTGATTGATAATATCTTTGATTACTCAGGGCATAATTTTTCTTTCCTTGTTCCTTAGTCTCAAACACATAAAAGGAAAATAAAATGTTGTATATGTTTTTTAAAGTAATCAAAAGCCTAATCAGACCAAATTCCAACCTCTATCCCAGAAAAAATCAACCAATATTTGTTCCAAATCATCCTTAAACTATGGAAAGCAGCACTTCTTCCTCTAGGATTAGTGCAGCATAGAAAAACAGATTCTAAAAGTGTTTTGTTTTCTTTTGTTTTCAAGGACTATTACTCACTTTTCTTAAAATCAGAACATGCAGTTTTTTTCACTAAAGAGTTCTTTGGGTTACAAAATCTCAAGAAATGCCCCAAATTACATACTGGCAGCTCACCCAAGATACCCATGCCAGTTTGATCCCCATCTTTATCTAGGACCTCTCTCGTCTCAGCAACAAGTCCATCTGGTTGCCTGTATCACTCTCTCTTATTGCAAAACCCCATCTCCCTTTCCATCCCCAGATCACCCTGCTTACAGCATCCTTAAAGGGGACCCATATTCTCATGTGTAATTCCTTCCCTCTCCATCCTGACAATTTTTTCTTCAAGGTTTCCACACCTTTTAAAGCACCTCTTCACTTCCGCTACCTCTCTTTACTTGTTACTAACCCCAAACCATACCACTTCCATTTCCTTCAGAACCCTTCAGGTATCCAAACTCCAAACCCTGGGTGTTCCTAAGAGCTAATCTAAAACCACACACTAAAAAGGATAAACTAGCAAAGATTATTTGTTTCATTCAGAGCTGGCCTTCACATGCAGAGAAAGTCCTTCTGATCCACCAGCAGCAATATGTGTGCAGTGCTTTTCTGGTAGTAATGTGGCTGTCTGTGTATTAGGTCATTTTCCCCCTCTGGCTAGACCGCTATCCATTGAAAGGCTTATGTATTATTGAGACATCTGCCTTGGATTTTGAAGTGAAGAAAACTAGTCCATAAATGCTGGATCTGACTTCCCCAAGTACCCTGCTCTAGCAACTGAAATACCATTGAGGTAGGTGACGCAATATAATCCGTCCAACATCTGTAAAGTCTTTCCTTCACTCATTCAACTACTGTTTGCTAGGCACTGAGCTAGGTGTTATGAATATAAAAGCTCCAAGCTATGATCTGTATTAGTTGGGTTTTTGATGCAGTAATGCTGTAACACAATTTCAAAATCTCAGTGGACTATCACCTTTACTTTGCACATTCATAGGTTTGCGGAATAGCTGGGGTTTGGCTGATCTCAGCTGGGCTCATCTAAGCCAGACTAGACTCTAGACTTCAGGTTAGGTCCAGGACTACTCCAGTCTTCATCCCTGGACCTAGGCTGAAGGAAGAACTGATACTTGGGTCATGTTCTTCTCATGGCACAAGTCAGAAACTCAAGAGGAGTGTGTGGAAACATATGATGCCTCTTTTAGGCATTGGCCTAGAATTGGCAGGCTGTTATATCCACTCATATTCCATTGGCCAAAATCATATGACCAAGTCCAAAAACAATGGAATAGGAAAATGCATTGTGCCCACAGTGATCCACAACCAGGGTAAAGATGAAAGGAAGCACTGTGAGCAAAGAATACAATCTGTCCACATGGTCCCTATCATAACACAGCTCCTGGCCCAGTAAGGGAGATATATAGGAGGAAAAAAACAGCCAAAACTCACCTTTACCATCTCATATATTTCTTTGACTCTATCTCATCTACTCTGCTGAACTCCAAACTGATCCCTCTTTCCCCAAAAATTCCCCTCAAAGAGTTCTAAACCCTTAGCGAATATCTCAAATGACTCTGAGATCTGGTTTTCTAAACCACAATGTGGCATATGATATATTTCTCCTGTCCTGCCTAGCTAGCAAAGGCAATGGCTGATTGCTCCCAAAGGCAAAAGTGGCAGTCACATGACTGATGCCCACCAAAGATATCATAGTCAGCTGCACTCAACTCTGTACCAAGGATATGGCACCAATGTCTATACCATGAACACCTACATTCCATGCCAAAGATACATTAAAGGCACTATTGCCACCAATACTACTGATATTTTAAACTCTCAAGAGCTCATTTGCTTACTAAAAAAAAGAAAAGAAACAGCTCTTCAAAATTCTAGTCACACTTATTTCAGGCATTCAATAAAAAGAAGGTCTGAGTAATAACCCACTAACCCCAGAAATCACCCCTTAAGTTCCCAGGGTTGAGGAACTCACTTTATTAACTTCATTCTTTTTACCTCTATAAGTTATTCCCCAGAAGTTCTTTCTTATTTTAAAAAAGCTCTTTATTGGAATATAATTGCTTTACACTATTGTGCCAGTTTTTGAGGTACATGAAAGTGAATCACCTGTATTTATACATATATCCCCATATCCCCTCCCTCCCATGATTTCCTCCCACCATCACTATCCCAGCCCTCTAAGTCATCACCCATCATCGAGTTGATCTCCCTATGTTATGCAGCAGCTTCCCACTAACCATCTACTTTACATTTGGTAGTGTATACATGTCAGTGCTACTCTCTCACTTCGTCCCAGCTTCCCCTTCGCCCCCCGCCCCCCACACCATGTCCTCAAGTCCATTCTCTACATCTGCATCTTTATTCTTGCCCGTCACTGGGTTCATCAGTACCATTTTTTTAGATTCCATATATATGAGTTAGCATACAATATTTGTTTTTCTCTTTCTGGCTTACTTCACTCTGTATGAGAGTCTCTAGGTCCATCCACCTCAATACAAAGAACTCCATTTCATTCCTTTTTATAGCTGAGCAATATTCCATTGTATATATGTGCCACATCTTCTTTATCCATTCATCTGTTGATGGGCATTTAGGTCGCTTCCATGTTCTGGCTATTGTAAATAGTGCTGCAATAAACATTATGGTACATGCTTCTTTTTGGATTATGATTTTCTCTGGGTATATGCCCAGGAGTGGAATTGCTGGGTCATATGGTAGTTGCATTTTTAGTATTTTAAGGAACCTCCAAACTGTTTTCCATAGTGGCTGTACCAACTTACATTCCCACCAACAGTGCAGGAGGGTTCCCTTTTCTCCACACCCTCTCCAGCATTTATTGTTTCTAGAGTTTTGATGATGCCCATTGTGAATGGTGTGAGATGATACCTCATTGTGGCTTTGACCATTTAGGTCTTTAATCCATTTTGAGTTTATTTTTGTGTGTGGTGTTAGGAAGTGTTCTAATTTCATTCTTTTACAGGTAGCTGTCCAATTTTCCCAGCACCACTTATTAAAGAGACTGTCTTTTTTCCATTGTATATTCTTGCCTCCTTTGTCAAAGATAAGGTGCCCATATGTACTTGGGCTTACCTCTGAGCTCTCTATTCCGTTCCATTGATCTATATTTCTGTTTTTGTGCCAGTACTATACTGTCTTGATCACTATGGCCTTGTAGTATAGTTTGAAGTCAGGAAGCCTGATTCCACCAACTCCGTCTTTCCTTCTCAAGATTGCTTTGGCTATTTGGGGTCTTTTGAGTTTCCATACAAATCGTAAAATTTCTTGTTCTAGTTCTGTGAAAAATGCCATTGGTAATTTGATAGGGATTGTGTTGAATCTGCATATTGCTTTGGGTAGGACAGTCATTTTCACAATGTTGATTCTTCCAGTCCAAGAACATGATATGTCTCTCCACCTAATAGTATCATCTTTGATTTCTTTCATCACTGTCTTATACTATTCTGCATACAGGTCTTTTGCCTCCTTAGGCAGGTTTATTCCTAGGTATTTAATTTTTTTATTGCAATGGTGAATGGGAGAGTTTCCTTAATCTCTCTTCCTGCTCTTTCATTGTTAGTGTATAGGAGTTCAATAGATTTCTGTGGATTAATTTTGTATCCTGTTACTTTACTAAATTCATCGATTACAGATAGCAGTTTTCTGGAAGAATCTTCAGGGTTTTCTATGTATAATATCGTCATCTGCAAAGAGTGAGAATTTTACTTCTTTTCCAATTTGGATTCCTTTTATTTCATTTTCTTCTCTGATTGCTGTGGCCAAAACTTCCAAAACTATGTTGAATAACAGTGGTGAGAGTGGACACCCTTCTCTTGTTCCTGTCCTTAGAGGGAACGGTTTCAGTTTTTCACCATTTAAAATGATGTTGGCAGTTGGTTTGTCATATATGGCTTTTATTATGCTGAGGTAACTTCCTTCTATGCTCACTTTCTGGAGAGTTTTTATCATAAATGGATGTTGAACTTTGTCAAAAGCTTTTTCTGCATCTATTGAGATGATCATATGGTTTTTATCCTTCAATTTGTTAGTATGATGTATCATATTGATTGATTTGCGTATATTGAAGAATCCTTGCATTCCAGGGATAAAAATGTGCTGTTGGATTCTCTTTGCTAGTATTTTGTTGAGGATTTTTAGATCTATATTCATCAGTGATACTGGCCTGTAATCTTTTTTTGTGACATCTTTGTCTGGTTTTGGTATCAGGGTGATGGTGGCCTCATAGGATGAGTTTGGGAGTGACCCTCCTTCTGCTATATTTTGAAGAGTGTGAGAAGGATAGGTGTTAGCTCTTCTCTAAATGTTGGATAGAATTCGCCTGTGAAGCCATCTGGCCCTGGGCTTTTGTTTGTTGAGAGATTTTTAATCACAGTCTCAATTTCAGTGCTTGTGACTGGTCTGTTCATAGTTTCTATTTCTTTGTGTTTCAGTCTGGAAGATTGTACTTTTCTAAGAATTTATTCATTTCTTCCAGGTTATCCAATTTATTGGCATATAGTTGGTTGCAGTAGTCTCTCATGATCTTTTGTATTTCTGCAGTGTCAGTTGTTAATTCTCCTTTTCCATTCCTAATTCTGTTGATTTGCATCTTCTCCCTTTTTTTCCTGATGAGTCTGGCTAATGGTTTATCAATTTTATTTATCTTCAGCTTTTAGTTTTATTGATCTTTGCTATTGTTTCTTTCATTTCTTTTCCCTTTATTTCTGATCTGATCTTTATGATTTCCTTCTTTCTGCTCACTTTGGGGTTTTTTTGTTCTTCTTTCCCTAATTGTTTTAGGTGTAAGGTTAGGTTTTTTATTCGATATTTTTCTTGTTTCTTGAGGTAGTATTGTATTGCTATAAACTTTCCTCTTAGAACTGCTTTGGCTGCGTCCCATAGGTTTCGGGTCATCATGTTTTCATTGTCATTTGTTTCTAGGTATTTTTTGATTTCCTCTTTGACTTCTGCAGTAACTTCTTGGGTGTTTAACAGCCTATTGTTTAGCATCAATGTGTTTGTA
Organism: Hippopotamus amphibius kiboko; assembly: GCF_030028045.1. Taxonomy (NCBI): domain Eukaryota; kingdom Metazoa; phylum Chordata; class Mammalia; order Artiodactyla; family Hippopotamidae; genus Hippopotamus; species Hippopotamus amphibius. The sequence continues at coordinate 30,157,796 of NC_080203.1, forward strand.
TTTTTTTAAGTTTTTTTTTTTACCTGTAATTGATATCTAGTCTCATGGTGATGTGGTCAGAGAAGATGCTTGATATGATTTCAATTTTCTTGAATTTACCCAGGCTTGATTTATGCCCCACGATGTGATCTATCCTGGAGAATGTTCCATGTACACTTGAGAAGACAGTGTATTCTGTAGTTTTTGGATAGAATGTCCTATAAATATCAATTAAGTTGAGATGGTCTAATGTTTCATTTAAAGCTTGTGTTTCCTTATTTATTTTTTTGTTTGGATGTTCTGCCCATTGGTGTAAGTGGGGTGTTAAAGTCTCCTACAAATATTGTGTTACTGTTGATTTCCCCTTTTATGGCTGTTAGGATTTGCCTTATGTATTGAGGTGCTCCTATGTTCGGTGCATAGATATTTACAATTTTTATATCTTCTTCTTGGATGGATCTCTTGCTCATTATGGAGTGTCCTTCCTAGTCTACTGTAATAGTTTTTACTTTAAGGTCTAATTTGTCTGATATGAGTATTGCTACTCCAGCTTTCTTTTGACTTCCATTTGCATGGAATATCTTTTTCCATCCCCTCACTTTCAGTCTGTATGTGTCCCTAGGTCTCAAGTGGGTTTCTTGTAGACAGCATATATAAGGGTTTTGTTTTTGTATCCATTCAGCCAGTCTATGTCTTTTAGTTGGAGCATTTAATCCATTTTCATTTAAGGTAATGATTGACATGTATGTTCCTATTACCATTTTCTTAATTGTTTTGGGTTTGCTTTTGTAGGTCTTTTCCTTGTCTTGTGTTTACTGCCTAGAGGAGTTCCTTTAGCAATTGTTGTAAGGCTGGTTTGGTGGTGCTGAATTCTCTTAACTTTTGCTTCTCTGCAAAGCTTTTGATTTCTCTGTCAAATCTGAATGAGATTCTTGCTGGGTAGAGTATTCTTGGCTGTAGGTTTTTGTCTTTCAAGACTGGAAGTAGATCCTGCTACTCCCTTCTGGCCTGCAGTTTCTGCATAGAGATTAGCTGTTATCCTTATGGGTTTTTCTCTTGCTGCTTTTAATATTTTTTCTTTGTGTTTTATTTTCATTAGTTTGATTAATATGTGCCTCAGTGTGTTTCTCCTTGGGTTTATTTCTGTATGGGACTCTCTGCACTTCTTGGACTTGGTTTACTATTTCCGCTCCCATGTGGGGGAAGTTTTCCACCATAATCTCCTCAAATATTTTCTCAGACCCTTTCTTTTTTTCTTCTTCTTCCGGGATGCCTATGATTCAAATGTTGGTGTGCTTAATGTTATCCCCGAGGTCTCTGAGACTGTCTTCCATTCTTTTTATTCTTTTTTCTTTTTCTTGCTCTGTGGCAGGTATTTCCCCCATTCTATCTCCCAGCTCACTTACTCGTTCTTCTGCCTCAGTTATTCTGCTGTTTATACCATCTAGAGTATTTTTAATTTCAATTATTGTTTTGTTCATTACTGTTTGTTTGCTCTTTAGTTCTTCTAGGTCCTTTTTAAATGTTTCTCATATTTTCGCTACTTTGTTTTCGAGATTTTGGATCATCTTTACTATTGTTACTCTGAATTCTTTTTCAGGCAATTTGCCAATTTCTTCTTCATTTATTTGGTCTTGTGGGTTTTTATCTTGCTCCTTTGCCTGCAAGTTGTTTCTTTGTTTTCCCATTTTGTCTAATTTATCATATTTGCTGTCTCCTTCCCTATGCTGCCTAGTAGTAATTCCTCTTATCTCTGTTCTGTTTGGCTTGAGGTGTCAAGCACTGGAGCTTGCTGGCCTTTGGTTGGATTTGGAGGATGGTGTTGAGAATGAGAACTCTGAGGGGGCACTTGCTGATTAATATTCCATGGGGTCAGGAGTTCTCTGGTGGTCCAATGTCCTGGACTCTGCTCCGCTGTCTCAGAGATCCAGGTTTGAACTCCGGCCAGGACACCAAGACCCTGGAAGCTGCATGGCATGAAGAAAAAGGAGGTAGATGGAGAGCAAAGAAACAAAGGAAGAAAAAAGGGAAGAAGGGGAAAGGACAGCCAGATCCCCAAGACTGGTGGTAAAAGCAATTCTAATCAGTGAAAATCACACAAGGAGATGTGCATACTTGCACTTGCAAAAAGAGAAGAGGAAAAGAAACCAGAGAAGAGCAAATGAGAGAGCAAAGAATAGAAATAAGAGAGTACTCATACCAATTACAACCAAATCCACATACAAATATATACAGTAAAGATTTAACTAACAAATACCTGAAAGCAGAAAAAAGACAAACATACCAAGAAGCCCTCCAATACTTCTAGGTAGGGCTCTGCCCCTGCTGTGGAGAGCACTGTGGAGAGCTCAGACTGTGATCTGGTTTTAGTCCTGTGTGTATTTGTCTCCACAGTCCCCAGTTGACTCCTATGTCTACAGTGTATTGTAGAAACACTCATCTATTCAGGTGATCCACAGATACAGGGTCTATCAAGCCTATTGTGGGCATTAAATCTGCTCCTCCTGCAGCTGTTTCTCTTTCTCTTCTTTGGTCCTGCAGTCCTCATGGATCAGTTTTAGTTTTGGTCCCTACTTTGCATGTGGGTTGCTCTCAGGAGTTGGTTCCCCACCCAGGCAAGATGGGGCGAAAGAGGGTGACTGGGGCTCACTTGCAACTTCAGGTCGGTGTATAGGGAGGCATATGGCAGGCTAACAGAAATCTGCAGGAGTGCTTGTAGCAGCAGAGGTCAGCGTGAGCCTAAGGTGTGCTATGCATTCTCCCCGGGAAGTTGATCCTGATCGCAGGACCCCTGGTGTTGGTGGGCTTCCTCTGCTGCTGGGAGGGTGTGGCCAATGACTTGTCTTACACACAGGACCCTTGGCGGCAGCAGGTGCACAGGCAGCAGGGCCAGTGGCACGTTGCAGGGGAGGGGATTGGAGCAGTGGGCAGGTGGGCAGGCAGTAGGCAGGGCCCAGTGGTGCACAGCAGGGCGGGGGCCCAGGGCCCAGCGGGTGGGATTTTTGATCGAGCAATCACGGGTCATGCAGCTTCGCAGCCTGTGAGTTCATAGAGAGTGAAGTTCCTCCCAAGCACTCCAAAACAAAAGTCCCCTGCCTCTCCATCTGGCCCAGGATTTTCCCTAAACTCCCTCCTAGCTTTCTGGCGTACCTGCCCCCCAGGCTGTTCTCATGCAGCCAGCCCCAGCTCTCTGCCTGGAGTCTGTTCTCTGAAGCCCAAGCCTTGGCGCCCAGCCCCTACTGCCGCCGTGGGTGAGCAGATTAGCTTCTCTGGCTGGGGAGTGCTGCCTGACTCCTCTGTGCAGGGATCTCTCTGCTTTGCCCTTGGCAAACCTGCCATTGCTCTCTCTTCTGGGGGCTCCAAGGTTCCCCCTGTCCTTCCCCACCAGTGAGGGGGCTCCCCAGTGTGTGGGAGCCTTCTCCCCTTCACAGCTCCCTCCCAGAGGGGCCAGTCTCCTCAGGATTCTCTGTCTCTCTTTTTTCCCTTCTTTCCTTTGTGCTACCCAATTATGTGGAAATTTTCTTGCCTTTTTGGCGGTCTGAGGTCTCCTGCTGGCATTCAGAAGGTGTTCTCCAGGAGCCACTCCCCAAATAGTTGTATTTTTGATGTATCTGTGGGGAGGAAGGTCATCTCCACGTCCTATTCCTCCACCATCTTTTTCGAGGTCCCTCCAGAAGTTCTTAATCCTACATACAAATAGATCTCTGGTGGACCAAAACTTTTTTGAATAGTTTGGTAAACACAACTCAAGGCTGGGATCTGAACTGCATAACCCTAATACGACATGATGAATTCTATAAGAGATTTAGGTTTTAAAAAATACTAAGGAATGAAAGAGAAGAGAGTGATTTATTTGTCTGAAAGGGTCACAGATGGCTTTACACATGAGATGACCTTGAGTGTTGGTTCACCAGGTACACAGGGAGAGAAGGCATTATAAACAAAGGGAAGGGTGCAATTAGTGTGCATTAGTCAATGGAAAAGACTCATCTGCTCTCGACCTGCATAACGATCAAATGGTAGGTAAGGTAACCACATGTATGCTTTCTCCTGCCAGGTCTATCTCATGGGTAAATTTATGATGGCAGAAGGAAGCCAGGCTCTAGCACTGTACATTACCAAGAAAAAGAAATCTAAAAAGTAAAGTGCTATTAATTAGCCAAGGTAGAAAATTTCCTAGTTCTAACTACAGGTGTCATGTTTGGCCATCATTGCCAGAATATCTAGAATTAGTAGTAAAAATTCAAGGAAAAAAGCGTGCTTCTGGAAAGTACAATGGAATTTAAGGAAAAAAAATCATATTCTAAGACAGTATCGAATATCAAGAGCTGAACATTGTTGAATTTCTCCATGTTCTCTAATGGCCTCTGGTTATACTGCTGAGTAACCAAAAATACCCCATCCCCCTTTTCCATTTATCTGCCCATATCTACCCTGCTAAAATGGAGGGGGCAGAGAACATGTGTACTTGTTAGCTGTTAGGTACGGTTGATGTTCCACAATGTGTGCACAACATGCTGCCAGCTTTCCTCTGAACCACCAGTTCCAGCTTAAAATCATAATGCCAACCTTAACTCCGAAACTTTTGTGAAGTTGGAAGTACTATTTGAACGAGATTTATATAATAAAATATATTATATTTAGATAATAAATAAAAATACCATAATGAAAGAGAGATAGAGATAAAGATGGGGAGAGAGAGACATATCAAGGAAGAATGAAAGGGAAAAGCTTTATATTTTGGTACTTCTTGCATTTTGAACAAGATGCCTCGCATTTTCATTTTGTACTGGTCCCCTCAAATTAAACAGCCTGTCTTCATCTGTTATGCAGTCCCCGAAGATGAACAATACAAAATAGTGCTGGTTATCAAAAACTCCCTCCTTTCTTTTCTTTATCTGAAACATTTCCTTTTACATGCCTGGTCACTACAAAGAGGCCGTTGTTCATGTGCGAGTCTAATAGATTGTGAATGTCGCAGCTTATTCTCCCCTTTGATAAAATTTCCATACAGCTAAATACTTTGCTATAATGAGCAGACCTGACTAATAATTTCCTCCAAGGGAAAATACAGGAAATCGAATAATACATTGCTTTGAATTTCTTTATAGTGCTAGTATGTACAAATCACCAGAGCAGAAATAAAACATTTAGCATCCCCCCCATAACTGGCAAAATTCATGAATTACCAAAGGATAAAAAAGATAAATAAACTAAGAATAATTTTTATGAGACTTACAGTGCTAAAGGGTTGGTTAGACACAGGAAGCCACTAGACTCAGACTGTTGGGCCTCTTCTACCATATTTGTTCTACTGACTTGTCTCATGACCTACAAAAGCCAGCCTCAGGTAAGAGCCATAAAAAAAAAATCTAGTTCAAACTTCCTCAACATGTTGTTCATTAGACAAACTGTAGACATTAAAGGTGGAAAGCAACCGAACAATCATATAATTCATGCTTCTCATTTTGGATGGAATAACTAAGGTCCATAGAAGTCAAGTGACTAAAAAATGTAATCTTGGGATTGAAAAGATCCTTATGGGTCTTGTTACCTAACTCTCCACTAGATGGTTGAATTCCTTCCAAGTGCTTGAAAAATCCCAGTTATGGGAAGTTCATTAAGAGGGACATTTATTTCCTTTTTCAATACTTGTTTCTCCTGTTAAGTCAAAGCCTATATTTACTATAGCTTCTATCCATTGGTCTTAGCTCTTAATATCTTGAGGCCACTTAGTAAAAGTTAAGTGTTGGAGGATAGCAATCATGTCCGAACTGAATCTTCCTCTTCTTTAACCCAAATATTCCTCGATTATTCCTCAACGTCCAACCTAAGATCATATATCAAGTCAGTGGCAAATAAAGAATGAGACTTCAATCTTGTTAATTTCTTTTATTGTTCTCTTTTCCCTCTATCCCATGACTTTAAAACATGATTGGTAGAAATGTGGGATCAACTAGAATTGCCTGATGAAGTGAACTCAACTTTTTTACCTAAGCAGAGACTACCTAAAGGCCTCTAAAATACTTGAATCAGACGAGCTACCTTCATCCTCACTTCCCTCTCTGACATCTCACTAAAATCCCTCATATTCAAAGGACCACATATCCCCAAAGAGTTCCTGGCCACTAGGCTTCTGTTGGGATGCTATTTAACTTATTTGAACAATTCAGCACTTGCAGCATTTTGCATTAATATAGGCCACAGCAGGATAAAGAAACCAAAGCTAAGCCTAGCTGCCTCGTCACTAAGATGAAGAGATGTAAGCCCTAGAAAATCCAGAAATCAGGGATAAGGAGGAGAAAGAAGCAGAGGAGAGGTGGGCTATATTGATTAGCTTGTTTAGTACCCTGTGCTGTTTGAATACATCAAGACTTAAAATCATTATTGTCTTCTGGGGTATGTGCAATAGCATAATAACAATAGATACCATTTCTGCAGCACTATATGCTAGGCATATTTCTTGCAAAATAATATTATTAAACTTTCTCCCAGCTCCCCTCTATGTGATTGATGTTGTTATCGTTTTACCGGTGAGGAAACTAATGTTCAAAAAGATTAACTTGCCCAAGGTCATACAACCAATAAAGTGCCACAGCCAGCATTTGACTGCTTACAGGGCCCAAGATTTTACCATCCTCCACTCTCTTACATATAGTCTTCTATGAAGGTCTGACTGTGTGAACTGCAGGGAAGAAGATGAAAGGAAATAGTGTACACTCTTCAGGAAAACTGACAGAATCAGGTCTGGAATCCACTCTCTCTGACTCCACTATACCCCAGGATCAGGCAGGTCTTCAGGAACCAAGGAGAAAGAAATCCAGAGCTCAGTAGGTCAGGGATACTGAAGCTGAAGCAACAGCATTAGTAAGAAGACCAAGATAAGCTTGATCCTATGTAGGGCTAGCTGGAGCAGGGATTAAAGACTAAGATTACATTCATAGGTTTATCCTCAATTGCCTAGAACGGTATATGCCACATAGTAGGCGCTATGTAGGCACACGGTTGGCATACTTGTTGAATGAATTGTAATCAAATTCTTCCAGCTCGTGAATATTTCAAAGCAATATAAGTGCTGAAATAATTCGGAGCTAGGGAATGATCCTGTGGGCCAGGCTTATTCTAGGAATGCATCTAGGAAATGCCCCCTTGAGAACAATAATGAGAATGCTAGGAATGACTTATATGAGGTTATTGTAGACCAGCCCTTTCCACAAGTAAGTACTCCAAACTGGCCCTGGGGGGAAGGGTTTATTTTTCTCTGTCCTTTTTAAGGATAAATTTCTTTACAATTGTTAAATATGACTATCCACAAATCTAGTGGTCTCACGTCACTTCACAGGAAACAATCAGCCTAGAGAGTTAAAGCAAGCACTGATTTCTTACAACTCAGCACAGAATATTTTCTGATGTCCAGATACTGTAGAGAAAGTGCCACTACTTGAAATAAATTACACTCTATTTGGGTAAGTAGGAACTTTGATTTACCACCATGCTTGTTTACGTTCTCACTAATTCATAAGAGTAAATGACTGGCAATGGACTTCCTTGTCATTTATTTTAATTCACTTCTCAATGATGTTTTTAGCAGATATTAAATAAGATAATGTAACAGTTATCCTGGCACTATCATAAACAATACCATAAAATCTCAATTAATTGGAAATCAACTAACAGTCCTTTCAATTAAACTACTTTTCCCCACTGTGTTCACATTTTAGTAGAATGATTATTATCACAAGATAAGCTTGTGTCAGAGGTTTATTAAAAAATCAGCAGTAACAAGCCAAATTCTAGGAAAAGCCTGAGGTTGGTACAGATTCAGCCCAGTCTCTTGCTTGTTAATACTAATTCTGGACCATGATTATTGATTTCTACCACAATACTCTTAACGTCCTGAACTGCGGTGTGGGTTAAAAGAGGACAGGAGACTCTAAGAAAGCCTGGGTCCTGGAATTTAGGGCCAAAAAAGCCAGGCATCTGATGTAGGAGAAACACTATCAGTTATACTACTTTGGACAGACAGGCATGGGGAGATCCAAAACCAGGTATGAGAAAGGATAGGTAGGACAGTGAAAAGTAAACCACTGATTCTGAATATTCAATTAATCATTAGGCCAAACAGGCAATCAGTTGGAAAAGTGTACAGTCTAAAGCAAATATGCTGAGTCCCAGAGAGACTGGGGTTCATAAAGTCAAGAAATTGAGTAATTCGGGTAGTTAATTTTACTGATTCATCCAGCAAATTTAATTAATTAAATTTATTTACTGCAAAAACTCAGATACAGGAAAGTAAGACAGGATCCGAGTAGTTACAAATGGAGGCTTTATAGCCAATCATGAAAGGGTTTACAATTCCATTTCTTCCACTTAACCAGGTGTAATGGTTAATTTTGTGGCAGTCTGGTTAGACTATAGCACTCACCTACTTTGCTAATCTAGGTGTTACTTGTGAAGGTATTTTGTAGATGTGGGTGACATCTACAGTCAGTTGACTTTAAGTACAGGAGATTATTGTTGATAATGTAGGTGGGTTTCACCCAATCAGTTGAAGGCCTTAATAGCAAAAACTGAAGTTTCCCAGAAAAGAAGAAATTCTACCTCAAGACTGAAGCATTAACTCCTGCCTGAAATAAATAAATAAATAAATAAATAAATAAATAAATAAATAAATAAATAAATCCATATCCCCTACATCCCCTACCGGTTCCGTTTCTCTGGAAAATTCTGACTGATATGTTATTCATATGACCTTAAGCAAGTTTTTTAACCACTTTGAGCCCCAGTTTCCGCATGTAAAAATGAGGGTAATAGCTACTTCACAGAGATGTTGAAATCATTAAAACTATAATCAAACACCTTGTACACTTACATTTATTAAGGGTTGATAAATGTTATTTTCCATCCCCTTAAGATAGATCTGACATCACAGCTTTGACCCTCTGCTTGTTCTGAATTTGGATAACTTTCTAATCTTTCCAGGTCTGTAAGAGCAAAAACTATTCTACATCTGTGGAACCCCCTAGAATAATGATTCTGGAAGCTGACCAAATAGAAATGGTGACTGAAAATCTGGTGTATGTGGTATATGAACCAGAATGCAAACACAGGTATAAGTATTGGAGGACCTAGGTGTAAGGAGAGAGAAGGACACTGCAGAAGAGGAAGGGGAAAAAACAGAACATCTTGAGTGTTCTGGGACCTAACATATCAAAAACTTAAGAAAAAAATTAATCTCACTTGCCTCAGATAGACACGTTGCATAAACTTGCATATATACGAGCACATACATATTCCAAATATGTTAAACCCTTAAAAGTTAAAAATAAAATAAATCAATAATAAAAAATCTATTAATACCAGGAGAAAATATTTTTAGGAGCTTGAGATAAAGGTTTAAGATGTTCTTTTAAAATGATTCCACAAGCAAAACCCATAATGGAAGAAAATGATAAATTTGATTATACCAAAATGTAAAAATGGTATGCCAAAAAATTACCAAACCAAAGTTAAAAGCAAGTAACAGACTGGGAGAAGATATTTACAATGCATTTAACCAATCAGGAATAATCAAAGGGCTCCTACAAATCCACAGTATAAAAGACTACTCAGTAGAAAAAAAGGCAAATGATTTGCACAGGCAATTTACAGAAACACAAATACAAATGCCCAATAAAGACATGAAGAAATAATTAACCCATTAGTTATCAGGAAATGCAAGTCAGAAATATAAGCTATTACTTTTCACATATTATTTGAAAAAATTTTCAAGTCTGATTTTGTTAAGCAAATGGGACCTAATTAAACTTAAAAGCTTTTGCAAAGCAAAGAAAGCCATTAAAAAGCAAAAAGACAGACTACAAAATGGGAGAAAATATTCACAAATGATCTGACTGACAAGGATTTAACATCCAAAACATACAAACATCTTATACAACTCAATATCAAAACAACAAACCACCCAATCAAAAAACTGGACAGAAGACTTCAATAGACTTTGGAACAAAGACATACAGATAGCTCACAGGCACATGAAAAGATGCTCAATATTGCTAATTATTAGAAAAATGCAAATCAAAACCATGAGATATCACCTCACACTTATCAGAATGGCTGTCATCAAAAAGTCTACAGGGACTTCCCTGGTGGTACAGTGGTTAAGAATCCACCTGCCAACACAGGGGACACGGGTTCAATCCCTGGTCCGGGAAGATCCCACATGCCATGGAGCAACTAAGCCCATGCACCACAACTACTGAGCCTGTGCTCTAGAGCCCGTGAGCCACAACTACTGAGCCTGCATGCCACAACTACTGAAGCCCGCGTGCCTAGAGCCTGTGCTCCGCAACAAGAGAAGCCACCACAATGAGAAGCCTGCACACCACAAGGAAGAGTAGCCCTCGCTCGCCCACAACTAGAGAAAGCTTGCACATAGCAACAAAGACCCAATGAAGCAAAAAAAAAAAAAAAAAGATTAAAAAAAAGTCTACAAATAATAAATGTTGGCAAGGATGTGGAGAAAAGGGAACACTTGCACACTGTTGGTGGGAATGTAAATTGGTTCAGCCACTATGAAAAACAATATGGAGATTCCTAAAAAAGAAAAAAAAATAGAACTACCATATGATCCAGCAATTCCACTCCTGAGATTACTTCTGGAAAAAACGAAAACACTAATTTGAAAAGATACATGCACCCCAATGTTCACAGCAGCACTATTTACAATAGCCTAGACATGGAAGCAACCCAAGTGCCCATCAACAGACAACTGAATTAAGATGTGGTATATGGATACAATGGAATATCACTCAGCCATAAAAAATGAAATACTGCCATTCACAGCAACATAGATGAACCTAGAGAATATTATGCTTAGTGAAATAAGTCAGACAGAGAAATACAAATACTATATGATATCACGTATATGTGGAATCTGAATAATAATACAAATGAATGTATATGCAAAACAAATAGACTCACAAACATTTAAAATAAACTTGTGGTTACCAAAGGGGAGAGGGTCGGGGAAGGGACAAATTAGGAGTATGGGATTAAAAGATACAAACAACTATATATAAAATAGATAAACAACAAGAATTTACTATATGGCACAGGGAATTCTAGCCATTATCTTGTAATAACCCATAATAGATCATAACTTGCAAAACTACTGAATCAATATGCTGTATACCTGAAACTAACACAATTTTGTAAATCAACTACACTTCAATTTTTAAAAGTCTGATTTTGTTAATAATATTTATATAAGATGTGATGAAAATGCCACGAAGAGCTTTGGAGGGCAATTCGATAATACATAGTTATTAAGATTGCTTGTACCCAAAGATAAAATAAGTTCAATCATCTCCATTACCCCTACAGAAAATACTTGCACCTGTACACACAAAGCCATATATAAAATCATTGATTTCAGTCCTGTTTCTACTAGTGACAATTTGAAACAACCTAAAAACTCATGAATAAGAGAACATCTAAGTAAACTATGGAGTGTTCGTATTATAGAACAGTACAAAGCTAGTAAAATGGATGAGCTAGATACACATGCAGCAACAAATACTCTCCCAAGACACTTTATTGAGAGAGGAAAAAACAAGTTGCCAGACACTATGTACAGAAAAATACCAATTATGTGATCATGCACATAGGCGTGCACAGGTATCTATACACACAGAGACAAACATACACACACACACACACACACACACCCAACAGGAACATATGTATGAAAGTATGAAAACGTCTGGCAAAATTTTGGAAGGATAAAAATCAAACTCATGGAAGTAGTTAATTTTGAGACGAAAGAGTAGACTGGAGTTGGAATTATTGTCTCATATATAATGTTTTATTTTTAAAAAAGAAGGATGTAATTAAGATATTAATTACAATTAGATAGAAAAGAAACTCTAAAACCCTGGAATGAGAAGACATAAAACGTTGAGGAATTCGCCCCGGCATGAAATAATTCTCCTGTTCACAGCTACCAACTACTTGGCCCTGCACATCTCTTTTGGGCATGGCTCTACAGCTAGCTCTACATTTCCTCAGCACCAGGCCACAAATCTGTCCAAGCCAACGACATCCTCCCTGGACTCACAGGCACTAAACCATATCCAAAAAGGAAACTGGTATTGCATCAAAGTGATTTGAAATGAAAGTCCATCCCAACTTACCAAAATGTCCAAAGTCCTCCATCTTCTAATAGGCTGCAGGGCTGAAAGCCAAAACAAAGAAAAAAAGGTCAAAATATGCATATTTTGAGAGCTCACACTTCTCTGCTTGTGACACTGCCTATTTGGCCCTTCTTCAACTATTTCAACAGAGATTTTTCCATTTATAAAACTTGCAGACTTGTAAGCTGCCTCTTTATCAGTGAGTTAGCTAGAATTTGCCTCTCAGTTGCCAAAGCACCAACTATATATAACTTATTTTTTTTAAGAAAATGAATGGTCTCTGGAGTCTTGCTCTTCAATTTGCACTAGTACATATCCCATTCATCTAAAATAAGAATACTCTAACGATGGTAAAATGACTAGAACTTGTTTAATCAAACAAACAATTACCTTTGATGCAGATAGTGTTTTGCAACAAAAGAACCATTTCATGGTTATACAAGGCAATTAAACTACAACAATGGTATACATCTTATCTTGACTACTAGATTATACATTGTAAATGTCATAGAAATAATTTTTATAGGTACCAATTTTGAGCACTTACCATGTGTCAGTTACTCTATCACCACTTTAAATACATTATTGAATTTAAATTTTACCCTAGAGCAAAATGTAAAGAAAGTATTATCTGCCCATTTATTAGATGAAGAAAGTGATGCTTAGAAACATTAAGTCACTTGCTCTCAAGGTCACACAGCTAATAAGTAGCAGAGCCAGGGTTTGTATCTGGTTTTGTTACATTCCAAAGACAGCAACAACTGCACACGTAATACAACCTTTTATATATCAAATGGAAAAGCTGAATCTGGGAAAGAGATTGAGAAAGTGACCCCTTGGGAGTTTGCTTGGTAGCAGGGACTCTATCTCACACATCTTTGTATTGCCCACAACACATAGCCCAGTTACTTGCACACAGTACTCAACAAATGTTTGTTCAATAAGTAAATAAATGTAAAGTTACAGAAAAATAAAAGGCTTTCAATATGCTATTCCATGTTAAATAAACATCCCATTTTTACTTCATTCCCGAGTTACAGTTACTTGCTAAAGGACAATACTCCATACAAAACAGAGCTATCTTAGACCTCATCACTTATTAGAAGCAAGATGAGCCCAAAAGAAAACGGCAAGATTAAAACAAAATCAATGAATGGATTTGACATTTTATGAAATCAAAATGAAAATACTACCTGTGGCATGCTTTTACTTTTTGTTTTGAAAATTATAGCTAATTTTAAATACTACACACCATACCTTCTCTTTGCTTTGAAAACCTTACAACTACCATTGGCCAAAAGCAATAAAAATATGAATAGCGCCTGAAAAAGAGAAATGTAAGGAATTAAATCTCTACCTAAGTGGAAAGGTAAAATGGAAAACTCTTTAGAAAAGAGTTTGGGAGTTTCTCTTAAAAAACATACATTTACCATATGACCCAGTGATAATGCTCCTAAGTGTTTAACTAAATGAAATAAAACTTATTTATGCTCACACAAAAACATGCATGTTATTGTTTATACAGGATTTTTCTTAATCATCAAAATCTAGAAAAAAATGTCCTATCAACTAGTGCACAAATAAACAAATTGTGGTGCATCATACCACATAATGGAATCCCAAAGCTTATTTAGCAATTGAAAGCAATGAACCACAGATATGTAACAACATGGATGAATGTCAAATTCATTATTAAGTGAAGGCTACATGCTGTATGATTCCATTTATATGACATTCTAGAAAAGAGAAAATGACAGGGATGGAAAAGAGACAGGGAGGCACTGGAACTGTTTCATATCTTAATTTTGTTGGTTTGCACTTGTCAAAACTTACAGAACTGTATACTAAATAGGGTGAATTTTACTGTATGTAAATTATACCTCAATTTTTTTTTAATTTAAAAAAAGCCTCACTTAAAAGTACTGATAAAGAAACCATTTGCAATTTTGCATCCTCTCGTTTCAAAAAAGGAGGGGATATGGCTACAAATAGATCTAATGCAAAAGGTAATAAATTTTGTAATTATTTAAAAAATAAGTGCTATCATTTGAAATAAAAATACAATAAATTATGACGATCGAAGCTCCTTCCCCCAAAAAAGTAAGGAAATCATCACAAAGAAAAAACATGGGCAGTACAATTCAGATTCAATTAGCAGTGAAGTTAGTACAAAAATGCAGGCTATAATTTCTCTCCACTTCCTAGAGGATGGTCATAAATTTAACTCCGGCAATTGATACAAATAGGGAGGTCCAATGTGTTACATGAGTCCTGTTGTTGTTAAAAAAAAAAAAAATCCAGCTTCTTAGGAACAGAAAGAGAATCAAGTATTATAAGCCAAAAAAAAAAAAAAAAAGGAAAAGGAAAACAAGAACACCAAGTTAAGGTAGAAGCAAAATACAGAAAGAAAAAAAATGACAAGGTTAATAAATAAAGCCAATGATTGGGTATAAGGGGAAAATACTACAACTGGCAAATAAAAGATTACACCAGTTAATTAAAAAGAGGAAAAATGCAAACCACAGGCGTACGAGGCTCTCTCCCACCTCAGGGTCTTCGCTCTTGTTGTTCCCCCTGCTTACTCCACCCCCAGCCCTTTCCTTGACTGACTCAGCTTAAAAATCACTTCCTCAGAGAGGCTTTCGCTGATAATGCAATCTAAAGCAGACCACCCTACCCACATGACCAGGTCTGTCTGTCTACTAGACTACAAACTCTATAAATGAGTACAGAGACTTTTATCTTTTTTTTTTAACTGCTTCATCCTTAGTGCCTGAAGGAGTGCTTGGCACACAGTAAGTGCTCAAAAAATATATTCAACTACATGTTTCAATCAGAATAAGAGGAAAACTTAAATCCTCTTGGGTATTTTCAAATAAATTTGGTAATCATTCATATAAAAAGAATAAATTTCTACTAAAATACAAAATACAAAAATCAGTACCATAAGAAATAGAGAATGCATATACTCCAAAATAGAAAAATACACTTTTTAAGACAAAAGCTAAAGTCAACTAGAACTGATGGATTCAGTAGAACTGTTTTCAAACTTTCTTAGACTACACATTCTTTTGCCTCAAACTACTTTTATTTTTATTGGAGTATAGTTGCTTTACATTATTGTGTTAGTTTCTACTGCATAGCAAAGTAATTTTTTAAAATATTTATTTATTTTGGTTGTGCCAGGTCTTAGCTGCAGCACAGGGGATCTTTTAGTGGCAGCATGCAGGCTCATAGTTGCGGCAGGAGGCTTCTTAGTTGCGGCATGCGAACGCCTAGTTGCAGCATGCGTGCAGGATCTAGTTCCCCAACCAAGGATCAAACCTGGGCCCCCTGCATGGGGAGCATGGAGTCTTAACCACTGGACCACCAGGGAAGTCCCCTGCTTCAAACTATTTTTATTTTAGATTTTTTTTTATGTGGACCATTTTTAAAGTCTTTACTGAATTTATTACAATATTGCTTCTGTTTTCTGTTTTGGTTTTTTGGCTGCAAGGCATGTGGGATCTTAGCTCCCAGACCAGGGATTGAATCCACATCCCCTTCTTTGGAAAGCAAGGTCTTAACCACTGGACCACCAGGGAAGTCCCCAAACTATTTTTAAATATAGAAAAAGAAGGTATGCTACTCATGTCAGTGTATAAAGCAGATATAGTTTTATTCCAAAATTGAGAAGAAAAATATCAAATAAGGGAATTCTAGGATGATCTTACTTTTGATCAATGTATGTGTTTGTATATACATATATGTTATTATATATTTTTTAAGCTATGTATGTGTATAAAACCTGAATAAAATCTTAAGAAATAGAACATTAGGACATAATTTTTAAAGTATCAACTATAACTATTAATATTTATTCTAAGAATAAAGGCTAGTATAATGTGCTAATGGGAAAATATATTAAATGATTTTTTCAATAGCAGCCAAAAAACACTGGTAACATTCAACATATTTTCTTGATTTACAAAATTAAATGTTTTCACTCCTAACATGAAAAGAGCACATTTAAAAACCAGAGTCAATAATATATTTAATACAGAAGTATGATTGGAATTACTTTTTCTAAAATCAAGAACAGGCAAAAATAGAACCCCACAAATGCTAGCTGTTTTTTCTGGTTGCCACTCTCTTTTAAAGGAATATTGACGAAGATTATCAGAGAGAAAATAGGAATTGAAGGTACATTTAGGAAAAGAAGATACTAAAAATCATTTTTGCTTTTGGCATGAATATATAGTACTCAGAAAATCCAAAGAAGTCAACCAAAAAATTACCAGAGGTAATAAAATGAGTTCATCAGAATTGTGGAGTGAAGTTAATCCACAAAAATAAATTAAATGCATCCCTACATACTAATAATACAGAAAATACAATGAACAACAAAAAAAATGAGATTACATTCTCAGTAGTTACTAGAAACATTAATAACTGAACATTAAGTTTGTGACACCAAGAAAATTGAGACCCTAATGAGTGAAAAGTGGAAGATTTAAATAAATGAAAAAATATACCTTCCTCATTGTTAGAAAGATTAAAGATGAGAGTACTCAAACTCACAAATACGTACTACAACAGATGTCAGAATTATGCAATATTTTAACTAAATGAGGGAGACTAATCAGCGGTATAGAGTAAGCAAAAACACTCAAATTATTATTATAATAACTAAAACAACTGTAAAAAAATATAAGTAACATGGAAATGGAGAAGAGAATCATTTATAAATTTTTGCCAGTTGGTTACATATATGATTAAAAATAAATAAATAACTTGGACTCATGTCTCACATTGTACATTTGCAACAAATTCCAGATAACAGTCAAAGCTGTAATGACAAAGTATTTTGTTAAATTATAAAGTTAAATTATGTTTTAAGAATTGAAATTCAGAGCCAGGAGAAGTCAGACAAACAAAGCTAGTATCTGAGAATAAAAACACATTCAGTACATCGGGACAAGATAGATTCAGCTAAAGGCAATGCGGAAGAAGTCCAGCCAGGCAGGCTAATGCCTGGAGAATCTGGGGATAAGAGATGGCAGTCCAGGTAAGCAGTCAGCATTAGGGAAGGCCAGGAGAGGGGGCAGATGTTGGTGATGTGGTAGACAGGTAAAGAGCAGTGCAAGTGGCAACGGAGATAGGCATTGTTTAGTTAGGCAGTTGATGTCCAGAGCTGTGGCAGCAAGTTCTGCAGTCCCAGTTGCTAGCCTGGGACTTAGAACTCGAGTTCCTGAAAGAACAGGGGAGCAAAAGGCAAAGTCCCAGTCTTACAAGAATCAGAATTCTAGGTAGATTATCAAAGCAGAGGCCCTGTCATAGAACTGCTGTACAAGTATAAGCATAATTACAGGAATGAGGCAGAAACCGAGTTAGAAAACGGATTGATCCAGTTCAGGCTTAGTATACAAACAGAGGTTAAGTGGTTCCAACTGGGAGGATTTAAAGAGCTTGCGGGATAGTGAACAAAATAGCTCACTATGAAATGGCATTTTATTTCAGCTGTGGAAGGAAGATATATTTCTGACTTTTAAAGAAAGAGTATGCCATCTCATACAAGATAAATGCATTCAAATGCCTTAAAAATAAAAAGGCTGTTAAGCTATGAAATGTAATAAAATGAATATCAAAAGAAAGTATCATAATGGGAAAAATTCGTGAGAAAAATGTAACTGATAAAGGCTCACTATCCAACTTGAATAAAAAATTAATGCACATATATCAGGCTAATACTCAGATTCTACTTGATAAGTTAACAAAGATGAACAGGCACTTTATATAAAAAGAATTAAAATAGGATACCATCATGTGGAAAAAGATAAAGGCTCAATAGCAATTAAATGAATACAAATTAAAACAACTTAAAAGTTCCATTGCTTATCTATTAAACTAACATAAACAGATACAGTTTATAAAGTCAATTGCTAGCAGGAATTTGGGGAAATGGGTGCACTTATACATTGTTATTGGTTCTGTAAACTGATTCAGTTTTTGCAGGATGGTAATTTGGCTATATACAAAAAGAAAACAGAAACCACTCATAATTTTTCTCCTAGTAATTCCATTGTAGGGAATACACCCCTAAGGAAACAACCAAAAGGAAAATGTTATTTGTACTATGATTCTCATGGCAGTGCTCTGTATAGCTATAAAGAATGGGAAAGGGTCTAAATGCTCTTTATTACTGATAATGTAACGAAGAGATCTTTTATAGGCATTAAAAGTGACAAATGAGAGGAATTTGTTACATATAATATGTAAAACTGTTATGTGAAAAAAATTAGAGCACAAAATAGTTAAGTACACAACAACACAACCATGTCAAAAGGTATAAGACCATTTATAATTTTCTATTTCTTCTTCCAGCTTTGATAAGATATGTTTTCCTAGGAATTTGTCCATACCATCTAAATATTCAAAGTTACTGGCATTAAGTTGTTCACATCTTTTTACATTTAAAAATCTATTCGGTCTTAAAAAAAAAATCTATTGGGATGTTCCCCTTTTCATCCCTGATACTGGTTACTTGTACCTTTTCTGGTTTTTACTTAGACAATGGTAGAAGTTTATATATTTTATTAATCTTTTCAAACAATCAACTTTTGGCTCTGTTGACTTTCTCTACTGTAGGTTTGTCTTCTATTTCATCTCTGCTCTTGTCTTTCTTCTACATATACATTTTCTTTTTTGGTTATCAGAAGATAATTGATTTTCTCTCTTTTTAATTTTTATTTCATATTGGGGCATAGTTGATTAACAATGTTGTTAGTTTCAGGTGTACAGCAAAGTGATTCAGTTATACCTATACATGTATATATTCTTTTTCAAATTCTTTTCCCATTTAAGTTATTACAGAATATTGGGCAGAGTTTCCTGTGCTATACAGTAGGTAACTGTTGGTTACCTATTTTAAATATAGTAGTGTGTACATGTCAATCCCAAACTCCCAATCTATATTTCTTGAATTTTATTTGCTGCTCTTTTTCTAACTTCATATAACAAATGTTTATATCATTGCTTTTCAGCCTGTCTTCTTTCTAATGTATTTAAGGCTACAAATATCCCTCTAATAACAGCTACACCCCATAGTGTTGATATATATTTTTATCATTCAATTCAAAATACTTTCTAATGCCCATTATAATTTTTTTCTTTTACTTATGGATTATATAGAAGTATACTGCTAATTCTGCAAATATTTCATAATTTCTTGGTTATCATTGCGCTATTGATTTCTAGCTTGATTCCATTATGGCCAAATACACACTTTGTGTAATTTAAATTCATCAAAATTTATTGAGATTTGTTTTATGGCTCAGCATATGGTCAATTTGGGAAACATTTCTGTATGTAGTTGAAAAAAATGTATAATCTGCAAGTATTAGCTGCAGTTCTCTGTACATGCAGTGGTATGTTGGTAAATGTTTAACAACTGGCTCTCAGATACCCAGATGTGCATTGCTAGACAATTTCCATGGTATGAATACTCTCACCATGGCCAACTGCAAGCAATCAACATGAGATCACTGATGCACACATGTGATTCTCACAAGTCAGTAAGGGTTCATTATACTTTATCACTGTTTGTATGTCTTATTAGATCAAGTTATCAATTGAATAGTTCAATATTTGATATCCTGACTGATTTATTGCTAGGGACTGAATATTTTTGTCCCCAAATTCACATGTTGAAATCTAGAAGGTGGGACTTTTGGGAGAGACTTAGGTCATGAGGGTAGAGCCCTCATGAATTAGGAGCAGTCGTCGTCTTAAAAAAGAGAACGCACAGAGCTCCCTAGTCCCCTTCTGCCATGTGAAGTTACAGCTAGAATACGGCCATATATAAGGAAGTGGGCCCTCAGCCAACACCAAATCTGCCAAGGCCTTGATTCTGGACTTCTCAGCCTCCAGGAGTGTGAAAATAAACTTTTTAAAAAATAAGTCACCTAGTTTATGGTATTTTGCTATAGCACCCTGAACAAACTAAGATATTTATCTTCTATTATTTACCAACAGTGGTGTGTACAACCTTTTTGACTGTGAATTTGCCAAATTTCCCTGGTATTTTGGTCAATTTTTGCTTTATACATTTAGAGGCTATGTTATTAGGTACATACAAATTTATAACTGTTTTATTTTCCTGAGTGGTTGAAACTTTCATTATATATAATCTGGTTTATGCTCCAGTAATTCTTTTTGCCTTAAAGTCTACTTTATTGGGATGGGAGGAGACACTGACCAGGAGAGGGCTAGGGTTGCTAGACTTCCTAAACACAACCATACAACCAAGACTTAATGTGACCATGTTTCTCCCAATCTTTTAATGCCCCACCAGATATTTATTCAGATGAATAATCTGTTTATTATTATCTGAACCAACATAACTTCATTTTATATAAAATGCTTTCACATGGTTTTAATATATACTGAATTTTCCAGGAAAGCAACTACTTATAGAACAGAAGATTGTACTTTGTTTTGTTCACAATTTAAGCAAGCATTGTTCACCATTTAAGATACAATGGCAAATGACTTCCTAGGTGGTACAGTGGTCAAGAATCCGCCTGCCAATGCAGGGGACACAGGTTCGAGCCCTGCTCTGGGAAGATCCCACATGCCATGGAGCAACTAAGCCTGTGTGCCACAACTACTGAGCCTGTGCTCTAGAGCCCGTGAGCCACAACTATTGAGCCCATGTGCCGCAACTATTGAAGCCCACGCACCTAGGGCTGGTGCTCCACAATAAGAGAAGCCACTACAATGAGGAGCCTGCGCACCACGAAGAGTAGCCCCCACTCACAGCAACTAGAGAAAGCCCGTGTACAGCAACGAAGACCCAATGCAGCCAATATATAAATAAAATAAATTTTAAACAAAGATACAATGGCAATAAATATGACTGTATTTAAGTCATCAACACACCACCCTACATTTATAGAAGTTGTATTAATAGTGGTTCAACATGTGGATGGAAATGTTTATTACAACTAATATATAGTAGTACCTGAGCATATACATACTCAAATATATATTCTATTAAAAATTATTTCTCCATTAGCATTTATAGTACATTTATGAATATATATACATTCCTAGATAAAGATTATATTATCTATGAGCTTCACTACAGCTTTTAAGAGAATTACAAAATATTTGTTATAATTTAAAGTATTTTGCTGAATATTTAGGAAAAAAGGGACTTTTTGAATATGGGCACTTTTTTATAGGAATTGCAAATAACTCTGAAGACACATGGCTTCAAAATTCCTGGGCACTAAAATCTGAACCCAGATAATTATATTTACAAAAGAGGTAGCAAATCATCAGTGTGAGTTATGTTGTCAACACCAAGGCATTTCTAATTCCTGTGCAATTCAAACAAACCAAGTGACCTACTACCAGTAAGCCAATCCCAAGAATATAATAGCCATTTGCAATAACTCACACAGTGGAAGAAAGGTCAGGTGGCTCATCCAGTGCCAGCAGCTTTGGCTTTTGCTGACCATCAATCCAAAGGTTATAGTCTTTATATTAATTTGGTTGTGGCAAAAACAATTCTGGCCAATTAGAGTTGAAAAAAAAATAGATATCCATTTCTCTTGCAATGTACACCTCTCTCATTCAGGCTTCTCTGATTATTCCATTCCTTGAGAAGATTTTCTTCTCTAATGCTTCCAGACTTCACAATCTATACATGACAATCTTATCCTTGTGCTCTCAAGGCAACATTATACAGTGACTAAGAGAGCAGGTTCTTAGAGTACCTAGGCCAAATTCCCAGTTATTCTACTTATTAGATGTGTGAACTTGGACAAGTTACTTAACTTCACTGTGCCTCAATTTCCATTTGGAAAATGGAGATGATAACATCTATGTCATAGAGATTGTTGTGAAGCATAACTTAATATGCATAAAGTGCTTAGAACAGTGCCAGTTTTCATTAGGTAGCTTTTATTCGTTCTTTTAACCTATTAGCACAGAGCACAGGATATAGTGTTTGTTTACAAAGTACTAGTTAACATGACTTTGTGGTATAAATTTGACTATGGAACTAAACAAAAGAAAAGGGCCTACCCAGAGACCAAACTTACAAACCTTGAACACATTAGCATGAGAACTAACTCAAAGCTTTCCAAAATGCATTCAAAAGACAGTTTACTATACATATATTGAGGATCTATTATGTGTCAAGTACTGTGCTAAACCCTAGAGACACAGGAATGAATATCACAAATGTGGTCTCTTCCATCCTTAGAGTGGAAGAGAGAAACAAGTAAGCAAACCATTTGAATATAACCTTAAAAGCTATATGATGAAGGTGTAAAAAGATAAAGAAAAAATATTTCCCTAATTTTGGAGGAATTAGGAAAAGCAGATGGGCCTTAAGAGACTACTCTTCGCAAAATAAACATTCAGGGTAGCGAGTAGGTTGGATGGAGAATAATTATCTTACATTTCCCAGAGAGCTAAATGATGCCAGGAAGATCACATGTTTGGGGGGCAGGCTTTGGAACACAGGTGAACATGAGGAGGGGGGCTAGCAAGGTGGAACAATGCTGTAGAAGCTAATGACTATAGCTAACGTTGCTGATTAATATATAGAAAAGTTATTAAGAGGGTAATCCCTGAAAGTTCTCATCAGAAGGAGAATTCTTTTCCTTTTTTTCTTTCTTTTCTTTTTATTGTATCTAAGTGAGAAGATGGGTGTTACCTGAACCTACTGTGGCAATCATTTCACAATATTATATACATTAAACCATCATGCTGTACACTTTAAACTTATACACTGATGTATGTCAATTATTTCTCAATAAAACTGGGGGTGGGGAGGAAAGGATGAAGGGAGAGACTGTGCTTCATTCCACATTACGGAGTTTTAAACCTTTGTTCGAATCCATGTTCATTGGCTCTTCCGTCTTTTGTAATCCTGATCAGAATTCTGCTCAGATCAGAATTACAAGTCTAAATTGCTGGTGAGCCTAGCTCAGGTTATCAGGTTATTTTAAATATTATTTTAAGCATAGTAATATTTGAACATTTTACATCTCCTTTCAGTTTTCCATGTTCTTCCTTGGCAAGAACATCACATTTACTGCAAAATTAGAGTTCGGAAATCTCTCTGTGAACTTTACATCGACTTAATGTAGCAAACGGTTTCTGACAGTTTCTCAAGGCACTTTAGGATATTTTTTTCCCCAGATTCCTATGACAATGTGAGAACTCCCAGATGCAAGGACTTTTTAGATCTTTAGAATTTACTTCTGGGACTAGAGCTTCAAGAGCTGACAGCTGATCTCTCTTAAATTCAGTCCAAAAGAAGTTAAAAATCATTTTAACAAATCTTATTAAAACAAACTTGTATGTGCATTCTCCCACATTTAATGTACGTCATCATCTTTAAACCTTGTATTACAGTTATTGCTGTAGATGTCTGTCTATTACAAGATTTCTGAAATCAAAGGACCACATCTTTCTCATCTTTGAAATCCGCAGCACCTAACATAGCACTTTTAGGTAATAATAAATGTTTATTGACTGACTGACAGATTGCTTAAATAAATGGTAAAGCTACTTCTTATCTCTATTTTAAAACCTCATAAATTCTATTTAAATATGGTTCTTAAAATGCTTTGTTTTGAAAGAGATGTTAGCCCATTTAGAAAGCAATTTTGCTAATAATAGAAAATTGGGTAACTACGAGGTTTTTCAAAAGACGAACTGATTCTGAAAGCAGACGTATTTGATTTTGTGTGATGGTTGCTAAGGGAACACCTAAATGCAAATTTCATTTTACATAAGACTCAGTTAAAATATTGATCAGAAAAGAGGGAAGAAGATTCAAGCCAAGTTATAAAGTGACTTGAGAAACTGCTTTCTGATTGGAAGGAAAAAAAGAGATTATGTTTTATGTAACCAATCTCTCTATTTCAGCACATATGTAGAGAGGAAAGCCAGTAGTATGGAAGCAGAGAGGAGATGCTGTCCTTTTCTTACTCCCCGACAGTTTCCATCTCATGCTAAGATTCAGAAAAGCAGAAAAGGCAAAAAAGCTAAATGCTAGCAATTTAATTCCTTCAGCACTTGGTGATCTAGATTTCAACTTAAAGCTCACGTCTTCTGGTAAACCCACCCTACCCTCAGGAGGGCGAGGTGCTTTAACAGGTACCTACAGTACCGGCAACCTCTCCTCTTTAATGTAAATTCTGGGAGACCAGGGGCCCTATCTTGCTCATGCCTATATCCCTAGCACCTGACTGGCTTCCCTTTTCAGCCTCTTCTCTCATTCTCCACTTCACACTTCACACTCCAAATGGGACTGAAAAAAATGAATTTCTGCAACAGGCCACTCTCTCTCTCACCTTTGGACCTCTACACAGACTGTTCTCTCTACTCTGAGCCCCTAGGCCCTATCATTCCCTGACAAAATCTTTCTCATCCTTCAGTTCTCTGCTTATAAACCACTTCCTTCAGGATCTCTCTAACTCTCCAAGTCTGGGTGAGGGGGACCTCTATGTGTTCCAGGTCTACCCTAACATGGCATTCATCTCATGGTAGTTTATTTCATGGTAGAAAATACCTCATCTCATCCCCAGCACCTAGCACAGTGCCTGCCACATCACATGAGCTTAATAAGCAGTTGATGACTGCATAAAAAAACGATTGCTTACTGTAGACAAAGGAATCTGACAGGTGTAGGGTGATACAGGGATGCACACGACACAATTCTTGCTCACAACATCAAGAAGGATCCAAACAAATACATAATTAACGCCAACAGAAGGCAGACTGTAATGAATGCTACAATTAAGGCAAACATGTACTCTGAATTTTCTGGAACCATCTTAACTTCAAATAATCTATCACATTGTTCCTATAAGTATACTTATAGTTGTCAAAGCATGTGTCCTGATTTTAGAGTTCAGCAAATGCAGTCACTGTAGTTATAACTAAAGTATAAGCAAATTGCTGTGGGGTATAGAAGATGGAAAGACTTATTAGAGGAAGTGCAATTTGAATTGGGCTTTGAATGGGGAGAGTGACAGGCAGAAATGAATAAAAGGGAGAGAAATTTCAAGCAAAGGAAATTAGCCTAAGCAAAATCTCTGAGGCAGGAAGGTAAAGGATGGAGCCAAGGAGTGATGAATAAACCAGGATGACAGGAGTAGAGAACAAGAAGTCATCTTAAAGCTTAAGGAACATTAGAAATGCAAAGGAGTTCCTGACCTTTGGTTACTTGTAAGCGGATAGTTATCCTTCTCATAGGGGAGCTAAGTTGACTGTTTAACATAGGAAGATAGGCTGCAGAGGCTGTGACACTTGGTGAAGTGCCAGAGCCATGAAAGCTTCTTAGGAATGGGGAGAAATTGTAACTCTAAGAAGAGTTAGAAAGAAGCCTTGCAGGCGCGTGCACGGGGGCAGAGGAGAAGGATGGGAAGAACAAGAATGCTATACTTTTTTTTTTATTTACCTTAACTGTGTATCTTAAATGGTGACGTGTAAATTATTAAAAAAGAGTTCTATTTAGGGGTAGAATACAATTGAGTAGAAGAACATGGTAACCTATTTTTCAGTTAAGCATGCCTACAGAAAGCATCATCTAACTGAAAGAAAGCAAAGTATGTAAAAGGGAATAGTCTGAGTCCTAATATAGAGATAGTGGTAGCCCAATACGTAAAGCTAATTTATCTGTACATATGTATATATCGACAATATTATCAACCAAGTTGTGCCTTTAATTCATTGATGGGTAGCACATAAAATTCTTGCTTAATTAATTGCTTCATTAAAATGGGGTTTTGTAGACAACACCTAATTTACTTGAATATCTGCTTTCGAATCTATGATGCTATTTAAACTTAATCCTCATGCAGTTTACATCATAGCAAAGAAAGCCTTGCAAATCCATTCACTTAACCATAACCCAGTCCCGGGGATATCTAAGAAAAGGGACATTTGGTCTCTGCTGTTCATTGCATCAGCTGCAGATATGAACTCTCTCTTCATGGCATGGAGAACCTGAGCAGGGGAACCTGACAGGAAGACTAGGCAGCTCCCCTAATCCTCCACCTCCAGGTCTTCCCAGTGCTGTGGTGTGGGAAGACATTCGGGAACCTTTTTGAAACCTTGAAAATGTTGAAGTATGTGGGCCGAGCGATGGGATTCAGAATGTCCTGCTTGAGCAGTGGAGGAGCTGAGGGTGCGGGGCGTGGAGACTAATATCACCCTGTTTGGTCCTGAAGGATGACTGGTTAGCCAGAGACGGGTAAGATTCCTCAAGGGAGGAACCAACCTAAGACAGGCACAGTCGCAGAGGGGCCAACACGGGTGGGGCACAGACCCCCAATATCTGAGAGAGGTCTCCTGCCCCCAGGGCTGTTTTGCTCTCCACACCCAGCTCAAATCCACACCTGCTCAGCTCGGACCCAGGAGGCAAACAAGGATCATTGCCCCAGTCATGTGAGGCCTTTGATTGTTTATGAGTGTAACCTGAGAATGTTAGCCCACCAACTCAATAAAAGCAACCTGGGATGAGTCAGCAGGGCTCTTGATCCTAGAGGTCTTGAGTTCCCCGGTCCCATCTTTCTCTTCAGTCTGTGTCTGTGTCTTCTTCAAGCTTGCGGCACCCGTCACTCACCTCAAGTCGCCGAGCTGGTCTCGGCACTGTGGCCTTATTTGCTTTATTCTAGGAATTCCTTTCATCAGATACTGACAAATTCAAATATATGTATAAAACTCTCCAAAGCAAATTAGAAATTATTTTTAAATTATCCACACATTCATACTAGACCCTCAGCTAGAAGAGGCCCAGTGACCATTAGTTCAAACCTTTTATTTTAGGAACAAGGAAACTAAAACTCAGATAAGCTAAGGAGCTAAGCCACGGCCATCCATATAAGTGTGCAGGTTATTCACTGCATGTAACCAATATGGGTATAAGACCTCTTGAGTTGTGCAGTGTACAACCTGCACAACCATATGTGTATCCTCAATGTCCTTGGTCATAGAGCTAGCTAACAGTAGAACCAAGAAGGTTCATGGTTAAGTATGGAGGCTGTGGAGTCAATCTGCTTGAGTTCAAATCCCAATTCTGCTAATTGCTAGCTGTATTACTTTATACAAATAGGCAAATCTTTTTAAACCTCAGTTCTCCCATATTTAAAAGGAGATAATGACAGTACATACTTAGGGTTGTTGTGAGTATTAAACACTTAGTAAAGGCCTAATAAATCCTAACTTTTTATTATTGTCATTATTATTTTTTCAGACTAAAGCACAGCTCTCCTAATTTCCACTCATTATTCCTTTCACTACCTTCCTTTATATGAGTAGGCAGAGATTTGCCATTTAACAAAGTATTGGTTAGCTATTGCAATGATTTCTGGTACTATTTCACTTAGTGTCCATACTAATAAAAAAACAACAAACATACATTGAGTGCTTTTGGCAGGCCCAGTGCTAAGCACATTTATATACATCTCATTCAATCCTCACAACATCCCCAAAAAGGAAGCCGTCTTATTATCTCCATTCTACAAATGAGGAAATCAAAGTTCATTAAGATTAAATAACCTAAGACCCTTCAGCTAGTAAACGGCAGCACCAGAATTCGAACCCAAGTCCATTTGGTCCCAGAGTCCACGCTCCCAATCACTGTGCTTGGTAGGAGAGGAAAAATTTTCCTCTACCCTTTCTAGGTTCTTTTAGCTGCTCTAATAATTAAATTTGCATAAGATAGATAAACAGAAGAAAAACAAATTTAACTTTGTATGTCTGAGAGTCTCACATAGACATGAGAGGCTCAAAGACAGACAATTAAGGCTTATATTCATCCTGAGCTAAGGAGAAGGGGGTGGGGTCTGGAACTTCAAAGGGGAGGAATACAATTCACAGGAAGATGGGAAGAGCAAATTTGGGGTAAATAAATGTTTGCCATGCCATGCAGAGACAATGGGGCACAGAGAGAAATTTGAACAAACAAGTCCTGCTGAGCTACCCCCAGCTTACCACACTGAGCCCATACTCTGTAGTTACCTCTGGTGATAGTTCTCTTCCTAGACCAGGCCCCCATCTCAATTCTCTTAGGTAGTTAAGGGGGAGGTAAAAAGCTCTTCTTGAGTATCTTGGGCCTTGATTATTTTCAGCTCACAATAATCCACATGCCAAAGTGGCATATTCTGAGGTGGCCTGCCCTGAACCCCATCAGCTTCCTCAGTATGATGAGAACATCTGAGTCTGTTCCATATTTCACCACAATGTCCTTTGACCTGGCCTACTCTGTCCCTAGACCTCTGCTCATTTGCTCACCCACCCAGGCCATCTATGAAAAAGATGTACAGCAACCCGTTTCTTTTGCTATATTATTCAATTACAAATGGCAGACTCTCAATCTGCAATGTTATACAAGGGCTACAATGAAGGGTAAATATTTCTTAGGTGCTAATTTCCTATTCCCCTCATCTTTCTTCTGGTGCTCCTTTGCTGTTTAATGTTTTGAAAAATTAATCGTTTAATTTCAAGTGTTGATTTATTAAACCAACACTGACAGCAATATCTTAACTGAGTATCTTTGAGCTCATCATTTCTGCATAGCAGGTAATGGTGCTGCTGCAGGAAAAAAAGCCAGGGAGAAGAGAGCAAGGGAGAAAATCATCTCTCTCTTTGCTTTGGAGGAAAACACAGAGCTACAATTTTGAGTCAGAAGCATTACTAAGAAATTCTGAGAAACAAGTAACGAAAAGTAAATCATGTCTTTACTTTTCATTGGACTCAGTGGCTTCTTCAGAGTTAACACCAGTCATAATGAGGCCAGAATGCAAACTCAAGTGGAACAGAGACATCTAAAATATTTACACTGTATATATGTATTATATGCACTGCGTAGGTAAATGTTGGCTAAAATATGAATCTTAAGGTAAATGTTGGTAGTTTCTAGTTATCAGTGATCAATGGCTATTGACCATAGCCATGATAAAGAAAAGTTTTTAGAAATATCTAGGAAGACTATCATGAGAGATATAATGTAAGCTTTTTCTTAGCTTTTATAGGTTCCACATTGACTTGCAATTACTGGATCAACTTATCCTTGCTGTTGTTGTTTCTTCCAGAACAAAACAATGATGGTTCATTTTTCCCATAATTATGAGCTTTCTCATATACATGTTCTATAAACAGGATCAGCCCCTTCCTCTAGGCCAGGGGTCAGCACACCTCTTTTATAAAGGACCAAACAGTAAATGTTTAGACTTTGTGGGCCATACATTCTCTGTAGTAACTACTCAGCTCTGCCACTGTAGCAGGAAATCAGCCACAAACCATATATTGGGTTAGCCAGAAAGTTCCGTAACAGCTTATGGAAAAACCTGAATGAAATTTTTGGCCAACCCAATATATAAAGGAATGTGGATGATTGTGTCCAAATAAGAATTTATTTATGGGCACTGAAATTGCAATTTTATATAATTTTCACATCACAAAAGATTTTTCATTTGATTTTTTTCAACCATTTAAAAATGTAAAAACTATTCTTTGTTCACAGGCTATACACAAACAGGCAACAGACTGGATTTGGCCTTGATACCTTAGTTGCCAACTCCTGATCTAGGTATGGATCAAGCAGATCCTAAGAGGAGGTGATATATATTTTGACTTTGCTATTGATCCTGTAGAGCCAGAAATGAATAGTGCAAGAACTTAATAGGCTATACCAATTATCAGGGTCATCTGATATGTCACGTCTCTTTATATTGTAAGGTTCAGATATGGGGAGTCACAAACCCCCATGACAGAAGCTCTAAATATGAGATCTTAATTTTGGCAGTTACTGACAGCAGGAAAAAACAAAAACAAAAAACCTGCAACTGGCAGGAGATCCGTATTAACAGGTATTCTTTGGTTTCAAAGAAACACCATGAATAAATGTTTTCAATCATTTCCTTTTTGTTTGATATGTAGCAGGAAACTGATGGAGAACAATCACCTTCACTTTCCTATTTCATCAGCAGCTGTTCATCCTGGCATAGTTAATTTAGCTTCCTAAAACAAGGGCCTCATCCTTCTAAGGCTAGTCAATAGCTAGTCTAGTCATTTTCTGTAATTGCTTAGGCATGAACATCAATAAACAGCACATCTCTCTCTCTCTCTGGAATTCTGGTAAGATAGAAGTGGCATTCATGCAACTGCAATGATTTCGAAAGAAAAAAAATCCAGTTTTCATATGGGTCATTCTAACATGCATTGAAGTTCCATGAGGGTAGGGATCATGTGTGTTTTACTCACTGCTCTATCCCAGAGATCCAGAATATAGCAAGTTCTCAAAAAATAAGACAATATCATATGGTGGTTAAGAGTGTACACTTTGCAGTTAGACATGGATTTGAATCCTGGCTCCATTTGACCTTGCAAGTCACAGGATCACTGAGCCTCAGTCTTCTCATCCATAAAATGAACATGATAATAGTGGATTGAATTAGGTGATATCTATAAAATAACATGGAACCTGGCATGTAGAAGGTATTAAATAAATACTAGCTGTGATTCCTTCTCCTCCTCCTCCTCTTGTTCTTCTTCCTCCTCATTATTAATATTGTTTCTCCTCCAGTTAGTGTGTTTCAGCTTATTTACTGAGCCTCAAGTACTTTCACTGTGTTATCAGGGATCTATTGATATGGAGACACCACCCTTCAGCCTGTCAAGGTTTTTCATAGGGGACTTAACCCATGGTTTCCTGATAGGTTCAGTGAGAGTGTCCATTGTGGTTTGCCCAAAACTGAGGGTATAACCAGGGCTTTCAGTGTTAAAAGTGGATGGACAAACTAGGATGAATCTGTCATCCTGCCCTTATATCTCCTTTCCTTGTCATCCTAGCATTGAGATGCCACCCATAAAAAATCAATTTGCATTTGGGGCTGGGGAGATGAATAAGAGAGGAGGGAAGATAAGACTCAAAGCCTCTAGTAAGAACCTGAACAGAATGCCAAACACGAGTGTCTGTTTTTCCTCCTCCCCCATCCAGAAGCTTTTAGCACTTCATACAATGGTTAATCAACTGGCTCCAGCCTCAGCAGAATTGGTATTTACATTCAGTCCCCTCTAAAATGCTAACTGAAATTATTTGCAGCTAAAGGAAGTTTGAAAACTTCTGTTATTACAAAGACAAAGACTGGGAAGGTGGTATTTCTCTCTTATTTTTCTTTCTTTTGAGCTCTTGTTCCACAGATCAAAGAGCAACCAGGTCTTTTGCAGCTGGCCCCTTCTAACTTCTGAAGTTTTATTCATATGAAAATCCAAATATAAACTTCATGCTTGGCTGCTGAGAGGCAAAAATCCCTTCTTTGACAAGGCTTCCTCCATACAGCTGGAGGAACCGCATGGACTGCTTTTCTGCTGAATACAGTTCCTCATGACTTGCTTTGGAATGGGGACGGCCTTGGAGGAAGATGTCTCTCATTGAAAGAGAAATTACCTCTTTTCCTTTTCCCTAGCAGCTTTACAATCCCTGTAGAAATCCTCCAGAATTAACTGGAGAGTGCAGGCTCCTTTCAAAGGGAATCTGAAAACCTGCTGCTTACAAGCTAATCAGGCATCTCAGGAACTAGTTTTATAATAACAGCATATTACATAATATATCATTAATGTATGATAAAACATAGTATTATAACAAGTGCTAATATTTATTCAAAGTTTACTATATGCCAGGAATTTTGCATGCAAACAGTATCTCATTTAATCCTTTCAATGAGCCTGTGAGCTAAAGGGTATTATAATCTGTGTTTTACAATGAAGAAAATCCAGGCTCTAAGTTAACTAATCTATCCAAAATCACACATGTAGTAGAAGGCTGATCGTAAATCTTAATTATATAACTGTAGAGCCTACAATCTTAAACAGCAAACTGACAATTGCTTCATTTATTTTCACTGAAGAAAATGGAATTGGAGAGACAGTTCCAAGATGATGGAGGGTGGAAAACAATATAATCACAAAGAGTCTTAAGAATATGCTTTTTCAGGCACTACCTAAAGGTTAAGAATGGTATCTGGGCAATGTGTACCCTATGTAAAAATTAATAAACAAAAACCTAGATTAAATGGAGTTGGGAGACCAGAAGGGGGAGTTCCCATGCCCTACGACACTAGCAAAGACTGCCTCCTGTTTCCTCACATAGGGGAGCAAAATTTGCCACCCCAGAATGTCTCTCTTCAGCATGGAGATTAGTTTAGGCTGATTATTTTTAAAAAACAGAAGACTCAGGAAATCTTTCTTTTTTTCACCTCTCCCTTAGCTACTTAAAGAATTTAGATAGAGGATCTGTTCCTGGAATAAAGCTATCACCAGAGCTATCTGCAAAGAATATGCGTGAGGTGTGGTGGTGGGAACTCTAGGTAGGGCCTAGAGATCAGAATCCACTGTGTCCTATTGTCTCTGCCTGGCTCCAGAATATTTATTTACCAAACACTTGTTTTTCCATCCCCATGTGAATTGCCTTCTTCCCCTTTGAAGTCCCAAACCACTGACATCCTCTTTTGTCTTTAGCTGAAGATGGTATTTAAGGTGAGGGTTTCAGCCATCTTGGTGACTTACACAGTTCTCCTGGGTCTTTAATATATTATTAAAACTTTGTGTGATCGTTCTTCTGTTAATCAGCTTCATGTCAATTTAATTCTTAAATCAGCCAGAAGAACCTAGAAGGGTAGAGAACATTTTTCTTCTTCCCTGACACTTGCAACAGCTCAGCCAATGAAAAGTCCTGGACTCTTTGATTACTATAGCCCTCCCAAGTTCCTTTTCCCCTCTGTAAGAGTTCTCTTCTCCATTTTTACTGGGGACTTGCACAAGGCTTGCCATGTTGCAAACCCAGAATTGCAATTCTCTGCTGATCCTGAATAAAACTGTGGAGCCCTATACCAAAGTTACAAGACAAAATTCTGGAGTTAACCCGACCACCACAGCAACCTAATTCCAGAGTTAACTCGACCCCCATAGCAACCTTTGACTCATGACTTGGGCTAGCCCATGACCTGACCCCATATTAGGGAAGGTATTCACCATATAGGACCCTAGCCTATCACCTAATGACACCTTATGCCACACTGACTGATCAATTAACATCATTCTCTTAGCAGGAATTTTCTTTGTCTTGGGGTTATAAAAGTTGGCTGTAAACCCACCAGAGGGCTGGCTCTCCCTGGTCTGCCAGGAAGTCATCCTGCTGTCTTTACAGCACCCCTCACTAAACTCTGCTCTTCGTTCTCAATAAACTCTCTTCTGAAATGCTTTGTGTCTGGAAATTCTTTTCCAACCCATACTTGGACCACAACAAAACCCATTTTTGCTGGAGAAATAACTGGCAGGCTATTTGTTTTACATCAATTTCTACAAAGCAATCACTGGCTCTTCAAGGCAGAGGTTTAGCTAACAAGGTTATGCTTTCAGTGGTAATGCACATGATTTTGCTGAAGAATCATAGATTATGCCAGGAATGGATTCTGAATGTCTTCTAATCCAACCTCCCAACTTATGCTTGAATCTCTCTCTGTACGACATGATTTGTTATTTAATCTAAATGTGACCACCTCTAGGATGGGCAACTCACTGCCATAGAAGATCATTGTTTCTGCCTATGAAGCAAGTTATATTTATACTGAATTAAAATCTGTTATCTTATAGTTTTCACCCACTGGACTTGATTTAACTGCTTCAAGACCCACTCAAATTTCTCAACCTCAATTATGTAACTTACATAACATTTACTATATACCAAGCACTGTTTTAAGTGCTTTGAATATTAAATCATTTAATGCTCATAACAACCCTATTGGGTAGATACTATTATTATGCCCAGTTTTACAAATAAGAGAACGGAAGCAAATAGAAGTTAAGTGGCTTGCCCAAAGTCACGCTGCTAGTAAATTTAGAGCTGCCTTCAGAGTCTGAACTCTGAACTATCATGTTATACAGACCCTCAAATCTTTTCTAGAAATAACAGTCCTACTTCCCCTAAACACTTTTATATGGACAGCTTTTCAGCTCTCTCCTTGTACTGGTTTTCTTTCTTTGAACACATTTGCTTGACTGTAGCCCTTTTGTTCAGAACTAATTACTGCCCTGTAGGTATGCTCTGATGAAGTCAGGGTAGAAAGGAGCTGTCATCTCCATGCTGAATATCTTCTGTTTACCTCTTCCAATTTACTCTCTGCTCTGTGTCCTGCAAGGCTGACCTCTATGTACTGCATTAACTAGACTCCCTCACCCTATGGCTCTCAGGTGGTTTTGATCTATGGAAATCATTGGAGAGAGAACGGAGGAGGAACATGAAGATGAGGAGGAAGGTATTTTATTCCCCTGGTACTCACCCCTGCTGTGTCTCAGGTTGGCTGCAGGAACTGAACTCTACCCAAGGTAGAGTTCCTATCAGTAGATCCTCTCTCTAAACTACCTGCTTGGAGTTCCAGGAACTGCTCTCCCCTCATTGCTCCTTCAGGTCTAAGAAAGGCAATGGTTCTGGAGGGGAGTAGAAATACCACCTCAAAATATGCCTCCTTTGGCATAACGAATATTTTAGGCTGATTTTTTTTGAGAAACAGTAGACACTGGAAAAGCTCTGAAAACGGAATAGAAGTTACCCTTTTGTAAGAGATACTTACATTTATAAGGGGAAAAAGAAGAATGAATTTCGAGAAAATCTTGTCAGTGGAGACTGTGACCACTTAAATCTGCGTAATAACTGTGCTTTTCCTGGTAACCTCTCCAAACCAGTTTCCCCCTCCCTCAACAGCACCCCACCCTGAACATCTTTTGTCTTTAGCTGGAGATGGTATGTAAGGTTGCAGCTTGAGCCTGGGCCATTTCAGAGAGTTACTCAGTTTTTCTGGGTCTCTCCCATGTATACAGAAAGTATACGTGTTATTAAACTTTGTTTTCCGCCTGTTAATGTTTTTATTACAGGGGGTTCTCAGCCAGGAACCTAAAGGGTAGAGAGAAAATTATTTTTCCTCCCCCACAGTTCCATATTATTGCTAGCCTCTGAGTGCTTCTCTTATTATTATCTATAGCCCTCCCCATTCCTCTGTGAATACCCCCTTAATAAAATGCTTTCTCAAATTTGCCTCCAGAAGGTATAATCTTTTTCCTGCCAGGGATCTGAATGGTTCAACCTCCTTCCCTCTAAATTTTATGCTTGATTTAATCCAACCTAAGAGTGAATTAGCTTGCCGGGATCCTGCACAGGGGACTGATCGAAGCCTCACCTAAGAGGTTGAACCATATACCTTTATGGTTTTCTTTAATCCTGAAATGCAATAATGCAAAGGTTTAGAATTTGCCCTTTTGTCCTTAAACATTTAACAGAGAACTCATTAACTCCCTCTAAGTTCAGTGTGCACTAAAACTGAGTAAGCAAAAATCAATAATACAAAATACACTGTTATTACATGATTTTGGACATACACAGGTCAAAAGAAGCCCTTTGAGACTTAAAAACCGTATACAATGAAGTCTAATACAATTCCTCTAAGAGAATTTGCTTTACCTCAACAGTGATATTATAAAAAGATTTCACTAAATACAGAAAACATAAATAAATCAACATCTAAAAAGACAAATGGGAAAAAATTTAGTCTGAAAACTATCTCCGGGCACTCTGTATTTGTAGTTACCGGTTCAGAAACACTAGAATCTAATGATCTGTTACCAAAGTGAAGTGTGGAGCTGGTATTGATTTAGCTTTAGTTACTTAGAAACAATATTGATTCTTAAGAGATACATTTCAACATTTGCATTCAGGGCATAAAGTAGTTCCATCCAATTGATTAATAGACACTGTATATCATTTTTGTTTTTAATGAGATCTTTTTCTCCTGACTGAGATACCAGTACTCCAGTGAAATATTAAAAGTGGATTTTATAGCTGAAAAGTTAACATAAATGAGTTCCCATTCCATCTTCTTAAAAAAAAAAACCCCATGGCAGATTCATTTTTAGAAAATGAGTGACTGGTGAAAAATGGATAAGACAGCTTAGTGCCTATGGAGAAATAGCTACCTCTCTGTTCTCCTGACAATCATACCATTTTCCTTGCACATTTTGAAATTCACAGATGAAGTAAGAGATTCGAAGTGTGCTTCCCCAAAATCTCCTTAAGTATATACCACAGAACAGTGAAAAACATCATGATATTTCCAGATTTCTATATTAGAAGAGTCTCAAATGAGGTTTAAGCTCCTCCTGTTTCCAGTTAAAGAACTGTAATCCTTTCTAATACTGCTAACTAACAATGAGACTCAGGGTCACATCTCCATCAACTGAGATACAGGGAATGGACATATTCTTCCAAATATTTAGGGAAATCATAGAGCTAGATAAAAGAGACTAAGGGGTACCCAAAACAGAAAAGCAGTGACGTGATAGAAATGCCTGGCTTTGAATCCCAGCTCATCATTGAGTGGTAGTGTGACCCTGCACAGGTTTACTTAAGCTCTCAGCATTTCATCTATAGAGATAAAAGTTCCATTTCACGTGAATGTTCTAAGAAGTCAATGAGATAACGTACATGAAAGAACCTAGCAAACTAATCACCACACAGAATTTTTCTCAATAAATGAAAGTTTCATTTCATTAAAAAAAGATTTGTTTTTAAGTCATATAATCTAGTTAGAGCAATAAACCATATGTCCTGGAAATAAATGGAAAATATTTTAAGGCAATATAGACTCAGGTGTCACATGGAGTAATCTCAGGTCTCAAAATCTGTATTTTTATGAGAAATAACAATTCTGTGGATTAGTCAGGGGAGTGTTTAATTCCTAAGCTATCAGTTCTCCATATCCTATGTGTTCATGCTCAGAGACAGACAACTGGTATTTCTATTGGTTTCAATAAAACACAGAAATAAATCTGTAATATGATGTATCTCTAACTCAGGTATCAAGGATGCCTAGATTATCTGCTGCTCTTGGATTAACTGTGCCAATGTTATCCTCCAGTGGGTAGAGATAATAATAAATCTGCTGTTTTATCTTTGCACTCGGCCCAATCGGCTCAGCCTGCTTGCTAATGAGAAACTTTCAGGGGCTATCCACTGTGTCTAGGTATTTGTCAGCATCCTTTCAATTTATAAAGTGGTTTATACTTTTCAAAGTGCTTTGACATGCACCTGAATTTCCTACTGAGCATTGCTAGCAAGACTTAAGATTTGGTTGTGATTATTTAAATGTACACAAAGAGACATTTGCACAAGCCGCCCCCACCCCACCCCCATGCACAAACTATAGCAGCTAAGTACATTCCAAGTATAGACTTGATTTCCAACACACACTCACTTCGTGGGTCATTTACAGCAGACAGCATACTGGTTGAGCACAAGCATAAACAGTCTAATTTAAGAGTGGCCATGTAGCAGGAAACAAGGGAGCATTTAAAATTGCAGCCAGCCACAGAAGCATCTCCTGCTCCCACAGACACCTGTAATTACTAAAAGTGATACCAACAGTAAGTTGGAAGTCAGGAAGAAGAATGCAATGAAAATACTATGTACAACCAAACAAGCAAGTGAAGAATTAGGCTCTCGGGACACTCAAGAGAAGGGCCAGCTAGGGGGAAAAGTGTGCATCTTCCCTCCTTACCTCACTGCCTAGACTAAAGTACTGAATCCATCTCAATCTTTCTTCTCTTCTATTTTTGCTGCTGAGAGAAAATATTCATATTCTACCTTTTCTTCAGCCTTCATTTCCTTTAAAATATCCACATTTTATGCACATAGCTACCAAATTTCTAGGGATCAGAGACTGAACCACGTTTCCTTTGGATACAGATTCAGTTCGGAACAAGATCTGGACAAAGGTAAAGTAAAACTCTACTCTGTCAGGAACAGTCCTAGGAGTCCACTGCTTTTCTGCTGCCCCAGTCACCCAGATCTGCTACTAAAGCGTGGAAAACCCTTCCCTTTCCTCCAGAAACATCACTCAGGCTCCTATTCATCACTTTCCAAAGTGATAACTGAATACTCATTTCTGCTGAGGTGTCAAAGGAGAGTTACTGTGATACAGTATCCTGTGGTTACCGATATTTTTCACAAGAGTTTGTTTCCAGGAGGCACTGTACCTTGAGCACAACAAAAGATCTCTAACAATAGGGATTTTAGCTGTTTGTGACAGGTCAGTGGGAGAAAGATTTTAGATCACATCTTCACCCAACTATGAACTCATTGCCACTTATCCCTTGTGACTTGGCCCTGACTTTTAAGCCCTAGCTTTCCCCTACGGGCTCAGGTTTGGCCCATTCCTCTGATACCTGCTGTTTCCCGGTGCCTGCTCCAGCACTGGACCCTCAGAATTCACATTCCAACACCAGCACCTGGTCAAGTCTGCCTAACCCACTCACCCCAAGGCGGGAATCAGACAGAAGCAAAAAACTAAGATACAGGAAACAGTCCCCTTTCTAAGGAAAAGATTGTAGTGGGAAGAAATACATTCAATTATAGAGTGCAGATACACTCAGTTATAATCTTAATGTGATAAATTCCTTTGTACCTAGCACTTTCAGAAGGCTTTATATAGAAAGGGACATTTACTAGATCTTTAATTGCAAAGTGGAGTTTGCCAGTCAGGGAAGAGAAGGACGTTCTCAATAGCTGCGACTGAATATGAAAAATCCTGGTGTGTTCAGAAAAAAGCAAGAAGTTTCATGATGTTAGGAGATGCCTGATGCTTAGAAGGTGCTCAACAATTTTTTTTTATTATTGTGGTAAAATACACATCACATAATTATCATTTTAACCATGTTTAAGTGGAAAGTTTTAAGTGGTAATAAGTACATTCACATTGTTGTACAACCATCATTATCGATAGATTTTTTGAAAGAATGAATGAATATAATGAGAACATAAAGGACCTGAGAAACCATGCTAGGGAGTATGGCCTATATTCTGTAGGCGATGGGAAAACATTTAAAGGTGATGAGCATAAAAGAGGAAAAAGAAATCAAAAGGAATTAGAGAAATAAAATTTACAATGATTAACAACCCTGACACATTAGAGATTTTTAAAACTCAGAGCCATGCCTGGGTCCCACCCCACACCAAATAATCAGAACCACTGGAGAACAGAACTTGCATCAATATATACTAAAAACCTTTCAGGTGATTGCAATGTGCAGCTAAAGCTAAGAACAGCCACTGCACTAGAGCAGAGAGTCTGCTCAAAATCAAACTGTGGTCCCCAGATCATCAACATTACCTGGGAGCTGGTCAAAAATCCAAATTTTCAGGCCCAACCTCAGACCTACTGAATCAGAAGCTCTGGAAGTAGGGTCCAGCAGTCTGTGCTTCAACAAGATCCCCAGGTGATTCTGGTGCATATGAAAGTTTGAGAACCACCAATCTATAGGAACTGTAGAAACTGTGGATTTATTGGAGGAAATATAAAGTGAGTGACAGAGAGATGGCCAATATAATGTCCAGATTTTACAGCTTTTAGTATGACCATCTGGTGGATGGAGGGATTATTATCCAGGGTAAGAAACAAGGTAAAATGGGTCCCATGAAAGAATTAAGACACTCTTGGGAAGAAAAGTAGAATTTAACCAGAACCAATTAACTTGAAATCCCTTCCCATGCTTATAAGGTGGATGGGTACTCTTCCTGATCTCCATATGGACAAAGCTGGAAAAAAGGACTGTCAAATACTGTAGCTTAGCCAGGGTAAAAAATGCCAGTTCAAAGAGAGCTTAACAAGAACAGAAATTAGAACTGTTATTGCTTATGAAGGAGCAGGAATGGGGAATAAAGGAAATTTCTGGAAACAAAAAACAAAACAAAACAAAGAGAGCTTAGATTCATCCCTCTTTAAGGAGTCCCGCATATACCCTGGGGCTTAACCCTCCCTCTCCACATTCTCTCAGTACCATATGCCTAAACAGCCTATGCTCCACGGGCATCCTTTTTGTTAAAAGGCAAGCTTGGAAAATGGGAAAAGGCAATCTTTCTGAACATACTACCTTTGTTATTATCATTAAATGCCAAGATTGAATGTTCATCTGATTTCTCCAATATTATGCAGTGATGATATATTTAATAGAACTTGTTGCCTTCAAACAGCAGTTCAGAACTCTCTGGAGGTTAAATCTTAAATTACTTTACAAGAGATTTAACAGCAAGGCTTCAGACAAACTTGGCTGCTTGAAGTGTTCTTCACTGTGTGTATGCTGTAATCAATCAAATTGACTGACAAAGATATTTGCAATCAGTTTACCAGAAAAAAACTTCAGTAGTCCTTTGGTCTTGGAAGTTCCTGTTGTACTTATGATTTGCTTCAAAAAAATGAGAATATTTATTAATAAAGTCATTTCCTCTTTCCAAGCACAAAACTAACAGCTTTGATTTTTCCACAGGAGAGTTGAGTCTCCTCTTGATAAATGTAAGCTCCATGGAAATTGATCAATGTGATAACAACCAGTGTGACTTCAACAAATCTGAAGTGAGTATATACTATGGGCTCAGCTTCATGCCAGATTACAAGGCACTGGGTCTCAAATGTGGCTGCACATCGGAATCACCTGGGAAGTTTTATGCATGGCTGATGCCTAAGCCCCACCCTCTAGAGATTCTGATATAATCCATCAGGGTGAGGGTCCGGGCACAGGAATTTTTAGAACCTGCCTAGGTCATTCTAACACACAACCAAGGCTGAAAACCACTTTATAAGAGATTTTTTTAAATGAATAGAACATATTTGATGAAATGGCAGATATATGGGTAAGAGTGGAGAGCAATAAAAGATATTTTATCAAACAATCTGTTTGAAGATGAAAAGATACCAAAATGTAGGGTCCTAAAAAGCACCACTTAGGTTCTCAAGTAGGGCAGACAAATGATGGAAAGAGTTTAAGGAAAATTAGTCTAGCAGTGCTATTCAGGGTGGATTGAAAAGGAGTATGAATGAAAGCACAGCGACAAGTGGGGAAGCTATTAAAGAAAAAAAAGCTAAATAATTATCCCATCACTTTTACAATGAAGCTGAATCTTCTTAGCGTAGTATTCAAGACCATCTATAATGGATTGTCAATCCGTATTTCTAGTCTCATCTCTCACCCTACCTCCTTATGCAAGCCACAGTCTAACACAGTGTTCCTCAAAGGGAAATGATATGTTAATAGGCATTATGTGAAGAAAAGGGTCCCGTGGTCAAAAAAGTTTAGAAACACTGATTGAAAAAAACTTAAAACAGGCTTCTTTACTTAAGGATTACTCAGAACCTATAATAACCTCCTCTATGACAACCACTGTTTCATAATCCAGATTTTCTCATCGGACCATGCTTCTAAGATGGTTCTTTCCTTAGCATGCCTCTTCAATTCTACTTTGTTTATAAATAAAAAGTACAGGATAACCTATGTTCCATGCTCTGACTGGTTTTCTTTTATTTAAATGGGCAACATAAACCTTCAGAGACTGTGTGAAATATTGAGTTAAACCTGTATGCTCTTAAGAGAGGATGGATTTTCTGGTCTATTTAACACCTATTAATGCATCATAAAATAGCACTGAAAACCATCCCCCACAACTCTTCCTGATGCACACATCTCATTTGTTTTTCAAAAGACAAATTAAATCAGTCAACACTTGGAAAATAAAATAGAACAGTGCAACTGAAACATATATAATACTTTAAAACCAGGCCCTATCAGGCCTTGCTTGAAGAGGTTGCAACTGCTTAACAGTTAAAGTTAAAGGGATACATGTATTTGCAACTCTAAATACTCCATTAGATGCTAGGTCCTGTCAGGACTCTGGTTCTATTTATTTTTTTATTTATTTTTTATTTTTTTATCTTTTATTTTTTTGGGGGGTACACCAAGTTCAATCATCTGTTTTTATACACATATCCCCGTATTCCCTCCCTCCCTCAACTCCCCCCCCCACCCTCCCCATCCCAGTCCTCTAAGGTAGCTTCCATCCTCGAGTTGGACTCCCTTTGTTATACAACAACTTCCCACTGGCTATCTATTTAACAGTTGGTACTATATATATGTCTGTGCTACTCTCTCGCTTCGTCTCAGCTTCCCCTTCACCCCCCGCCCCCCCAAACCTCGAGTTCTCCAGTCCATTCTCTGCAACTGCGTCCTTGTTCTTGTCACTGAGTTCATCAGTACCATTTTTAGATTCCATATATGTGAGTTAGCATACAATATTTGTCTTTCTCTTTCTGACTTCCTTCACTCTGTATGACAGACTCTAGGTCTAGCAACCTCATGACATATAGCTCCATCTCATCCCTTTTTATAGCTGAGTAATATTCCATTGTATATATATGCCACATCTTCTGTATCCATTCATTTGTTGATGGGCATTTCGGTTGCTTCCATGTCCTGGCTATTGTAAATAGTGCTGCAATAAACATTATGGTACAAGTTTCTTTTGGGATTATGGTTTTCTTTGGGTATATGCCCAGAAGTGGGATTACTGGATCATATGGTAGTTCTATTTGCAGTTTTTTAAGGAACCTCCAAATGGTTTTCCACAGTGGCTGTACCAACTTACATTCCCACCAACAGTGCAGGAGAGTTCCCTTTTCTCCACACCCTCTCCAACATTTGTTGTTTCCAGACTTTGTGATGATGGCCATTCTGATTGGTGTGAGGTGATACCTCATTGTGGCTTTGACTTGCATTTCTCTGATGATGAGTGATGTTGAGCATCTTTTCATGTGTTTGTTGGCCATCTGGATGTCTTCTTTGGAGAAATGTCTGTTTAGGTCTTCTGCCCATTTGTGGATTGGGTTATTTGCTTTTTTGGTATGAAGCTGCATGAGCTGCTCGTATATTTTGGAGGTTAATCCTTTGTCCGTTGTTTCATAGGCAACTATTTTTTCCCATTCTGAGGGTTGCCTTCTAGTCTTGTTTATGGTTTCTTTCGCTGTGCAAAGGCTTTTAAGTTTCATGAGGTCCCATTTGTTTATTCTTGATTTTATTTCCATGATTCTAGGAGGTGGGTCAAAAAGGATCTTGCTTTGATGGATGTCATAGAGTGCTCTGCCTATGTTTTCCTCTAGGAGTTTTAGAGTGTCTGGCCT
Source organism: Hippopotamus amphibius kiboko (assembly GCF_030028045.1). NCBI lineage: Eukaryota > Metazoa > Chordata > Mammalia > Artiodactyla > Hippopotamidae > Hippopotamus > Hippopotamus amphibius. The sequence goes on from NC_080203.1 coordinate 30,201,027, forward strand.
TACATTGAGGTCTTTAATCCATTTTGAGTTTATTTTTGTGTATGGTGTTAGGAAGTGTTCTAACGTCATTCTTTTACATGTTGCTGTCCAATTTTCCCAGCACCACTTATTGAAGAGGCTGTCTTTTTTCCATTGTATATTCGTGCCTCCTTTGTCAAAGATAAGGTGCCCATATGTGTTTGGGCTTACTTCTGAGTTCTCTATTCTATTCCATTGATCGTCCTTTCTATTTTTGTGCCAGTACCATACTGTCTTGATCACTATGGCCTTGCAGTATAGTTTGAAGTCAGGAAGCCTAATTCCACCAACTCCATTTTTCCTTCTCAAGATTGCTTTGGCTATTCAGGGTCTTTTGCGTTTCCATACAAATCATAAGATGTCTTGCTCTAGTTCTGTGAAAAATGCCATTGGTAATTTGATCGGGATTGATTGAATCTGTAAATTGCTTTGGGTAGTACAGACATTTTCACAATGTTGATTCTTCCAATCCAGGAACATGGTATGAACCTCCATCTGTTTGTGTCGTCTTTGATTTCTTTCATCAGTGTCTTAAAGTTTTCTGCATATAGATCTTTTGCCTCCTTAGGCAGGTTTATTCCTAGGTATTTTATTCTTTTGGTTGCAATGGTGAATGGGAGAGTTTCCTTAATTTCTCTTTCTGCTCTTCTCTTGTTAGTGTATAGGAATGCAAGAGATTTCTGTGCATTAATTTTGTATCCTGCTACTTTACTAAATTCATCAATTAGTGCTAGCAGTTTTCTGGTAGAGTCTTTAGGGTTTTCTATATATAATATCATGTCATCTGCAAAGAGTGACAATTTTACTTCTTCTTTTCCAATTTGGATTCCTTTTATTTCTTTTTCTTCTCTGATTGCTGTGGCTAAAACTTCCAAAACTATGTTGAATAATAGTGGTGAGAGTGGACACCCTTGTCTTGTTCCTGTTCTTAGAGGGAATTCTTTCAGTTTTTCCCTATTTAGAACGATGTTGGCTTTTGGTGTCTCATATATGGCTTTTATTATATTGAGGCAATTTCCTTCTATGCCCATTTTCTGGAGAGCTTTTATCATAAATGGATGTTGAACTTTGTCAAAAGCTTTTTCTGCATCTATTGAGATGATCATATGGTTTTTATCCTTCAATTTGTTGATATGATATATCACGTTGACTGATTTGCATATATTGAAGAATCCTTGCATCCCAGGGATAAACCCCACTTGATCATGGTGTATGATTTTTTTATTGTGCTGTTGGATTCTGTTAGCGAGTATTTTGTTGAGGATTTTTGCATCTATACTCATCAGTGATATTGGTCTGTAATTTTCTTTTTTTGTGACATCTTTGCCTGGTTTTGGTATCAGGGTGATGGTGGCCTCGTAGAATGAGAGGACTCTGGTTCTAAATGATGATCTCCAAGAGCTTTCTAATTTGCCTGGAAAGGTTGTTTCCAGTTGAGTTGGCATTCAAAGTTTCACCCCAGGGGCGATTTTATTTTTTAAAAGTAGAGGTAGAAATCACCAAACAGAACCACATAATTGGTACCTCCACTGGCAGCGGCTTCAGAGAGGTGAGGTAGGGTGAGCATTCTCAAAGGCAAGATCTGATTTGCACTCTACTATAGAGGCACAAGGGTACAACACACTGTTTTTCCTTAAGCGAAAAGGTTTAAGTAGGAAAATTTGCTGGAGACTCCACAGGCTTTCCTTTGTTAGGTTCCTTCAGATTATTATTCATGTCTATTAAAAGACCAGCTACTCTTTCTTTGTTTCAGACTGGAATCCCCCACTCCCCTCTGGATATATCTATCAACCTACAAATAATCCTTGGGTGCCTAGTAAGTGCCAAGCACTAGGCCTAGGAACCAGAGGACATGGATTTTAGGCCCGGCTCTGCATCTCTGTAGCTGTGGACCTAAGACAAGCCCCTTTCCCATTTGAGGCCTCAGTTTCTTTAGCTTTCAAAGCAATTATTATTCCTACTCCATTTCTGACATGGGATTGTTAGAGGAAACAAGAGAGATGATAGATATGAAAGCCCTTTGGAAAAATGCTATCATCTTTTGTGTACCAAGTTCAAAATATTCCTTCTCATAGATTACAGGCTGCAAGGAGAAGAGACCTGCTGAAGGTAGAAAAGGGGATTTGTCTTACGAATGCAGAACATTTCCATAAAATCCTATTGTAAGGAGTACTGGACCTTACAGGAACTAGAAAGTCAAAAGGCAGCTACTCTGTCTCCCCACCACCCTACCTCTAGGCCATATGGTCACATCTCCATTTCTCGATATATCTGCCTTATTATTTTCCTGCTAACCAACTTGTGCATGTTCGTGACTCAACAGCCTGACTCAGCCTTTGCAATGCCATCTCCACAGTTCTTGGAGAATCTGATGTCCATCTAAATATCAGCCATAGCAAACAGAACAGGATTGTGTGAGAGGAGGACAGAATGCTCCTTTCTCAGATGTGGATGAATCAGGTTCACTAAGATGATGATAGTGATGGTAAAGAAAATCACTGGCACTTTCTGTAGAGGTGTGATGACTCTAAAAGTACATAAATAACCCATCACCTCATTAGAGTCTCATTAAAAACAGAATTACTTTTCCTAAAAGCTCAAATAAGGTTGTCTAGTTGTAACAGAGAGAGAGGTGCCTCTGCATCATAGTGAGAGGACAGGCACGGTTCCTTACCTGTAACTAGTGGCAAGGGAAAACCCTGAACATTATCAACGCCTTTCTATTTCTATGGCTTGCATGATTCATGGTTTAAAAAAGAGAGAGAGAGCACCTCTATAATCCATTTACCTCACCTGTCCCCATTTGCCATTGAAAAACCAATAAAGTTACAAAACATGATGCTTTCAGATATTTGTAAAAATTAACTTAGTTGAAAATTTATACTTTTTAAATTCGAGTTAAATAAATAAAACATTTTAACTTGATTTTTAATGTGATATTTTTAAGACTTAAATGAAGACTTTCTATATATAAGTGAATGAAATTGCAAAATGACAGATCTATTTGAAGATGGGTCAGTATCTCCAGCTGAGCTTTGATAAGCACATATTACTACCTCCTTGCCTATATTCACCAGGGCAATCACCAGTTTCATCCCCTTGGTCAAAATCAGCATTGCAGTGTGAGTGAACCTAGGACCTAAATACATGTTCCCAGTAGAGAGTTTTGAAGGACCTACTAAACACGCGGAACATGGAGAGAGATCTCTCACAAATTCAAAATCAATCATCTTATTTGATGGGTAATTGGTAGAATGTCAAAAAGCATACCTCCATCTTGCAAATGATGTGGGATGGACGAAGGATGTAACTTCGGTGTCACTGATCACCCTTGCACAGGCAGCAGCATGGCCACAGAGTAGCTCTGCAGTTTATATCGAAAGCAGAGATACCTTACTTAGCTAAGCCTGGCATCTGTGCAATCAGAGACTATCTAGTCACTGCATGAACACGAAATTCAATAGATAAGTTATGGCACCAATTCTGACAACAGGCGGGAAACAGCCCCCCTGGCTGCAGGGTAGCATTTGAGTCATATTTTTATTTACTATGTATCTCTTCAGTGAATCCAGATACCTGAGTTTTAACACATCTGCCCATGTGAAGAGATTACACTGGAGCCCCAGGGAGAAACAGTTTTATAATCTATTCTTATTTTCTTCTTTTTCCTATCTCACTTTCCAGGACACCCACAGAGCATGAATTTCCAGAGAGGAGAACAAAACTACAAGATGGGATATAAATACAGTCATCTTCTGAAGACTTCCCATTTACCTACCAATCTCCCTCTTTCTTTCATGTCATAGCTGCTTTCAAATCATGGAAGAGTGAGTTGGGTTCCCTTGTTATGGTGAAACAGAGTGCTTTCTGCCATGTGGAACACACAGTTGTACTTTCAATAGTTATTTATCAAATATATCATGCAGTGTAGCTAGACATGGAAATTAGAATTTTTTCCAGAAAAAAAAGTCATTACAGACATCATAGGTTATGCATACAAGAGAAACCCAAGATTCTTGGGAAGACAAATCCAGACTCAGAGAAAGATTCCGGTCCACTGTATGTATTTGGGGGTGGGTGGGGGAGCAACAACGACAAATGAAATGTAATTTTAAAGGCAAGATATCATCAACTAGCCCAGCAATGACCATTGGTACCTGCTAACATGTTTATATACCTGCAGCAAATATTTTAATTCTAAGCATAACAAAGGGTATTAATTCTCAACTATTAGTATATTTCAGAATCACCTAAGAATTTTATCAAAAGGTAGACACAAGTCCTAAACCCCTAAGTTCCTAATTTAGAAAATTTGTGGTAGGTCCTAGTAATGTACATATTGTTATCAAGTACTCTGAATGGTTCTGGTACTTTCAGTTAAGCTATTGCTTCCAGTAGCCCATTTTAAAAACCACATAATATGAACATAGTGACCCATGAGCTCCTAATGGCTCTTTAACAAAGGTGGACTTACGAGATAAGTTGATTTCTTGTGTAGCATTTTGCTTGAGATAGAGGGAAGAGGAAGATTGGAACTTGAGGTACTGCTGGGGTAGGAGAACAGCCCAGGGGTAGCCTGAGACTGTGTATGGGCATAAGATGAAGACAGTTATGTTGAAGCCAGATGAAAAGAGAAACAGGAACAAGTGGTAGAGAACTGAAATGCATGACTTCTTTTGCAGCAAGCATGCCTCACGTGAGAAAAAATAAGTTTCCGAGAGGTATGGCTATCCAGTCAATAAATCCCCCTTGCCATCATCTCTGCTGCCATTTCTCTTGGTTGCCTGCTTATACTGAGGGTAGCAGCACCACTAGGCAAAAGATATAGAAGACAGCCACGGCATCATCAGAAACTTCCCATGAATGCTCCCCGCAGAATGGCGCCACAGAAAGAGTCGTGGACCAGGGTCAGGAGACCTGGGTTCCAGACCAGGCTCACCACTAATTTTGCATCACCTCTTTGAGGCTTATTTGTCACTCCCTTGACTAGAACCCATAATTCAGTCCCAGTAGGCAGGGCAGCTGAGGAAGCCAAAGGCTACAGCAAGGAAGAGGAGGGCTGAGGAGATGTGAGCCAAATCACGTTCCCTCAAGCATTGCTCAACAACAGAAGAACCCTCTTTGCCACTCAGCCAGCTGACCAACTTCAGTTTCAAACTTCAAAGGAAAAGGAAAAAAGGAAAAAGACACACAGGCAGATTATTTAAGGTTGCATGTACCACAAGAAGTACAGCTAAATTTATCAATGTCCAGGCTTTAGAGAAGGATGCAAAAATCACATCGCCAATAAAGCATTGTACAGAAGCCTGCAAAAGCAAAAATGCAAACTAGAGAAAAACTGGAGGCAGAGCTGCCTCTGAGTTTAGGGGGTTAGGGGGACTTCCAGGCCTAGATCTGTGTCCAAATGGGGTGAGGGGCTGCAGGTTCTGGCCATATGGACAGTCATGCTCTGGGAGAAAGCTTGAAATTGCTAATTAGATAAATGTGGGTGTTCAGCAACAAAAGATGGTCCTCTTACTGTATCCCTGTAACCCCTTTGGGCTCCCACCCCCACCCCAAGTATTCACTGCCCTCCTATTGCTTGTGCCCTGGCTTTTCAGGAAGCCCTCTGGCTTCAACACCTGCTCTCTGCTAGGTAATTGCAGGTCAGAATCAGATAAACAGACACCTCTAACCAGAGGAAAGGCACGTTTTAAAAACACCTTCAAAAAGTAATTCTAAAAGGTAGAAATTTCAGCCTCTGTAGAAATTTGGTAGAGGACAGAACTGGTCCAAGTCCTGACTGCCAAATAGGGAAATGTTCTGTGGTCTCAGACTCTCTGTACTTTGTTCTTCCTGCTTGCCTACCCTCTAAAATCAATCTTGAACAGGTAACCAGTGTCTACATCCTCTCTCCCCTCCTTTTATCAGATTCTGCTCCCATAAAACAAACTGCAATGTCATTAATACCTCTATTAGGGGAGGACACCGTATTCTTTTCCCAGTGTTGGGTAAATTTCAAGGCCTCTCTCACTGTCAAATGACAGGCTCTGTCATTTCCTATTGAAAAGATTTCTGGATTTAGTGAGCAATTTGGGGTGGGGGGAATTACAACCCTTCTCCCATGCCCTGAAGTCAGAGAATCCATCCAAAACTACGACTGAGTCCAAGTACAGACCTGGCATGTAAGGTTCATCCTGACATTACTCATGAATGTTGGAAGCAACAAAATCACTAAACCCTAAATCACGTATCAAATTTCTTATTTTCATGTAATTTCTAACTGCTAATAGCACTGGTCTATAATATAATGACCCTTATAGTTGGATAGTTACATGTAAAGTACTTTGAAGTGGTAGATCAAAGGAAATCTGTTGCCTGAGTGATCTTGATCATTTCAAGGCATTTTTAAAAAGGAATTTCATGATATCCTTATGGGCAAGATAAAGAAATGCAGGATGTCTAGATAACAATACAGTGAGGTGCAACCTTAACTGACGCTGACCAAAAGTCAATGTCAACCTGGGAAGAGGTCTACAGTAACACACAGGGCTCTTGCCCTTCACCCAGTCCTGTACAACATGATAATCAGTAACTTGAATGAAGACAGAGAGAGCCTGTTGGTCAGAATTCCAGGTGACAAGTGGTTTGAAAGAAGAACAAATACACTGGTTGACAGAATCAAAACACAAGAAGTCAAAACAGAATAGGAATAAAGTACCACATCTGTGTCCCAAAAATCAACGTACAGGTACAAGACAGGGAGATCTGACACGTGAAAATGTTTTAGAAGCTTCTGTTAACAACAAATTCTGTTGAGTCAACAGAGTGCTGTGGCTCCTCAAAACTGCCAACATAACTGCGTTAAGAGAAATGTACTATCAGTCATTACAAAGCCAACAAATAGGCTGCTTTAGGCAATTGATCCAAAAAATAGAGTGGTTCTTCTTCATAGGATTCTGTGTTTGGTTATGATTATTCTTATCTAGAGGCAGCATTGCCCCCAGTGAGCATATGAAAATGTGTTGGGGGTATCTGGGGTTGTCACCATGACTCAGAAGAAATACTAGCATCCACTGGGTAGGGGCCAGAGATGCTAAAAATCTTGCAAATGTGCAAGAGGATCCTACACGTATACAGAACTTTCTTGTCTAAAATGTAAATGGCACACATTCCCAATGAGAAACATTAAACTAGCAAGAGAAACCAGGATTGGGAAGAGTCTAGGAACCAAGTCATAAGAGGCAGAGTTAAAATGACTGAGAATGTCTAGTCTGGAATTAAAAAGGGGGACTCAAAAAGAATAATAACTCTTTCCAAGTATATGAAGTGTTGTGTTAATTACTTAAGGTTTCATAGTTAACTAGCAGAGAGGTAGGCCAGGAACTCAATCTCTGGAGGCAGATTCTTTGAGCTGTGGGTAGGAGGTAAGTTGGCCTTTGGAATCTGCCAGATATGGTTGGTAGGCTTTACTGCCTGCTTCTATTGTGTACCAATATAGCAGGACTATCATAAAGATTAAATAAGATGATGAAAATGAAGGCCTTACTGTATGTCCATCATGTCAAGACAGCTCGGTAAATACTAGCTACCAGTATTTTGAGGCAGTGTAACATGGCAGCTGGTTTAGACTCTGATTCAGGTTACTTGGGTTTGACTATTATACAAGAAGCAACACGCAAGGTGGTTGGAAATAGTGGCTCTGTTATATTCTAGTTGTGTGATCTTGGACACAAATCACTTAATCTCTCTATGCCTTAGTTTCCACATCTGCCAAACAGCAATAATAATATTATTCCCATTGGGCTGCTGTGAAGATTAAATAATTCTGTAAATCATGCTTGGGAGAATGAATGTCACACGGTGAGCATTATATAAGTATTTGCTACAATTATCTACTGCTTGTGAGCTTTGTAACCTTGAACAGTTTACTTAACACAGCTTCAATTTCCTTGTCTGCAGAATGGGGATAATCATTTTGTGAAGATTAAGAAAGGTACGACACACAAAGTTCCTAGTACAGTACTTGCCAGGCATATCATAAGTACATGAAATAGTAACTATCATTATTATCAGTGGTGAAAGGCACTAAGAACACAAGCAAATCAAACCCTTCATCATTCTAATAGACAGATGGTTAGCATGTGATATAACTTCTCCTGGATATTATTTGTTCACAACAACTTCTGGAGATGAGGCTCAGACCTCATCATTCTTTTTTTCAAAAATTTCCAAGGTGATTCTAACATGCAGCCAAGGCTGAAGATTATTGCACTGGACACTGTATTTCCCTGACCTCTCTCAAATCTTACAGCAGTGAGGCAACAGAGATGACCAGATCAGTTTCTTCCAGAAGGAGCAGAATGCTGGGGCCCATACAGAAAATGCATACACCCTCACAACATGCCTCTTCAAAATGAATCTTTTTTTCTGTGATCTGAAAATCACTGCAGTAGAATCAACAGAAGTTGGGAAAGCAGTACAGTCAAAGCAGTGACCACAAACATAAGACATCCTTAGAATGTCATGCTCTTGTTTATTTTTAATCTGTGTGAATATTGCCACCTATTACACAGTGCAGCTGCATTTGGACATTAAGTTGCATTTGCCACATAAGTAAAACTGCCTCTCCAAGAAGATGCATCACGTTTATCCTGTGGAGCCTCATACACACTGGCATAATGCCGTGTGCGTTTGGTAGGCAGCTTTCAAAGATAACCACTCCCCCAGCCCCAATGATCCCTGGCCTGTTATTATCACATACATCCCTACATTTTGCAGCCCAAGAAACTGAGGCAAGATCAAAGTGCTAGCAAGAAGCAGAGGCAGGATTCTGACTCAAGCAGTCTAGATCCAAAGCTCATTCTATGCATTCAGATAGACTAAGGTTTGAGGTCTAATCTCAGTTCTGCTATTCACGCTTTCTTTGACATTGGATAAGCTGTCTCGATTTGCTGAACCTCAGTTTCCTTATCCATTAAATCAAAATTTTAAAATAGTTAAATAAACTATGTTCTGTCCTCCTACCTTGAAAAATATAATTCATAACTTTGAAGACCAGTTTCAAATTCTGAATTCTCAGATTTCCCAGAGTTCTGCACCAGAACATGTCAGTGTAGAGAGAGGTGGCCCTAGATCACTGGCCTGCTCCCTTCTCTTCCCACTCCAGGCTCTGTTCTACAGAGTGAAGGGCGTTGCACACATGCATATAGATATTCCAGGCCCCAAATCCAAGTTCTGACTATTCTAGGGTTGTCAGATTCAGCAAATAGAAATATAGGGTGTCGTACATTTTATCTGGAATCCCTAGACTATACTCCCTTCCACAGTTTCCTTCGGGCCTAAGGGTGCACACACTGGAAGCACTAAGTCCTCTCCCTGTGGAGAGGGGTGGCCAAAGGAGGGCCAGAGTACGGCCCTTTGAGAGCATGGAGCCCAGGGCGGTAGTACTCCTTGCCCAGGTCTAAGATTGGACAGGCCCTAAGTAATTAAATGAGCTTTATTTCAGGATCTCCTTTCTAACCTCCAGTTTCATCTTCTGTACGGCTTTCTCTCACACCAGTGTCCTCAAACAGCTTCTAACTCCCCAGTTCCCTGGTTCTTATGCTCCTGATTTATGTCCGGCTCAGAAACACTGACAAAAAGCCTTGTCCATAGGATTATATTCATATGTGTAATCTACGTAAGCCACAGCTCAAATCCTCTCTCCAACCCCATTCCCACTCAGGACTCCTTACCCTCTGAATTATTGCCAAAGACTTCTGGAGAACAGTGAGCCGAGGGAAAAAACTATACATGTGTTTTTGTGTGCATCCAAGAAATAAAATCATAAATAGCAGTCCAGGTAAAGTCCAAGAACAAAATGATGGAGCAGGCAAAGGCAGCCAAGCAATCATTAAATGCATCACATTAGGAAATGGGATTAATTTTGTTCAATAATCATCTTGTAAAGGCATATTCATTAAAGACTGACTAAATGTAAGAAAGTGAGGCACAAACAGGATGGGCAACATTTTCCCCCAGTTGCTTGAAGTGCTGTATTTATAAGCTGTTCATCTATATATAAAAGACTCTAAAGCTGAGGGAGGCCACAAGCCATATTTCCATATTCATAGCAAACCCAGAGATAAAGAAAAGTCAAGTCAAGGACATGGATCCTGGCACCAAAATTACATCCGTCTCTCAGGAAGATGACACATAAGCCAGTCAAACAGACAGAGTTGGTCAAAATGTGTCTCAACAAGGTTGATAGAGGATTGACATCTGAGCACAGCCTCGAAGATAGAAGTAATTTCCCAGGAAGGCAGAAAATGACTTGGGGGCTTAGGGTGATTGCAACCTCAGGAGGCAATAACAGTGGAATGTATCTGCCCAACATGCTAATGCCAGCTAAGGCTCTTTAACAAATATGAGTAAAATAATGTTTTCTGTTCTATTGGGCACTTATATTCCAGGTACTATGCTAAGTGTCTTTATGTATATTATCTTGCTTAATCCTCACAACAGCCCAGCAATTCTTCTTCTTCTTCCCATTTTACAGAAGAGCAAATGGGGGTCCAGAGAGGTTAAATACCTTACTCAATATAACACAGTAAGACACAGAGCTGCTATTTGAACCCAGATATGCCAATCATTTTTCAGATCACTCCTGATGCAAGACCCACACCCCTGGAGAAGAACTGATAGCATGTCCAGAGGAAAATGACCAAAGCTGTGCGGGGACTCTAAACTATGCCACATGTGGAAAAGTTCAAGAAACTAAAGATATTCATCATGAAGGGAAAAAAAAAACTTAGGTGGACATAAGATCCATGAACTTGGGAATTATGTGTCTTTTAATCACCCTTATATCCCCAATTTCTACCATAACTCCTATCAATATAGTAGGTTCTCAATAAATATTTGTTGAATAAATGGATGAATGAATTAATGGAGGAAAAGATGAATAAGTGACTTCAGTGCTACCATAAGATGTATAAAGGGTAATCATGTGGAAGAGATATTATTCTAATAATCTATTTGGCTCTAGGCATAGATGCTGTAGGGTGCCAGATATTAACTAAAAACAGTAAAGGTTTTTCTAAGGGTTGTTATAGTCCAGCAGGAGAATGGGGTTATCTTCAGAAGTTATAAACGTCTTGCTAGTGGAAGTATTTTCTTTTATTGATAACCAACAGATGAGACACTTTTGTGTTTTTGTTTCCCTTGTACAAAGAGTAGAAGAACAGGAAGGCTTGCTGACTTACTAGAGGTCATCAGTTTGACCATTTAGGTTCAGGGCATCATCTTTACCTTTTGAATTTAAATTACAACTTTGATCTTAAACACCGAAACTCAAGTATATATATGTAAAGTGGTAGTTTGCTTGAGTTTCAGAATGTGGTTTGAATTTTTTACTCCAACTCTATCTTTAAGCCTACATAACTATTCCATAGCATTGCTAACCAATAAATTGCTAACCAATACATATGAAAAACCAACAGATCAATGCTATTTGAGAAAGTCTGCTCACCCTAATCAGTTGCATAGAACCCAGTCCTTTTGAACTGATTAACTGACCACTGACTAATTCATATCAGCCTGGTTTACCATAATGGAGGAATGTGAATAATATAAAGAATTCTAACAGTTAAAATACACAGAATGCTGTGGACCTATCATCGGACAGATACATTTGATCCTCAATATTCATGAATTCCATGTTTGCAGAACTGCCTCTCCCTAAAATTTATTTGTAACCCCTGCATCAATACTCATAGCATTTTCACAGTAATTCATGGGCGTGCAATTGTGCAGAGTGGAGACAATTTTGAATTTCCCCAATGTGCACATTTCCAGTTGAGATGGAACAAGGGAATCCTCTACCTTAAACAAGTGTCCTTTTACACAGTTTATTTAGTGCCACATTTTTGCATTTCTTCTTGGTGATTTCACTATTTAAGATGGCTCCCAAAGACAGTGCTGAAGTGCTGTCTGGTGTTTCTAAGTGCAAGAGGCTGCGATGAGTCTTATGGAGAAAACATGTGTGTTAGATAAGCTTCATTCAGGCATGAGTTACATATAGTGCTGTTGGCTATGAGTTCAATGTTAATGAATCAACAACATATATTAAATAAGGTGTCTTTAAACAGAAACACACATAAAACCAGGTTATGTATTGATCAGTTGACAAATCAGCTCACAGGAAACTTATCTAATGTAATTCAGTATTTGTGGCAACTTTATAGAACATAACTACCATGAATAACAAGAATCAACTGTATATACTTTGAGAATCTCCTATTCCTGTCTGAGGTGAAAGGGGTCCGTGCTCAACATCTACGATCCCACCCTGGCTTCCTGGAGCTCACGTGCACACATCTCACACACGGGCCATGGCATGGCAAACAAGGAACAGAAGCACATAAACAGAGACTCCAAGGTCTCAAACTCAGCCTCCTCAAGATACAGTATCTATAATTCTGAAACAGGAAGACCAGCAAATCCAAGCCCTGGCTCAGGCTTTTCAAGCCCAACCAAACACCCACCAATCTTCCCAAGGATGACACTGCCTGTGGCCTAGTTAAACATACTTTCTTCTTCCTGCTCAGCCTCATGCTGAAGAGTAGGCTTCTTTACTTAAAAGCAAAGCTTTTCAAAGATTTCTACTTTTGTCGAGAAATAAGCCATTCTGGTAAAGGGCTTTGCAGTGGGAGGCAAGGTACAAAAACAGAGTATAGGATTTGCCCGAGTGCTCAGCTTGACAGAGGACATCGAGCTATTGCAGTCCCGACTCATTCAGACCAAGTGTGCTATTCCCTGAAGGCTGAATGGGCCCTGAGAGAGGTGACACACTGGGTCTCAGGAGCCTCCCTCCCCAACAAAGAAACCAGTCAGATCCAGGAGCTGCAGAAGTGCTCCCCACCACTAATGTCAGTGAAATAACCACCACATCCATTAGGAGAGAACTCCCACCAGCACAGCTAGGAAACAGAAGTCCAGCCTACCTGGCTAGATGTCCAACTAAGAGCAATTAGCCACTGAGCCCCCAAAAGCTTCAGATCATGGCACTTGCCACAAACACATGCCACCCACTACCAAGAGAAGTTTCTAAAGAAATGAAGTGGGTTTTTTTTCCCTTGAGAAAAGAGCACTTGACAAAAGGTACTAAAATACCCAGAATAAAATCTCAAGCAGAGCTGTCAAAGGCATCAGGATAAAGCACTGCAAATACATGCAAGAATTTGTGGTGCTTCTTCAAGCCAGACCACACTGCCACCTACTGAACAAGAACGCCCTTTTCCTTGGCCTTGTCTGTTCTGAAGGCTTCCTGAATATTCATTCTGGGAAATGTGGCCATTCATTTCCCCCTTCTCTGGGCAGTTTGGCAACAGGACAGGCAGCCCCCTCTATGAGCCAGCAGCATCTTTTCTGGCGCCCACCCACCAGAGGAAACAAAGTCATTGGATGGCAAGCTGGCACCATTAGACACTGACTCATTTGCTCCATGACAGAAGCTGGGGGAGGCAGAGTCCAAATGAATGTGAGGAGATGCACACCACACCGAAAACAACTGAATCACAAGGCAACCACAGGGAAGAAACTGCTGACAAGCGTTTGAAGCAAGGCACCCATAACCGTGAATCACGCAGCCTAACAGCTGGGTACCAAGTGATCTGTAAATCTAGAAGATTCAGAAATAACTTTGCAGTGACAACCCACATGAGATCCAATTCCTAGCCCAGATCCCCTGGACTGAGGCCACTGAGAAGCAGCAGTGGGCCTAGGATTAATTGCTTCCCGAACTGTTTCTTGCCATCAAGCACACACAGTTAGTGGCCTAGTTTCGAGCCTGAAATCCCAACTTACAGGGGGAAAGAGTCCACGGGAAAACTAGATACCGAGGATGAGAGGTTGATATTTCCACTTGCCAGGTAAGTCTGTTCTAAATAGGTAAAGGTCATTTCTCTTCTCAAGACAGAGATAAGAGGCAAGGGGAGCAAAAAAAGGAAAGGGGAAAATAAAAGGGAATAACAGTGACAACTCCATTTCCTGAACGCATGTTATATGCCTGATACTTCTCGAGGCATTTTAATATGCCACTGTTTCTAATCCTTTCAATAGCAGACTAGTTTTACAGAAGAGGAAACAGATTCCAAACAGTAAAAGTACTTGCCAAAGATCATATAAATAATGAGATACAGAGTCTGGATTGTAACTAGGTATTAGAAAGTAAGGGAGAAGAGGAAAGATACTACTTGGTCAGAGCTGCTGCCTATTGTTAGATGAGCAAGAAGTTATTTGGCATACCAAAATTAGTCAGAGAGGGGTGACCACTTGATGTAGTGTTGCAGCTAGGCAAGATAAAACCACACCTGTGAGAAGTCATTTTCTTCTACTCCCCCTCTAACTGATCGGTTCCCATTAGAGAGAGAGTAATACTTTGAACTCTTGAGACTCTGTGCTTCAGGAGACAGTTGAGGCCTTAATCCACAGAAAAGGATAATTCACAAGTCACCAACTGCCAGCAAATTAATCTGTGGCTTACCTTTAACTGGTCACTCCAAACCATAGAGCTGTGTAGTGAGAACTCAGAAAACTTCTAAAACCTTTCATCAATTTTCTGTGATCCATAACACTTTGGGGAATGGATAAACCAAGTTCAAATGGATACCAAGAATCATACTAGGAAGAGTCAGCTTCTATTAAACCTTCCCTAGTGCCAAGGAACCAGTTAAGCATTTGGATTTTATTCAAGTACATACCAACCTAGGATGAGCTACAGCTAGAAAGAAACTCAGATATCACCTAGTCTAAAACTCTTATTTGACCAATGAAGGGGCTAGGACATAAAAAGAGAAATTCCTCATCCACTTCTTCCTTCTATCATTCATTCAGGAGTCTCAAAGCACTCTTGTACTAGTGTTGTAGCATGCTCTGGGAAATCTAAACAAAGTAGAAGATACAGTCTTTGCCCTCCAAGAGTTCCTGACAGAGGTCTAGTTACAGATCCTTTTTAAAGACTCCTTGTGAAAATCACAATATTTTGCACATCTGCTCATGATATCAATTATAGTGTTCACTGATTATGAAAATCAATAATGACCAAAAGCTGCTATGAATTCAATTATGCTCTTAACTTCATCTGTATTCAAATAAAGCCTGCACATGAATCTGAAAACTTATATGTATGCATTTTAGAGAAATCATTTATTTAAATCTCAAGACGGTTCTTGGTAAGCATGCTTATGTAACACCTCACAGCTGCAGGCCACAGGCAGAAACTACTGCTGTAGAGGCAAAACCTGAAGACACTGCAGCCAAATCCAACTTTATACTCTGGCAGAATTGGAGGTGACCTACATGATACGTTTTACTGGATTCCAGGAATATTTTCCTGCCCCAATATATTCCCTTCCTCATTCCCTGAGATCTTTTATTTCCCTCTGCCATATTCCACACTCTCAACTTTCTGAAATTCCAACAACCAAAGCAGACATGGTTTCATAAGTAATTACCACTCAAATGCAACCCTTTCAGATAGATGGACAATCACAAATACCTTTACATAGGTTCCTTATACCTATTTAGCTGAGTTTCAATAAAAGACATTATGGGAGGTAGCCAAAGAAGACATACAGATGGCAAACAAACATATGAAAAGATGCTCAACATCACTTATCATCAGAGAAATGCAAGTCAAAGCCACAATGAGGGATCACTTCACACCAGTCAGAATGGCCATCATCACAGAACCTGGAAACAACAAATGTTGGAGAGGGTGTGGAGAAAAGGGAACTCTCCTGCACTGTTGGTGGGACTGTAAGTTGGTACAGCCACTATGGAAAACCATTTGGAGGGTCCTTAAAAAACTGCAAATAGAACTACCATATGATCCAGTAATCCCACTCCTGGGCATATACCCAGAGAAAACCATAATCCAAAAAGAAACATGTACCATAATGTTTATAGCAGCACTATTTACAACAGCCAGAACATGGAAGCAACCTAAATGCCCATCAACAAATGAATGGATAAAGAAGATGTGGCATATATATACAATGGAATATTACTCAGCTATAAAAAGGAATGAGATGGAGCTATATGTAATGAGGTGGATAGACCTAGAGTCTGTCATACAGAGTGAAGGAAGTCAGAAAGAGACAGACAAATATCGTATGCTAACTCATATATACAGAATCTAAAAATGGTACTGATGAACTCAGTGACAAGACAAGAACAAGAACGCAGATGCAGAGAATGGACTGGAGATCTCGATCTTTGGGGAGGCAGGGGGCGAAGGGGAAGCTGAGACAAAGCAAGAGAGTAGCACAGACATATATATACTACCAATTGTAAAATAGATAGCCAGTGGGAAGTTGCTGTATGACAAAGGGAGTTCAACTCGAGGATGGATGATGCCTTAGAGGACTGGGAAGGGGAGGGTGGGGGGGAGTTGAGGGAGGGAGGGAATACGGGGATATGTGTATAAATACAGATGATTGAACTCGGTGTACCTCAAAAAAAATTCCCTTAGCCTTAAAAAAATAAAATTTCCTTAGTATTAAAAAAATAAAAATAAATAAAAAAATAAAAAAGACATTATGGGAGGTCGATGACTGACAGGTTACTTCTAGCTGGGAAGACCTAAAAGGAGTCTGGGCAGAGTATATCAGCATTTGGGTAGGGGAAAGGACTTAGAAACTCAGAGAAGAACATGAAGATGTTAGATGCAGGAGAATGGTGAGCAGGTAAAAAGAAAAGAAAAGGTATCAAAGGCGAATTTTACTAAACTTGAAAAGTTCCCTTGAATCATCTCATACTACAGAGTATCACAAGAGTACATCATGGAGTGCTAAGTGTTACATACAGTACACACAAAAACTGGAGGAACAGTTAAAAAAAGAAACAAGATCTCTTTGTATGTTAGACTATTTTGAGAAGGCTTCATGGAGAAGTAGGTTATGAACTGGACCTTAAAGTATAGGCAGGATTTGAAGAGCTGAGAGAAGAGTATCCCAGGTCTAGAGGAAATCTTAAGCAGAACTGAGCATTGGGGAGAGAGTGGGAAACAATGATCAAGTCATCCTGGATGAAGCAATGGGTAGATATTGAGAGTCATGAGAAATAAGATTGGAGAAATATGATGGTATAGGATCATGGAAGGCCTTCGAATCAGATAAAGGAATTCACTCATTGTAGACAGCGGGAATCTCCATGTGTTCTTGAACAGATGAGTGGCATAGTGAAAAGGGCATACTAGTCCAGCAGTGATATGCAGGGTATTTGTTACTGATGCATGGCCTTCAAAGTTAAAACCCCAGTTTTTTCAACTCATTACCTATGAGGCCATAGGCAAGTTATGTAACCCCTCCAAGCCACAGATTTTTTGTCTCTAAAATACAAATAGTAATATACACTTCATCTCGTTATTGTAAGAATCAAATGAGATAATTTTCATAAAGTACATTATTACAATGCCTAGCATACACTAGATAATAAATAGTAGATATTTATACTAAAATTATCATTATTATCATCATTAACAATAATACCAAGGAAAGTAATTAGGAAGCTGTGGCAGTAAGCTAAGAGGGCAAGTCAAAAATTACCCACACTCTGGCTGTAGAATTTATTTTAATTAACTTTTAGAAAAGACAAATACATCATTTTTTGACAATCTCCTTGCTTTTCGATACACTTTGTCCATCTGTCAACAAGCTTTTATATCCCCTCATGAAAAAATGTTTTAGGCTGAGCTGTGAGCCACAAATGCACTGCTGTCTTCACTCCTTCGTCAGAAGTGAATCTTTGTCCTCATAGGGCTGCTTTCAGAGGACCGATGAAAGTCCGATGGAGCAAGATCAGGACTACAGGGAGGATGCTTTAACACCTCAAATGAAGTTTGTGCAGAGTGTCGACAGTGTGGGCAGAAGTGTGAGGATGTGTATCACCACACAAGATCACAACGCCCTTGGATAGCAGTCCTCTGTGTTTAATCCGAAGTTTAGGCTTCAGCTCTTCAGTCAGCATCTCACTGTAATGAGCACTGTTGCTTGTTGAACCTTTTTCCTGATAATGTTCCAATAATGGCTCTTGAGAATCCCAGAAAACTGTAAGCATCAATTTCCAGCTGATGGTTGGCTTTTGAACTTTTTCTTGGTTGGCGATTGAGGATGTTTCCATTCCATGCTCTGCCGTTTACTCTCAGGCTCGTAGTGATGAATCCATGTTTCTTCACCAGTAATAATTCTCTTTAAGAAACTTTCACCTTCCTAGAGTATCGGTCCAAATTTTGTTTGCAGATATCCAAATGCTTCTGTTTATGCTCTTCCATGAGTTGCTTTGGTACCCACCTCACACAAACTTTTCGAAACCTAAGTCTGTCGTGGATTACCTCATTTTGAGGTGTTAAAGCAGCCTCCCTGTAGTCCTGATCTTGCTCCATTGGACTTTCACTTGTTTGGTCCTCTGAAAGCAGCCCTACGAGGACAAAGATTCACTTCTGATGAAGAAGTGAAGACAGCAGTGCATTCGTGGCTCGCAGCTCAGCCTAAAACATTTTTTCATGAGGGAATACAAAAGCTTGTTGACAGATGGACAAAGTGTATTGAAAAGCAAGGAGATTATGTCAAAAAATGATGTATTTGTCTCTTCTAAAAGTTAATTAAAATAAATTCTACAGCCAGAGTGTGGATAATTTTTGACTCACCCGCGTAGAAGTAATTATTTAGGCCTAGATAAAGACCACAGAGAGGAGGAATTGACTCTCAAAGACATTCCAAGGAGAGATTCAACAGGATTTGGGGATAGACTGCACATGAAGGCTGAAGAAGAATGGAGTGAGAAAGAAGATCCCAAGGCCTAGGAGACTTGGATGATGGAAGTATATACAAACAGCAAGAATGGAGAGGCAAGTTAGAAAGAGTAGGGAGGTTGGGTGGTAGAAAAGATAATACATTCCTTTGATAAAACATTGGTTTTTAGATACTTAAAATATGCCCAAGTGATAGTCGACCCATTCTGACAACAGTGTACTAAGGTCCACAGGACAGGACTGGAAAGGTAGATCTGGGAAGTAACTACAAGGAAATCATAGTTGAAGCCAGATAGTAGGTAAACTTGCCAAGAGGATGAATATATCAGGAGAACAGAGGATGAATAACAGAGCCCGGAGGAACAAACGTAAAGATGGAATGAGACCAGGAAAAGTGTTTAAGAAGTGGGGAGAGAGAATAAGCAGTACCTCTCTTTAAGAATAGTTACACTAGAGTGCAAACAAAAAGGATTCAAATTAATCACAAAAGAGCATGCCCAAGCTAAGGCTGGAATGGTCTTTAAAAAAGATATGCCTATCCGCCTGGAATAATTTACAATTCACTGGTAATTTAAGATGGAATTGTCAATACATTCATTTATTCAAAAAGCATCTACAGGGGTTCTACAAAGGATGACAATAAGTGTTTTAGGAGCTACTATAAAGTATACAAAGTCTGTCCTCAAGGGGGTGGGGTAAGAGATATATTAACACGTATTTACAAACATTTAAATCATAGTAATCATAGTATCAAAGTAAATTAGCAATTTGAGACAACAATTCATGTGCAGAGTAATATGTAATTGCCAGATAACTACTAAGAGTTCAGAAAAGAGAAAAACGTATTTGGTCTAGAGTGATCAAGGAAGGCTTCCCAGAAGATGCACACCATAACTGGGATTTTTAATCATGGGTTAGTAACAAAGTAACTGGAACAAAATTCTGATACTTTAAACTATTAATCTTTACCATGAAGACTCTTAACCTAAAGGGGTTTGTCTTGGATACTGATCACCATAGAGTCTATAAAATGAAAAGCCCCTCCAAGCTGATATCCTAGAACTTCCTCTCCAAGCTTATATTCCTAGAACTCTCTCAGTTCTAGAACTCTCTCTCTCACAGGGCTCTTCCTGGGCAGTTTAGTAATTCCAATTATAATCTTACAACTTTTTACGAATGCAACTTCCCAAGAGCTAGAAAATATATTAGGAAGAAAAATCTTATAAATAGAAGATGGGCCTGGCCTTGATCCATGTTTTTCCTGAGTTTCATATTTTTATACACAAGGCAAAGCTAGAAATCATTAAATGCCAAAGGTGATCAGGGAAATAAAAGCATCAGGTAATGACCTGATCTGGCTGAGGAGACTTGCATTCAGGGAATGGAAATACACATTGCAAAAAATTAAACAGTAATATAATCCTTTTAATGCTGATGCTCCAGGAGAACTGAGGGAGGAGAAAAGGGGCAAAAATAAATGGTCTGGGTTCATTTAGCCTCAAGTAATATTGGCACTGAAGGGCAAAGGGATGGAGAAAGGGGAGAAACAAGACTTTGCTTTCCTGGTAAAGTCTGATATTAAGATGCAGGAAATGGTTTTTAAATTATACATGTGTCTCATTCTACAGCACACAGAGCTGCTGATGGTCTGAAGTACAAAAGAATAGTGGCCATGTCCTGAAGAAGGCATTACCCTCTGAGGAGAATGTTAGGTTGTTGTCCATTTGCATTTCCCAAAGACAACCCACTGAAATTTCCCAGAGCAGTAACAGAAGGACTGCTTTGCAGAAAAAGGAACAGCAGGAGAGTCTGTGCTGACAGGAAGGTCTCTCTTTAAGGAAATCTGATATGTAATTTATTTTTCCCTTTACATAAGAGATTACCTGAGTCAATTATTAGATTTACAAAATCATTCTTTGCTGCAAATAAAATAACAACAACAACAACAACAACAACATGGATAATAACAAATTTCTAAAAAGCAATAAACCAAATGTTCCATGGCAGTTACCCCCTGGAATTCACTTGGGCAATTACACAAAGTGAAATCTGGAGGTGAAGACAAGAAGCGCTGATGATAGGTTTCTATCTTTTGGTAACAATCGGAGTGAGGAAGGCCATTCCTTAGGCAAACCAGCTGCACAGTTTGGAAGGAAGCCAAGCTAGAGGTAAAGTCAGGTGGGTTGGGAGCAAGGAAAGGTGATGGCAAAGACAGAATGAAGGAAAAGATGGAGCCAGGTCCAAACTGGTGAAGGGCATCAGCAGAGTCAATGTGACACTCAAGAGTTTCCTAGGTATCCTCATGAAGTACTCATTCCCACTGTCCCTTCCTACTTCCCTTTGGGGTTTCTGGGACAGACATTTTGTGACATGCAAGATGATATCCCCCCAAAAAAAAATATGATAAGGGATGCATACTCAGGAAATATCTCTGGTTTTTCACGCCGGTCTTGCAGAGCCAATGTCCTAGACTTTATCTGCAAAATTAGACCAGTGATGGGGATTTCAAACCAGGTAATAAGGACTTAAAGCATTAAAACTAAATCAGAACAATACAAAATTCTCACACCATGGCCAAGGACTAGCTGTTTCTGGGGAGCAGAGGGAGGTTCTTCAGTCCCAGATTATATACCTCTGTCTCCAAATCAGCCAATTAATGAATTGGAGTTTCTTTTCCCCAAAGTCTCTTTCTATATCCAGACTATTATAGTCTTTAAGAATTCCCTGTGAAAGGTTAGAAAGGCTTTTTATATTTGAGAATTTGCTGCTGCTGCACAGCTACCTACCTGTCAATACCTGAGTTTCCAAACAAGAATTTTAGGGTAGGTCAACTCTTTTATGCATAGAACAAGCAAGTTTAGAAGAAGCATCTACTATGCTCACAGTACTGTGAAGGTACACAAAAGAAACTAAAAACAGAAATAGAACGGGAATAAGAATCATAATGCAATGTGTTGTAATTCAGTTAAAAATCTCTTCCCACCTGAATTTGACCACCCAAAGTCTTTTCATCCTTCAAGGTCACTGCAGGCTCATACACACGGCCTGAAAGCTCCCCAATATCCATTCTAACAATGGATATAAGTGCAAATGATATAATTATACAACAGATTCTCAACCTGGGGTGGGGGTGGAGGTGAACGAGTGCAACAGAGACAGGCAGCAGTGAGGAATGGAGCATAAAACCTTCTGGGGAAAGAGTTATGTGGGTAGTTTTTAAAAAGAAATTCTAAAATGGTCATTTCTTTGATTGTTTTTAGTCACTGCATTTTGAAATTTAAAACATTAACAGTATGACATTTTCATGTTTATGAAAGGGGGGCATGGATTAGAAAACAAATTTCCTTGGAAAAGTGACCAAGTTAAATTCTACTCTTTATCTTCAGCACATACCACAGAGCCCAGCACACAGGTGTCCAGCAAAAGTCTGTTAGTTGAATGGGTGGATGGATATAAATGAATGAATGATAGGAAACTTGAAGCATTAACAAAAACAGTCACATGAACAAACTAGAATCCTTCTGTTTTCTTACCTCTGCTAAGACATGACATTTTTCACTAATACTACTTAGAAGAAGAAACATAGGAGGGGTGGAGATTATCAAATCCTTCCATTAACATAACAAGTGGCATCACTGAAATCAGAGAAAAACTTCAGAAAGAATGCTTGTGTTGACTTTATCAGGGAATTTAACTCTATAAATCAGATCTCAGAGGCAAATTAGCAATGACCCAGACACCAGAAAGACTGTCCACAGCAAAACTGACGAATGATTCCAATCTCCTCTCTTGCAGATCAGAGGCCTCAAAAAAGTGTGACCAATTTAGTTACACTTGTCAAAATGGTTAAACTTTCTCTCTTCCAGGCATATAAGCAGGATTGCACTTCCTGGTCTTCATGTGGTTTGGGTGGTTCTACATGACTAGTTCTGGCCAATGGGTTGTTACTGAAAGTGATATATGCTGATTATGAATCAGAGAATTGTTCTTGTAAGGACCTTCAAAGGTTTCTTTTTCCCCTCTGCTACGAAGACTAGCAATGCTCCCTATAGTTGTTTCTCCATCAGCCCGAGTCATAGAGTGAGGGTGACTGCAATGCAGAGCAGAGCCCAGCCCCCAAAGACCTGAGATGGATGCGTAGCTTGAACAGACAGGAAATAAAACCTTTTATGTTTGAAGCCACTGAGATTTCATTGGTTCTTTGTTACTGCAGCATAATCTAGCCTATCTTGACTAATACCACTTGGTTTACTATAATCAACATAGTTTATATCCCTTAAATTGCTCTGACCCATTCTTCAAAGCTTAGAATCTAATTGCTGCTAGCAATTAACATTCCAAGAATGAAATAATATAGAGAAAAGCAATCTTGTATTTAATCACTGAAACTATGAACACAGAAAAAGAACATGCAAAAAGGGAGATATATGCCAGAAAATACAGTAATTCTAACATAAAAAATAAACAGATAAATTTTGAAACAATTTCAGGTGGCAGGAACAGACTCTCACCATCCTTCCCTGTAATGGAAATTCATTAAATACGAAGGGCAATGTCTTGAGAAACTAAAATAGCAGACCACACTCAAGATGGCCCACTGAAAATAGACTCTTCTTGAGACAGTGATGGGAATTCCTTAGGGGGAAAGTGAACGGGAATTCAATAAAGACACCACATACATGAGTCATTCTAAAGCTAACATAATAATCTTCATCTGTATGACACTTTATATTACATGAAGCTCTTTCATGTGTATTTCCTCGTTTGAGCCTCACAACTACCTTATGAAATAGACAGGGTAAGGAATATTATCTACACTTAATTGATGAAAAATAATAAACCCAGATAAGTTGTGAATTAAGATCAAATAGCTAACACATGTCAAAAGTGGGATTAGAACCTACGCTTCCTAACCCCTACTCCACGCTTTTTGGATGATATCACATGTACTTCTAACAAAACACATTAAGTCACTCATTTTATAGAGCTAAAATCATATTGTTAGCTTCCTAAAATCACATGTGATCTAAGCGTAAGCTTTATCTGCTTAATTACCATCGGAGCAATAGGTGTGATAGCCAAGTTTATATTCTGTTTGAAGATGAGACACTTACAACTAAGATGCTGTATACTATGCATTAAACATGCCATCCTGTTAATTCATTTCTCAGCTGATGATGGTTCTGGATGTAAATTAGCACTGTGCTTTTTCAGACCCAGCAGATGTTTCTTGGTGTTTATTTTATAATTTTTTTCTCACTTGAGACATTACATGCAGTAATCAGGCACTGCATGTACTGATAGGCAACTCTCCTTATAGCAGGGTATGAAGACTAGAACCTAGAGTCCCCCAAGCTGGGCTAAGGTTCAGGGATGTAATTCTTAATTTTCCTTTTTACATCTATTCTTTGGAGATGTCTTATCCCACTACGGCAATCTATATACTAAAAACATTGAAGACATATAGATGGGTCTTCTTTCCTCCATCAGGGGTCAGGTACTACAGCTGGAGATTTCTCTTTTTAGGACTCAATAAAGGCCTTTAATTAAATTTATGTAACCAGTCTTTATAGCAATCACTAAGGTAGTCCCTAAGATAGTCCTGACATGGAAGAAGCATTGCTGACTTTGCCAATCATTAGGTACTCAAAAACCAAACACGTAGCAGGAAAAAATCCATTCATACTGCACTCAGATGCATAAAGAAAGTGTATAGCTTATTCACTTATTCTACAACTGATCTGCTATTCCTCATAAACCCTCAGCCACTTGATAGAAGATAAAAAAGATAGAAGAGAAAAATTTATCCAGCTCAATCTGTTCATTTAACCCAATCTAATGATTTAAACACTAAGTTGCGGTCTCTTTACATACATTCAGTTTTTAAAATGTGCTTTCCATCCCCCTGCTCATCCCCAAGCTGACACTTGGGCATTCTGAAAGGGCTTTAATGAATATAAGAAGATATTAAAATGGGGCCCTTTCAATCTATTTAATCTAACACCTCAAAAAGACTAAGAATAAAAAAAATTATTCACAAGTATGCTTCCATTCCAAAGTCAGCTCTTGAAACATCAATGCAAGAATTTTGAAGGAGGTGTCCAACAATGTTTAAAGGAGGTTTCACAACCCTTAGTGCAATATCCACCTCTGGCATAAGTGAGTAATAGTTGAAGCTCATACAACAACAACAAAAAAAACAAACAAAAAAAAACAACATGATTAAAAATGGGCAGAAGAACTGCACAGACATTTCTCCAAAAGACAAAATGCAGATGGACTACAGACATGAAAATATGCTCAACATCACTCATCATCGGGGAAATGCAAATCAAAACCACAATGAGATACCACCTCACATCGGTTAGAATGACTATCATCGAAAAGAACACAAATAACAAATATTGGCAGGGATGTGGAGAAAAAGGAAACCTTGTACACTGTTGGTGGGAATGTAAATTGGTGGAGCCACTATGGAGAACAGTATGGAGATTTCTCAAAAAAACTAAAAATAGAGCTACCATCTGACCCAGCAATCCACTCCTGGGTATATATCCAAAAAAACACAAAACACTAATTTGAAAAGATACACACAGCCGAATTTTCATAACAGCATTATTTACAATAGCCAAGATATGGAAGCAACTTAAGCGTCCATCAACAGAGGAATGGATAAAGGATATATACACCACACCTTTCATTCTATATATATATATAGAATGAAATACTACTCAGCCATAAAAAAAAGAAAGAAATTTTGCCATTTGCAGCAATGTGGATGGACCTGGAGGGCATTATGCTAAGTGAAATAAGTCAGACAGAGAAAGACAAATACTGTATGATATCACTTATATGTAGAATCTAAAAAATACAACAAACTAGTCAATATAACAAAAAGAGGAGACTCACAGATATAGAGATTAAACTTGTGATTACCAGTGGGGAGAAGCAGGAGTGGCAATATAGTAGCAGGGGAGTAAGAGGTACAAACTATTAGGTATCACATAAGCTACAAGGATATATTGTACAACACTGAGAATATAGCCAATATTTTGCAATAACTATAAATGTATAATCTTTAAAATTTGTGAATCACCGTATTATACACCTGTAACTTGTATAACATTTACAGCAACAATACTTCAATAAAAAAGTTGTTGACTTCTAGTAATATTCTTCCTTCTCCCCATAGGAGAAGGGAATTGGTGTCTTCCCATGATCTTAAGTCAACTGAGAGGGCCCTCAAGAAGAACATTCAGATGGCTTACTTTTTGTCCCCTGCCATTTAGGGGTCACAGGAGCCTAGTGTCCATTTGGAAATCTAAAGGGAAAGAAGTTGTGGCTGGCTAGCAGTTCTGAGAGTAAAGAGACGATTGTACAGTGACAGTGGCCTACACTACGAGAATTTGTCCATGTAAATGACACATTAGTATCTCTTTTGGACCATATATTTCTTTCCCATTGCTCCTGTAACAAATTACCACAAACAAAGTGGCTTAAAACAACACAAGTTTATTATCTTATACTTCTGGTGGTTAGAAGTCCAAAATGAGTCTTACAGGACTGAACAAGGTGTTAGCAGGACTGGTTCCTTCCGAGGGCACCAAGGGACAATCCATTCCTTGTCCCTTCCTGCTTCTAGAGACTGCTGGCATCCCTTGGCTTCTGGCCACATCACTCAAATCTCTACTTCCACTGCTACAATGCCTTCTCTCCCCTCTGATCTGCTTCCCTCTTATAAATACCCTTGTGATTATATCAGACCCTCCCAAATAATCCAGGATAATCTAATCTCAAAATCCTTAATCACACTCACAAAGTCCCTTTTATCATGTAAAGTAACATATTCACAGGTTTCAGAGGTTCACATGTTGACATCTTTGAAAGACCATTACTCAGTCTACCACAGACCAGAAGTGAGCTTTCTTAAATCCTCCACCTCAAGAGGGCTTTGGAAGAATCAAGATGGCAGAGTAGGAGGACGTGCACTCACTCCCTCCTGCAAGAGCACCGGAATAACAACTAACTGCTGAACAACCATCGACAGAAAGACACTGGAACTCACCAAAAAAAAACCAGCCCACATCCAGAGACAAAGGAGAAGCCGCAATGAGACGGTAGGAGGGGAGCAATCGCGTTAAAATCAAATCCCATAAATGCTGGGTGGGTGACTCACAAGCTGGAGAACAGTTATACTGCAGAAGTCCTGAGGGCTCTGAGCCCCACATCAGGCTTCCTAACCTGGGGGTCAGCAACGGGAGGAGGAATCCCCAGAGAATCAGACTTTGAAAGCCAGCAGGATTTGATTGCAGGACCTCCATAGGACTGGGGGAAACAGAGACTCCACTCTTGCAGGACACACAAAAAAGTGTGCTCACTGGGACCCAGGGGGAAGGAGCAGTGACCCCATAGGAGACTGAACCAGACCTACCTGCTGGAGTTGGAGGGTTGCCTGCAGAGGTGGGGGGCAGCTGTGGCTCACTGAGGAGACAGAGGAACTGGCAGCAGGGGTTCTGAGAAGTGCTCATTGGCGTGAGCCCTTCCAGAGTCCACCATTACCTAGCTCCACCAAAGAGCCTGTAAGCTCTAGGACTGGGTCACCTCAGGCCAAACGACCACCAGGGTGGGAACACAGCCCCACCCATTGGCAGACAAACAGATTAAAGTGTCACTGAGCTCCGCCCACAACATCGGATTAAAGTTTTACTGAGCTCCACCCACCCAGCCCAACCCACCATCAGTCCCTCCCATCAGGAAGCACCCACCAGCCTCCTAGATAGCTTCATCCACAAGAGGGCAGACAGCAGAATCAAGCAGTATCAGCAGTATTTCATTTTGTGGAACTGAAAACCACAGCCACAGAAAGACAGAGAAAATGAAAAGGCAAAAGATTTTGTACCAGATGAAGGGATAAGATAAAACACCAGAAAAACAACTAAATGAAGAGGAGATAGGCACCCTTCCAGGAAAAGAATTCAGAATAATGATGGTGAAGATGATCCAGGACTTTGAAAAAAGACTGGATGCAAAGATCAAAAAGTTGCAAGAAAAGTTTACCAAAGACCTAGAAGAATTAAAGAGCAAACACACAGAGATATGCAACACACTAACTGAAATAAAAAATACACTAGAAGGAACCAATAGCAGATTAACTGAGGCAGAAGGACGAATAAGTGACCTGGAAGACAGAATGGTGATAATCACTGATGCAGAAAAGAATAAAGAAAAAAGAATGAAAAGAACTGAAGACAGCCTAAGAGACCTCTGGGACAATGTTAAACACATCAACAGTCGCATGATAGGGGTCCCAGAAGGAGAAGAGAGAGAGAAAGGACTTGAGAAAATACTGGAAGAGATTATAGTTGAAAACTTCCCTAACATGGGAAAGGAAATAGCTACCCAAGTGCAGGAAGCGCAGAGAGTCCCAGGTAGGATAAACCCAAGGAGAAACTCGCCAAGACATATAGTAGGCAAACTGACAAAAATTAAAGACAGAGAAAAGTTATTAAAAGCAACAAGGGAAAAAAGACAAATAACATTCAAGGGAACTCCCATAAGGGTAACAGCTGATTTCTCAGCAGAAACTCTGCAAGCCAGAAGGGAGTGGCACAATATATTTAAAGTGATGACAGAGAAGAACCTACAACCAAGAATACTCTACCCAGCAAGGATCTGATTCAGATTCCATGGAGAAATCAAAAGCTTTACAGACAAGCAACAGCTAAGAGAATTCAGTGCCACCAAACCAGCACTACAACAAATGCTAAAGGAACTTCTCTAAGCAGGAAACATAAGAGAAGAAAAGGACCTACAGAAACAAAAACAAAACAATTAAGAAAATGGTAATAGGAACATACATATCAATAATCACCTTGAATGTAAATGGACTAAATGCACCAACCAAAAGACACAGACTGGTTGAATGGATACAAAAACAAGACCCATATATGTGCTGTCTCCAAGACACTCACTTCAGGCCTAGGGACACATACAGACTGAAAGTGAGGGGATGGAAAAGGATATTCCACGCAAATGGAAATCAAAAGAAAGCTGGAGTAGGCATACTCATATCAGATAAAATAGACTTTAAAATAAAAAATGTTACAAGAGACAAGAAAGGACACTACATAAAGATTGAGGGATCAATCTAAAAAGAAGAGATAACAATTATAAATATATATGCACCCAATATAGGAGGACCTCAATACATAAGGCAAATGCTAACAACTATGAAAGAGAAAATCGACAGGAACACACACATAGTGGGGGACTTTAACACCCCATTTACACCAATGGACATATCCTTCAGACAGAAAATTAATAAGGAAACACAAGCTTTAAATGACACAATAAATCAGCTGGATTTAATAGATATCTATAGGACATTTCATCCAAAAACAGCAGATTACACATTCTTCTCAAGTGCACATGGAACATTCTCCAGGATAGATCACATTTTGGGTCAAAAATCAAGCCTTGGTAAATTCAAGAAAATTGAAATTGTATCAAGCATCTTTTCTGACCACAATGCTATGAGAATAGAAATCAATTACAGGAAAAAAACTGTAAGAAACACAAACATATGGAGGCTAAACAATAGGCTACTAAATAACCAACAGATCACTGAAGAAATCAAAGAGGAAATCAAAAAATACCTAGAGACAAATGACAATGAAAACACAATGATCCAAAACCTATGGGATGCAGCAAAGGCAGTTCTAAGACGGAAGTTTATAGTGATACAATCCTACCTCAAGAAACAAGAAACATCCCAAATCAACAGTCTAACCTTACACCTAAAGAAACTAGAGAAAGAAGAGCAAACAAAACCCCAAGTTAGTAGATGGAGAGAAATCATAAAGTTCAGAGCACAAATAAATGAAATAGAGACAAAGAAAACAATAGCAAAAATCAAGAAAACTAAAAGCTGGTTCTTTGAGAAGATAAATAAAATTGATAAACCTCTAGCAAGACTCATCAAGAAAAAGAGGGAGAGGACTCAAATCAATACAATTAGAAATGAAACAGGAGAAGTTACAATGGACACCACAGAAATAAAAAGCACCATAAGAGATTACTACAAGCAACTATATGCCAATAAAATGGACAACCTGGAGGAAATGGACAGATTCTTAGAAAAGTATAACCTTTCAAGACTGAATCAGGAAGAAATAGAAAATATGAACAGACCAATCACGAGTAATGAAATTGAAACTGTGATTAAAAATCTCCCAACAAACAAAAGTCCAGGACCAGATGGATTCACAGGTGAATTTTATCAAACATTTCAAGAAGAGCTAACACCCATCCTTCTCAAACTCTTCCAAAACATTGCAGAGGAAGGAACACTCCCAAACTCATTTTATGAAGCCACCATCACCCTGATACCAAAACCAGACAAAGATACTACAAAAACAGAACAGACCAATATCACTGATGAGTTTAGATGCAAAAATCCTCAACAAAATACTAGCCAACAGAATCCAACAACACATTAAAAGGATCATACACCATGATCAAGTGGGGTTTATCCCTGGAATGCAAGGATTCTTCAATATACGCAAATCAATCAATGTGATACACCACATTAACAAAGTGAAGAGTAAAAACCACATGATCATCACAATAGATGCAGAAAAAGCTTTTGACAAAA
This sequence comes from Hippopotamus amphibius kiboko, assembly GCF_030028045.1. Lineage (NCBI taxonomy): Eukaryota > Metazoa > Chordata > Mammalia > Artiodactyla > Hippopotamidae > Hippopotamus > Hippopotamus amphibius. The sequence continues at coordinate 30,231,473 of NC_080203.1, forward strand.
TTCAACACCCATTTATGATAAAAACTCTCCAGAAGGTGGGCAGAGAGGGAACCTACCTCAACATAATAAAGGCCATATAGGACAAACCCACAGCAAACATCATTCTCAATGGTGAAAAACTGCAAGCATTCCCTCTAAGATCAGGAACAAGACAAGGATGTCCACTCTCACCATTATTATTCAACATAGTTTTGGAAGTCCTTGCCACAGCAGTCAGAGAAGAAAAAGAAAGAAAAGGAATCCAAATTGGAAAAGAAGAAGTAAAACTGTCACTCTTTGCAGATGACATGATACTATACATAGAAAATCCTAAAGATGCCACCAGAAAACTACTCGAGGTAATCAATGAATTTGGTAAAGTTGCAGGATACAAAATTAACACACAGAAATCTCTTGCATTTCTATACACCAACAATGAAAGATCAGAAAGAGAAATTAAGGAAACAATCCCATTTACCATTGCAACAAAAAGAATAAAATACCTAGGAAGAAACCTAACCAAGGAGGTCAAAGACCTGTACTCAGAAAACTATAAAACACTAATGAAAGAAATCAAAGAAGATACAAACAGATGGAGGGACATACCATGTTCTTGGATTGGAAGAATCAACATTGTGAAAATGACTATACTACCCAAAGCAATTTACAGATTCAATGCAATCCCAATCAAATTACCAATGGCATTTTTCACAGAACTAGAACAAGACATTTTACAATTTGTATGGAAACGCAAAAGACCCCGAATAGCAAAAGCAATCTTGAGGAGGAAAGACGGAGTTAGGGGAATCAGGCTTCCTGACTTCAGGCTATACTATAAGGCTACACTGATCAAGACAGTATGGTGCTGGCACAAAAACAGAAATACACATCAATGGAACAGGGTAGAAAACCCAGAGATAAACTGTGGTCAACTAATCTATGACAAAGGAGGCAAGGGTATACAATGGAGAAAAGGCAGCCTCTTCAATAAGTGGTGCTGGGAAAACTGGACAGCTACATGTAAAAGAATGAAATCAGAACACTTCCTAACACCATACACAAAAATAAACTCAAAATGGATAAAAAAAACCTACATGTAAGGCCAGACACTATAAAACTCCTGGAGGAAAACATAGGAAGAACACTCTTCAACGTAAATAACAGCAAGATCTTTTTTGATCCACCCCCCAGAATAATGGAAATAAAAACAAAAATAAATAAGTGGGACCTAATGAAACTTCAACGCTTCTGCACAGCAAAGGAAACTAGAAGCAAGACGTAAAGACAACCCTCAGAATGGGAAAAAATATTTGCAAATGAATCAACAGACAAAGGATTAATATCCAAAATATATAAACAGTTCATCCCGCTCAATATCAAAAAATAAACAACCCAATAAAAAAATGGGCAGAGGACCTAAATAGGCATTTCTCCAAAGAAGACATATGGATGGCCAAGAAGCACATGAAAAGCTGCTCAACATCACTAATTATTAGAGAAATGCAAATCAAAACTACAATGAGGTAACACCTCACACCAGTTAGAATGGGCATCATCAGAAAATCTACAAACAGTAAATGCTGGAGAGGGTGTGGAGAAAAAGGAACACTCTTGCATTGCCGGTGGGAATGTAAATTGATACAGCCACTATGGAGAACAGGATGGAGGTTCCTTGCAAAACTAAAAATAGAACTACCATATGACCCAGCAATCCCACTACTGGGAGAACACCCCCAGAGAACACCATAATTGAAAAAGACACATGCACTCCAATGTTCATTGCAGCACTATTTACAATAGCCAGGACATGGAAGCAACCTAAATGTCCATCAACAGATGAATGGATAAAAAAGATGTGGTACATATATACAATGGAATATTACTCAGCTGTAAAAAGCAATGAATCTGGGACATTTTTAGAGACATGGATGGACCTAGAGACTGTCATACAGAGTGAAGTGAGTCAGAAAGAGAAAAACAAATATTGTATGTTAACACATATATGTGGACTATAGAAAAATGGTACAAATCAACCGGTTTGCAAGGCAGAAATAGAGACACAGATGTAGAGAACAAACATATGGACACCAAAGGGGAAATCGGGGAGGGTTGCGGGGGGGAACGAATTGGGAGACTGGGATACCAAATTGTACACTCTAAATATATGCAGTTTATTGTAAGAAATAAACAAAAAGTTTTTTTTTTTTAAAAAGAGGGCTTTAAGCCTAGAGCAATGGGACCTCAGCAGAAGGAGACTGGAGATACATCATCAAAATTAGGAGTGGGTAGGAATGGAAGAGTGCTCTTAATAGCCACCCAGAAGAGAGATTAACTTTGCTAAAGAATGTGGAGGTAAGAGATCACCAAATAACTCAAGAGTAAAGTTTAATACCTGCCAAACAGACACACCAAAGTCAAACCACAAGACCTTTCAGGTAAGACTTTTCTTATTTCTTACTTCTCATTCTTCTACCTGCTGTGAATGAAAGAGTTCATGAAATGTGGCTATCATATTGGGGGAAGGAATAAAAGGAGATACACAATGAAAAGGAGAAAACAAGGTAAAAATATGCCCCCTTTTACACTACAGTTAAGTCTGAAACAAACCATTTTCAGGAAGGGAAGAAGCTTTAACTTCAAATGAAGTTCAGAATATTAACTATTACACAGGATGTGACATTTTCATTATAGAAAAGAGACAATTCTTGGGGCAAATGTGACTAGGAGACTTGATCATCCAAAAGTTTTAGGACCTGCCAAGATTTCATCCAGTGGCAAAGAAAGAACCATATCACCAAGCAGGTTTGAACAGGCAGTGGGGGAGATGGGAAGAGTGCAGGTGCTTTATGAATTCATTTTATTAAGTTCTACTCGTTCAGTGTAACTACTACATAACCTTGTAGCAGAAGAAAATGGGAGGCAAGCTCACAATCATGCATGGATTCTTCTAACTGTCCTCTGACTCTGATTCCTTGGGGGCTCTGTGGCAATGTGCCTTGTCTGCCTGGTCACTGCTCACTCTGTTGGCATTTGCTGCTAAAGCCAGGGACTGGTGAATTCTAAGCTTTCTTTTAGCAATGGTCAGGGCCTGATGGTCCCTGCTGCTGATTGGGCTCCACCATGGCACTTGTTAGCACAATGGACACCCAGATGCTTGGCTCGGACTTAACATTTTGTCCTTAGCCCAGGCTAACCACCCTATGAGGCTCATCTAGAGAACTAAACTCCTGTAACTGAACCCCCTCTGGGAAACTCCCCAGCCAGAATCTCAACTCACTAATGTCCATATGCTCCTCCCAGCAGAGTCATAAAGGAACTTCTTTCGAGTTCCAACTCCACAAAGGAACAGAGAGCAGCCTAGGGCCAGGATCAGCTACATAATTGGGGGGATTAAGTGCAAAATGAAAATGTATGACACCTTGTTCAAATATTAAAAATTTCAAGGTGAGCAGAAAAGAGCATTAAACCAAGTATAGGGCACTTCTGAGCACAGGGCCCTCTATGACTGCCCAGGAGCACTAAATTATTTCTGTCTAACCCATGCATGCCACCAGTTTTACACTGGTGTGACCTTTCCCAACCAAGCAAGTGAAAGGCAATGCAATTGCAGTGAAAAGCAGGGGGAAGGGGGTTAAAGACATCAGCTGAATATTCTTAAATTATTATCCTCAGTTACAAACATTTCAGCTTTAAACCATACTTTATAGCTTTTGGGTTTGCAAAATGCTTGTATATCTATTATCTCATTTCTTCTTCATGGCATCCTTGAACAGCAGGTAAGCATGAGTCTCATTTTACATTTGAGGAATCCAGGACTAGAGAGGAAAACGAATTCATCGAAGAATATACAGTTAAGAAGAAGTTAGGATGATATATCCAATCCCAAACTGGCATGACTCCAAATGTAGTTTACTAAATTATACACCTTTTTCTTATTACTCTAAGAACCAGAAATTATGTTTGCTTTTCTATCTTTCCACAACATATAGCCCCATTCAGCCCACAGTGGCTGCACACGCATGGCAGACTTGCTTCTCTTCTTAGCACTGCTCTCCCTCTTCATGTCCCCATTCTCCACCACCATGCCCTCCGCAACACACACACAGTGTCAGAGATCAAGTCAGAGACTTGGTCAGCTACAGTTCAACTGCCACTCAGCATGGATACTACTAGTCAGAACCAGATTCACTAAAAAAGTTAGGGAGACCCCAAATGGATACTTTGATGCTTGGAGGCAGGGTGCAGAAAGGTACTACTGGCCAATAAAAAACCCTTTCCACTGAAGGACCAATGCCTGAAACTCTCCCAAGAGAAGCCTTCTTTTGAGTTTTGTCAGCGTATTCAAATGCAAATGTATCAGGATAGTGATATGTTAAGCCTTTAAGTTATTCAGACTTCATTGTGAATGTGTTTCCTATTCCTTCCTAAGACCAAGTTTTGTCAGGGTATAGAAAGCATGTGGGGTCTCCAAACAAGCTAAGGAGAGGGACCATCCAGTGGGGGGAAAAAAAATCAGAGAAACCAGGTGACCTACTTTATATACTCTCCAGTTATGCCTGCTGTCCTTCCTTCCTTCATATAGATCGATCTCAAGTGATAGGAAGACAGATATTTAAGAAACTAACCTCTCTTCTGCTGGGAGAATGTAGTTTAACACGTTTTTTCCTCACATTTAATTCCCTTTTGCCTAAACGAAAAAGAACGCCTGTAACCTTGATACCCCTAAGTCATTAGGGCAATTTCAAGGGCTCGCTGTGGAAGTTCCACTTAGATTTACTTACATTTGTTACAGGGGATAAAACTCTGAAAAGGAACCCGCTTCTGTGGAGAGGAAAAAAAAAATCAATAACGGTTTACAAAATATAAAGTCAAAATTGCACATAAAAGGCTCTCTCCAGGACCAAGATTTTTAGGATAAATATATACTTGACAAAAAGAGCATTCAGACACTTATCAAGTAATAGTTGCAGTTTGCTCAGATGGTTAGAAAATTAAAACAGTATGGGCCAAGAACGTAAACCTTCTGGTTTACAATGCAGCATCACTAAATTAATAAAAACCTGACATCATTAGTATTCCAGAGGCCTCAACGAAAACGTGATATACAACTAAAACAGGTGAGGGATTTTTTTTAAGGCTGAAACATTTTAAACACTTTTCCCTAGAATAACTGTCAGAGTACAAAGCATGTCACTGTAGAGCTCTTTGAAAAAGATGCCAAAAGGCTCTTTCATTGCTCTGTGGCAGCCATATTTGACTAAATACCACTCTAGCCCCCAGTTTTTTTAAGCAACTACCACCTACACAATTCCTTTCCCTAGAAACAGTTACCCTTTCTCCTCTCCTGGCACTAATCTCGAGTGTCTGCAGTATATAGTTCAGGGATAAAAGCAATATACCTCTGCAGGTAAAGTCAGTATCTCACCAGAGAGAGGCAACTAGGGACAAGCAGATAAGAGAAGTCAGTGTCCTTATCTGCATCAGGAAGTCTTGTAAAGCCACAGATTTCAAAAAAGTGCCTGAGCCACACAGTTCCAGCCTTTGAGGCCACAGCCCAAGAGCACCTAGTACAAAAATAGACACACTCACCCATTCCCACAGTTACAGGCCAAACACCCCCCAAAATGACTGACTCCTAATTACCAATGAAACTGAAAAAGGCAATTTGAGAGCTAAGAGGTAAGATGTTCCCCTCAGAATTTAAGGTCAGTAGCAGTAGTGGCCCCTTTTCCTACTACATCTTCGTCCTCCACTAGAACAGAACCTGAGGACACAGACCAGGTCTTATTCATTGCATAGGTAATGAATAGGTAAATAGGTAATCGGTAAATCAACTGATGATTGTAAAGTCCCTTTGCTTCTTATAGTTGCCAGCTTCCCACAACCCCCTTTCACCCAGTGGAAGAGAGAGATGTCTACTAGTAGCATAGTTCCAAGCTAAGTTCAGAGTCCTTGCCATTACACTTTCATCTTTGCCTCTGTGAACGAAGAAAAGATTCTAAAAGGCTAAGGAGGGAAATGTGTTTGGATGCTCTCCCCATCATAGCAAACTGTGATGGTGGCAGGGCCTCAGAGGAACATGGGTGCATGATGGGATCCGAAGAGGCTAAATCTTGGGCCCTGGGACACGAAGACTCAGCAAAAATCCATGGAAGCCACAGAACTTACCTTCAAGGGACAGCGCAGGATTGGATGAGGAGTATGTCAGTGGTGATCAGTATGAACCAAAGATCAAAGAGCCCTCCCTTCATGTCCTGTTCTGTGCTAGACTCCCAGGATCATTGCACAGAGTAGGAGTCATGGGGATACGAAAAAGGACCAATAATAACTGAGACTGAATTTCCAACTAGCCTGATAAATTAGGGGCTCAGAGCAGATAAAATCTGATTTAGAGAAAACATAAAATATTTCTTATGCACCTGAGTTTATGAAGTTAAATTCACGCTCACAACACTACCTTGTCAACTCTCCTGACCCCTGCCAGAGATTCAGACCCACTGAATACCTAAAAGATAGAGGCTCCGTGCCCTCAGGAGTTGTATAAGGTGCTTCATGCATCTTTAGCAGATTCATAGGAAAAAAATATCGAGCTCCAAAAACCTGTCACTTCAGCCACATGAAACCAGCACCCTGAATAGGCAGGTGCAATGTGGGTCCTTCTTAATCTTTACTTTTATGCCTTAGGCTTATGGTCACACATGTCTCACTCAGGTAGCAAGGCAGGGGAGTGAGTACAGTGGAGGCCCCAAACTGAGCATTAGAAAAAAACAGCCGGATTAGCTGAGATTCTCCTGAGGTGGAGCTGATTGTAAAACACCCAGCTGAGGGACCATGCAGACTTTATACAATTACCTGCATGTTTGCTGCACTCCTGGGTCTGCTACAGAAATCACACACAATCAAATTAAGACATGTATCACAGTGTGCACCAATGAATTCCCAAGCTCTCAGCACAGCCTGATTAGTATTAACAACATACCAAGGGAAAGAAGGATTAAGGGATAAACTATTCAGTCATCATGCTATGAATTAAATCAGTTCAATGGTGACTAAGCCTCAGTTTATGTTTTTCCATTTCCAAAATACCCTTCCCCCTCCCTCTGGCAATCTCCATCCTTCAAACCCTAGCTCTAGCCCTATCTTCTATGTGAATTCTGTACTGCTATTGTAGGTCATGTTACCCAATCAAAGCCTTATATAAATACAGTATTCTACAAGTCACTAATTACTTCATCCATGGTAAATATGACTAACTACATATAAGCTCCTTTTCACAAGGATGGGAGCTTTTATTTCTTTTGTATCCCCTTAATCAGTGGCTCCTAAACCTAGAGACTTCATGGGCAAGTAAAATCTCCACAAAAAAGACTCTGGGAATCTGATAAAAGGTTGCAAAAATTTTATTTGACCAAATAAGTACATTTTAAAACCAACTAGTAGATTATTACTTTGTATAAAGGTAAACTAGGTAATAAGGAAGTAATGAAGACCAACTTTTCCCCAAAATAACTAGAAGACTTGGCATAAATATTTTAAAAGTCTATTATCTGAAAAAGAAAGAAAAAAAATCCTATTTACAAAATAACAAAATTGAAATCTCTGTGAACACATTGGAAAACTAAAAAGGTGGCAAAACTTGTAAAGATATAAAAGGAGAAGTTAAGCACAAACGGTAAGCTGGATCTTTCATTCTGGAATAGGTAGCTGAGAGCCTAAGAAACTGAACAATAAATTTGAAAATCTGATGAAGTGACGGGAGAAAAACTGAAATCCAGAATCTACTGGAGAGGGGAGGGTGCATGCTGGTAACTGCTTTCAGTTGGGGCCACAAGGGTTAATGTCCTAGGAATAGGATGGACTGCAAAAGACCAGCTCACTCAGGGACTATGCCTAGTAGTCACCAAAATTGCATTAAGATGATCCAAGACTGTGAGATCCCATAGCCATTTGTCAGTTTAAAAAAGAGTAGTTAAGAGACGCAAATGTAGAGAACAAACATATGGACACCAAGTGGGGAAAGCGGGAGTGGTGGGGGATGAATTGGGAGATTGAGATTGTCATATATACATTACCAATAAGAAAAAAAATATTAAATTGTACACTTTAAACATATGCAGTTTATTGTATGTCAATTGTATCTCAATAAAAGTTCTTAAAGAAAAAAAAGATTCATCCATATCTTTGCATGTGTTACTAGCTCACTCCTTTTTTATCATTGAACACTATCCACTGCATGGATGTACCAGTGTTTTTTTATGCTTTTACCTATTCAAAGACATCTTGATTGTTTCAAGTTTTGAGTGATTATGAATAAAGCTGTATATATTTTTTAAAAAAGGGTAGTATACTTTCTTTAGGAAGATACTGCCACACTAGGATTCAAATTCTTACTGTAATATTTTTACGTACAATACCCAGCACTAAATCAAAAATGAGTACAAAGAAAAAACAATAATGATAGAAAACCAAAAGAAATATCAGAAGATAAAGATAACGGAGGTACCAGACATGCATTTTTTAAATAACCATGATAAATGTATGCAATGAAATAAAAGATTATAAATATTGGGAAAAAACTAGAAACTATAAAAAAGAAACAAATATTCTAGAATTAAAAATACAACAACCACAGTTAGGAATTCAACTGAGCAATTTAGAAGTATATTAAATAAATCTGAAGCGAAATTTAGTGAATTAGAAAATAAGTCAGAAAAAAATAGAAAGAAGCATGGATAGAGCAAAGGGTAGAGGGAAAAAGTCTCAAAAGGGGAAGAGAGAAAAACTGTAGAAGTAATATTTGAGAAGATAATGACTGAGAAGGTCTAAAACTGGAGGAAGACATAAAATGAAAGATTCAAGGTGCTATAAACCTCAAATAGGAAATATAATAATTAAAACCATACATAGGTACAGCATAGTAAAACTGTTGAAAAACAAAGAGAAAGTCTTAAAAGAAATCAAAATCCTAAAAACTACCGAATTGTATTCTTTAAAATGCTTCAAATAGTGAATTTTATCTCAATAAAAAAATCAAAAATGAAAAAAAACCAAAACGGAATAAAGATAGATTATGTTCAACATATTAATTAAACTTGCTGCTTACTTCAGCAGAGACAATGGAATCCAGGTTAAAAAAAAACAACTGAATGATAACCTCAAAGTGCTGAAAGAAAATAACTGTGAAACAAAACCAAAATAAATTTTTCACTACCTAGACTCAAATTCAGAGAAATAGTAAAAGGGTGTTCTTTAGGAGGAAGGAAACCAATCCCAGATGCAAACATAGAAACGCAGGAAGAAAGCAGGAGACTAGAAAGCTTAAATTTATGAGTAAATCCAGATGAATACAGTTGAGCTTTGAAGAACACAGGTTTGAACTACAATGGTCCACTTACATATGTTTTTTTCCCACTAAATATGTACTACATTACTACACAATTCATGGTTGGCTAAATCCCTGAGTGCAGAACCATGGATACAGTGGGCCAATTACAAAGTTATATGTGAATTTTCCACTGCACAGAAGGTTAGCGCTCCAACCCCCTTGTTGTTCAAGGGTCAACTGTATTGACTCTAAACAACAATAATAATAATGTCTTGTGGGGTTTAAAGTATACAGAGATTTAAAATACAGTTAAAATAGCATATAATTTGAGAAGGGTTAAAATGGAGTTACCATGTTTGAAGCTTGGGAGAAGCCAAGGATACATGCTATAATATCTAGGGTGTCCACTAAAATAATAATAAAAGGGCATATAGTTACCATGCTAATACAAGGTGAAAAAATAAGAACTAGTCAATCCAAAAGAAGGCAAGATAAGAAAGGACAAAATGAACTTGGGATGAATGGAAAACATATGAAGGATTGGGCAATACAGATTTAAATGCAAATATATGTAGTAATTACACTGCACGTAAATGAACAAGATACTCCAATTAAACAATTGTCAGACTAAATACAAATATATATACTTCATACAGGAAACACATCTTAAATATAAGAATATGGAAAACTGAAAGTAATCAGAAAGGATATGTCATGCACACTCCAAACAAAAGAAAGCTGATGAAGTTAGACTAATAGACAAAGTAAACCTTAAGGCAAGAAGCATTACTAGAGACAGAGTGGGATGTTTTGTAATGATAAAGGGATCAATCCATTAAGAAGATAAACAATTCTAAATTTATATGAACCTAATAACATAGCTTTGAAATATACAAGAAAAATTATATAGGATTAAAAATGGAAATAAGCTGGACAAAAGGTTCAAGCTTCCAGTTGTAAGATCCTATATAATTTTTTCTTGTATATGTCAAAGCTATGTTATTAGGTTCATATAAATTTAGAATTATCTTCTGCTGTATGGTATATTTGAAAGTTGTTAAGAGAACAAACCCTAAGAGTTCTTATCACAAGGAAAAAAAACATTTTTTTCTTTTTCTTTTTTTTTTTGTATCTATATGAGAGGATAGATGTTAACTAAACTTATTGTGGTAATCATTTCACAATACATGTAAGACAAGTCATTATGCTGCACACCTTAAACTTACACAAGTATACCTCAGAGATATTTCAGGTTTGGTTCCAGACTAACTGCGATAAAGCAAATGTTGCAATAAAGCAATTCACAAATTTTTTGGTTTCCCAGTGCATACAAAAGTTATGTTTACACTATAATGTAGCCTATTAAGTGTGCAATAGCATTATGTCTAAAAAATAATGTATATAGCTTAATTTAAAAATACTTCATTGCTAAACATTGCAAACCATCATCTAATATCACAGGATTGCCACAAACCATTTTGTTAAAAAACACAGTATCTGTGAAGCACAATAAAGCAAAGCACAATAGAATGAGCTATACCTGTACACTGCTGTATGTCAATTATATCTCAATAAAACTCATCTTGTTACCATGGTAAGAGGTCTTTAATATAAGCTGTAGATACCTGTATACCCCATATATCCATTATATTCTTCTAAATGTTTGAAACCAAGTGAGATTGACAGGTAAACACAAAGCCTAAAAATACATCATACCCCCAGGGCCTGCACTCAAAAAAATTTGGGAAGTTGGAGAACTATATCTTCATATTGAATTCATATTGAAATTCCCCATGTACCCTGTCATCAGAATGTTCCCTTGATTCACAGGAATCACCATGGATGGTCACAAGCTTACCATTTTTTAGCACTCTGTGCCCAGATCTTTGCTCCTATTTTTCCAAATAAAAAATGCTTCCATCCACTATTCCCTTATGGTTTCTCCTCTGCTAGATTACATGTTGCATAAAAGGATAAAGGAACTTATGCAGAGGCAAGAATAGTTAACCAGGGGATATTTCCCCTTCCAGGAAATATTTTTAAATGGTTACAAGGGGTCTCTAGAAACAAGTATAACACACATAAGACTAGTGGTACTGACTATTCCACAAGTCTCTGGTACTGGCTTCAACAATGCTAATTAATCCCCCCTTAGAACATGTACACTACAGAAGAAGCCCCTTCAACATAAGGCAATATTGTCCACTTTCCTTCAACATTTTGAGGGCAAAGGAACCATGCTGCCTTCATGCTTTTCCCAAAGAAGTAATTCAGCTTCAGAATTGTGTGAAATGTCTCTGTATTTGGCACCACCATGCCCAGCAAAGGGTTAACTCAGCAGGCCAGGCTTATCCAAATCCTGCACATTCCAAAGGTCTTCCACGACTGACCCTTAACAGGTTACAAGGAAATAATCTATAAACCCTTGGAATATCCTGCCTGATCAGAGTGTCTCTGTATACCTGGGACCTTGGACCACACCAGATAGAATATGCTAACAATGTGATTTAACTTGAACACTGCTTTTTGTTACCCTGGGCCCCACTGGAGTTTGATCATGGGGGGCTGGGGGTGATGGCAGGCCTGTGCCGGAGACTGAGTAGCTAAGGTTAGTCATCTGGAGCACCATGCCCACATGACTGACCCCAATAAAATTCTGGCCACCAAGGCTCCAGTGAGCTTATTGTTTGGAAACACTTTTCACATGCCATCACACTTTGTTAATGGGAAAATTAAATGCCGCCTGTGCAACTCCACTGGGAGAGAGGACACCTGGAAGCCTGTGCCCAGTTTCTCCTGGATTCTGCCCTAGGTGTCTTTTTTTCCTTTGCTGATTTTAATTTGTATCCTTTCACTATAATGAGCCACAATGACAAGTACAGCTTTTCTAAGTTCTATGAGTCCTTCAAGCAAATCATCCAACCGGAGAGCTGTCTTGGTGACCTCTGACACAACTATGTTTTCGTATTTTCATAAAACTGATAAAACTCTTTCATTGATAAGTTGTATGCTAACTTGCTCTTGCACCCTTGTGTGCTTGAGCTGTCTCTCTCTCTCTCTCTCTGTATGTGTGTGTGTATATTATATATATATATGTATATGCTCACCAGATAGGAAATTAAACTATTGCTATAAGCAACCATTTTGACAAACTGCAAGAAAAGACAACTGTGAAAATGAGAGTTATTTATACTCAGACAAATGGCAGACAAGTCTACACAACAGCCCAAAGGCAAAATATCGGTGGCTCTGTGAGGGAGACAAATTAGCCTGGCATTTTTAATTAAAATTGGGCTGCTTCCTGGAATGCAAAGATTTTTTTCCACTTCTCTCTCACCAAAGACAAGAGACACATATTTTAAGTATGTTTCTAAAATTAAAAATTCAAGCATTAAATTTGAGCATATATTAAAGTGCATTAGTTTACCGTTATTGGGTTTTCCCTGACATCCTTACTATAATTTGAATTTTCATAACTAAAACATCCACTCATAGAAAATTTGAAGGCAGAAAGGTAAATTTTCAACCGAGTTTTGATTTTCTGGCCTTTTTTTTTTAAAACACTTACAGCCTATTTTCATCATCCAAAGCTATTACAAAATGTTCTAGCCAACGTGGAGGGACAGAGGGAAAAGACAGTATAAAACCCAAGGAGTGAAAAGGGAAAGCAAGAACAAATGCCATGTAATATATGGAAACTCCGACCTCTCCTATACTTCATGAGCCTGAGAATACTCTGCCAGCCATGGTAAAATGACACAGATGCCATCTTATGCTTTCTTTCCTTCCTACCTCCTTCCTCTCAAGCTTTCCTAATTTCTTTCCTTTTGGACAGAGCCCCCTACTCAGGATACTTTCCTGATGTCTAATCAAGATGGCTCCACAGGCGCCTAAACTTCCTTCTTTACCAAACATTGCTCAACTTGCTTCTTGCCTTTTCATAATTCTATAGTCTACTCTTCCATGTGTCTCTGAGTGATAACAGGCTCAGGAGATAGGGTACATAGATTCTGGCTCTCAAGCCAGGCAGTTTAACTTTACTATCAAGTTCAGCATTATACTCTATTTGCTCTAGAATAATTTTCCTGTAAGTAGAGTCCACTGGAAAGAGAAGAGGAAACTGTTGCTCTGAAGCTCCAGCCATAGATGAAGTCAATTATGAAAGAGGTTTGTTTTCCCATTCAAATAACAGTTGTCTCATACCTTTAGGTGAGAACTCCGTTGCGTAAACCTGGCAATAACTTCAGCTCAATCTAGAAAATTAGGTATCTTTCCTTCCTCTTAAAGAAACCTAGATCTTGTTTGATCACCCTGGGAATAATATTCAACTCAAATTGGATGAGGGTATTCAATTTCCTGTCTACATGTCGTTTTATTTTCTTTTTTTTTTTATTGGAATATAATTGCTATACACCCTTGTACCAGTTTTTGAGGTACACCAAGGTCAATCATCTCTATTTATACACATATCCCCATGTCTCCTCCCTCCCTCGACTTCCCCCCACACTCCCCGTTCCACTCCTCCCAGGCATCATCCATCATCGAGCTGAACTCCCTTTCTTATACAGCAACTTCCCACTGGCTATCTATTTTACAATTGGTATTATATATATGTCTGTGCTACTCTCTCACTTCGTCTCAGCTTCCCCTTCACCCCCTGCCTCCCCAAAGCTCGAGTTCTCGAGTTCACTCTCTGCATCTGCGTCCTTGTTCTTGTCTTGTCACTGAGTTCATCAGTATCATTTTTAGATTCCGTATATATGAGTTAGCATACACTATTTGTCTTTCTCTTTCTGACTTCCTTCACTCTTCACTCTGTATGACAGACTCTAGGTCTATCCACCTCATTACATATAGCATCATCTCATTAATTTTACAGCTGAGAAATATTCCATTGTATGTATATGCCACATCTTCTTTATCCATTCATTTGTTGATGGGCATTTAGGTTGCTTCCATGTCCCGGCTGTTGTAAATAGTGCTGCAATAAATATTATGGTACATGTTTCTTTTGGGATTAGGGTTTTCTCTGGGTATATGCCCAGGAGTGGGATTACTGGATCATATGGGAGTTCTATTTGCAGTTTTTTAAGGAACCTCCAAATGGTTTTCCATAGTGGCTGTACCAGCTTACATTTCCACCCACAGTGCAGGAGAGTTCCCTTTTCTCCACACCCTCTCCAACATTTGCTGTTGCCAGGTTTTGTGATGATGGCCATTCTGACTGGTATGAGGTGATCCCTCATTGTGGCTTTGACTTGCATTTCTCTGATGATGAGTGATGTTGAGCATCTTTTCATGTGTTTGTTGACCATCTGGATGTCTTCTTTGGAGAAATGTCTGTTTAGGTCTTCTGCCCATCTGTGGATTGGGTCATTTGCTTTTCTGGTATTAAGCTGCATGAGCTGTTTGTATACCTTGGAGGTTAATCCTTTGTCCGTTGTTTCATAGGCAACTATTTTTTCCCATTCTGAGGGAGGCCTTCTTGTCTTGTTTATGGTTTCTTTCGCTGTGCAAAGCCTTTTAAGATTCATGAGGTCCCATTTGTTTACTCTTGATTTTATTTCCATGATTCTAGGAGGTGGGTCAAAAAGGATCTTGCTTTGATGGATGTCATAGAGTGTTCTCTCAATGTTTCCCTCTGGGAGTTTTAGAGTGTCTGGCCTTACATTGAGGTCTTTAATCCATTTTGAGTTTATTTTTGTGTATGGTGTTAGGAAGTGTTCTAATTTCATTCTTTTACATGTTGCTGTCCCATTTTCCCAGCACCACTTATTGAAGAGGCTGTCTTTTTTCCATTGTATATTCTTGCCTCCTTTGTCAAAGATAAGGTGCCCATATGTGCTTGGGTTTACCTCTGAGCTCTCTATTCTGTTCCATTGATCTTCCTTTCTATTTTTGTGCCAGTACCATACTGTCTTGATCACTATGGCCTTGTAGTATAGTTTGAAGTCAGGAAGCCTAACTCCACCAACTCCATCTTTCCTCCTCAAGATTGCTTTGGCTATTCGGGGTCTTTTGCGTTTCCATACAAATCGTAAGATTTCTTGCTCTAGTTCTGTGAAAAATGCCATTGGTCATTTGATCGGGATTGCATTGAATCTGTAAATTGCTTTGGGTAGTACAGTCATTTTCACGATGTTGATTCTTCCAATCCAGGAACATGGTATGAACCTCCATCTGTTTGTGTCGTCTTTGATTTCTTTCATCAGTGTCTTAAAGTTTTCTGCATACAGATCTTTTGCCTCCTTAGGCAGGTTTCTTCCTAGGCATTTTATTCTTTTTGTTGCAGTGGTAAATGGGAGAGTTTCCTTAATTTCTCTTTCTGCTCTTTCGTTGTTAGTGTATAGGAATGCAAGAGATTTCTGTGCATTAATTTTGTATCCTGCTACTTTACTAAACTCATCGATTAGTGCGAGCAGTTTTCTGGTAGAGTCTTTAGGGTTTTCTATGTATAATATCATGTCATCTGCAAAGAGTGACAATTTTACTTCTTCTTTTCCAATTTGGATTCCTTTTATTTCTTTTTCTTCTCTGATTGCTGTGGCTAAAACTTCCAAAACTATGTTGAATAACAGTGGTGAGAGTGGACACCCTTGTCTTGTTCCTGTTCTTAGAGGGAATTCTTTCAGTATTTCCCCATTTAG
This sequence comes from Hippopotamus amphibius kiboko, assembly GCF_030028045.1. Taxonomy (NCBI): domain Eukaryota; kingdom Metazoa; phylum Chordata; class Mammalia; order Artiodactyla; family Hippopotamidae; genus Hippopotamus; species Hippopotamus amphibius. The sequence continues at coordinate 30,247,424 of NC_080203.1, forward strand.
AACGAAGTTGCCTTTTGGTGTGTCATATATGGCTTTTATTATGTTGAGGTAATTTCCTTCTATGCCCATTTTCTGGAGAGCTTTTATCATAAATGGATGTTGAATTTTGTCAAAAGCTTTTTCTGCATCTATTGAGATCATCATATGATTTTTATCCTTCAATTTGTTGATATGATGTATCACGTTGATTGATTTGCATCTATTGAAGAATCCTTGCATCCCAGGGATAAACCCCACTTGATCATGGTGAATGATTTTTTTAATGTGCTGTTGGTTTCTGTTAGCGAGTATTTTGTTGAGGATTTTTGCATCTATACTCATCAGTGATATTGGTCTGTAATTTTCTTTTTTTGTGACATCTTTGTCTGGTTTTGGTATCAGGGTGATGGTGGCCTCATAGAATGAGTTTGGGAGTGTTCCGCCTTCTGCAATATTTTGGAAGACTTTGAGAAGGATAGGTGTTAGCTCTTCTCTAAATGGTTGATAGAATTCACCCGTGAATCCATCTGGCCCTGGGCTTTTGTGTGTTGGGAGATTTTTAATCACAGTCTCAATTTCCATACTTTTGATTGGTCTGTTCATAGTTTCTATTTCTTCCTGGTTCAGTCTTGGAAGATTATTTTTCTAAGAATTTATCCATTTCTTCCAAGTTATCCAATTTATTGGCATATAATTTCTTGTAGTAGTCTCTCATGATCTTTTGTATTTCTGAGGTGTCCGTTGTTACTTCTCCTTTGTCATTTCTAATTCTGTTGATTTGCATCTTCTCCCTTTTTTTTTTTTGATGAGTCTGGCTAATGGTTTATCAATTTTGTTTATCTTCTCAAAGAACCAGCTTTTAGATTTATTAATTTTTACTATTGCTTCCTTACTTTTTCATTTGTTTCTGCTCTGATCTTTATGATTTCTTTCCTTCTGCTCACTTTGGGGTTTCTTTGTTCTTTCTCTAATTGTTTTAGGTGTAAGGTTAGGTTGTTTATTCGATAATTTTCTTGTTTCTTAAGGTAGGACTGTATTGCTGTAAACTTCCCTCTTAGAACTGCTTTTGCTGCATCCCATAGGTTTTGGGTTGTTGTGTCTTCATTGTCGTTTGTTTCTAGATATTTTTTGATTTCCTCTTTGATTTCTTTAGTGATTCCTTGGTTGTTTAAGAGTGAATTGTTTGGCTTCCATGTGTTTGTATTTTTTACAGTTTTTGTCCTGTAATTGATATCTAGTCTCATGGCGTTGTGGTCTGAGAAGATGCTTGATATGATTTCAAGTTTCTTGAATTTGCTGAGGTTTGATTTATGACCCAAGATGTGATCTATCCTGGAAAATGCTCCATGTGCACTTGAGAAGAAAGTGTAGTCTGTCATTTTTGGATGGAATGTCCTATAAATATCAATTCAGTTGAGATGGTCTAATGTGTCATTTAAAGCTTGTGTGTCTTTATTTTCTGTTTGGATGATCTGTCCATTGATGTAAGTGGGGTGTTCGTCTCCCACTTTTGTTGTGTTATTGTCAATGTCCCCTTTAATGGCTGTTAGCATTTGCCTTATGTATTGAGGGGCTCCTATGTTGGGGGCATAGATATTTACCATTGTGATATGTTCTTCTTGGATGGATCCCTTGATCATTATGTAGTGTCCTTCCTTGTCTCTTTTCATAGTCTTTACTTTAAAGTCTAATTTGTCTGATATGAGTATTGCTACTCCAGCTTTCTTTTGACTTCCATTTGCATGGAATATCATTTTCCATCCCTTTATTTTCACTCTATATGTATCCCTTAGTCTGAAGTGGGTTTCTTGTAGGCAGCATATAGAAAGGTCTTGTTTTGGTATCCATTCAGCCAGTCTGTGTCTTCTGGTTGGAGCATTTAATCCATTTACATTTAAGGTGATTATTGACATGTGTGTTCTGTTTATCATTTTGTTAATTGTTTTGGGTTTGTATTTGTAGGTGTTTTCCTTTTCTTGTGTTTCCTACTTAGAGAAGTTCCTTTAGCACTTGTTGTAAGGCTGGTTTGGTGGTGCTGAATTCTCTTAACTTTTGCTTGTATGGAAAGCTTTTGTTTTCTCCATAAAATCTGAATGAGATTCTTGCTGGGTCGAGTATTCTTGGCTGTAGGTTTCTCTCTTTCAGGACTTTCAGTATATCCTGCCATTCCCTTCTGGCCTGCAGAGTTTCTGTAGAAAGGTCAGCTGTTATCCTTATGGGTTTTCCCTTATATGTTATTTGTTGCTGTTCTCTTGCTGCTTGTAATATTTTTTCATTGTGTTTAATTGTCGTTAGTTTGATTAATATGTGCCTTGGTGTATTTCTCCTTGGGTTTATTCTGTATGGGACTCTCTGTGCTTCTTGGACTTGATTAATTATTTCCTTTCCCATGTTGGGGAAGTTTCCCACTATAACCTCTTCAAATATTTTCAGAGACCCTTTCTTGTTTTCTTCTTCTTCTGGGATGCCTATGATTCGAATATTGGTACGCTTAATGCTATCACTGAGGTCTCTGAGACTGTCTTCCATTCTTTTTATTCTTTTTTCTTTTTCCTGCCCTGTGGCAGATATTTCCCCCATTCTATCTTCCAAATCATTTATTCGTCCTTCTGCCTCAGTCATTCTGCTGGTTATACTATCTATACTATTTTTAATTTCAGTTACTTTGTTATCCATTGCTGTTTCTTGTTCTTTAGATCTTCTGAGTTCTTATGAACTGTTTCTTGTACTTTCTCTATTTTGTTATCGAGATTTTGTATCATTTTTACTATCATTACTCTGAATTCTTTTTCAGGCATTTTTCCTATTTCCTATTCATTTATTTGGTCTTGTGGGTTTTTTTCCTGCTCCTTTGCCTGCATGGTGTTTCTTTGATTCCTCATGGTAGTCCAAACTTCTGGGGTTGCTTGTCCCGGTGATGAATGGGTTTAACGAAGACTGTCCAAGCCCCAGACTAATGTCCGAGTGTTGGGTTAAACAAATACTAAGTCTAGGAAACACATACATGTATAAGACACACAATTACTGAATCCATTAGGACATAAGGCTCTGCAAAGACCTGACAGAAGAACCCCAGTATGCTATCAGATATTCAAAGAGAAACCCAACAGAAATTGAAAACCAAAACAGAAACAAAAGCAAAAACCAACAAACAAACAACACCTTACACTTACAAACACAAATCCAGGGAGATATTGAAAGCTAGGATCAAATATAAAAAAGAGCTAGAGTACCACCAGACAGAATGGAGAGTCTCAGAATGAAATTAGACAATTGTGCTAAGAACTAAGATAAAGACAAAAACCTAATATTAAATACCAAGGCAGTGTGTCATCTGGAGAATAGAGCAAGGAGTCTGAGCAGATCGACAGTGTTGCTTATACGTTAAGATAAAAGAAACTAAAAATGGATGGAAGACAGGGGAACAGAAGATCATAGTGTGCCTGGAAATATGTAAATAAAAAGAAGGGATTAGAAATGTATAAAGGATAGAGATGAAAGAAAGGTAGGAGAGATATATAGTCCATACTACCAAAAACTTAGCTAGAAATAGAAGTATATAAAAAGGCTAAAAATAAAAATAGAATAAAAAATAGAATAGAAAAATATGTTATAAAACTTGTAGATCCCTTAGGACTAAGATCATAATTAATAAAATAAATAAATAAATAAAACTGGAACTGATCCCAGAATGGACCAGTTCAATAGAATTCATACTAATATTTCTGTTTCCTCAGAGTCTCAGCTGTAAGTGTCCTTCTACTCGCCTTGGGTTTTTTGTATTATTCTCTGACCAGCAGAGCTTCCTTTATTGTTTGTCTGTAAGCATTGGTGTGTGGGGAGGGAGAGGGTATAATAGTGGCTCCTTCTCCTGGGAGTGAGTGAGCAGTGGCGCTCTGTCGTTTCAGTTGGGCTTGGAGGTGCCTGTTGCAGAGGGGCGCCGGTGGCTCAGGTGTAAACAGAATGTCTCAGAATTGGGCCTCTCTCTGGGCTTCTTTGTTCTCGGCAGCCTGCCTGCTGCCGGTGTTCCAAGGGGTTTTAAGCTAGCCCCGCCCGAGGGCCTGAGGGTCCCTGTTATCCCTGAGTGCCTTAGGTGGCCCACAGCGTTCCCTATACTGCCCGCTGCAGGCACCAAAAGAGAGAGAGAGGCTATGCTCGTGGCTCCTCCCCCCCGCCCGTGAGCCTGCAGCATCCAGCTGCCATCATGGCCGGGCAGTTCTCAGGGGCAGGTACCCCTCGCCGTGGACCTCTTCCCTCCTGTCCTCTCGGTCCGTCACCTTACTAGCAACAATATTTCTCACCCTGAACCAGCTCTCCAGTTCCCACGCTCCCACTCCCAGACCCTCTGTTCAGCTGTGAATCAAGGTCTCAGTTTGTGAATGCTGAGCTGTGGTGCAGACCCTCCGTGTGTTTCTCACTCCCTCCCATCTGCCACAGCTCAGCCGCTTCACCCTCTTTGAGCTGTCGTAGATGCCTCCCTACTGGTTATGTCAGGATCCTTGCGGTCCTTTCTGATGTCCAAGGTTGTCTGCTGGTGTTCAGTTGGTTCTCTGTGGGATTTATTGTGTCTTTTGGTGCGTTCCCAATGTATCTGTGGAGAGGGATGCATTCCACGTCCCTCTACTTCGCCGCCATCTTTTCCAATCTACATGTCTTTTTAGAATAGCAATAGGTACAACACATTTTTCCTCATCTATTGTATTTAGGATATTCACCATTCCACGAGTTTTGAACACTGAACATTCCATAAACTGAGACCAGCAGAGGAACCGTTATTTGTATTTGATGTTCTTCTGTGCTACTTTCTGGGCTGTTTCTGCTCAAGCTTACGTCAAAACCTCTGAACCCTTTCATTCAACATTCAAGTAACAAATTTAGTTGTCATGCAACTACTATATGCCAGGCACTGTTCTATTTGCTGAGTTCCACTTCTCCTTCAAACTCAGATGTTTTTATATGATGGTAGTTTATGATATTTCCCCTCCAAGATAACACATTTGCATTTTCACAGGGACCTTGAATGTCCTATACCTAGGAAGTAATTCTAATCGTGAATTTATACATAATGAAAGATATCTCTGGAGAGATACCTTTGATATATTTCCTAATACTCTTCAAATCATAAGCTATAAGCCATCAACTAGATTTTATACCAGTAACAAAAGCTAAACTTGTAGCCAAAATTTTCTTTCAAATCACCTTATCAAACAACTACGTTTATACCCACCCTTGAGACTGACGCATTCTCTCAAAAGACCCTATCAGGCATGAAGTGTGAAGACCATTTCTGCAGGTGACAGTCCATAGGTGATTCAGAACAATCTCTGAACATGTGCACCCTTGCTCTATTGTGGTATTGATTTCATTGAGTCCTGAAGCTCTCTTTAGATTAAAAGTAGCCTCTCAGCTGCCTCTCCCAGACCTCCGGAATGAAGACTTAATATAGCAATCTTAGATTAAAAGAATAGAACAATAACTGATGCTTATAATCCTAACTTTGAGTTATCATGATGAAATTAAATAATAATTAGCATACTACACTTAAGAAAAAGGAAAGCTGGGAAGAGAGTAAGTTGTTTTAGAAATACATCCCAATAAAATGAAGTATATGCATAGAAACAGGCCTAGAAAGATGTTCACCCAGCTGCTGTGATGGTTATTTCTAGATAAAAGGATTATGAGTGATTTTTAGAAACTTTTTGCTTGATTATATTTTCTAATCTTTCTACAATAAACATATTTTGTAATTATTAAGGTATTTTCAATAAAAGTAATTAAAATCTGTATATGAGCACTGAGGAGTACTTAAGGAAGTGGCTTTCAGGATGAAGTCATCTGTAAATAGTATTTTATTAAGGTAATGTGAGCATTTAACACAGTGCCTAACACATAGAAAGTGAATAATGAATGTTCATAGAATCAGAGCAAAATGTGTCTTCCTTTGTACACAAGGAATGATTTTAGCATTTCATCTGCATTGTTTGTACTGTTGAAATGCCTATATTTTAAAAGATAATTTTGAGTTTGACTTGTATTTTGGATACTACCTGATTAATTCTCTTTCTTCCAAATTTATTACATTTGTAAACTTTGGAAATTGGGCTGGGCTGCAATGGAAGAATCTCTATTTCATTACATTAGCTTTGGTTGAGCAATACTGTTGGAGGCTCCATTCATGAGCATTAGTCTAAATCACCCAAATCTGACCCTAAACTCTCAAACCCTCCCATAAAAAAATGTTAAGGCTTGGAATAGTAGTGAAATAACCTCTGTGAAACCACTAGAAATTCTCTAATGCATGCTCTTTAAATTTGACCATTATCAACGATCACTAGAGACTAAAAGATTTTGATCTCAGCAACAGTTTTCTCTGCAGGCATGCATTTTGAAAATATATCCAGATGGAAGTATGACTTTGCAGAGCTGCTTAATTTTGATAAAGAGCTATTTCTTTTGGCCACATTCTCTTACTAATATGCTGACAGAATTCATGAAGGAAATAATAATGATGTGTAGCATAAATCCAAAACAGGAAAGGGGTAGTAGTTGGGGCTTTGGGTACTGATGGGTACTCTTTCTATAAAACAATCTTTTTTTTAAAAGCTTGAAATGTAAAAATGCATTTTAAAAACACAGTCTGATAGCCTATTGGTTAATTCATCAGCTTAAACCACTTCTTTTTTTAAAGTAAAATCAGACCCTATTCAGAACTATACCATTGTTGATTACTACACCTTGAAGAGGGTACACTGGGTACTACAAAATCAAATGGCTTCTTCTCCATGAAAGTGAGCCAGGCTTGAGCTTAAACTATTGCCACTGCTCTGGTTAAGAAACTCTTGAACAAATCTAGTAGGCTGGACTTAGGGCAGAAAGAAGTTTCTGGGAGGAAACTCATGCTACTGAAAGAGAGAGACAAATGGGAAAAGACAGAAAACTTGCCCCAGCAACAAAGTCTTAGTGATCTGAAGGGAGAAGTGACTGTACATTTAGCAAAGAACTGCTACTCAACTCTGTCCTTGGCCCACCCCCATGGATACATGTCTGAGTTCTAAGAAGAGAGAATATTGTGTGTGTCACTTGCAAAATGCTGTTTCAACAAAAAGCTCTAATACTTTGTGAAAGAAGCAGATTATTCTGGAACTCCCCTAACCACACAGAACAAAATGAAAGAGAGGTCTCTCTACCACCAAGAACTGCTTATCCGTTCCGCCATCAGTGAGTGCTTTCAATTATCAGAGTGTGTGTGTCTAGAGGAGCAGCAATAGTGTCCAAGAGAAGATTGGCAGCACCCAGCAGGAGACTGCCATTTCCCCTGAGGGGTAACAGAGTAATGATGCAGCCCCTAAGAGTCAGTAGAGTACAGCTACCAAGTACCAGCCCACCACACACAAACAGCAGACTACAGTACCTAACAAAGTGACAGCAGTATCCAGTGGAAAATGAGTGCCAGGTAAAAGCACAGAAGAAGTGCCCAGCAGATGTACACAACTTAAGCTACATGGGTTCACAAGTTGTAATCTGAATACTCTGAGAAATAACAGGCAGAGGAAAGGGAAGAGCAAGATGGGGAAAAGGGCTTTGCAAAGAGCTAGAGGTCTTGTATAAGTACATAGAAGCAAGAGTCTGTGAAATTTAGTACTGTTAATGTTCCTCGGTTTCCTCACCTGTAAAATGGAGGTAATCATATGTCCAAGCGTTGTTGTAACAGTTAAATGGGATAATATAAAAAGCATTTAGAATAGTATCTGGCACAAGAAGCACTATGTTGATGTTATTACTATTGTTATAAAATCATGCTGCAGTATATTTGTTATTGTTATTTATCCAATCAATCAATCAAAGGCTGAACCTTAATTTTAAAATATCCACACTTTGTTGTCTTAAGTACTACCCAATGTAGATTTCTATGAGCTTTGGTATAATGAGCAACTCCAGCTCATCTTCAAAAATCCCAGATAAATCTATGGCTATGTAAATAAGAATAGAACAATGATATAATATTAATTATTTATATATTTTTAATTGCAGTAACAGATAATTCACTTGCATTTTATAATTACGGTCCTTTATAATCAAGTAAATGTCACTATAGGTGTAATGACTTCAACACTCACTGTGAATGTGCTGCAAGGTTCACCAGCTATTCATTTATTCTTTAGCACTATGCTTACAATTTGGGTAACTACATTGGTTTCTGGTTTATACTGACTTGACAAATTAGCTAATCTCACCTCAGGTGCGGGAAACTGATTCAAAGATCATTTAGTATATGTATTCTCTATCATTCTTTTTTCCTTCAAATGCATGATTTCACTAAAATAACGAGTTACCAAAAAAGTTTCTATATTAGCCTAAGACTTAAAGAAATAAAAATATTTGGTTCATAAACTCTCAATTGTGATCCATCATTTCTGACTCCCTACGAGAGAGAAGTGAAAAATGATCCTCCAGATACCCTGAATCTCTTGCATAGAATCCAAAGCTTTCTGGAGCTCCTGAGTGTATATGAGGTTTTTTTTACTGCAGTAATTTGGAGCTGCAGGACAACCCTCATAAAGAACTTCCTCACTCGAGAATGTTCTCACATGAAAGAATGACTTTTAGCTGCCCATCACAATAACTTAAAAGAGAGACTACAGCTGTTTTCACCCATGCCCTAAACTTCCAATCTGTGTTTCCTCTCCTCCATGGCAAACAGAGGAGAGGAACAGAAAGAGACAGGCATGTCAGGTTCCAGTCTACGACTACTACCAGGTTCCCAGTTGGTACAAGTGGATGGGTGAAGTTGCCATCCACTGAAGTGGGTAACACTAGAAAACTACTAGGTTTTCAGGCAAAGATGTAAGTTTGCCTTTTGTCTTTCAGAACTCCTCAGCATCAAGTACCCAGGAAATTCATGCAGTCATCTGCTTACCCAGGCCAAGACCCTTTTCCTGGGCTACCATTCTAGACTATTCCTGACTTTTTTTTCTTCTCACCACACTAACAAGTAGAACCTCCCAATTCTGTGTCCTATTTCCTCAGGAATTTTCTCTTTATGGTTTATTTCAAAAATAAATCCTAACTAAGGCATTAATGGAGACCAAATGGTTTTGGATGTTCTTCCATCCATCTTATCACAATTGGGCTATAATATAAAATTCCAAAGAATCAAATAACAATGGGAGTTTGGGGTCCTATAGCAAGGTCAGGGAGGAATAAATTTTTGTTCAGGTGCACATTTCAGTGCCCATCAAACTATAATATACAAGATCCTGGTCTCATTTTAATAAAACATCAAAGGAAAGATAAGTAAATTCAGACATCCTCCTGCATGGAACTTTCTCCAGTTGTCATTAGCCAGAAATGACAACTCCCTGCCTTGAACTCACACAGAACTTCTTTTAAATTTTTTATAGGGAACGTTATCATTTTAATATTTGTATCCTATTTACCTATGCATATGTATTTCCCCACACTGAGAACTGACTCAGTTCCTGCACTCTCTTACTTCCCTTTTGTTCCTTCTCTTCCTTCCCCCCTTTACACATTCTATTCTGGCCTATGATTAAAAGGCACCGCAAGCAATCAATTTTTGTCTCTCCTGATCACAACTCTAATATACCTCTTCCAGAGCCTTGTCTAAACCACATTTGCTTTTATTTTTTATTTGTTTAGCAAATTGAAAAAAGTACCTTGTATGCTTTAAAGCTATTGACATTTCATCTAATGCCAAGGTCAAGAGTTAAGATTCCTCCTTAAGATACTATGAGACAAAAGACAAATATAAATCCAGAGATTGGTTTGTAAATGAACCTTATTAATTTAGACCAGAATAATGTGAAATTTGTTATCATTTGAAGAAATTGTTTGATATGCAATATAATAACATGGACAAAATTTCAAGGAACATATTTATACTTTTAATCAACAATTTCAAGCATTTTATATGAAGTCCATTGTTTGCCAATAACAGATGTGCAAATAACATGAAAATTGTAGATAATTACCTACTCACTAAGGAAGCTCCTCTAAGGAACCTTATTAAGCTATATTGTTTAACATTTCTAATTCTTATTATATTTTAATTGTTTTTGTCTTTGTCCCTCCACTAGAAATCGAGCTTGATGATAACAGGGTTTTGTCTATTTTGTTCACTGGTATACTTTCAGCACTTAGAATAGTGCCTGGCATGAACAGATGTTTAATAAATAGTTGCTAAATAAGTAAAAGAATGGATGATATCACTAATTGTATTTGAAAGTGATAGAATATTTGTAAAACACTGAAATTTTATTATTCAAATTCAAATTGTAGACTAACGCAACAGTCCTCACAGTGTTCCAATCAGTGCCTCTTATTAACTTTAACTCTAAAGCTTTGCCATTTTGGAAATCATCACTACAAATTAGTAGAGAAATTTTCAGTCTTCTACAAACCTGTAAGCGTGGAATCACTTTTAGAATTGCAATATAAATTCAGACACATATAAAGAATTTAATTTCCTTGGTTTGACTGCTCTGTTTTCAGCTATTCCAACCAGCTCATTGACCAAAATAATATACAGTTGATCTATAAAGTAGATAAACCATAGCATGCCGTGCATTAGGGAAGATGTTTTATGCAAATTTCTTTTAAGACTGAATTGCTCATAAAGCCTTAAACAACATCTTCACCCCCCCCCCACCATCTTCCCTCCCACACTGCCTATCACCTACTCCAAGCATTTCTGAAAATTAGTGTTCAATTTCCATGTACTTCACTCAAGCAAACGGGCTGAGAAACTTGTGGTGTTTAAAGAGTATCGTTTTTAAAGAACAAAACAATTATACCTAATCTTCTCTTCAAACAAAGAGGTTTCAATGTTGAAAGCATGTGTTCAATCTCCACCAGCTCATAAACTTTAATCTTCTTATTGTCATTTGTTTATTGTGTTCTTTGATCATTTCTGACACCACTATTATCGACTTTCTCTATATTAATGCCATTTTATGACTTGTAAGTAATACAGCAGAAGCAGAGATAAACAGCCAGCAAGTGGAATGGCTTGGCTTTCACAAACGCACCGGATCTTACTACTGGTTTTTGCCTAACCTAATCCTTCCATCCCATCCTAGATGAGAATACTTCTAAAAGCCTTGCAACAAAATAATTTGAAAATGCTTAAAACATTTCTCTATGGGCTCTCAAAGGAACCAGACCTTTATTATTCCAAAATGCTCCTGGAAATTCACCCTCTATGTCTGAGTGTTTTGACAAAAAGACCATATCAAACATTAAACATGCTGAGAAATGTTTGAGGCTCCAATAAGTACCTAAAACAGAATCACATGAGGTCTCTTACACATCCCGTAGGCCAGTGGCATTCAAACTGATCTTTTTCCCCAACCTGAAAAACAAATCTTACATAGCAACTCGGTCCATGAAACATTTAACCAGAGTGGCTCTCCTTGAATCAAGTGTGGAAGACTAGGACACCCACCAGCTTAAGAGTTTGTGATGTCAAGCCTCAGCCAGCAGGGAAGCTGGCCTAGGGGCAGAGTAAAGCAACAAAGAGCCAAGGAATCAGGCAAAAGATTAGGAAATAAGGGTTAAGAGTTAGGCATGCACAGGCTCCAGTAAGAGGGATGTTGAATGGGTAACAAGAGAGAAGGTATAGATCCAGAGCCAGACTGTGACTCTCGAGTTGCCGGCTACCTTCCTATACTGCCGCCTCCCAGACTACATACTCAGACCAAGTTTCTTGAGCACAGTGGTAACTATTTTGCTATAAGTGTAGTGACGGACTCAGGAATGTGGATTACCTATAAGGATTAGGTGGCTGTATGCCAGATGCTTAAGATAACATGTCCCCAGGGGACTGGCAATCTGCCTTCACCTCCAAAGCTGGCACTAAGGCTAATGTGAGCACCGAGTTGTCCTTCCAGGTGCAGGAACAGATTTCCATCCAGGCATACCTAGGAGACACTGCAGATTAGGCTCTAGCCCACCACAATAAAGTGACTATTGCAATATGTAAAGTGAGTCACATGAATTTTTTGGCTTCCCAGTGCATATAAAAGTTATGTTTATGCTATACTGCAGTCTATTAAGTGGGCAATAGCATTATGTCTAAAAAGACAATGTACATACCTTATTTAAAAATACTTTATTGCTAAAAAATGCCAAACATCATCTGAGACTTCAGCGAGTCAATCTTTCTGCAATAGTAACATCAAAGATCACCGATCAAAGGTCACCATAACAATTAAAATAATGAAAAACTTTGAAATATTCTGAGAATAACCAACATGTGACACAGAGACAAGAAGTGAGCAAGTGCTGTTGGAAAAATGGTGCCAACAGACCTGCTCAACTCAGGGTGGCACAAAGCTTCAATGTGTTAAAAACTGTAGTATCTGCAAAGCACAAAGTGAAGTACAGTATGTATGCTTGTGTATTTACTCTATCCAATTGAGTCCAACAAAAGGTTTTTTTTCAAAAGTATGCCCAAGATAAGGATATGGTCTAAGACCCTGGAACAGACTTAAACTACCTGGTCCCTGATGGGTGCTAAGCCACAATTATGGCCCTCATAGGCTTTCTGCATGTAGTTCACAAAGGTGTGTTCCCATCAACTGAGGTAAGTAGTTGCAGATTGTTCTATGACTAGGACTGCAACTCCTTACATTTGGCAGCCTGAGCCACAGTAAAGAGAATACCAAAGAAAAGCCACAAAAACAAGTAAAATATGGTTGTTACATCTTTGGAGGATAACTTTTTAAATATCAATTAATGGACAAGGGGAAGGAAACAAGTGTGTACAACTTCAAGTGTGAGTGAGTGTGTAAGAGAGAGGTCTTATGCAAATTGTGATCTACCTCTTAAAACCTAAGACATTTCTGCCCCTGCCTTGTTGTGGAACTTGGGACAAGTCTTTTCTCCCTTCTGGCTCTCTCTACCCCAAAGGGAAAATGATGGTTTCAGTATGAATGGTCATTGAGGTCTGTTGCAGCTCTCATAGTCTCTGGTTCTATAGCTCCTTCAGAAAATCTAGATTTCACCTATGGGTGCAAAGACCACAGAGGGACTGAGTAAATCTTCCTTTCCTTGTATCTTTCCTTCGTCTTCTAATTATATCTTCAATTTCCATTTGTCATAACAGTAATTTATGTACCCTCCCACCAGGCAATCTCTGCCTCATTTCTTAGCAATAAAGAATAATTTCTTTTATTCTAAATTAAGGGCTATGGGAAGCTCTGAATCCATCCCCCAAACCTTTCTTGTGAGGCCCTTTCTAAGGAGAATAGGTAGGGGGTAGAGATTGCTGTCCAATGTTGTAAAGGACACCAACCAGTTTCACCTGCCAGTTATTCTCAAAGAATCCTTCAGCACCTTTGGATAAGGGGTAAGATGATACCTTATTCAGTTATACAAGAGAACTTGGGTACAAGAATAAGTGGTGGGATAAGTAGAGGACAGGAGACAGTACTGTGCCCAAATCACTCCTTACCTCTGGTTCCCAGGACTTCACAGTCAGTCCTGAGGAGCTATATACCAAAAGTGGGGGATGTGGCGAGAGAGGTCTGCCCAGTTGGAAAGAATATTTTATCATTGATGTTGTTTAGAATTTTTGCTATATGGTGATAAAATGCAGATCAACTTTTAGTTGCATTATTGTTTCTAAATTCTCTACAGACAGTGCCCATGGGAAGTTGATCTGAAAAAGTGAAATGTAAAGGAAACTTCCCTGTATTGAGAAGACCTGGGTTCTAATAGTGAGAAGAGTCACTAAGCATCTGGTAGGCTGAGTAATGGTCTTCCAAAGATACCCAGGTCCTAATCCATGGAACCTGGGAATGTTACCTTATATGACAAAAGGGACTCTGTGGGTATGATTAAATTAATGATCTTGTGATAAGGAGATTATCCTGGATTATCTTGAGATGGGCCCTAAATGCCATCACAAATATCCTTAGAAGAGAGATGCATAGGGAGATACTACCACAGAGAAGAGAAGGCAAAGCGAGACTAAAGCAGAGGTTGAAGCAATGTGGCCACAAGCCAAGGAATATCAACAACTAGCAGAAGCTGAAAGAAACAAGGAATGAATTCTTCCCCAAAGCTTCTGTAAGGAACCAGCCACACTGACACTTTGGTTTTAGTTCTGTAAGACTCATTCCAGATTTCTGATTTCTATAACTGTAAAATAATAAATTTGCCTTGTTCAAGCCGCTAAACTTGTGATTTGTTACAACAACCATAGGAAACTAATGCATCTGCTGTATACTAGACATTGCACTAGATACTTAGCACAGATCATCTCATCTCCATATTGGCCCTGTGAAATATTATCATAGTCATTTCACAGATGAGGAAAGTGAGGTTCTCAGAGATCACTCAACCAATGAAGTGGCAGAGCCTGAATTGCAACTCAGGTATGAATCTACTTTTTTCCCACTACCACATGTAGTAAAAATAACCATGATTATGAGAGCTTACACTCATCCAAAGCCTTTGCTAAGAATCTCACATGTATGATTTCTGTTAATCCTCCCAATAATCTCAAAACACTGAGATTTAGGTTTAAAAAACATTTAGTAGTTGGGTGACAATGGGAAAATTACTTATTCTCTGTGACTGTTTCTTCTCTGTGAAATGGGGCTGAAAATAATATTACCTGCCTCATAGGTGTGTTGTGAACACCTCACAGGTGTTAACATTTGCAAAGAGCTTATAACAGTACTGGGAACATAGTAAGTACCAAACTTTAAACATAACTGTGATGATACACTCTCTCAGGAATGTGATCCTGCTTCATCTGCTAACTAACTGGGTGAGTTTGAGCTAGTTCCTTGACTAGATTAGAATGCCTTCAAACACTGATATTTTACAGTTCAAGGCCTCAGTCTCCACAAGTATGAAATGAGGGCTTTGGAAAATAAGGAGCTCTGTCATTCTATGATTGCATGAGAACTCTGGTCATCGCTAAGAGCCTCAGGGGTTACATATCTGTTGCATTTCCCCAAAACTAAAACTACTTATTGTGTCCAAACATGGTGAGTTTGAGTAACACAGATTAATGAGAGCTCAAGGCAACTAGATCATTCCATGTCACAAAGCAGTTTATCTGTAGATGAAAGTTTATCTTTGCCAAGTCCTTTTAGTCCAATTAGATGCTTTCGTCTTAAAATGAGACAGACCATTAACTGGCTTTTGAAAAATATAAAGGCTCTAGTATTTCAAAGCAATGAGCACTGTGACACCCAACCTTATTTCTACCATATGTGACCTTTTGTCACTTCTTTCGTCTCCTTATAACTGCTGGGAGATGGGCTTAATGCTCATGGATGTCAGGTAACTCATTTAGCACGACAGAAAATTGGTAGGAAAAGAGTAAAAGCTTCAAGGTAAAAAGACTCGTGCACAAACCAAAGTTCCTCTGGTAGAGTCATGTCCCATGACAGTAATAGATCACAGTCCACTACCTCTAGAGGCACTGCTGGGTGCCAGAGGAATGAGATGTTGGGAGGGCAAGCATGGACAGAAGACGAAGAGTCCCAGAGTGGTGACCCTGGAGGGTAAAACAAGCTGCTTCTACTCTCACCATAGCCCAGCCCAGTCCTGCTGGTATTTATCTTTTACCTGAAGAGCTAACTAACCACCAATGACTGGCTTCCACCTTTCTTTACAGCAGACTTAAACTGTTTGTACACTGTGGTATCTTATAACGAGGTGTTATGGACTAAATGTTTGTGTCCCCCAAAAATTCTGTGTTGAAATCCTGACCGCCCCCCCCGCCCACCACTGTGATGGTATTAGGAAATGGGGCTTTGGAGAAGTGATTCATTCATGAGGATGGAGCTC
Organism: Hippopotamus amphibius kiboko; assembly: GCF_030028045.1. Classification (NCBI taxonomy): domain Eukaryota; kingdom Metazoa; phylum Chordata; class Mammalia; order Artiodactyla; family Hippopotamidae; genus Hippopotamus; species Hippopotamus amphibius. The sequence continues at coordinate 30,263,231 of NC_080203.1, forward strand.
TCATGAATGGGATTAGTACCCCTATAAAAGGCCCACAGAGTTCTCTTACCCCTTCCACCACTGTGAGGGCACAACAAGAAGAACCAACGAGCAGGCCCTCACCAAGAACCCCAACGATGCTGACACCCTGATTTTAGACTTCCAGTTTCCAGAACCATGAGAAATAAATTTTTGTTGTTTACAAGCCACCCAGTCATGGTATTCTTTCATAGCAGCCCAAACTGACTCTGACACTAGGTTAATAGTTCTAGTTGTTTTCAGAAAATATGAGAACACCTCTTTACCAACAAACATTTTCTCAGACCTCCACATGACAATAGCTATACTTCACTACTGATGGTTGAGAAAACATGGTGATGAATGGTAACTGAATCCCAGGATATATACACACTCAATAAGGCTACATACATGTGCAAGTAACATATTTATCGAGTTTCATGCAAGTATTTTCTGAAGTTCTTAAAATAATTTTATCCCTCCCTACTCCTGAGGCTGTTGTCAAGTGGGCATTTTGTCTCTTTTTTCCTCCTACTTCCTTGTCCTGATATGGCCACTAAGCCTCCTCCTCAAACATGGTTGCTATGTGACTGGAATTCAATGCTGTGACCACTTAGATCTGCTGTTACTTTGCTATTGGTTTATCCAACTCCTCTCCCTTGCAGTACACTCGTGTAAAACCTAGGGCAAAATCACCCTGTAAAACTCAGATTCCATCTTCCAACTCTGTCCAAGCTATCCCAATTCAGTTCTCTCAACTCTTATTTGAACCCCAGTTCTGATGTCCCATGTTTCCCATTCCACAGCCAACTTATCTGGAGGAAATGAGGGAAGTGTATCAAGATGGCCTCACTGAGGAGACAACCTTTGAATTGGGTCTTGAGAGATGAGCAGGAGTGCCACAGGCAAGGATAAAGGAAAAAGCACTCCAAAATGAGACAGAACTATATAAAGTGTTGAGTTAGAAAAGGAGCATGTGTGAAACACACAGATTTCTGGACCCTACCTTATGAGTCAGAGATTCTGACTCATAAGTCTAGGGTAAGGCCCAGAAGTCTACATGTTCAACATATGCCCCATACAGTTCTGAGATTGGTGGTTTATAGATCGTACTTTAAGAAACATTGATCTAGAAACAGGCTTAGCAAGTCAGATGCAATTTGTTCATATATAGAACTGTTCAGGGAAATCCCATTGAGGGTCAAGGGTAATAGTTTGGGCTCATCTGAAGAAACTGGCCCATGTACACACTGAGATACAATCCTAATCCCTTGGTATTACTGAGTAATGGCATGCTGAACAAATCTGGCCAAAGATGGAGCTAGTTCTTCCTTTATCTTTCTAACTTCATAAAAGCCAAAATTTCCAGATATGAAATGAGCATTACTTTTTTATCCTGCAAATCACAAGACAGAAGATATTTCTTTTGTACACCTAACTACCCTTGTGTCAAAATTTTATGACACCTCACATTTTAAGATGGCACTTCATGGTTTTTGGTCTCAGAGCTCTTGGCATCTGCATATAGGTAGTGTCTGCACATAACTCAAAATGCACCTGTAAATTGGAGAAGGAGGAATGGGGTAAAGGGAATGTAATTTGCATATATGAGCAAGTGTGTAAACCTGATGGTTAACTCAGTAGCTTAAGGCATAAAATTCATGAGGCCAAGGTTATGAGTTTAATCTATATATGAATTAGATAGCTGTTCTCCATCACTTAACAGACTCTACCCTTGTCCCAGCTCACCAATGAGCAAATATAACTGGGCTAGGCATAAGAGTGTGGCTAGCTGTATGCAAGATATCCCACCTATGTGAAAATAACAAAGATGTAGAGTGCATGTTTTAATAAGAATGGGTTAGGATTACTGCCTTTTTAAAAAATAAAACCAGACCTTTTACCTGAGACAATTCAAACACAATGGTTTTATGTGCCACCTTTTGTATCTTTAGATAAGTATGCTAAAGAATCCCTCTAACTGAGAGTCAAGTAGGGAGAAGTGTGGTCAGTGTTACTTTGTAGATGGATATAAAATGAAGAAGAGCACTCTACCAAGGTAGATTCAAAATATAAAAGTTGGGTATACAATTTTCTTTGCCAATCACACCTCAATAAAAACGAAATGAAACAGATGGTTTTATTGTCTAAAGGCAAATATATTTTTCACATGACTCTCTGTGCTTCTGAATTCTTCTCTGATTTCCACTAAAGAGCATACAAGAAATTAAAAATCCCATCAAGAAAAGGTCTAAGTTGCTATCTTCTGTTTGAATGGTCACTGGCATAACTCAAGCAGGCTTAGGCCCAAGGCATGCTGGGGCCTTGCCAAGAAGGCACCTTTGTGAATTGCAAAGATGATAAGACTAGTCTGTATAGAGATTGGGAAACTGGCCCCAAAGACCAGTTTAGGAGAAAGCAACTCAGTCTGCCACAGGGTATGATGGTTTCTCTCCTAAACCTGAAAACATTGGTCTACCATCCAATAAGGTCAGTGACTAAGTCAGTAAATAATCCAAGAAGTAATCAAACACTTAGTCAGTAGTCAGGTTCTAACTGATTCTTCCACATATAACAAGTGCCCAAACCAGCAGCTAACCAAAAGAGAGCAGTTTCTAACCTCCAAGAAGGTACTGGCAAGATGTTTTAGAGTATTAGAGCCCTAGTTAACTGAGTCAGTGCTCCTGATAGGATCCTATCCGAGATGGTCCTGGGTAATGATAATGACAAGATGGAGACCTAGGCTAGACCTCTGAAACTACTGCCTTCTGATAAGTTATTACAAATAATGAACATAGCACAGTGCTTGGCACAGAGTAAGTCTGCAATAAGTGTTAGTTATTATAATAATTACCAAGAAAACTGTAATACAACTCCTTGGTTACCCTTACCTTCCACTAGGCCAATTCTGAAACCCATCTGTTTTCCTCAGCCTCTGTTCCTTTCTTGTTGTGACTTAAAGATCATGTAGGAGTTCAGAGTTCACAACTGTACCACATCTGGAGATGAAAAAGACAATTTAAAATGGTCAGACTGAGGCCGCCAAATGCCATCTTGCATGACAGTTAAGATAATGAGCTCTGAGATCAAACCATCTGGATTAAAATCCTAGCTTCTCCAAACTATGTAAACTTAGGCAATCTGCTTAACTTTTCTGTGCCTCTATTTGACCCTCCACGAAATAAGCATGATAAAAATCTCACTGAGTTGTTCTAAGAATTAAATGGATATAATACATGTAAGGTGCTTAACATGGTACCTAGCACACAAGATGCACTCAATAAATGTTAACAGTTGTGATTATTACTTCTTTTCTCTTTCAGGACTGGCTCAGGAGGCATGACCAAATCTTTACTTTTGGATATATGTGGGCTCAGCTGGGAAAAGCTGAGGAAGAGGGATAATAAAGGAAATAGGGCAAGAGCTGCTAATAAGATGATAATGGCTGATAGTGACTTGAGGTGGCCCAAGAGGATACATTTAAAGTTTAATAAGGCCTTAGGTCCCTGAACCTGAAGCAATGCAGGTTTCAAATACTGTGGCACATATAAGGGGGAAGACTTGATGGTACTCAAGGACTTCTAAGCCCCCCTCACTTCACAGCAGGAAGGAAGCTACTTATTCCACTTAGGCACAGGGCCAGAGAGTGCTTTGGTCCAAAGGCCAGTGGAAAGTCAGTCCACAGAGACTACCTATGGATCTCCTCATTTTCTAAGAGTTTCTCAAGCTGGTTTGGTTAGAGAAGATTCTTTTTCATTTATGCTAGCAATTTTTCCATCATAGTGCTTGATTCAACCCTAACCCCACACCCAGCTAAAATGGCAGTCAGTATATTTGGCTTAATGAAAAGGAAACTAAGGTGATTAGCCAAAATGAATCACCAATTTAGGGGGGAGTGCTGGCTCAGCAGGGGCACTGCTCACTTACAGGTGTGGGCTCCAAATTGCAGCTTCCAGTGCCAACAGAAAGGAGTTTATGGGGGAGGGCAAATTACCCCAGTGGCACCTAAATAGCCACCCTTTCCTCTCCTATGCCCTCTCAAGCCCTGCCCTTTTCACTCTCAGGGTGACTTCCACAAAGAGTAGAATATCTACATTGGGGAAGGCAAGAGAGCACCTAAGAGCCTGGGCTTTGGAGTCACACTAATCTAGGTATGAATCCTAGCTCTTCTATTACTAGCTGTGTGGGCTTGAGCAAGGTACTTAACCTTGATGAGCTTCAGATTCCTCACCTAAAAATGGGGGTCAAATTGGTTACTATCCCACAGGTTTGTTATAAGGACTGAAGATTATTTCATTCAACAAATTTCAGGGAATGTCTATTTTATAGCTGGCTGAGACTGTCCTAGGTGCTACAGACACATCAGAGAAAAAACTAGACATGGTTTCTGCCCTCATGGAACTTACAGTCACAAGGGGGAGACAACAGTGTCCCCTCTATGCTATAACTTGACTTCATGTTTACAGCAGGGCAGTAACAAGTGATGGTTGCATGTGTTTTACAACTAGAAACTAAGCCTCTTGCCTACGTTTAACCACAATACTACCTGCCTGAGACCATATTTCTGAAAAAGTGCCCTCTCTCCAGGTTGCATCATTGTTGTGTAATGCATATTAGGACACCCTGGCTGTTTTTATTCACTCATTCAGCATTGTATATTGGTGGAAATGGAAAAAGCCAAGTGTGGCTTGAACAGTGAGGGAAATGGGAGAGTGGAGAGAGAACAAAGTGAACAGATCTGTTAGGAGCAATATAGGGCCTTTTAGGATATATTAAAGATTATATATTTTATATCAAGTACAATTGAAAGCCATTGAAGAGTTTTAGGTACTACAACAAGATGCTTTTGTGTTTGTAAAAGATCCCCTTTTCTGACATTTTACAATGAAAAATTTCAAAATCACCAAAAAATTCAAAGAATTTTACAGTAAGCACCCATGCAGCACCCACTAAGAGTCTATAGTTTACATTTACTAGACTTGCTTTGTCATCTGTGTGTCCATCTAGTCATCCTTCTATGCATCCAGGCCACCTTATTTTCATATGCATTTCAAAGTAAGTTGCAGTCATCAGTACACTTCACCCTAAATACTTCACCATGCATATCACTAATTGGAGTTCAATATTTATTTATTTTTCCCCAAAATGATTACTTTCAGAAATCTGACTATAGAATAGCAGTTACCTCTAAGAGGAAGCTCAAAGAAGCTTCTAGGGTGCTGGAAACAGTCCATATTTTGATGTAGGGAATAGTTACATGAGTATATAAATGTGGAAAAATCCATCAAGCTATACACTTGAGATAAATGCACTTTGTACATATCACTATATGTATGTCATACATCATTTTAAGAAGTAAAAAGAAAAAATCTGACCAAGGTATAGACACAGATTAAAAGGGAACAAGTATGTGAGAGGTGAGACCAGTTAGAAAGCTATTATAATCCACAGAGAAAATGACAGTAGCTTCCACTATGGTGGTGATATTGAAGAAGGAAAGAAACAGACAGATTTATTATATATTTTAGGAGAAAAACTATCAGAATTTGCTGAGGATGCAGGATGCAGGATGCAATTGAATAGTCAGTGGTGCCATGTAGTGACAGGATGCACGGAGGGAAAAGCAGAATGGGACTGAAGTGGCAGAAGCTGTAGGAGGCACAGTCCAGTTTTGAAACATTTGGTTTCAGTTGCCTCTGGAATATCCAAATGCCAATGTCAAGTTTTCAGTCAGATACACAAGTCTAGAGCTCAGAAGAGCTATACAGGTCTAGCTCTTCAGATCTAGGAGTAAAGATAGGAATTTGGAAGTCATCGGAACATGGATGGTATAGATGGTATCTGAAGACAAAATAATGGATAAGATTACTTAGGGAGAGAATGTAGCATGCAGGGAAATGAGACTACAGGTAATTTATGTAAGGCATTTAGCACATACACTGTACATAGTAAGAAATCAATGAACAGTAGTTGCTCTTATTATTATTCCTCATCATTATTAGACCTAACACAAGAAAAAGGGATAGAGCTTGATAGGCAGGAAAGATACTGAGCTTGGAGTTAACTTTAACAGCTCAAAGATGCAGTTATCTCTTTCTGCTCACTCTGCCCCAGAATAACACAAAAGATAGATGTCTGAAAAAGCAGAATATTTCACTTTTAGACCATTTAGAAAACATAATGAATGCCTAATATGGACCTAGGCACTATGGATACTAAAATTTATAATAATAGCTTTTCCATTTAGGAAGCATCTACTGTATCTAGTACTCTATAAGCATTATCTCATTTAACCCCCACAAAGATTCTCTGTAGTAGGTCGGTATAATTATCCACGTTATACGATGATGAAACCAAGACTTGCTAAGGTTAAGTAACTTGTCCAAGATCAGAGAGAGAAAGAGAGAAAGCAGCAGAGCTAGGACTAAAACTCAGGCAGTCTGGATCCAGAAGTCATACTTTTTCCACTACATTACATTACCCCAAGATCACTTAAGGACATAAAGTGGAGTCATAAAATCCTAACCAAAAACAATTATGTGTATGTCATAAGCCACATTAGAATAATAACAATAATATCTAATAATTGCTGAGCAGGTGCTATTCTTCTTGCCAGGTAGTGTTGTTTTACCTATATTAACGCATTTAATCCTCATAACAGCCAACCTGATAAAGTAGGCACTATTATCAGTCTCATTTTATAGGTGAGAAAACTGAGGCACAGAGAGCTTAAGTAACTGTCCAAGGTCACACTTCTCATAATGATGAAGCTTGGATTTGAATCCAGACAATGGGGTTCAGAGAGCAAAAGAAGGAGAACACTGAGGAAATCACAGAAGACATCATAGAGATAGTAGGATTCCACTAGACCCTTAAAAACATTAGGATTTAGAGAAGCTAGGAAGAAGGCATTCTATTTGAAACAACTTGGACAAGCAGCAGCAGCTACCAGACTCTCCAGGGCAGAGCTGGAGACGGTAAAGAAGTCTGAATGCATCTCTGTCACTATTCCCCACACAAAGCTGCCCTCAACAAGATGCACAGCTTTTAGAGAAGCACAAACATACGAGAGACCAAAGATAACATTTGGGGAGCTGAAAATTAGGAATATAGGACTTGAATGTCAATCTAAGAACTGTTATTTGTCTGGTTTCAGCTCACGTGTGTCTGGGGCTAGTAAGCAGAGCTTGACACTCCAAATGTTAGGCCCTCTAGTCCCTGCCCACTCCTTTTATTTTGTTGTTGTTTGTTTCTCTACTTCTGCAGGAGAGTTTAGAAACAATAAAGTCACTAAGAAAGCAAGAGCATAACTGAAAGGGGCAAATGGGTGATGATACAAGAAGGGTATGAGAAAGGAAAAAGATTCATAACATGTTAAAACTATTTAAATGGGCAGGGGTTGCTACACGCAGCCAGGACATAACTGGTAATCATTCAAATGTCTTAACACCTCATCCCAAAGGATGGTGGAGTTGCAGGCCTTGAGGCAAGTATGGAAGATCATTTTGGAAAGAGGCTTCTTTCAGAGTCTCTCAGTTCATATCATGTAAGGTGGTAACTGGATGGTCATCAGCCCCACTTAAATTGTCTTTCTTTACATTTTAAGTTTTAAAGTTTAAAACAATAATTCTTATTTCAAACTTTTTATATACATATTGAAGAATATTTGAAAAAAGTGTACACACGTGCAAACACACAGAAAAAAGCAAGCATCACCCCTAATTATACCACTCATTCCTTCACTCAAGAAGCACTTCCTAGAATTAGCAGAGCAGAATTTCTCACCCCTCATCTCTATCTACTTTCTTCCTTATTAGCAACTTTAGTGATGAGCGACAATTTTAGCAAAATAATGAGCAATCAATATTAATAAGAAAAATTTGTCACATAGACATACCTCTCAGAAGCAACTGAAAGATTTAAGCCTGCTTCCAAGAAAAACTTTATTCAACTGTTCTACAAAATCATCCTCAATATTCCCCCAAAAAAGTCTCACATGAAAGTCCATGGCTTTGATTACTAGAGAAAGAGCCAGAACACTGGGGAAAGGCAAAAGACAGAAAATGGAAGCTGGAGGGCCATTAGAAAGAATGGACTCCTAGAGCATTCATGTAACTCAGAACTGTAAGTTGAACAACTGGAAAAAGTACATAACTTTTTTTTTGCACCATGTTAAAAATTCAATGCATGTTCGTAATTAGCGACTCATAAGATTGTGTTCTTTCTGGTGATGAACTTCATCCTGAAGCCCTTCCAGACAATTCAGGGCATAAATGGCAGGATTATTACAGGCCAGATGCTGGGGATGCATCACTGAACAAGAACAACAAACACAGTCCCTGACTTCCCAAAGCTTAGAGTCTAGTTTCCAGACAAACAAACAGGAATTTTCAAAACTCTGTGATGTGCTATAATCAAGAAAGCACTGAAGGCTATGAAAGCTGCAATTGCGGGGTCAGAGAAAGTTTCCTAGAGGAAATGATATCTAAATTAAAAATTTTTAAATGAGTAGAAATTAGAAAGATAAATTTATTCAATAAAAGTTGATAAACTATAAATTATTTTGTACAATGATTTTATTACATGAGCTATTATGTATGATAAGAAAACTTTTTACTGATAAACTAAAAAAAAGACAATGGAAGAAAATAAAACCACACTAAATAACACAAAAAAGAATCAATACTGATGAAAAGCTAGTAAGAAATATATGGTATACAGGATAAAAAAAAGGTAAAAAAATGGAAATGAACAAAGAGTTTAACAGGGTTCAAAATAACACAATAGATATGTAAAAGATAGACAAAGGAGATGCAAAACAAACATAACTGAGGAACATAAAAAATAAAAAACATGGACTAGAAAATATTTAAATCTCCTCAGAAACAAAAAACCCAAATATATAGATTGAAAAAATATAGCATGACCCTAGAAAAACTGATACAGAACAATCAGCACTAAAATTTCTCTTAGTAAAATAACTAGATTTCAAGAACAAAGAACGCTTTGGGTATCTAGACAAAAAAAAAAAAAAGACACTGATAAGGAATATTATCAGGCTGGTGTCAGATGTTTCCAGTGCACCATTCAACACTAGAACAAAGTGAAATAATGCGTGTCCACAAAATCTTCAGAAAAAGAAAAATGTCAGCCACATCCTGCTACGTAGTCTTTCATGAACAAAAGTAACAAATGTTTTGGATTATACAAGAACTTACAGAATATCTTTCCAGTAAGCACACCCTGAAACAACTGCTGGAGGACGTCAGCCTACTCAAAAGATGGATGGATTCTCTCCAGCAAAAGGATTAACAGTGAGCATGGAAACAACTTAAATACAGAACTAAGATTAAAATAACCCTGGAAATTATGGTTACAGAGTAAAATAGAAATCTTATAAATGAAAATGTAAAAATTATATAATTAAAAAAATTAAAATAGACAGGGAGAGGGAATGTAGGACTTAGTATAGGTGTATTGATTTCTTCGTATTTTAAAGTTGGAAACCAAAGGATATCATTTAAGGCTGATAAATCAAATCAAATGTATAGGCACATTTAAAAGTATAAAGCTAAATAAATAAGCAAGAAAATAATATAACCAACTACAATGGGGAGGAGTAGGATGGGAGAAAAAGGAGGTAGGAGTAAAATGAAGTAGCTTTATTTTGTCTCTGCTCATGCAGAGTCAATAGACACCAGTTTTTAAAGATGGAGGATTAAGAGGATGTCTGTAGCCATGACAATGACCCTTACTCAAACTTTGAGAACTAAACTACAGGAGTGTTTACATAGTTACTGATTATAATGTTATTCTACAATCCCAAGGCAGCAGGTCAAGATGAACTAGGCTGTCAGCATGTTTAAAGTAAATGTGTGTCTGGTACCTGGTTTAGGGTCCACACTATGACTAGTCATGTGTCAATCATATCTCCATTTAAAAAAAAACAGAGACTAAATTTTCACCAATTTTTGGTTACAACCAGAATAGAAATAGACCTCAAGCTATTAACTCTTACAATTTTTCTTGTTAGCATCACCAGTATCACATCTGGCTATCCAAAATATATACTGCTTTTTCTTCCTTTTAAATGAACTACACTTAACCAGTGAGGCTTTTCTACAATTCTATTATAGTTAACTAATTTACATACAACTAAAAAAAAGATGCGTTCTATTTTTTCCAGATTTATTGAGATATAATTGACATATAACATTGTATATGTTTTAGGTGTACAACATAACATTCTGATTTATGTATGTATTACAAAATGATTACCACAAGTTAACATTCATTACTTCACACAGTTATAAATCTGCTTTCTTATGATGAGAACTTTTAATATCTACTGTCTTAGCACCTTTCAAATATACAATACAGTATTATTAACTATAGTCATCATGCTGTGCATTACATCCCAAGGATTTATTTATCTTATAGCTCGAAGTTTGTAACTTTTAACCATTTTCACCCAATTTCCCCTACCCCTCGCCTCTGGCAACTACCAGTCTGTTCTCTGTTTCTATGAGTTTGGTTTTTTTAGATTCCACATTTTATAAGTGAGACCATACAGTATTTGTCTTCGTCTGACTTATTTCACTTAGTATAATGCCCTCAAGGTCCATCCAGTTTGTCACAAATGGCAGGATTTCCTTCTTTTTATGGCTGAATAATATTCATGTGTGTGTGTGTGTGAGTGTGTGTGTGTGTTTCACGTTTTCTTTATCCAGTCATCAACTGATGGACACTTAGGTTGTTTTTGTGTCTTGGCTATTGTAAATAATACTTCGGTGAACACAGGTATGCAGATATCCCTTCAGGACAGTGATTTCTTTTCCTTCAGATTTGGTATTTAACCAAAAGTGGAGTTGCTGGATCATATGGTCATTCTGTTTACAGTTTTTTGAGGAACCTCCATGCTTTTTCCCATAACAGCCAAACCATTACATTCTCACCAACAGTGTATAAGGGTTCCCTTTTCTTTATATCCTCACCAACACTTCTCTCTTGTCATTTTCATAATGGCCATTCTAACAGGTATGAGATGATATCTCACTGCGGTTTTCATTTGCACTTCCCTGGTGATTAATGATGTTGAGCATACTTTCATGTACCTGTTGGCCATCTGAATATCTTCTTTGGAAAAATATCTATTATGTCCTTTGTCCATTTTTAATAGGATTGATTTTTTGCTACTGAGCTGTATGAATTCCTTAATTATTTTGGATATTTATCCCCTTTCATATATGTGGTTTTCAAATGTTTTCTCCTATTCCATAGGTTGCTTTTTCATTTTGTTGATCATTTCTTCTGCTGTATAGAAGTAGAAGATGAGTTTTAATTTAGGGGTCCATAACAGAGAATGGCTTAAATAAGTTATGGTACATCCATATAATGGAATATTATAAAGCCATAACAAATGAAAAACTAATGGGGCATATCTATTTACTGGCATAAAATGATCTCTAAATATTTTGAGTGATAAAAAGCAAAGTGCAGAATGGTAGGTATGGTATAAATATGTGTGTGCATGTGTGTGAAGAGATTATATATGCACATTTGTGTTTATGACACAAACACTGACTGAAAATGTATTTGCTGATTAAAATGCTATTTTTTCTCCCAACATCCCAATAACATTTAATTCAGTGAGAGTACTATTACCTTGTTCACGGATAAAAACTCCAATAGGCCTAGGACTTTTCAGCTCAATCATTTCACGTAATAATGAAAAATCCCAACTTTACCTAAATGAAATCTCTCCTATCTCAGGGTATGAGATTGCAATGTAGAAGCTCCTTCTGCTAGCATGTTTTCCCTGTAATCATGCTCTCTCCTACACCCTTATTGTGGAAGCTCCAGATCAAAGAGGTGGAGGCAGTTAAGGGACAGAAGAGTTCTTACTTGACCAACACAGTACTCTTTTGAGTCTGGGCCTAGAACCTGGCAGATAGTTAAAGTAGACCATATCTCCCGGATTGCTTCAATGGGCCATCTCTTCCATTGTTCCTATGACCCAGCAGATGCAGCTCTAGTCCCTCTAGGACCAGGAGTTTAGATTGCTAATTGGATAATTAGCAATTAATTAATTGCTAATACTCTTTCTTCAACCCTTGGTCATCTGGCAGTAGACCTCCTGCTTATTTCTGCTTAGGTTTCCACGTTCCTCTATGCAGCTCCATTGTACAGGATCCAAGATGACACCATAACAACTCCCCCTCTTAATGGCTCACATCCATCTGCGGAAACACTTATGCAGTGCTTTCTCTGACAATCTCTGGAAGTATAGGCCAATCTGAGAGCCAGGAGACAGGTGAAGGGGGGAGTTTATTTTGTACTATATATACACTGTGTCCTTTGTTTTTTGTACTGAGTATATGTATTATCTAAATTCATGAATAAAATCTATTTTAAAAAGCAAGCCATAGACTCATAGAAAATATTTGCAATTCATATATCAGCCAAATGACTTTTATCCAGAATATATAAAGAACTCCTATAAGTCAATAGTAGAATGACAATACAATAGAAAAAAGGGCAATATATTTGAAAAAGTCACTTCATAAAGAAGATATATAAATGCCCAATAAACACAAATGCTCAACCTCATTAATCATTATGGAAATGTAAATTAAAACCGTGATGAGATAACACTGAATACCCACTGTAATGTCTAAATATAAAAAGAATGGCAACATTGAGTTGGAGAAGCTGTGGAACAACTAAAACATTCATACACTGCTAGTGGAAATATTTACAGTACAACTACTTTGGAACATCGTTTAGAAGTTTATTAAAATATTCAACATCTAATGTGATACACCTCATTAACAAATTGAAGAATAAAAATCATATGATCATCTATATAGAAAAGGCTTTTGACAAAATTCAGCATCCATTTATGATAAAAACTCTACAGAAAGTGGGCATAGAGGGAACATACTCAACATAATAAAGCCCATATATGACAAAACCACAGCTAACATTGTACTCAATGGTCAAAAGCTGAAATCATTTCCTCTAAGATCAGAAACAAGACAAGGATGCCCATTCTCACCACTTTAATTTAACATAGTATTGGAAGTCCTAATCACAGTAATCAGACAAGAAAAAGAATAAAATGAAACCAAATTGGAAACATAGAAGTAAAACTGTCACTGTATGCAGATGACATGATACTATACATAAAAAATCCTAAAGATGCCACCAGAAAACTACTAGAGCTCACCAGTGAATTCAGTAAAGTTGCAGAATATAAAATTAATATAGAGATCTGTTGCATTTCTATAGATAAACAACAAACTATCAGAAAGAAAAATTAAAGAAACAATCCCATTTACCATTGTCTCAAAAAGAATAAAATAGCTAGGAATAAACCTACCTAAGGAGGTAAAAGACGTGTACTCAGAAAACTACAAGACACTGATGAAAGAAAATGAAGACAACACAAACAGATGGAAAGATATACGGTGTTCTTGGATTAGAAGAATCAATATTGTGAAAATGACCATATTACAAAGGCAATCTAGAGATTCAAAGCAATCCCTATCAAAATACCCATGACAATTTTCATAGAACTAGAGCAAAGAATTCAGAAATTTGTATGGAAGCACAAAAGACACTGAACAGCCAAAACAACTTGAGAAAGAACAGAGCTGGAGGAATCAGGCTCCCTGACTTTGGACTATATTACAAAGCTACAGTAATCAAAACAGTATGGTACTGGCACAAAAACAGACACATAGATCAATGGAACAGAATAGATAGCGCAGAAATAAACCTACATACTTATGGTGCACAAAATGAAAAGGCAACCCACTGAACTGGAGAAAATATTTGCAAATGATATGATCAATAAGAGGTTAATATCCAAAATATATAAACAGCTCATACAACTCAACATCAAAAATACAAACAACCCAATTAAAAACAATGGGCAGAAGAACTGAATAGACATTTTTCTAAAGAGGAAATGCAGGTGGCCAACAAATACATGAAAAGATGCTAAACACTGCTAATCACCAGAGGAATGCAAACTAAAACCACAGTGGGATATCACCTCACATCAGTCAGAATGGCCATCATCAAAAAGTCTACAAATAACAAATGTTGGCAACGATGTGGAGAAAAGGGAATCTTTATACATTGTTGGTGAGAATGTAAATTGGTGAAGTTACTGTGGAAAACAGTATGGAGGTTTTTAAAAAAACTAAAAATAGAAGTACCATATGACCCAGCAATTCCACCCCTAGATATTTACCTCCCTCCCAACATAAAACTTAAGTCCAAAATTTGTGCCTAAGTGATCATAGTAGCTTTATTCATTATCCATAAAAACTAGAAACAACCCAAAAGTATATCAACAGGTGAATAAATAAATAAAATGGAATACTACTCAGCAATACACTGAAATGAGTACTGACACAACAGGGATAAACCTCTAGATCATTTCAATGAGATTTCTTATCATTTCACTGAGATAAAAAGAGACTTACAAAAAAGGAGAATAGATCATAAGATTAATTTAGAACTTCAAAAAGGTAACCTAATCTATAATGATAAAAAGGAGATCAATGGTTACCTGAGGGAAATGGTAAAGGGTGAGATGAATTGTAAAGAGGTACAAGGAAACTCTTTGAGGTAATAGAAACATTCCATACCTTTATTTCATAGATACATAAATATGTCAAAACGCAACACACTCTACACTTTAAATATATGCAGTTCACTGTATGTAAATTATTGCTCAATAACTTTCTTGTTGGACAAAGAAACACAAAATCCTCTTTGGGTAAAGAAAATCTAGTGGATAACCTAAATTGTAAAAGAAATTTACTGTGTATCAAATATATTTTCTAATCAATTATCACATTTCCTCTCACAAAGCTAAAAAATGGGTAGGTTTTACCCCATTCATTTAAATATGAGAAAAATAAGGTTTGGAGAAGAAAGTTATCTTCCCAGTGTACACATAAAGTAAGTAGACTCAGATGTGGTTTGAATTCACAATGATCCCTAATTTAAGTAGGCCTTTATTAAACAATCGATAGAGTACTTTCTATTGTAATTCTAATTATTACCTATACAAATTCTACCCTCATCACAATCTGAACAAATCCATATCAAGAATATCAGGTTCCCAGGCCCGTCTGCTTGGTTGAAGTATGCTCCTCTTGATTTCCATTATTTTCAAACGTCTAAATTGACAGATTTCATGGATACATTCTGTATGTCTTTAGTTACTGATAATGTGTCCACTGTCCCGATGAAGAAAAGTTTTTTTCTGCGTATTCAATATTTTATATCAAAGAACAAAATGCAGAACATTGTGCATTGTAAAACATTATTTTTGTAAATGAAATATTTGTAAAAGTTTAAAAAGCAGCCCAGATGTCCAGCGATGGATAAATGGATTTTTAAATGTGGTACATACACACAGTGGAATATTACTCAACCATAAAAAATAAGAAAATCCTGTCACACGCTACAACATGGATGAACCTTGAAATGTCATGTTAAGTGAAATAAGCCAGTCATAAAGAAACAGATACAGTATGACTCCACTTATGAGATATCTAAAGGAGTCTAATTCATAGAAACAGAAAGTAGAATGGTGGTTACCAGGGGCTGGGACAGGGCAAGGGGGAAGGCAAACTATTGTTTAATGGCTATAGAGTTGCAGTTTTGCAAAATGAAAATGTTTTAGAGATTGGTTGCACAACCATGCGAATAGACTTAACAGTACAAAACTATATAAACTTAGAAATGATTAGATTGGTAAACTTTATGTTGTGTTTTTTAGCTAAATAAAATTAGTGTTTAAAAATTAATGTTTAAAATAAAGAATTAGGACACACTTCACCTAGAAAGTTATACCCATAGGTACTACCTCTTGCTTATCCCATCAGTAAGTCTTTCTACTTACTGAACAATTTCAGTAACTTATGTTTTGAAAAAAGTATCTGTCATTGAGATCTTCAAATTAAAAGCATGGAGTTGTACATGACTTCCATATAACTCTGAAACTCTCCTCCATATTTTCAGTTATATTCCATTTTTCATTTTATGGATTTTTCCCCCTCAGGTTTATTAGGCTAGAATTTTGTTCCCCCTACTTTTTAAAAAATTTTTATTTATTGATTGATTTATTTATTTATTTGCTGTGTTGGGTCTTCGTTGCTGCACTGGCTTTCTCTAGTCGCTGCAAGTGGGGGCTACTCTTCATTGCGGTGCACTGGCTTCTCTTGTTGCAAAGCACAGGCTCTAGGCGTGCAGACTTCAGTAGTTGTGGCACATGGGCTCAATAGTTGTGACTTGCGGGCTCTAGAGTGCAGGCTCAGTAGTTGTGGTGCACGGGCTTAGTTTGCTCTGCAGCACATGGGATCTTCCCCGCCCAGGGATTCAACCCATGTCCCCTGCACTGGCAAGAGGATTCTTAATCACTGTGCCACCTGGGAAGCTCCCCCTACTTTTTTTTAAGAAAAAGTATTTGGATATGCATGTGGTTTCACTGGATTTTTTTTTCTAGTTCTTTAATATCTGCTTATAGCCCTATTAATTCCTTCCTCATGTTTTCCCTTATATTTATGATGTTCTAACTTTGGGAGTTTAACATTTATTAAAAGAAATTTTGTAGAGCTACAAATTTCCCTCTGATTAAAGCTTATCAATACCTCTTAGATTTGGACACATGGTATATTCTCATTGTTATTTCTCTAAGTATTCTGATACTGTGGCTTCTGTTTTCCTTCTCAAACCAAGAAGTTTTTTGAAAGAGTGTTTTGAATTTTCTAAGTATGTGGAAGGTTTTTATTTGTACATTTATTATTAATTGCAAATATTACTGAATGATGTAGTACCTTTGATTTCTGGAATTGAGGTTTACATTGTGGTCGACATGTGATTACATTTTTAATGTCCTATGGGTACTACAAAATAAGATATAGTTCTTTAGGATAAAGAATTTTTTTCATGAATTGATTACTTCAACTTTATTAAAATAATCAAACCCTCTATATTATTATACACATTTTGCATTTTTATCTGTCAGAAAAAAGATACACATTCTGTCCTCCTTTACCACTGGCATTCTGTAAGTTTCTCCTTGTATCTGGCAGTATTAAATTATTACATTTGAATGGATCTTATTTTGTGTATTAGGGGTCATAAATGTTACACTGCTAAGTATAACAGGTAACACTCCTTACCAGTACTTTCTAACTGAATCGAAATGATGAAATCTTCTATGTCAGTGCTATCCAATGTTCTGACTATTGAGCACTAGAACACGTGTCTACTTAGTGTTTGAAATGTGTCTATTATTACTGAGGAACAGAATTTTTTCAATTTAATTTTGATTATACTAAATTTAAATTCAAATAGCCACATTGTGGCTAGTGACGACCTTATTAGAACTATGCTAAGTTAAAAATAAATGAATGGCCTCATCTTATGAATGCACTTGCTTTAGATTCTAATTTATTAATTATATGCTTTCTTTCTATTTGGATTTACTGATATATATGTAATTCTTCTACCTTTCACCCTTAATAGTAAGTTTTAGATGTGTCTTTTATAAACTACAGAAACTGTATTTGAATATTGTTTTGTAACTCCATCTGAGAATCTTTGTCCTATAATAGAAATGTTTAACTCACACATTTATTGGCATCATTTAGGTCTTACTTCTACTGTTGTATTTGAATTATGCTTTCTTCCTATCTCCTTGTTTAATATGGATTTCCTTTGATATTTTTTTCTGCTTTAGCAATTTGAAAGTATACTTTCTGCTTTTAATTCTGCAAGAGGTTATCCTTAAAACTAAAATAAACTTGAATCTATAGTTCTCCTTGAAACAGTACCTGCTAATTCCTTCTGCACTTTCCTTCCCTATCCCCATTTCTTCTGGGTAATGCTGGCATAGTATGAGATTTTAGACTTAGTTTTGTATTTTCAACATTTAAAATGTTATCTATTCTTTCAAGGATTATTAATGACTTCTGCATTGTTTCTTATAATCTTATCTACAAAAATTTTTAGAATTCTATGTTTAAATGGAGTCAATATATGTATCAATCTTTTTATAATATAGTCCATATTCTTAAAGTCTTTATTTTTCACTGTTTTCAGTTGCTTTGAATCTATTTTGAGTTGCCTCCCTCCTTTTCCAAGGATTCTACAGAGGGTATATTTTCTGAGCCCTTGCATTTCTGAAGGTATCTTTATGTTGCACTGTCAGGGTAGAGAACTCCTTGGTCAAAATATTTCTCTATCAAAAATGTAAATGTCACTCCATGGTCTTACAACATTTAATATTATGTTGAAATCCAGGGTTATCCTATTTTTTTAAATTTAGAGGTGACCTGTTTTTTTTTCTTTTTTCCTTTGAGTGGGTTCCTATAGATTTTTTTTTCTTTTGTCTTGAAATTCAAGACATTTACCAGGATTATTTAGATGTCAGTCACATCTTATTAGTTTGACGGGTACCTGGTGATCCCTTTTGATCTGCAGATTCAGCCATTTCTTTATTTCAGAGATGTTTTCTTCTATTATTGCTTCTATTGCATTTATTCTTTACTTACAAATATA
The DNA here is from genome assembly GCF_030028045.1 of Hippopotamus amphibius kiboko. NCBI lineage: Eukaryota > Metazoa > Chordata > Mammalia > Artiodactyla > Hippopotamidae > Hippopotamus > Hippopotamus amphibius. The sequence goes on from NC_080203.1 coordinate 30,281,816, forward strand.
TAGATTAGCCACATGTTGGTTCTCCATTCTCTAGTCCATTATATTTATTATTGATTTTCTCATATTTTTATCTCCTTTTGCTCTGCATCAATTGCTGATTTTATTTTCCACATTTTCAAACTTGATCCCTATTGCTTCTGATTTATTTTTTACATTCTAGTATTTTTTATTGATGGTTGGCTATTTTTGGTACACAGAAATAGCAATTTCATATGGTTTAAACTAATAGAAGAATAGTTACTGCAGCACCAATGGTTATGGCAACAAACTAGAAATACAGTGAGTTAATATGGAATTGATTGAATAGACTGTGGTACAGTCATATCATGAGCTACTATGCTGTCAATAAGAGAATTGTGTAAAATTCAACAAATCCATTAGGTACTGATTAATAAATAAAAGTTACAGAAAATGTATGACATACTAACCAGTTTTATAAAATGATGCCCAAACAAACCTCTGTGTGTTTGTGTGTGTTCAAATTATATGAAATTAATCTAGAGAAATGTATAGAAGGATATATGTCAGGTTGTTAACTTTGGTTATCTTGGAGGAGTGTAACGAGAAGGAAGAGAAGAAGAGGGTAAGGACAAGTGCCTCAAAAGATGTCCTTAGACAATAAAGAAAGCATTAGACTATTATACCATTTACAAAAAGTAATGAGACACACAAATGGATGGTCATTTTAAAACGGTTATCTCAGGGTGGTAGGATTTTAGATGTTTCTTTCTTCCATTTTCCTACATCCCAACACACACACATATACACCATTTAGAAAACATAAATATAGCAGTCACATTTCCCAACACACACAGCATAAGCTAGTTTTCAGTAATCTAAGAGCCTAAAGGTAAAGAAAGGAAGCCAGAGCCACAAGCAATGCTGGCAAAGGAACTTTTTCTCCACTTCCTCTATTTAGTGAAATTTCTCCAGGCATGACCAGACTCAGACCAGCCTCCTTCACAATGTGATAGCCTCTACATCAGAGTCCTGCTACCTTCCCTTTTAGTTCTGGCTCTTCCACATTAGGGAGAGATTGTGAGGTCCAGGATTTTTTCAATTTCTTGAGAGGCTGGGATTCTCTTGCTGAGTGGGGAGTTACAGGACGTCTTCCAATGGTTTTCCTTGTTTGTTGTTTTCTTTGTCAATTTGGTCCCACCCATACTCTGTCTTGACTATTCCTTCTTTTTTTACATTTCAGGATAAGACAGGTTGTCTATGTGTTTTAAATTTCCTCATTCCTTCCAGAGTATCCCTATTTCTTACACTCCTTATTTCTTTATTTCTAAGCTTCATTTACTTAAAGTCCACCTTACCTATCTAGAATCCTAGCCTCCATTTTGCCTTTCCAGGCAGTAATTCTAGTGGTTCTTGCTACAAGGATGTTGAATACTCCATTTCACAGGACCTGAGATAACCAACCAATCTCAACGCCTTGCGATTGCTTTGGCCCTTGAACCACATTTAAACTAGTAACAAAGCTTTAAAAGCCTTTACTCACCTTTAATACAGACCCCCTGAGCCCTCAGCATTACATTCTCCCACCCCATCAATATTTTATGGAATTTAAATTAAAGGCTGTTTTCAAACTCCTAATTGTAAAGCATTACTTTCAATTTTCATAATGACTAAGACCAAATTTAGCTTCTGGGCAGTGCTTAGGCTGTCCCTAGTTAGAGAGAGGCGAGGGCTGTTTAAACCTATAATCTTAGTTTCAATCCATACTCTATAATTTTCTGGAATGATGGCTCTGACAAGAAAATGCCTGGAAAGACACCAACCTCTGAGTCTCACAACTCTGCAAAAGGCACTTGTTGACAGACTTTGACAAAAGGGCCCCACTGAGTACACACTGAGGCAAGTTTCCCTATGAATCAGACACCTTCCTGTTTGGCCTCAGCTTTTTCAAATGAGGGCTTCTCCACACTATCTAACCCTCACCTTTTACCTCACTGGCATAGGCCCCCCAATCACAGAACACCAGCAGGCAATCAAACACTGTCCCAGTTCAACTGTACCTGCGCAGTAGAGATCTGCTGCCTACTGGGCTCCAGCACAGGAGAACCATACTGAGAAAACTTCTGGAAGTGAGCCAAATGAACTATAGCTGGGATCGGTTCGAATCATTTCAAGCCAAACTGGCCACCACAAGGTATTGGCAGTCCTGATCAATTTGTGACTCAGCACAAGTAGCAGTTACATAGGATGAACAAAAGGTTAAGGTGAGCCATATTACAAAGAAACAGAATGAACAGCGAAGCCCTAAAAACCTCTCCTTCTCTCTTCCTCAAATAAAAACGTGTTCCTCAGAGTTCTGCAAAGAGTCTTAAAATTCCCACCACAGGAGTTACTCTGTTAGGTTGAAGGTATTGAATATCTTTGCTAAAATTTAACTGTGAAACTCAGGAAAGGTAACTCAAACCATTATAAAAAGCCTTAGGATCCTAAAGGGATTTGTTTGCCATATTAAGCAGTTTCCCTGAAAAAACTAATAATACTTGTATCTGTTAAAGACTTTATAAACTACACATTGTTACTTTATACATTAATACCACTCAGATGACACAGGTAAGGAGGATATATTATTATCCTTGTTATTTGGTAAGGAAGTTGAGACCCAAAGAGGTAAGGTGACTGCATCCAGCTAGCAACTGACATGTGCACCAAGAGTGGGTCAAAGGACACTGAAAATTTCATAGGAGAGAAGGAATTTGGAAAGACCCTGAACACTGGAGGGCAGACTAGGGTGGGTCCCCATGGTGGAAACACCAAGTAACCTCAGAACACTGACTACCAAAGCTTCAGCTCAGACAGAGGAGAAGGTGAATGGGTAGACCTGGTTCTCTCCATGGCCTTACAGTATGCACATCATCCTTCAAGGATCTTTTAAACATAGAGCATATAATTAGATCTGCCAGTATCCAAAAATAAAATAAAGTAACACAAATCTACTCTACTGGGAATTAAACAACCTGGGTTCTGGTCCCAGCTCTACTAATTACTAGCTGCATGATCATTTGTGCATTTTTCCATCTATGTCTTTGAACACTGGCAAAAGAAGAGGAGCCATAAAGAATTTAAAAGGCCACAGGATTTGGGACAAGAAGACTGAGGTTTCTTTCAACACTCAGCAAAAGCATTCACTATATGCCATGCATCAATCTAGTCTATGGGGAATATAAAGGAGACCATGGCAGATAAAAGCCCGGTTCCTTTCGAATTTCCATTCCAATGGCAGAGAAAGCAGATAATAACCAAACAAATAAGCAAACAATATGAAAGATATCTGCTAGTGATATGTACTATGCCGATAATAGGTTTTGAGTCTGACTGCAAAAACCTAGGGCAAGTGACTTCTCTGCACCTCAATCTCCTCATTTTTAAAAGAATGCTAATGACTCATGCCTAGCCTACTCCAAAAACTTCCTGTAAGGATCAAATGAAAGTAGAGAGGAAAGCTCATTGTATAATGCAAATTGTTTACATAACCTTTATCAGAGAGGAAGAAAAATCTTCTGACCTCTTCACTGCTGAAAGCAAGCAAAGCATGCCAGAGATTCTGTTGGTTCCAAGGACAAGGTGTAAAGGGGCACGTTAGATAACATATAAAAGGAGACCAGTCAATATAGACCAAAATGTTCTCCTCAGGGGGTAACTAGAATTAAGAGTTGAAAGAAAATGAATTGAGACTTAAGCTAAATCCAAGAAAGTTCTCATTTCACGTATTTGGGTTTTATTGCTGAAATTGATAGAACATGCAAAAGCTAAAACTGAGACAATATCAGTGAGTGGCCTCAAAGCCTCCAACTACAATAAAGGCCAAAGCCCTCTTGATTCTTTAAAGCAAATTCTTATCATGCAGACACTCAAACTGAGTGCTATCATGGCTGGATGCAGAGGAGTGACCTGGGTAAGAGGAGGCACAGACAAGAGAGTCTAGATGTATAGCTAGAGGTTCACATCATAAGCACATGCTTTGTTAAGAGAAGTTACAACCTACAGTGGAGGAGTGCTAGGTGCCAAATGGAGAGAGGGAACACCAAAAACAAATTCCACGCCTACCCTACTAGGACAGTACTGGCCAGCAGCTTAGCAATGTGCTAGAAGACCTTATTTAAGTCTTATTTCTCTCGCTTCTATTAGTAACCCTCCTATATCAGTGGTTCTCAACCTTGACTGCACTTTAAAATCTGGTATATTTTAAAAGAAGCCAACACCCACACCCACCCTCAGAGGTTTGAATTTAATTACTCTATGACATGATCTAGGCAGTTACTCTTAAGCTGCCCAGGGGATTCTAATGTGCAGCCAGATTGAGAACAACTGTATCTGCAACTGGTTTGAATGGTCACCTCAAAGTTTGATTTGAATACCATCTCTCACTACTTGTGTTCTTTCAGTTCTTCCAGTTGCTGGTGGTATCAAGTAGATCACAAGTGAGAGGTTAGAAAAAAGAGGGCATTTCACATTTACCCATCAAGCCCCTTAACCTCTCTCTGCTCCCTGTGACACTCCCCCCTCCCCATAGTATGCGCCTCTTATTAGAACATGCATCCCATGTGAACACAGCATTTCTCCACCCAAAACCAAGGAATGTGGCTTAGCTGTCCCTGTCTCTCAACTTGTGCCAACAGGGATCTTACCTGTACTTTCAGAGTTAGTGTTCACTGAATCATTCCCATCCCCATGAACCCAACTGTTACCTTGTAGATGAGACTGTGGGACAAAGGGAGAAGGTGGCGGAAAAGGAAAGAATATGAACAAAGAAAGAGGAAGAGAGAAGGAAGATGAACATACAAAAATGAGTTGTTCCCATTCCGAAACACAAGTAAAGGCACCAGAAATAAAAAAAAAAAAAAAAAAACTTTTAGAGCTGGAAAAGACCTTAGAAATCACCTAATCCAGTTTCTCAAAGAGTGAACCTTAAACCATATAGATCCCTTTGAGGTTTTTCTTAATATGAAGATTCTTGGGCCTTATCTAAATTTATTGAATCAAAGGATAAAAACAGGAGGATGACCTCAAATCTGAATTTTTAAAACACTCCTTTGCATAGTTCTCATGTACCTTGAAGTTAGAGAACTCCTAATCTAAATTCTCTCCTTTTTCAATAAGGAAGCTAAGGCTCAGAGAAAAGAAGGGATTTGCTTAAGATACACACAAAACTAATTAGTGGCAGAGATGGGACTTGAGCCTAGGTTTCTAACTCACAGTCTAGTGCTATTTCTACTATCCTCTGCAGGTGTTGCCACTGCTGCCAGTGCCAAGGAATACAAACACCAAGATGCATTCCGCTTGGTCCAGAAAAAGTCCCTATCCAGTATTACATTTCCTTAGACATCCTATAACTGTTTACCAAAATACATCTCTGATTGAAAACAACAGCAGCAATAACACCAACCAAAAAAAAAAAAAAACCAAACAAACACCTTCATACAGAGGCAGCAGTAACTGATAATGTTGCAAAGCACTGCCCTTCTCAGGACCATTTACATAATCCACTAAATTCCCCAAAGCAGCAATGCCCCAACCACCCAAGTCATGACTCTGAAATGACAGAAATACAGGCATCAAATGAACCATAGGTGAAAGGTTTGAGGAGCAGGAAGTTATCTTTTTCAGTTTCCCTCAATTCCTGTTATGCATAAAGCCAGTCCTGACTAGCAGTAATTTTAAAGAAAGCTAGTTTTAAATACATCAATATTTTTGTTGTTATTATCTCCTGGGGACTCTCTGGATCACATATCTAACATCTTCTTCAGAACTGTTATTAATTGCTCACTGATCATCTCAGAAGGAGCTTCTCCATTACCTTTCCTGAAGTGGCCATCTGATACTGAGAAGGTATTTCTATCTAGATTTATGGCTCTTGGACTCAGTTGATCCATCCAACTGACTATAATTTTATATTATACAAGACTGGATGCCTTAGGGCCCTGCTGGCCCAGGACTTTCTAATTGGCATCTGCTGAGACTGACATTCCATTACCTGCTGGAGCACATGTATCTGAATAACCTTCATGCATTGACATAAACTGGGAATCAAGGACCGGCTGTGGCATCTGGATACATTAAAAACATGCAGTGCTTGGGATTTTGTTCCGAGACCATAGCAAAGAATCAGAAGGTTCAGAAGCACATGTCTCCACCCCTACCCAACAGATGAACAATGCAGCACACCATTCCAGTAACCTAGAGAAACACACAGTTTTGTAACCATTCAAACAATCAAAAACATTAAATCAGTTATATAATTGTGAAACAAATTCTACCTCCATTTGCTCCGTTTATAGTTTATAAACATCAGAAAATTTTGTTATGATTGAAATTTGAAACATAAGTAAACTATGAGTATCACATCATGGAAAAGTCCATCTCCATGACAGAATGTATGCCCCAAACGTGTTTAGGAGGAGAAAACCTCTGTTCAAAGGTGAATTCTCCTCTAGCTGGCAAAGAGGCACTTATTGAAGGCTTACTATATGAAGAAATAGAAGTCTGGGTCCCTAGCCTAGAGCTATTTATAAAGTACTTTGGAAGACACAATATACAAAATGAAATTACATGAGAGAAAGCAATCATCATAACAGATAGCATGACCTACAGACGATACTCAACTGTCCCCAACAAGATTACTAGATGATGTGCCTTGCCTGAGCATGGACAATTGAGTTATTCTCTCACCTATCCTCTCTCCCCTTCCCCCCACCTTCCCTACTTCTTCTCCCCACCCCACCCCTGCTTCTTCTCTCCCTGCCCTACACACACACATACACACACACACATACACACACACACATACGCACACACACACCCAGCTAAGGAAGTGATCCAAATGAGCAAAGGTTGAAACAAGCTATTTTGACAAATTATGTTTTAACACCGTACTCAATTTTCTAAACATTTCCACATTGTTTTTCAGAGACTATATGCTATATTTTGTGAAATCCTGGAAACATTCCCACACTGACTTTTAATGGTGCCTGAAATTCCCAACATTAGTAAAATTTTAAGGCAATGATTCTCCTCTTATTTGAAGGCGAGGGACATATTTAAATCTGTATGAGGAGAGGGCATGATATAATCTATTGAAAAAAATCCATCTGGTAGGGACAACGAGCATGAACTCTGGAATATGGCTGCCTGAGTTTATAAGTCCAATGAGTCCTTATCACTTCCTATCTGTGAGGAGTCCATTAAATCCTCTCCAGTCAAGCTTTTGCCATCACTACTTCACAAAACTGCTCTTGTCAAGGTCAAGTATGATCTCCATGTTGCTAAATCCAATGGTAAATTGTCAGTCCTCACCTTATTTGACTTTCAGCAGTACTTTCCATTCTCTCTCTCCAACTTGAAGTATTATTTGCCTGAGCTTCAGGTCAACATACTCGTCCAGTTTTCCTCCTACCTCACTGACTTCTCCTTCTTAGTTTCCCATTTTGGCTCTCCTCCTCTTCCCAATCTCTATATGCTTGAATGTCTGAGGGCTTAGTTCTGAAATTTCTTCTCTCCTCCTATACTCCCCCTTGCTGATTGCATTCAGACTCATTGCATCTTATCATTGATATCTCCCCAATTTATAATTCCAGCCAGTGCACCTCCCCTGAACTCCAGATGTATATATGCAACCATTTCCATAATATCCCCCACTTGGCTGTCTCAGAGGCCTCTAAAACCTAACACATTCACAACCAAACTTCAGCTCTTCCCTCTCAGACCTGCTCCACCCACTGTATCCTTCCATCTCCGTTGTTGGCAACTCCCTTCTAATTGCTCAGGCCAAAAACTTTGTGGTCGTTTTTAACTCCTATTTTACTCTCATAGCCCAATCCATTTGGTTAGCAAATCCCACTGGCCTACCATAATAATATTTCCAAAATTCAACCACTGCTCAAGTCCTCTACCATACCACCCTGGTCTAAGCCACCATCATCTCTTACATGAATTATTTATAATAGCCACCTAACATCTTCCTGCTTTCGTCACTGTCCCCCACAGTCTGTTTTCAACACAGCAGCTAGGGATCCAATTAAAATATAGGTCAGATCACATCCCTTCTCAGCCCCAAACCCTTCAATGACTTTCTCACTCAGAGTAAAAGTTAAATCTTTACAAGGCCTACAAAGAGCCCTCCTTCCCTCACTGTTATCTTCTGACTTTATCTCCTACCACTCTCCACCTGACTCACTCCACCCTAAGTATGGTGGCCTCCTTGCTCTTCCTTGAACAAGCTAAGCAAGATTCCACCTCAGCTTTTACTTTTTGTTCACTCTACCTGGAAAACTTGTACCCCACATATTTACATAGATCCTGCCCTCAACTCTTTCAGGTTTTGCACAAATACTCAATATAATTATCAGTTAGGCCTAACCTAGCCCTATTTAATACTGTAACTGCACCTTCCATCCCAGCTTTTGATATACCTTTCCTCAATTATTTTCCTCCACCATACTATAAATTTTATTTTTCTGTTTATTGTCTATCTCCAGATGTACACAGCAGAACATAAGCTAAATTAGGGTATGAACTATTATCTGCTTTGTTCACTGTCATATCCCCAGCACCTAGAATTGTTCCTGGAAGTTAAAAAGCGATCAGGGAATAGTTGGTGAACAAAGAAATGATCTTAGGTACGTTATATAAACCTTCTGTGCCATAGCTGACTCATCTGCAAAATGAGGAGACCACTGCTACCTACCTCGTAAAGTTGCAGTGAAGATTAAGTGAGCAAATACATATAAGGTCCTTGGCAAAGGACCTCAATAAGCACTCAATATTTGTAGCTATTATTATTACTATGATTCCTTAAGAGGATATGAATGAGTATAGGAAAGCAAGAAGACAAGACGTGGGTCAGGAACTTTGAAATCCAGGCCCCGAGTGTCTAATGAGGGGAGGTGGGGTGAGATGAGTGACCCAGTAAAACTCAGTCCTCATTGGAGACTTTAGGAAGTGTGTGAGATTTGCACAAAGAAAGTACATGTGATATGATATGATACAATCTGCCTTAAGGTGGCCCTAAGCCTGTCTGTGGGCCCACTTTTCCTATCAGGTTGTAGCAGCAGAAATTTGTTAAGTACCCTGGTTGTTCCTATGTCTGATCTGACACCCAGGAAACAAGCAAAAGGATCTTCTCTAGCTCTCTATAAATCACCAAAGAAATGCCACATTTTAATTTCCAAATAGAGATGGAGGAAATTTCTATAAGGAAAAGAGGCATAGTTTTCAAATAGCAAAAAGTTATTAGAGACCAGGAGTAGTAAAATTTTAAGAATTTAAAAACATGTAGTAATAGCCTTTTTGAGGCATTCTGCCTTCCTCAAGTTCAGAGTTTATATACAGCTTTAAATTAAGCTTTGCAGATTTTGACAGTGCTAGTTGAGAGTTTGGATATTTTCTTCCTGCTTTATTATACTGGGAAAGGGGCCATGGGCAGTTTTCTTTCAGCACCTGAAAACATTTCTATAAAAAATTCATCAACCATTAATTTGTTTCAATGACACATTTAGCTTTTCAATTCCAAGACTGCAGCTGCTGCCATATTGTGAAGAGAACATGTTGAGATGATTTTCCTCTGCCTGCTAAAGGGCAAGCATGACCTGAGCTAACCACTGAGACACTTCAACACATTTTTAAAAGGAGCAGAATACTCAGAAAGCACACACAATGGTGAACACATCGAGACACCACCAAAGCCCCCCTCAGGGGAGAGGGTCTGGTCACCAGGTAAGCAACCAAGACAAGTAGGGGTACTAACTGAGGTTGAGGGAAATCTAGAATTGACAATGGAGGAGGGAGATGATGAGTATCAGTTGCAGACATGAGATCATCTGCAGTTGTGGGAGCTGTAATTTTCTCCACTAACCTTCCTTTTCTGAGTTCTCTCCAGGAAGAGAGGTGTATAGAATCCTGGAATATCTGCACCTAAAACACATTTGAAGAATTGGATCGAAACCAACAAGGGGCAAACACTAGATAGACTGCTCAAATCTCCCTCCCATGAAGTATTTATTGTTCCAGTTGCTGGAACAACTTTGGCAGAAATCCTTCCTCTATTAGCCCCTTCAGAGATTATCTCAGCTAGAGAGAGCCATCTTGCCCAAAGTCATGATCCTTCTTGGGGCAGCTCACATCCAATGACTGATTGATGAGGGGTATAAAGGCCTGGCCATTCTGGTCCAAATCAGGAAAACGCTGACGGACATTTTTTAGCTCCAGATTTCCCTAGCTAAGGATTAGCTAAGGCTGCTGTTGAGCCTGTAGCTCAGATTCTCTGTCTATCCATTCCTGCTTCTTTCCTTTTCCTTCCATACATGTTCACCCCAAGGGGACTCCTAAATAAATATGCCATCTCAGAGTTGCTTCCTAGGGAACCCAACCCATGAAAACACAGGCAATGATGTAAGAAATATCCAGTACATTCTAGTTAAACATTAAATATTCATTGAATCAGTATTCATTGAGGACTTTTTCTAGGAACTGGGGATAGATCACTGAACAAGACAAAGTTCCTGCTCTCATGGAGCCTCTATTTTAGTGAAGGGACACAGGTAATGGACAAATTAACAAATGAATAAACAATATTTCAAATAGTGATAAATATTATGAGAAAAATGATGAAGAGGCATGATAAAAACTGAATTAGAAGTATGGCTAATTTAGATTGTGTGGTCACAGATGGCCTCAATGAGAAAGTGGTATATGAGACAGCCTGCCATATAAACATATACAGTAAGAGCATTCCAGACAGATGGAACCACAAATGCAAAGGTCTTACTGTGCAAATGAACTAGGCATGTTCTTGAAATTGAAAGACAGTCAATGTGGCTGGAGTAAGAGGAAAGTAGTAAGAGATGAAGGTGAAGAGGTGGCCAGGGGCCAGATTATGGTAAGGAGTCTGTGTTTCATTCTATGTATGTTTGGAAGTTATTAGAATTTTAAAGCAGGTCAATGACAGTATCTGATTCATATTTTTACAATATGACTCTAGCTACTGTGAAGAGAAAAGATTATAAAGAAAAATGAAAATGAGAAAATCAATTAGAAGGCTATTGCAGAAGTCCAGGGTTAGAAAGAACGGTGGCATGGAATGGGTAGCAAGAATGGAGGTGAAGAAAAGTACAGAGATCCTAGATATATTTTAGAACTACAACATGCAAGCTTGCTGATGAATTGGATATAAGGGATAAGGGAGGGAGGCCTTAGAGAGGATTCCTGATTTTGACTTGAGACACTGAATTATAGTTCACTGAGGTTTTTTTCCCCTCTACCCAAACACTATGTTGAGTGATGAAGAGGTCAAACTGTTGAATCATGTGTGGCCCCAAATCAAAGAGTTGAGAGACAGGATATAGGAGATTATACACACACACACACACACACCACTAAATGTATGCATTTGAACAAGTTATTCAATCTTTTAGCACCTTTCATAAAAAGTATTGAGATAGTTAAGTTCTCGAAACTTCATGCAGTGCATGTAAGGAACTTCACAGAATATCCAGAACAGAGCAAGTCCTCAATAAAACTTAGGTATTATTGTAAAGGAATACAATTTCTTACTCTAAGAAATAATGCATTCATAATTAAGAAGGTCAGCAAATGAATGCCATCTCAGCATGGATCCTTCTACAAATATCAATACTATATAGCAGGGATTAGTAATGTTTGTCTATAAAAAGCCAAAGAGCTTTTCAGGCCATACGATTTCTGTTGCAACTACTAGACTTTGCTGCTATAGCATGAAAATTGTCATAGAAAATACTTAACCAAATGAGTGTGACTATATTCCAATAAAACTTTATTCACAAAAACTGGTGGTGGCCAGACTTGGCTCACAGACTGTAGTTTGCTGACTCAGTGCTAGACACTTGGCTTGCATAAGCTACTAACACATATGGATAAATTCAGACATACTTTTGTTTCCTTCTGAATGGACTGTTTTGAAGAACACTGAATCTCTACTTCCCTTAAAACAAGTGGTTAACTCTGACTAGAGAATTTAGTGATTGCTTTTTTCTTTGCTAAACACATTAACTGATGCTAATGCCTTACCAGATGTGCCCAACGTGACAAAAGACGTAAGTTCCAAAATTCTCTTCTGTGACATTTTACTGGGTTCTTCCTATCAATTAAAATAATACTTTCCTCTTTCATTGTACTGCTATGAAAATTAGTATCTACAAAATGCTTCAAAGTTATAAGGGTTAAGTACCACTATATAGTTATGCATCCAGGACTCCTTTATTAATTATGCAATCTGTCATTACATAATTAGGTCAAATATAATAAATTTAATCTTATTTATCTTTTGTTCTATCAGTGACTTCATATTTCATACGGCCATGAGAACGAAAATGAAAACGTGAATTCCCCTACAGTTATAAAGGCTCTCAATTAAGGACATGGCCCACAATTACCAAAGGTAGCCACCAAAATATATGGCTCCAGCAAGGAATGGGGCAACTGTCCACAATTTCATTAAAGCATTCCCCTTAGAATTTCCCTCTAAACCAGTTCTCAAACATTCTCTTTCATCCAACACATTCTACTCAGGCACTCTGCATTGTATTTTTAAACACAAAATGCTTCATTGGCCTGACCTAATTGAATTACAATCAGAATCCCCACGGTATTTCTCAGAAATCCTGCACACCAAAAGTTACTTCATCTGCCATTTCTCATTAAGAAGAAAACAGACAAGCTGTACCATTCACATTGCTGAGGAAAGACAGCCTCTTCTAGAACCTTGTTCTTCTTTCCTCCACAGGCCCCTTAGCACTTATGACTGCAGTTTGAAATAAAGTTCAAGCCCCACTGCAATAATTGAGGAACCGTCCAGAGTTTCTGTGTGTGTTGATCTGCTCCACTTTAAGCTGTTCAAGAGACAAAAACTCAAACATATGAAAATAACTCGATTGGGGGTTCATTTGTCTTATTATAAAAATGATTAATCACAGGATTTTTATAATAGCTTCATAAGCACAAGTTAACAATAATTCAATTTACAAAAATTGGTATTCACTAGTTAATTTCTAAGGAGCATTTCTATTGTGTCAATCAAAATGCATCTGGAATGCAGATAGGTCATACATTGTACAAAAAAATAAGAGATTGGCTAGGACTAGGAAGTCTCTGGGTATTCTCATGGTATTTCCTGCAGCAGGCCTTGACTTCTTAATGAAATCATTTTAATTTCTGTCTAAAGCATCCCTGAAAGGGTATTTAGCTTTAAGTGCTCATTGAACTTTTACAAAGTAGAATTTGCAAGCCTAGAGAGAAATACTGTCACAGCAGTGTGGGGATTTGCTCTTGTCTATTGACAGAGCACAGTCAATGATTTTCTTTAATATTAAAGTGTGTATGTGTATCCTGTTCCTATTATACAATAATGTCCCCAACGACAACAATCTTGACTCATATCTTTTAGGAAGCAACCAACCCTCTATGAACAGTCTCTATTCAATGACCTGACTGTGGAGGATACTCAAATAGGGAACAGTAACTTCAGCACTCAGGTTGTTCCTGACACCAAAATGGGGCCTAAGGCTTAATATGATCCTCAAGTGGCAAAGAAAACTGAGCATGAGCAACACATTTTGACTTCAAACCACTTGTTCTACTTCCTTGCTGTATGACCTTGGAAAATGTACTTAAATTCTCTTAATTCCAGATTCCTCATCTGTATAATTGGGATAATATATATCACCTACCTTCCAGGGTAGTTATAAGGTAAACACTGAGCCAGATGGAGCCCAATAAATAGTAGTTATTCAAACATTTTGGAAATAATTTCAACCAAAAGGGAGAAAAAAACATACCTTACAAGTAATACCTGAAAAATCCCACTAATCAGAACCTTCCACGCTTTCCTTCTTCCCACACCCCAGCATTCGGGTTAATAGAGGTTTCCTTATCACAGGTGCAGAAAAGAGTAAAAGTAGTTCAGAAGCAGCGGGCTTCTCTCAGCTGACTCATGTAAAAAATGGAATACCACTTCCAGCAGCTATTATAATGCCACCTCCCCTATTTTCCAAACCCCAGTTTGCAACCAGTGATAAAAAAACACAACCCACAACCATCTCTCCCTTAAAGCAGCTCTCTGTAGATTCTTCAATTATTTCTCATGTATTCAGGAGCAGCTGAACCAATCAGATTTTAGTTGGGCTCCAGGCTGCTTCTTCCCTGATCTGCTCTTGGCTTCCTTAGCCTCCAGACTAGATGGCAGGGAGGAAAACAAAAAGTGTGAACTCCAAGTAGCAAAACATGGACTGCTGCTTAACAGTTCCAAGTAAGGGTTTATAGTTTGGATGAACCATCAACAAAATGGAGTTTGCTTTGAGAGATTAATTTCTCTGTATTACCCATGACTCATTAGTGTGGTTAGTCAAAAATAAAATGATGACACATCTAATCCTCCTTTCTAATGTGAGTCTGGAGGGACGTAATATTTAGCCATGCATATTAGATAAGAAGAAAATATCTATCACAAAACTGAGGGTGCGTGGGGGAGGAACTGGTTTGACTCCTAATAAAACAGAATCTGTGATATATTGAAGGTTCTGCAACCAACAAACTACTGTATACTTCTAAGAGTGACTTCTTAAATTATTTAAAATCTCAATAGCTTCCAGACACACAGGATACCATCTCTTGCAAAGCATTTCATCGAAGTGTTCTTCTGTCATGGGCTACTGAAATTTCACAAATTATAAATTGAGGGAATATTTGATACTACACCAGGAGAGACAGCAGATGAAACAGCATCTCTACCCTAAACTCTGTCTCAGCATTATCTTGAAGAACATATTTTAAGAGCTCTTACTGAAGTTTGCTCTCCTCACAAAAACAAGAGTTCTTTATTTAAGAAAACTATGCTTCCCAAGATAGTAATAAGACATTTTGCTTGAGTCTAAAGAGGCAAAAAAGGAAAATACCTAGAAGTGATTATGGGCTACACACACCAAGGCCCACCTTGTGATTTTAAAAAGTTCAAATTCTGTTCCATTTTCTGTTCCTTTATAATCTGTCACGTTATAATCCTATCTCCCTCCATTTTAGAGTAATCACTCAGGGAAAATGCTGAGATACCAAAAGCTCAGTTAACCAGCCCAAAGAATAAGATAGATGCTCTCCCTTCTCCTGGTGGGGGGATGTGGGATTTTAGTGCTCTCACAGGTCTAAAGATGACATCTCTTAAGTTTTCCACGGTGAGTCAGAAGGCAAAGGATAGAACACACAAGAGAGGCCACCTGAAAGGAGAGCATTAGCCACTGACCACAGAAAAGAGGTTTTCTGAGTAGGGAGCAAAAGTTCAAATTAAGACAGATCTAAGACAATAATAAAAACTCAATAAATGATGTAAGGGTGTACAGAGGGGCCACTTTCTCCTAGAACCAAGTTTTAAAGACTTGAAGGAGTACAGTTAATAATAGCTAAGAAGCAGAAAGAGAAATTGAGGAAACTCTCCCATTTACCACTGCAACAAAAAGAATAAAATGCCTAGGAATAAACCTGCCTAAGGAGGCAAAAGACCTGTATGCAGAAAACTTTAAGACACTGATGAAAGAAATCAAAGACGACACAAACAGATGGAGAGACATACCATGTTCTTGGATTGGAAGAATCAACATTGTGAAAATGACCATCCCACCCAAAGCAATTTACAGATTCAATGCAATCCCGATCAAATTACCAACAGCATTTCTCACAGAACTAGAACAAGAAATCTTACGATTTGTATGGAAATGCAAAAGACCCCGAACAGCCAAAGCAATCTTGAGAAGGAAAGATGGAGCTGGTGGAATCAGTCTTCCTGACTTCAAACTATACTACAAGGCCATAGTGATCAAGACAGTATGGTACTGGCACAAAAATAGAAAGGTAGATCAATGGAACAGAATAGAGAGCTCAGAGGTAAACCCAAGCACATATGGGCACCTTATCTTTGACAAAGGAGGCATGAATATACAATGGAAAAAGGACAGCCTCTTCAATAAGTGATGCTGGGAAAGTGGGACAGCAACACGTAAAAGAATGAAATTAGAACACTTCCTAACACCATACACAAAAATAAACTCCAAATGGATTAAAGTCCTACATGTAAGGCCAGACACTCTAAAACTCCTAGAGGAAAACATAGGCAGAACACTCTATGACATCCATCAAAGCAAGATCCTTTTTGACCCACCTCCTAGAATCATGGAAATAAAATCAAGAATAAACAAATGGGACCTCATGAAACTTAAAAGCTTTTGCACAGCAAAAGAAACCATAAACAAGACAAGAAGGCAACTCTCAGAATGGGAGAAAATACTTGCCAATGAAGCAATGGACAAAGGATTAATCTCCAAAATATACAAGCAGCTCATGCAGCTTAATACCAAAAAAGCAAATAACCTAATCCACAAATGGGTGGAAGACCTAAATAGACATTTCTCCAAATAAGACATGCAGATAGCCAACAAACACATGAAAAGATGCTCAACATTACTCATCATTAGAGAAATGCAAGTCAAAGCCACAATGAGGTATCACCTCACACTGGTCAGAATGGCCATCATCAAAACATCTAGAAACAACAAATGTTGGAGAGGGTGTGGAGAAAAGGGAACTCTCCTGCACCGTTGGTGGGAATGTAAGTTGGTATAGCCACTATGGAAAACAGTTTGGAGGTTCCTTAAAATACTAAAAATAGAACTACTATATGATCCAGTAATCCCACTGTTGGGCATATACCCAGAGAAAACCATAATCCAAAAAGAAACATGTACCATAATGTTCACTGCAGCACTATTTACAATAGCCAGGACATGGAAGCAACCTAAATGCCCATCAACAAATGAATGGATAAAGAAGATGTGCCACATATATACAATGGAATATTACTCAGCCATAAAAAGGAATGAGATGGAGCTATACGTAATGAGGTGGATAGACCTAGATTCTGTCATACAGAGTGAAGTAAGCCAGAAAGAGAAAAACAAATACTGTATGCTAACTCATATATACGGAATCTAAAAAAAAATGGTACTGATGAACCCAGTGACAAGACAAGAATAAGGATGCAGTGCAGAGATGCAGATGCAGAGAACGGACTGGAGGACATGGGGTTGGTGGGGCGGGGGGCAAAGGAGAAGCTGGGATGACGTGAGAGAGTAGCACAGACATATTTACGCTACTAACTGTAAATAGATAGTAGTGGGAAGTTGTTGCATAACAAAGGGAGATCAACTCGATGATGGGTGATGTTATAGAGGGCCAGGACAGGGAGGGTGGGAAGGAGTCACGGGAGGGAGGGGATATATGTATAAATACAGCTGATTCCCTTTGGTGTACCTCAAAAGCTGGTACAAGAGTGTAAAGCAATTATATTCCAATAAAGAGCTTAAAAATAATAATAGCTAAGAAAAGTAATCTATGAAGGCTTCCCTGTTAACTATCTCTCAGAAAGTCTTATTTCCCCAAGAATATTGTAGTCATTGTAAAACACTAAGGAAGTTTGCCTAATTAAATAAGAGTTGTTTATGAAAATCCTCCCTTATAATGAGCCAAAAAATCTGCTTTCCCTGTAACTCTTATATATTAGCTCTAGCTCAGCCCTTTGGTCCAAAAGAGAGCAAGTCTAGTCTCACTTCCTCATGACAATCATTTGATGCTCAAATATTTGAAGACACTTATCTCCATAACTCTTCTCACTGTAGGTGAGACAACCTTAAGTCTGTCAACATTTTTGTTATGACATGGTATGTAGAGACTACATATCAGACATTTTGATTTTGTTCCATGACTTCTTAAATAATCAGGGTTCATGTCATTTATGAGTTTCTTATATTAATAGAGTATTTTAATTTTAAAAAGACAAGCAGACATTTTGATTTCTGCCTCAAGCCTTATGAATCATATGACATGTAACTCTCTTCCACTACCTGGTAGCAGAGCACTGCTTGAAAATTACAGGATTGGTTACTAAAGAGTAAATGAAATGTTAAAACAAAAAATACTACAGCCTCAGAGTGATAGCTTTCTGACCACGCAACATTCTCATCATAAATCAATGTCCTAAATTTCCATTATCAAAGGTCAGCTGGTTTTCAAACTCATTTTAAAAGTCAGGACAACCTTTTCCTCAAATGCAGGCAATATAATGTGGTAGTTGAGTACAGTCTAGGCTCAAATCCCAGTTCTACCACATACTACCACATACTAGTGTTTAGCCTTGAGCAAGTTACTTTGACTTGTCTGTGCTTTAACTTCTTCTGTAAAATGGGGGTAACGTCTAGTGCTTAGGTTGTTTTGAGGAATAAATGAAATACTATGCAGTGTTGAGAACAGTGTGTGGCAAAAAGTAAGTACTATGTAATTGTTTGCTATAATAATTCCAACAGAACTTAACCAGGAAGCTAAATGTAATACAAAAAGATATAAAAGTGGCCCTGCTCAATTTGAATAAAACATGCTATAGTCCTAACTATACCACAACCCACCCCACGCCTTATTCCATTCAGGCTCAGAGCATCACAACTTGAAATCCACACTAAATTATTTTAGCTCTGGGAGTTAAAGAACAGGGTCATCATAAACTCTAAGTCAAAAGTAAATTATCTACTACTAATACCCCAGAATGAGTTAATTTATCTTGAACGTATCAGTCACCTTGGAAGGTAGCAAAGACCTCTGAAAAGAAAGCACAGAATACGTTTTTGGGTTTTTTGTTTTTGTTTTTAATAAGGGAGAAAGGAAGAATATATGTGAAGCATGGCCAATCAGCCAAGCAGAACAGGTCTGGAGAGAAGCACTGTGAGGAAATAATGCTGTGGCTGACAATGGCATAGCTAACAATCATTGAGGGTTTACAATGTGTTAAGTACTTTATGTTAACTTGTCAAATCTCACAGCAAACCTATGGGACAGGGGTTGTTATCATCCCTTGTCAGCCCAATTTTACACATGTAGATAACTGACACAGAGAGGTTAAATAACTGGCCCAAAGTTATGTACCTAGTAAATGGCTGAGCTAAAATTCAAACCCAGACACTCCTAGACGTGCATCAGCCCAATATGAGTGAATGTCCTAAAGGAAAGCAAGGCAAGAGGAGACACAAATCACTGAGAACACTCAGTCTTGCTCAGTATCACCCTGATTCTTGTACAGCAAAGTCATCATAAGAGTGTGAACTCTGGAGCCAGACAGATCTATGTTAAAATCCTTGTTTCCATCCTTTACAAGCTGTGTGCTCTTGAGCAAGAACTGAGTATCTTGAAGCCTCAAATTATTCAATATTGTCTTGAGGAGTAAAAATCGTGTGTGCAAGTCAGCTAGCACCCTTGCACACATCAAGCTTTCAGCAAGTAATATCATTTTTGTCAATGCTCTTTGTATCTTCAAAACATGAAATCCATAACTTTCACCCCTCATCTCAGTTTAGAAATTAACATCATTTCCATAGCACAGAAAGGACACTGATAGAGTAAGTAATTTACACAGAACTGACAGTAGGTCAGCCCAGGGCAGGAACTCAAATCTGAAATTTCCTAGTGTCCAGCCCAATCATTTGCAACTTTCAGACTCTTCTGCCACCTCCTTAAATTTTTCCTCTCCCTAAGTCTGTGTTTCTCACCCAAAGAAGAAAATGAGCACTCACAACCAATGTCAGATGAAAATTAGACAGATTTCCTGAGTGACAGAATGATCCTCTTACATTTTCTGGGGAAGACTGGTTCCTGCCAACCAACTGGCAGAGAAAAAGGTGAATGGAAGCCACATAAGTGCAAGTATCAGTGGGTGGAGAAGTGTCAGAAACAAAGAAAACTTTAAAATATTAAATGCAAACTCATTTACTGGTGGCCACAGATAAGATGGAACAGTTTACCATTGACAGGGATTGTGACAGTGATGAAAGAGACCATTCTGGAACTGTGAAAGAAAGTGGCCTCTGAGAAGGGGGGCAGGCATTTAAGGGGGAGCTGGAGGATGCTGTGGGCGGGGAACAGGAGGAAAAGGAGAACTAGTTACATGTGGGCTGAGGCATTTTCAGTGGCAGAACAAAAAATATAGAAATAATGTTGCTGCTGGTACTTAAAAAGCCCAGGCAGGCATCAATTCCCACCCACCCCTAGTCCTCCACACTCTAAAATCAGAGAAGGTATGGCTTCAAAGGAAGAATGATGGGGAAGGGAAAATGGTTAAGATGCATTTTGACAAATGAAATTATATAGGGTCAGTTATCAAATCCACAAAGAAAGAAAAGGATCCCATGGCAGGGCCAGTATAATGGCTGATGTAATCAGTGAACGCACAAACGGCTATCCCTCAGCACTAAGAGGGACTAGTATCGAAGGACTAGGGAAGTTTGAAAGTCATTGTTCCAAGTTCTTTTCACTCCCAGTTTAAAAGACCGACATGCTGCCAGAAATAAAGCAAGCCTGAGTCATAGTTTTGAATTGAAAGAAAGTGTTGAAAATGGAAGTTGAGTTATAGAAATGGGTTTGTTTCTCATAAATGAAAATAAAGAATTTTGGCTCACTGCAATTCTCTAAAAGCTATTGGGAAGACAGAGAACTCTGCACATTTCATTTTTAAGTACTTGACTATTTTAGTGACTATAAGCATGCATTTTAGGTTCACTTTTTCCTTTATCCCTCAACGTAGCTTTGGTATTTGTGTTTCTCAAGCAAAGCTCCATCATGTCCTCTGAAATCCTTCGATTCACTCTGTAAGCATTTATCATGCTCCTACTGGGTGACAAACATGGTGTCAGATGCTACAGGATTGGAGAGTGTAGAAAGAAATAGAAGACATAGCCCTCAAGGAGTTTAGAAATGAATTCGGAAAACATCAACAGGCATGAAGCAGGTAAATTCCAATTCAAGGGTGAAGTCACCACCAATTCAAGGACAAGTTGGAAACACACAACAGACCCCAAAGCTGGACAGCAAATGAAAGGGGCAACCAGGAAGTGAAGGAAGCTCTGAAAACCAAGAAAATCTTCACCAGCTTGAGTGGTCTTGGAACACACGTGGGAGGAGATAAGCCTTAAGAAATGGGTCACATTTGTATAGGGAGGAAGAAAGACCATTCCAAAATGGGAAGGTCCTTCTACAAGTTTCTCTTCTTTGAGCCCAAAATCCCTAATTTCATGAATTAAAAGAAAAAAACTCCAAAGGTCAAGTTTTCTAGATTTTTTCAAAACTCTTTTTAATAGCCTTATGATTTACCTTTTTTTTTTTTTTTTTTTTTGTCTTTTAAATTTAAAACTCCATTTCTTGGGTTTTAATCTTTTTCTACTTGAGTGGTCCTCAAACCTGAGCAAGAATCTGAATTTATGTACCTGGGGAGTTTGTTAAATAGGCAGATCCCTGGTCTCTGACTCAGCCCATCTAGGCCAGGGCCCAAAATCTGATTTTTAACCAGATTCCTCCCCAGATGAATTCTTTTACAAAGTGGTCAAAGACAGCCGCACTTTGAGGAAACACTGGTGCTACTCCAACCAAAAATGTATCCCATAAGCCTCCTGATAGCACTAAGCCAGAATGAACTAGAAGAATAAATGTGCAGATATTTCAGATGTGACCTGATATCATCCTCACCACCACCCTCAACCTGCACCTTGTTTTATTCCACGAGATACAGAAAAACCAAGTCACAAAACTGTCTGAAGAAAAAAACATCAAAACAATACACACACATACATACGCAAAAAACAAAGAACACCAAACTGATACTGAAAAATTAGCCCAGGTTCAACTCAAAACCTACAAAGTTCACATAAGTTCAAAGTTGGACACACAAAAAAAAAATGTACCCTCCCATCCCAGCTGGGCTGTCTTGGCCTGAGCAGTGACCGCAGAGCCATCAATCAAATAGCAACTAATAGTAATAGAAAAAAATCTAGTTCTAAGTCTCCAAAACCCAATGCATCACATCTTGAACAGCAGAAGCTACAAATCCATTTCTATCACCCTTGAGGTTAGAGAAAATAGTTCAGTACTTAACCCATATTTCCTGGGCTGCCCAAATAATCCTCCTAAAGCACAGCTCAGAGCAAGGTATTGACTACTCCAAAACCTGCCACTGACAACCCATTGTCTACTGTACAGAATAAAATACCTACTTCTTAAACTGACAGTCAAGTGCTTCCTTAATCTCACCCCCAATCTATAAAACCTCATATACTGTTATTTCTACACTCTATACTTCTATAAAACCAGACTATTTCCATTGTACAGGCCTACCCTGGAATTTCCCACCTCTACTGGCATTTATTCTGCTAGTCCCTCTACCCAAAATGCCCACAATTTGTGCCCTCTCCCCTTGCCTTCACATGCCTCCATGGAAACCTCCCTGCCCCCAGCCAAAAGTAATCTCCCTCTCATTGGTGCTTCCACCACATTTGGTAGCTCCTTTATGACACTTAGTATATTCGGTCTGCTTTGTACATCATCATGTATATCTCCTGTATCTCCTATTAAATTTGTAAGCCCCCTGAGGTTCCATGTTTTATCCCCCACAGCACCCGATGCAGTGACTTACTAGATTAGTGAATTCTTTATGCTAGTACAGAAGGGGTTAAACACAGACTGCTATAATAACTGACAGATGGTCTGAGAAGTTCTTTTCTATCAGTAGAACTGGCATCTCTCCAATAAGGACAGACTGGATCTTGCTACTTAAAGCATATTTTCCTACAGATACTGTAAGATGTGATTCCTTCATTTTTTTTCACTTTTCTTTAAGAATCATTTGAAATTTCTGAGAAATGATTGTGTGATAAGAGCAGCCAAGTTTGATAGTCCAAGCTATTTTCCATCCATCCTTTGCTTCCTTTGCACTAGCTTTTATTTAAGCCTTGGACTTAGTGAAGATAGCACTATGGGATGTGAAGCACAGGACACCCAATCTTGACTGAACTGTATTGCAATGTTGCCCTCCACTCTGGTTTAGACATAATGCAAAAAGGGAAAGCCCCCATAAATCAGCAAGATTGGCCAGAATCCCCTCAGAGCCTCTCCCATGTTATAGAGCCCTCTGGAAACCTCAGACAACTTGGAGACAGTCCCTTTCCACAAGGAGCTCACACTCTAGCTAGAGCCCCAGAATCCATATGCCCACATTTTTAAAAGAGACTAATTAACCGAGTGTTAACAGATCACTATGGTGATTGATCAGTGGGCACTGGGTTCAGGGTTGACCCTAAACACAGGCTTAATGGACAACTGCCTATACCATGTGGTACGAGGGCCAAGGAAAATATGTTTCTACATTGGCCTGCCTTAGTACACAAAATTCCACTGTTCCCTAATGGTAAGGCACTAAGGACATCCATCTAAAATGCAAACATTTCCCAGAGCTAGGAGTTCTTGAATAATTGCATGGACAACTTTTCACAAATATGTAAGCCAGTGAGAAAGCAGGCATCTGCCAATCAGGAAGGAAGCCCAAACCAGAGCAGCTTCTGACAGGCACTTTAGACCACTGTCTTGGTCCTCTCTATACCACTCTCCGCCATCTGAAACATTGTGAGTGCCTTTAGCCCCATCTTTAAGAAGGTTGTAGTCTAGTGGGGAAGAGAGAGATAAAAATAAATAATTCCAATGTAATCGGATACATGATGAGACAGAGGTAGGCACAGGTGCCATGGAACTCAGAGGAGAAATATAGCCCCATTCGAAGGGGTTGGAGAATGCTTCTTAGAGGAGGTGATATCTGAGCTGTGCCTTGAAATATGAACAGGAACTAGTGTCACAGGCAGAATGATTTGCAAGCGCAAGGGCATGGAGCAGGCTTTTGTGTGTAAAGTGTGTAGTAGGCGAGCTGAGGTAGAAAGATCTGTAAGCCATTCAATATTACTGTAGCATCAAGTGTGGGGCAGAAAGCAGGAAGAGGGGAGATAGATCACGACAAGAGACAGACTGTGAAGGGCCTTGTACATCATGTCAGGGAGTGTGGACTTGATGTTCAGCTTAATAGGAAACATTGAAGGGTTTTAAGCAGGGGAACGAGACAATCAGATTTATGTTTAGGAAAATCAATGGTAGGTGTGTGGAGAATAGATTGAAGAGAGGCAGGACTAGAGGTAGAGAACACAATTAACAGGTGGGCTCAATAAGCCCCAATACTGCCCCCTTTGGCTTTCTCCTCTTCTCCTCACTACTTTCTTTCCTCTCCTCTCCTCCTGCCTTCATACCAGTCAGTGCCTGAGGACTGCCCTTGGTCCCTGGTGGAACTGCAGGTGGCTCTTGGACTGGAGGGGGAAGTTCCCAATGCTTTGTCTTTATGGAAAAATGTTCAATCATTTTGGCATCTAAATGCCCTCCACAGTGATAGCAACAGAGAGGGCTACAGAGGGAACAGCAAAATTACCCACTCACTAGGATGTGGCTCTTACCTGGAAATCTCTTAAGGCCCTTCTTGGATATCTCCTTTATTCAGCCTGGCAAAAATAATTTGAGTTCAAATAACCTCTGCTATTTGACTAGAGAAATAGAGGAGTTTAAAACTGAGGCAAACCCATGCTCTTTGTTCATTTATCACAGAAGCCCTGTTTTCATTTCCCCCTCTATTTTGCAAAGCCCTGGTAAACATTTTATTTTTCCTTAATAATTCCTTACTGTCTCCCTCTCTGTTCTAGCAGGCTGCCTGCAAGCAGCTCACCACTTAACTTGGGCACTTTCCCATAATTGATTTTTCACCTTAGATATCATCTTTAACTGCAAAATATCTGAGAAAAATAGCCCAGGCTGAAGATCAACACCTTCAGTCTGAGTGATACCGCTACCCAATGGTGATTGATAGGAGAATCTTACAGTGAAGCTGACCTTGATCTCAGCTCAGCTTGGCTTGGCTGGAGGCACTTCCAGTTCACACCCAGTAAGAGGCCCCCAGTGGCTGTCCTTGAGGCTGACCAAATTGAATACAGTGTTTCCCTCGGGCAAAATGAGCCACAGGCACAGGGGCACCCCAGACAGAGAGGCCTTAGGTTGTACGGTAGCATTCTTTCATCTTCATCGGACCTCACAGATATAATCTATTACATTGGTCACAGTGGATGTGTCTTACCACATTGTATTAGAGAGGCAGCAAAAGCTAGGAAAGAGTGGTTACCTGGACTCCTGTGGAGACAAAAAGTCAACTCCAAACAGCTCTGGATACAATGGTGAAGCCCAGTCTTTACTCCCTTGAGTCTTTAATTAGTATTTCCCGGATGCTCAGCTCTCAGGTGATTACAAGCTAGGTGATCTGAGAGACAATTGCCATCTATAACAAAAGAACTAGAACTCCATTGCCAATCAATTCAAAAGTGCCAAGCTATGTGACATCAAATCAGGCAATATGAGATGGGGTTCAAGAAAAAGCCTTCAAAGGTGTGATAGATTAGGAGAGACGGGAGAAGTTTCAGAGGGAGCACAAGTACTGTGCTTTTTAATTTTTTAAAAACCTATAATTAACTGAATATTTACCATATTTCAGGCACTATGCCTTCACATTATTCCTTTTAAGCAAGTATCAGAATAATGCCCCATTTTACAGATGAGGAAAGGAGAATCAGAGTGCTTAAATTACTTGCCCAAACTTAAATAAGCTGCTATGTAGCATGGCCAGAAGTAAAACCCAAATTGGCCTAACTTTAGAGCCTATGCTCTTAACTACACTCTTCCTCCAAAATGATCCTTTGCCCTGGGGTAAGATGGCTGAGCTGAATGGAAAGACTGAGTTGGAAAAGATACTGGAAGGGGATTCACACATCCATGTATCTCTCTCTTCACAGGTATCAAGCGTTAATGCAAATGACTCTAAACAGTCCTGAGTGCCCTCTTTCTCCTCTGAGCACACAGGCTTCATTAATTGCCAGTAGAATGGAAAGCCATGAATCTCCCCCTCAGTTTTAACAAAGTTAGCACAAGTTTCAAACAACACAAAAAGGAAAACAAATCTAAAAATTTTTTAGTTCAAGCAATGATTCTGTTTCTATGGAAACACATAAGGGCAAACTGTAGGAACTACACCATAGGCAGGCTTCACCTCCACCCTATGAGCTGCAAAGCTATTTTTCCCTTTAAAATAAAGAAACCGTATGTAAACAAGCCATTATGGTTGGGTGGCTGGTGGGTTATTGGGAAGGAAGGGATTTAACAACAATGGGATTATGAAAACAGCTTGAATTTAACAGAGTTCCAGGCCCTTTGAATTATTTTAGTTAACTCAGTTAATTCTCCTTTGCTAGATCAAGTTTCTTTGGTGTATAAATATTAGCCTCCTCAATCTCCAGCAATAAACTACCATGAGATCTGGTTATTCTGTGGACACTAAGGGGCTAATCTGTGCCTGAGCTGAATCATCTGCAACCTCCTAAGAAAGTGCCAAGTCTCAATTAACCAGCATCCAATTAAATGGAGCCCTCAACTAAATGCATCCACCTCCTGCAGAGAGTGCCCAATGATAAGAGAAAACATATCACAGAAATTTAGTATCGTATGAGTGTACAGTGGGGAAGGGGGAGGGAGGGAGGGGGATATAGCTGTGTGACTTTGGGCAACTTCTTTATACTCTCTGTTCCTCCATTTCCACATCTATATAGTAGTTGTTAGCAGAATTAAATGAGATACCAAGTGGGGAAAGCAGGAGGTGAGGGGGTTTGGGGTGGGATGAATTGGGAGAATGGGATTGCCATACATATATTACTAATAAGAAAAAATATATCAAACTGTACACTTCAAATATATGCAGTTTATTGTATGTCAATTACATCTCAATAAAAGTTCTTTAAAAAAATTACATGAGATAGCTAATGTAGGGTGCTTCACACAGCACCTGGAACTCAGTAAAAACTCAATAAATCTTGGCATATATTTATACTCTTTAGTCTATGAGGTCACCCAAAACCATCTTCCAGGGAATGTTTTGGTGTGAGTACCCACCCAACCTTCACCTTCTCCATCCCCATTTCCCAAAGTAACAGTGACCTGTTGCTGTGAACAATGTTGCCAATGCCTAGCAAGGACTTTATCATCAAAGAATTTGTAACAATACTTTCTGAAGCAGGAAAGAGGGCTCAAACAGAAATATTTTAGATGGTATAAAGCCAAAACAATATTCATTTTCCATTTCCCTTCATATTTTTAATCTCACTGCCCTCTCTTCCCCTCAAATGAACTGATCTTTAACCTGTGTGTGATGCAGACCACACATTTTGCACTGGCTGACTTAACACGTCCGTCCAACAACCCAGTCTCTGTAACAGTGTGTTAGGCTTAGTACAGAAATGGATAAGTCTATGAGGTTCTTTAAGTACAGCATCATGCCCAATTAGGCACCACATCCTGATGATGATAATTATCATTATTATCCCCACTACCAGCCTGAGGCAAAATTGTTCAAAAGGCAAGTTGTTTTCTAGCCTCAACCAACCAATGGGGACTTTTCTTTCCATGTTTTCCCTCAGGTGACCAGTGCCCAAAACCTTCTCTGACACCCATTCACACTGAGGTATAAAGGATCAGGGACAGTTAAAAGTGGATTTAAAGAAATAGATGGGATAGAGGGTCTTCAGATGAGTTTGCAACATCACTAAAAGTGTTCTAGCAGATGGAAACAGACCTCCAGGAAGCCCTGATGTCACACCACCTAGGCATGTGCTACTCCAAAGTAAGAGGAATCACATTTTGCTGTACAGTAGAAACTAACACATTGCAAAGCAACTATACTCCAAAAAAAATTAATTTTTTAAAAAAAGTAAGAGGAATCAGGCTAACAAACTGAAGTATAGAACTACATGGGATACGCAGGATGTCTCAGTGAGTCACTACTACCAAGAAATTCTAGGACAAATTAAAACAATATGTAGATGATGGCACCTATTTACCTGGTTTCACATAAGGAATACCAAAATATCTATCCCAGTGGTCATCAAGGGCAATTTCAAATGATAAGTTATGTGTTATGTTTAGTCACTCAGAGCCATGAAAACCACAGTTCAGGTTTTCCTGTAAGTTCCCAAAGAAATAAAATGCCCTGGTGAAATGATACAACAGTTAGCTACATTTTGATTTGAAAGACTGGAAGAGAAGGGAAATCAGGAACCGTTTGAAGTTGAGACCACACATTTTGGGGGAGGTACTAGACTTGTCTGCCTTCCTTTTTCCTTCCTTCAATCCTTCTAGCAGCGGGGAAAACAGGGCAAGATGACAACGAAAGAGAGGAATACTTCACAGTTTGCTTCAGACCAGTCCTGCCCTGGACTCAGGTCTCCATTCCCCAATTAATGGTCTGCCCACATGCTTTCATTCTTTACAAATTCCCCAAATCCACTTAACACAGTTAAAAATCTCCAGCTGGGTTTCCATCAGCACTCTGTGGAAAGAAGGAAGATACCAAATGAAAGTGAAACTGTGCATGTCTGGCCCCATGAAGAGTGAAATATTCGGATAACATATTGGACATTTCAAATACCTTCCATTTTCTGCTGAGGCAGCTGACTTGCTGGGAATATATTCCCTGAGAAGTAAAAAGTTAAGTGCTCCATTCCAAACCCTCAGTGGGGCAGTGAGCTTGACAGAACATCAACTAGAGGAAGCCAATTAGCGTAGTTTTCACCATGACAACTAGTGCACCTTCCTAAGAAATCAGTGGGGTTCACACACTGAAGGGGGAGAAGGGAGAATAATGTCAGAGAATGTGCTGACTTTGAAAGACCCCTTTTTGAAATGAGCCAATATTATTCATTTTCTCAAAATGTCTAGAAATGGAGAAGTATTCCTGTCAATGACATGACATTTGTTTAGCTCATGCAGGCAGTTTCTGGATGGTAGACAGCATCAGCAAGAGCTGGAGTCTGAAAAAGTACCCCAATTATATGCATGGTTTATTATTCACCTGGAGGGGAGGGCTTTAGGACAGGGCAGATCCAAACACAGCTCTGCAAACATCACTCAGTTGAGGAGATGCAGACATCACTAAAATTTTAAGCCATGACGTAAAAGACATTATCTTCATTCATTCATACATGAATTACCATCTTTGCTAAATCAATTTCCGCATCTCAAAAGCTCTCCTTTCCCCTCCCAATCTAAAACTCAAGTTCTTACCCCTCTATGAAGCCTCCTTTCTAAAATCATCCCAGGTTCCACTGATCAATCTTTTTTTCAGACCTTCTATTAGAGTCCACACCACATAGCTGAGTACTGCATTCTACATTACTTTATAATACTATTTAGTGTATTTATGTCATATTTCCATTGTGAGAGTAATTTCTTCAACGGCATACTTCTGTACCCCAAAGTACTACATAACGTTGGGTTAGAGTAAATGCCTAATAAAAATGTACATGGTGCTTGACTGTTCAGAAAGTTCATGGACCTGTGTCTAATTTAAGGCTGACCTACATGACCTTGAACTTAGTGCCTCTATTATTGCAGCAGGAAATAAGAATGCCTTACTATGTTCTCCATGGAAAATAAAGGAGGAGGCACACCAGTAGGCAGGATTTTGCTACCATTGTGGATTTCCTCTCTGCAAATTGCTAGGATGATGAAGAAGAAAAGGATGAGTCATCATTTGCAGTCCAGTCCCAGTAGATGTTTATAGCTGACTCTAGAAATAGCGTTCTCACAACTGTATGCCTTAATTCTATCTTTCCTTCAAGGCTCAGCTTAGCTATCACTTCCTCTATGATTCCTTCCTTGTTTCTTCATCCAGAAGGGCTCCCATACTCTTTTCAACTACCAGAACATTTTATCTTTCCTCCCTTCATGACATAGCACTTTCTGCCTTGTGTTGTAGTTATTTATGTCCTTGTTTTCTCTCCCCTAGTAGACACACATAGTGACATATACTAGGTACACAACACCAGGAATAGCTAACACCTCTTGGGCCTTATATATATTATTTTATTTAATCCTTAAAGCAATTAAGTTGAACTAAATTCTATTCACATCTCAATTTTACAAGTGGGAAACTGAGGCTTTGAAAGATTAAGTAATTTGCTCAGGATTATACAGCTAATTAGTATCATAGGTAGAATTTGATTTGAGAGTCAGTAGTCTTAATAACTATGCTATAATGACACAATAAATGGTGAATGAATGAAGGAAGGAATGTAATGAATTAAAATATAGTACTGTCTTACCTGATACAGGCTTTCCAGCCATCTGTACTTCTTTAGGCTGTGGACTGATCAAGGGTCTGATGCTACCTACTTGTAAAAGAATAATCAGACCCAATGTCAAAAGCAAGAGATCAAATTATAGACTTTCAATATTACCTGTTATTCATTCAAGAAAAGAGTCCTGATTTATGTTTTCAGTCTCTCCCTGATCTGCAAACTACCCAAAGTTCATACCTGAAAATTTTGCTTAACTGTCCACCAAGAATATACTAGAATTTTGGTACTACTCTCACTCTTCAGGCTGGGTGATCAAGATCTGGGCGATGTGAGCCTGCCAAGCTCAGCTAAAATTACATTATTTTTCATGAAACTACTGAAATAGAATGCACTACCAGTATTCAACCTTAGATTCAGTATTAAGATGGGTCCTGCCTGCACATATGCCACATTTAGTCTGTCAAATAGCAGCATTCATTGACTCAGTCAAAAGTGCTTACTGACCAAGAGGACAGCTATAAATGTTCATATTTTTAAAAAGTTAACTTAAAAAAGCTTTTTCTTAAACTATAATACATTAGCCTTTAGCTGAAGTCCTCTACAACAGCAGGCCCACTACTAGCCATGCACAACATTCCTGTGGATGGTCAATGTGGATAACTAGAAAAGAATGCAAATATTGTTTCTCCTAAAAAATTCTGTTATCTGGCCATTCCATTGTACAGGTATGAAGTCTGGTTGCAGTGTAGTGTTTCTGATGTAGGCTAGATTCTGATGCCAGCCAGCCTGGATTCAAATCCTGGCACAACAACTATCTTGAACAAATAACCATTCTGTGCCTCCATTTCCTTGTCTCTAAAATGAGATAATAAGAGTACCTGCTTTCGAATTGTTAGGATTACAAGAGTTATATGTGCAAAACACTTGTTCCTGGTCACAAACTTTATATAAGTTTGCTATTATTACTTTAATATGTAAGTATTTTTTAATACTCAAGATCTGTATAGTGCAGTAGTTCTCAACCTGGGACAATTTTGCCTTTCAGGGGTCATTTGGCAAAGTCTGGGGACATTTTTGATTGTCACCAATAAAGGCGGGAGGAGATGCTATTGGCATCTAGGAGGTAGAGTCCAGGGACAATGCTAAACATCCTACAATGCACAAAACAGACCCTACAGCAAAGAATTATCTGGCCCAAAACATTAATAGTGCTGAGGCTGGGAAAACCTGGCATAGAGGCAACCTGCAGTTTATGAGAACTCAATGGAGCAAAACTCCAAGGGACAAATGCCAACAAATAACAGGTGATAATTCCTTTTCAAAAAGCTTTCACCAAAGGGTCCTTTCAATACCAGCACTCAATACATTTATGGGTGGCTTATAGATTAATTACAGCTTCTTTCACATAACATATTTACAAATGTAAATTTTTATATTTTTATACACATATATCAATGGAAATTTTATTAATTCAATACTAGTTAATATACTTAAGGCAAAATATGGGTAGAAATCTTCTTGTCAATGATTTCATAATGTAAATAGGTAAACCCCCAATTTCAGTATTTCGTGAGTTTAGGTCTTCTTAAAGAAGTCACCTGTAATTGACAGGGAAGTGAGCAAGATAAAAACTTAAAGCTAACATCTTATACATCAGTGCCAGTTGAAGACAAAGCACATCTGAACCAATAAACCAAGTTAAGGAGGAAGGAGAGGGTTTGCATCAACATCTACTTCTCAGGAATTAATCAACTCATCGAATGTGGCCCATCTATTAAGCCAACTTTAATTATCTAGATATTTTCTACGATTGGTTATTAACTGAACAATTCAGCCAACCTAGTCAATGTGCCTTTATGTGTTTGAGACCTGTCACTACAGCATCAACTGGTCAATGAAGAGAAAAATCATCCAAATTACTCTTCTTGCACTGTGTAGATCTAGTTCCCTCACCTCACCTCAGCTCTTCCCAGACAAATCCATACACAACACTTATTTGGATTGTTTTTAGGTTTTATCCAGTTGTCTCAGGTTTAAGTAAACAAAGACTCCTTGTCCCTGGAAACTCTACTTTTAGAACCACAGCTTAGCTTCTCTCTTCAAGATGAATTGTCACCTCTTCCCCTATTCAATAATTAATATATCAATTATAATATAAATTTGAGTGAGTTTAACTTTCTTTAAAGGCTGCTATTCACAATTGATTTGACGAACCTACTTTTCCTCACAGGCTGGGGATAGGAATGGTTGTCTGGGCCTTCATACTATCTGGATATGTACCGCTACTAAATAAAACAAAAATCAAAGCCACACACACACACAAAAAGATGAATTCTATGTCTTATGTACCTACTGTATGCTCAGCACTGTATATTAAAAAAAGAAAAAGCTTCAGTCTAGAGGTAAAAGTCAAGCTTATTCACATGAAACAAAGGATAACTTGTGAGAGTGTACAGTGAACCCTTGAACAACGCAGAGGTTGGAGTGCAGACCCTCCACACAATTGAAAACCCAAGTGTAACTGCAGTCAGCCCCTATATCTGCAGTTCTGCAACCACAGATTCAACCACAGATCATGCAGTACTACTACTGTAACACATATTTATTTAAAAATAATCTGTGTATAAGTGGGCCTGCACAGTTCAAACCTGTGTTGTTCAAGGTTCAACAATTTAGTACAGCATAAACTGGCACAAGAGTGTAAAGCAATTATACTCCAATAAAGAGCCTTAAAAAATGTTGAACAGTTTATTCAAGTTTTAGATTCAGTAGTTCAGACTGTGCATATATAGTTCAGATTATTAGCCAACTTACTGAACTAGAGTTCTAAAGGTGGATTTAATGAGCTGGAGCTAGAGGGCAGTATGTAAAGTGGTCTCTGGAATAATACTGACATAAGTTCAAATCCCAGCTCCACTATTTCTTAGCTACTTAACTTCGAGCAAGTAACTTAACCTTTCCGAACCTCAATATCCCCATCTGCCTTAAAATGAAGATAAAAACAGTATCCTCCTCACTGGGTTGTTGTGAGGATTAATCAAGGTAATGAAGATGAAAGGAAATAGCACAGTGCTTGCTGTATTCTATATAGGGTAGCCACCAGTTCCTGTGCATACCAGTTAGACATTACCTGCATATTCCCCTCCATTGCACAAATTTAATTCTTCTTCATTCTTCTGGAATATCCCTTCTTGTTAATGAATGGAAATCATTTAACCAGTACCTGAGAGTTATTTTGGGTCTTCAACTATTGTTATACAGACTCCTTACGCATGAGATTATAAAAGAAAACTTTTTCTCAAAAAAGAGATCATTCAGGGAGCTTCTATTTAGCATATATAGGGGCTCTGTTGCAATTCTTTAAGTAATCATTAATTGCAAGCCATTGTTTTTATTATCATTGGTGTTTTGTGGTTATTCAGAGGAGAAGGAGAGGTAGGAAGAAAAAGCGAAAGAGGAAGGGGGGTGGAGGAGAAAAAAAGAGGAAAAGGAGGAAACGGAGAAAGGTGAAGCCTTATTTATAAAGGAATAGGAGAGGTAATCCAGGCAAAAAGTACAGCATAAACAAAGATACAAAGGCAAGAATGAGCACAAACTGACCAGTCTGATTGGATCACAAGGAATATGTTGGGTGTAATGAGAGATCTCTTGGTGCACAAGGAGAATAGCAACACTTACTTGCTACCAAGTAACTACTTCCCTGTTAGGGAGTCAAAGGTTTGAAATACCACATGCCTATTCCTCTGTCATTCCAACTGTTTTCCTTCTTGGTGCCTTTGAAAAAGGCAAATTACCACTGATTTTGGGAAACACATTCAAGACATGACAGGCTGGTCAGTGAATTGATTGCCCGCAGGTACTTCTCCTTGGACTAGAGAGCATTGGTTTCCCACTACTCTAAACACTACCTGCAATTTCCAGTGACAGTAGGTTGGCCCAATCTTACTTGAAATGTATTACAGACAGATGAAGTCTCCAGCATCCTGGGTAAAAAGCAAGAAGCTAGAATATTTATAAACTTCCAGTTCACCCATAATGTCCACCACCTCCAAATCAGCCAAAGCTGACACAGGCATGTGAGTGATCTCCCCATAATTCAGCATTTCCTTTGAGTTTCAGGGATTTTTTTTTTTAAGTCTGACACAATTACTTTTGTATTTTTGTTCACTTTCCATTCAAATTCCACCAAATAGAATAAATTACACCAAAAGATGTTCAATAGATTTATTGCTTAGGGAAAAAGAGAGAGGGAGAAGGGGAGAAAACAAGGGGGGAGGAAGGAGAGGGAGAGAGTGAAGGAGAGAACAACAACAAATTTCATATATGAATCAATCTGAGGTTTTATCTTAGGGAACCAAACAGATAATCCAAAATTAAACTATTTCCCTCAGCTTAAAATCCTATGTAAGCACTAACTCCAGCACCCTGACCAGTCTGCAAAGAGTAGCAGTGAACAACAGAGTGCCACCTCCCATCACAGACAACTGATGGCTGCCCACCTTCCATGACCTGTCTGCTCTCAGTGCTTAATGAGCCACAGATTTCTCAGAGATGGACAGACTGATTCTTCTGGTTACAGCACAACTTCAGATTCAAAGGACAGCAGAGCTGGTACTTGGCAAACGTGTCAGGGAATGGAGTCTATCTTTAGTACCTATACCACCTCCTTAACCCATCTGTGCCCCCCAAATTGCCACCCCACTGCCACCTGTGCAATATTCTCTCATATGATGAAATGGAAAGTATGGGGGTTCTGGAATCAACAATATGCGTTTGTCACCACTTAGTATGTGACCTTAGTCATGTTGCTAACCTCTCTGAGCCTCAGTTTAGTAAGCTGTAAAAAGGTGCTAATACCACCTGCTTCATAACATCATTATACCAATTAGAAAAAAAGTTCTTAAAATGCTTAGGACAAGGCTTGACACAGAATACTCAAACGATAAGTGGTAGCTATGGTGGCTATTACTATTACTGCCCAAGATCATCCCCCTGCCAACAGCAGGTATGCCTTGCCTGGAAAGGGCTCCATTATTCATTCATCCGTTGGGAAGGTACTAAAAACCTACTCTGTGCCAACAAATATCCTGAGTATAAAAAGTACAGCAGCGAACAAAAACAAGGTGCCTGACAGTAAGAAACTCATCCTCTAAACTGAGAATTATAATCCAGTCTTGTGATTGAGAGCCACAGCCAGAACCCTGAGCATACAAAAGAAGCATGATCCAATCCCAAGAAGGCAGAGAAGGGGAACTGGCAAGAATCAACCGGGGTTATCTGAATTTCAAGACAGAAAGGGTTACCAAGAAGGCTATGGCTCCTTAAACACCCAGGGGCCCTAAGGCGTGGCCTATACACACACACATGGGCTGGGCAGACTGAACTCACAAGTTTAATGTATGTTAGTTCTAGAGAGGCTGCATAAAAGCAGGGTCTAACAATGTGTAAATAAACAAGACTTGATGTTATAAGGCCTATAAATATGTGCAAAATGGTATATCAGCCAGAATCATTAGTCAATAAATATTATTGAACACCTATTATAAGTCAGGCACTATGCTGGGTGCTTTGGTTTACAAAGAAGACATATCTTTGCCTTCACAGAGCTCACAGTACAGTTGGGGAAACAGACATCAATCACTTGGATAAATAATTACAGACAAGGAAAATCCCAACCACTGGACCTCCCAAACTGCCACCCAAATTCACCCAATTCCACATATTATATGTGATTCCCAGAAAAGTCCAAGTGGGTAGACTAGTGATCATTTAGAGGGCTACTCCTCTCAGATAATATATGTAACATTTTAGGAGTGGCCATCTGGAGACATTATTCACCCCCGAAGGGATGACTGTGATGGCTGCATTCCAGGCAGTGTGGCACACTAGTGGAAGCTGTATTGTTTAGGCCCTCTTTTAGCAAACCTTATAGCATGGTGAGGCCATCTGTTCCTGCCCTAATGTTTCCTAAAGGTCTAACAGTGGAGAGATCTCAGTCATGCATGTCAAGTGAAAACCGTGAACATATTTTCCTGCCCTACTCCCTTCACAAAAGAGAGCAGTTCTCTCGTATGGAGAGGACAATTTGATTTTGCTGTTCATTCATTTATTTATTCATTCATTCATTCATTGATTTATGCATTCACATACTCAACAAATAATTAGTGAGTGCTTACAATGTGCCAAGCACTGCCAGTCACCAGGTGAAAATAAAGATATGGTTCCTGCCCTCAGGCATCTCATAATCTATCAGGAAGATGAACACTTAGTTACAGAAGAGTATGATAAACCTTGGAATGGAATAATGGCAAAGTGCTGAAGACACACAAGGGAAAAACACAAGTCCAGGGGAAAGGCTTCCCAGAACAGGAAACATTTGAACAATTAGTAAGAGTGGGCTTAGACAAAGAAGGAGAAATGGCATTTCAGAAAGAGGACACAGCATGGGCAAAGGTACGGATATGAGAGAGAACACATCATGCATCATGAACGTACAGGTAGGAAGACCATACCTCCCGGTACCCAAAACACTCCCAATTACTCCTGTTAACCAGCCATAGTTATAAATAGCAGCCCCATTCTTTCTCAAAATTGTCCCAGTTTGGACAAAACATTTATGCAATAACCCTGCACACGTGAAGAACTGCAAGTAGTTTGAGAGGCAGCATAATAACGAAGCAGTTGCACAGACTCAGGAGTCAGAATGGTGTCCGTAAATCTGAACCAAGATAAGAGGAGATAGTGATTGGACTACTTTGAGACTTGATTTTCCATTTTAAAAAGCCTAATCACAAAGTCAAATTTCCAACCCCTGCACACTATATTTCTACTCAAGTCTGGGCCATTAGGTTCTATTTATACATTCCTAGTACCAGCTCTGCCATATACTAAGTGTATGACTCAGGGCAAGTTGATTAAATACTTTAAGTCTCAACTTCCTATCTGTAACATGAGGATTCATTCAAACATTCAGCAAATATCTATATATTGATTATAATATTCTACACTAGGAATGTCCCTAGTCATGATTCCTGCCCTCACGGAGCTTATAATCTATTGAGGGAGACAGATATAAAACAAGCAATTAAAGAATATTAAATAAATTTACCATTTTATGAGAGCAGCACAACTCTGATATCAAAGCTAATAAAGACAGCACATACATGCATGTGCACACACACATGTAAACACATACGAAAGATATCGACCCATCTCAGTTATGAATATAGATCTAAAAATGCTAAATAAAATACTAATCAAATATTACAGTATATTAAAATATTAAAATACCATGACACCAAGTAGGATTAATTCCTCAAATTCCTTTAATATTAGAAATCCACAACCAGAATACATCCCATATCAACAGAGCAATGAAAAATTATCTATGACCATCTTAATGTATATTAAAGGTATTTATTGAATTCTATGTTGCATTCCTAATAAAATCTCTTAGTAAACTTGAAATAGAAGGATAATCACTTAACCTGATAAAAAACATTTTTATCTCAAACCAATAGCTAGCATCCTAATTAACAGTGAAGCTATCTCAGTGGTTCTATAACACCTAAGTAGAAAAACTGTTTTGAGAATTAAAGATATTTATAGATATTGAAGATGGTTAATAATTGGTAACTCCTAGTAATGTTTGGGATGATTATGGTTATTATTAACATAATTATTTTTAAAGCTACAGTATAAGGAGAATGAACATTGAGGTGTGGCTGAAACTTATAGGGATAAAGTAAGATCACAGAGGGTCTTGTATGTTATATTAAAAGATGGCATTTTATGCTGTATATAAAAGATGAGTTAAAAGCAGAGCAGTTACAGGAGCATATCTATATTTAACAGATTACTCTAACTATGGTGTGGAGATGGATTGAAGGAAGACAAGAACGGAATCAGGAAAACCAGTTAGTCACCTAAAAAAATGAACATGAGGTAAAGAAAAAATGGTGGCTTGAAATGGGGTGATGATACTAGAGATAGAGATCTATAGATACATTCAGAATGTATTTAGAAGGCAAAATATCCATGATTGTCAGTGGACAGGACATGGGGAAAAAGGGAAAAAGAAAGTATAGAGGTGGGCACACTATTCAGGGCTTGCAGGCTATGGTGAGATAATTTATATTTAATCTAACATCAATGGGAGGCCATTAAATAGATGTAAGCAGGAATTTGCTGTGATAAGATTTGTATTTTGGAAAGCTCTCTCAACTACTGCATAGAGAATAGTTGGGAGAGAACTGAAGAGGAAACAAGAAGAACAGTTAGGAGACTGTTTAAATAATTGAGGAAATGACAGAGATTGATTACTGTATTTCTGGAGGTGGGTGGTCATTTACCAAAAGAACAAATTCTGAAAGAAAAGAGGTTTCAGAGGGAGGACTATGACTTTCATTTTAAAGACATTGTATTTAGAATATCCAAAAGAAGGTATAGGTATAAATGTGTCAGTAGCTCAGCCCAAAAACCTAGGCTGGAGATAGAGACAAGGGAGTCAAATCACAAAGGCTGCAATGAAGAGGATGACTCGTGGAGTGCAAAGACTGGGGCCAAAGAGATCAGTTTGCTTTTTCTTGGCAGAAAAATAAAAGTGTTATATCCTAGATATACATTACAATGTTTTAAGGGTTTTTAGTTTAGTTAATGCCCCTTAATAAGACAGGGGCTAGACAAGAAAGCCCAAGGCTTCCAGGTTAAATTATAGTACTCTTTGTACTCTCCTCACTAGGAACAAAGGGTGAAATTGGGATTCTGACGCTCTTAGAAATTTCAGAAGGTGAGAGGCAGGGCTGCAGCATGGTGGATTACTGAGCTGGGAATATGATAACTGCAAATTTCCATCCCATCCAGAGTAGCAGCCACAGAGCATTTCTAATTGATTAGGTTGAAAGAACTGAGACTTTGGTAGAAGCCATTCTCTCCTTCCCCCATCAGAATTAACAGCTTAGTGTCCATCCAAACGCTAGAATCACAATAAGCAAGAAAAATTTAGGGCACCATGTGGCACCCATGAAAATCATATAGGTTAAGAGCTTTCTACTGACAATGAAAAATCAAAAGAATAAAGGGGAGATAGGTCAAATTTTCAAGATCACAGTTATTGTCTATTAAAACATACTATGTAGCTTCAATAATTAAAACTTTGGGTAATAAAGAAGAAATACATAGATCACTGAACAAGATTAGACAGAATGAAAATAGACCTAACCAAATGTAAAAATAGTTTGAGATAAAAGTGGCATTTCAAGTTGGTGAGAAGAAGAGATTTTTTAATAAATAAGTTTGTATCAACTGGTTAATCATTTAAAATATAAGAAAGGCCACAGCCCTACCCCATTCCTTAAATCAAAATAAAATCAGTTGGATTGAAATATTTAAAACACAAAAAATAAGAGAGATCAGGTGTTGTGGAAAGAATATGATTTTAGCTTTGAAGTGGCTGTGGGACATCTAAGTTGACCTACTGGAGAGGCACCTAAGATGGGTGTGACACTCGGGAGAGAGAAAGGAGCTGAAGATAGAGACTTCAAAATCATCTGCGTGTATTCAGTCACTTAAACCATCAGGATGAATAAGATTGAGAACTTACGTGGAGTGAGAAGGGGGCCTAGAAGAGAACCCTGAAAAACACCTACATTTAAGAGATGGACAGAAGAGGCAGCAACAAGGAGAAAGAGTTCCTAGAACTAGGAAGTAAGCAAGGAGATATTTCAGTCACAGGAAAAGAGATTTAAGAAGGGAGTGGCCAGCAATGTCAAATGTTTTTAGGAGGGCAAGATAAAAACAGAAGTTTCCACTGGACACTGTACAAGGAGGCTAGTAAAAGTAGCTTTAGAGGAATGTTAATACTTAAGTGCAATGAGGAATGAAAGTACAGATAGTGAGTACAGACAAATCATTCAGCAAGTGTAGAAATAAGAGATGGAGAATAATACAGGACAATTGTTAGAAGCTGTTGACTTGTGTCCCCCAAAAAGATAAGTCCTAATCCTCACTACCTCAAAATGTGACCTTATTTGGAAATAGTCATTGCAGGTGTAATTACAGTTGAACCTTGAACAGTACAAGGATAAGGGGTGCCAACCCTCCATACAGTTGAATATCTGCCTACAGCTTATAATCAGCCCTTCATATCCACAGTTCCTCTGCATCCAAGGATTCAACCAACTGCAGATCATATAGTACTGTAGTATTCAGTTTTTTGAGAAAAAAATTCATATATAAATGGACCCAAGCAGTTTAAACCCATGTTGTTCAAAGGTCAACTGCAGTTAAGATGAGGTCATACTGGAGTGAGGTAAGCCCTTAATCCAATGATAGGTGTCCTTATAAAAGGAAGAAAAAACCATGTGAAGATAGATGCAAACAGGGAGAATGCCATGAGAAAACAGAGGGAAGAGATCCAGTGATGCAGCTGCAAATCAAAGAACGCCAAGGATCAACAGTCACCATCAGAAATTAGGAAGACACACTGCAACTACTGAAGTCTGTGCACTTAAAGCCTGTGCTCCGCAACAAGAGAAGCCACCACAATGAGAAGACCGTGCACCACAACAAAGAGTAGCCCCCACTCACCACAACTAGAGAAAGCCTACACACAGAAATGAACAACCAACACAGCCAAAAAAAAAAATTACACACACACATTAGGCCAAACGGAATTAACAAACATATATAAAACATTTCATCCAAA
The DNA here is from genome assembly GCF_030028045.1 of Hippopotamus amphibius kiboko. Taxonomy (NCBI): domain Eukaryota; kingdom Metazoa; phylum Chordata; class Mammalia; order Artiodactyla; family Hippopotamidae; genus Hippopotamus; species Hippopotamus amphibius. Next base: position 30,322,619 of record NC_080203.1, read on the forward strand.
TACATTTTTTTCAAGTGCACATGAAACATCCTCCAGGACAGATCATGTGCTAGGTCTCAGTAAATTTAAGAAGACTGATATCATATCAAGCATCCTCTCCAAACACAACACTATGAGGCTAGAAATCAACCATAAAAAAACTGCAAAAAACACAAACACGAAGAGGCTAAACAATATTCTATCAATAGTAACCAACCAATGGGTCACTGAAGAAATCAAAGTGAAAGATGACTGAGGAAATCAAAGAGGAAATCAAAAAATACTTGGAGACAAATGAAAATGAAAACACAATGATCCAAAATCTAGAGGACAACATATACTCTATTGATACTATGTATAAAATAGATAACTAATAAGAACATACTGTATAGAACAGGGAACTCTACTTAATGCACTGTGATGACCTAAATGGGAAGGAAACCCCAAAAAGAGAAGATATATGTATATGTATAGCTGATTCATTTTGCTGTACAGTAGAAAGTATCACAACATTGTAAAGCAACTATACTCCAGTAAAAATTAATTTAAAAAATCTATAGGACACAGCAAAAGCATTTCAAAGGGGAAATTTTATACTTATACAAGCCTACCTCAGCAAACAAGAAAAATCTCAAATAACCTACACTTACACCTAAAGGTACTAGAAAAAGAACAGGGACTTCCCTGGTGGCACAGTGGTTAAGAATCCACCTGCCAGTGCAGGGGACACAGGTTTGATCCCTGTCAGGGAACTAAGATCCCACATGCGGTGAGGCAACTAAGCCTGTGCACCACAACTACTGAGCATATGGGCCACAACTAGAGAGCCTGTGTGCCACAACTATGGAGCCCACGCACTCTAGAGCCCACGTGCCTCAATTAGAGAGAAGCCTGCATGCCGCAACGAGGAGCTCGCATGCCGCAACAAAGATCCCACGTGCCGCAACTATGACCTGACATAGCCAAAAATAAAATAAAGAAATATTAAAAAAAAAGAACAAGCAAAACCCAAACTTAATAGAAGGAAGGAAATCATAAAGATTAGAGTAGAAATAAATGAGATAAATGAGACAAAAAACCACAGTAGAAAAGATCAATGAAACTAAGAGCTAGTTCTTTGAAAAGAAAAACAAAATTGATACACATTTAACTAAACTCACCAAGAAAAAACAAGAGGGCCCAAATCAATAAAATCAGAAATGAAAAAGGAGAAGTTACAATTGACACTACAGAAATACAAAGGATCACAAGAGAGTACTACAAATAATTATATGCCAATAAAATGGACAACCTAGAAGAAATGGAAAAATTCAAAAAAATGAAAATATCCCAAGACCAAATCAGGAAGAAACAGAAAATATGAACAGACCAACCACCAGTAATGAAACTGAATCAGTAACAAAAAAAAAAAATCCCAACAATCACAAGTCCAGGACCAGACAGTTTAACATGTGAATTCTACCAAACATTTAGAGAAGAGCCAACACCTATATTTTCCAAACTCTTCCAAAAAACTGGAGAGGAAGGGACACTTCTAAACTCATTTCACAAGGCCAACATCACCCTGATACCAAAACCAGACAAAGATATTAAAAAATGAAAATTACAGGCCAATATCACTGAAGAACATAGATGTAAAAATCCTCAACAGAACATTAGCAAACCAAATTCAAGAATACATTAAAAGGGTCATACACCATGATCAAGTGGGATTTATCCCAGGGATGTAAGAATGGTTCAAAATCCACAATTCAATGTAATACACAACGTTAGCAAATTGAAGAATAAAAATTATATGACCATCTCAATAGATGCAGAGAAAGCTTTTGACAAAATTCAAACTCCATTTATGATAAAAACTCTCAACAAAGTGGGTATAGAAGGATCATACCTGAACATAATATAGGCCATATATGATAAGCCCACAGCTAGCATCATAGTCAATGGTGAACAGGTGAAATCATTTCCTCTAAGATAAGGAACAAGACAAGGCTGCCCACTCTCGCCAACTTTATTCAACATAGTATTGGAAGTCCTAGCATAGTAATCAGAGAAAAAATAAAAGGTATCCAAATTGGAAAGAAGTAAAACTGTCACTGTTTGCCAATGACATGATCCCATACATAGAAAATCCTGAAGACACCACCAAAAAACTACTAGAAATCTTCAATGAATTCAATAAAACTGGAGGATACAAAATTAATATACAGAAATCTGCTGTGTTTCTATTCACTACCAAGGAACTATCAGAAATTGAAATTAATAATTCCATTTAAAATCACATCACATCAAAAAAAAATACCTGGGAAAAAATCTAAGGAGATAAAAGACCTGTACTAGGAAAACTCTAAAACACTGAAAAAAGAAACTGAAGATAACAAAGAAAAAAAATAGCATGTTCTTGGATTGGAAGAATTAATATTGTTAACATGACCATACTACCCTATGCAATCTACAGATTCAATGAAGCCCTATCAAAATATCCATGACATTTTTCGTAGAACTAGAACAAAGAATTCAAAAATTTGTATGGAAACGCAAAAGGCCCTGAATAGCCAAAACAACCTTAAGAAAAAAGAACAAAGCTGGAGGTATCGTGTTCCTTGATTCCAAAATATACTATCAATACAAAGCTACAGTAATAAAAACAGTATGGGACTGGCGCAAAAAAAGACACATAGAGCAATGGAACAGAAGACAGAGCCCAGAAATGACACCACACTTATGTGGGTAATTAATCCATGACAAAGGTGGTAAGAATACACACGGGGAAAAGACAGACTCTTCAATAAATGGTGTTGGGAAAACTGAACAGCCACATGCAAAATAATCAAACTGGACTACTCTCTCACACCATGTACAAAAATTAATTAAAGATGGATTAAAGACTTAAATTTAAGACCTGAAACCATAAAACTCCTATAAGGAAACATAGGCAGTATATTCTTTGACAACAGTCTTAGTAATATGTTTTGACTATGTCTCCTCAGGCAAGGGAAACAAAACAAAACAACAAATAGGACTACATCACACTAAAAAGGTTCTACATAGTGAAGGAAACTATCAGCAAAATGAAAAGGCTGCCTACTTAGTGGGAGAAGATACTTGCAAATGATGTATCCAATAAGAGGTGACTATCCAAAATATACAAAGGACTCATACAACTCAACATCAAAAAAAAATCTGATTTTAAAGCGGGCAGAGGATCTGAAAAGATACTTTTCCTAAGAAGACATACAGATGGCCAATAGGAACATGAAAAGATGCTTAACATCACTAATCATCACGGAAATGTAAATCAAAACCAAAATGAGATATGATCTCACACCTGTCAGAATGGCTATTAAGAAGACAACAAATAATAAGTGTTGGCAAGGGATGTGGAGAAAAGAGAACCCTCGTGCACTGTTAGTGGGAATATAAATTGCTGCAGCCACTATGGAAAGCAGTATGGAGAGTCCCCAAAGATTAAAAACAGAACTACCCTGTGATCCAGCAATTCCACTTCTGGTTATTCATCCAAAGAAAATGAAAACACTAATTAGGAAAGACGCATGCACCTCTATGTTAACAGCAGCATGATTTACAACAGCCAAGATATGAATGCAAAGTAAGTGCCCATCAATATATGAGTGGATAAAGAAGATGTGGCTCACTAATCATTAGAGAAATGCAAGTCAAAGCCACAATGAGGTATCACCTCACACCGGTCAGAATGGCCATCATCAAAACATTTAGAAACAATAAATTCTGGAGAGGGTGTGGAGAAAAGGGAACCCTCCTGCACTGTTGGTGGGAATGTAAGTTGGTACAGCCACTATGGAAAACAGTTTGGAGGTTCCTTAAAATACTAAAAATAGAACTACCATATGACACAGCAATCCCATTCCTGGGCATAAACCCAGAGAAAACCATAATCCCAAAAGAAACGTGTACCATAACGTTCATTGCAGCACTATTTATAATAGCCAGGATGTGGAAGCAACCTAAATGCCCATCAACATATGAATGGATAAAGAAGATGTGGCATATATATACAATGGAATATTACTCAGCCATGAAAAGGAATGAAACTGAGTTATTTGTAGTGAGGTAGATGGATCTAGAGTCTGTGATACAGAGCGAAGTAAGCCAGAAAGAGAAAAACAAATACTGTGTGCTAACTCATATATATGGAATCTAAAAAAATGGTACTGATGAACCTAGTGACAGGGCAAGAATAAAGATGCAGATATAGAGAAAGGACTTGAGGACATGGGCTTGGGAGGGGGCGAAGGGGAAGCTGGGATGAAGTGAGAGAGAAGCATTGATGTAGATACACTACCAAATGTAAAATAGATAGCTAGTGGGAAGTTCCTGCATAATACAGGGAGATAAACTCAATGATGGGTGATGACTTAGAGGGTCAGGATAGGGAGGGTGGGAGGGAGTCACAGGAGGGTGGGGACATGGGGATATATGTATAAATACAGCTGATTCACTTTGGTGTACCTCAAAAACTGACACAAGAGTGTAAAGCAATTATATTCCAATAAAGAGCTTAAAAAAAAACCTTAATTACCTGTTTAAAGGTTCTATCTCCAACGATAGTTTTACTGGAGGTAGGGCTTCAACATATGCATTTAAGGAGGACAAAATTTAGTCCATAACAATAGTATCCTCTGAAAATGTGTCTACTCCAAATCTGAGAATGAGATCTTATTCCAAAATAGGGCCTTTGCAGGCATAATTATTTAAGGATCTCAAAATGAAATCATCCTAGATTAACAAGGTGGGCCCTGGATCCAATGACTGATGTCCTAATAAGAAGGAGGGAGGACACAGTGAGACACAGAAAGACGGAAAAGACCATGTGAAGACAGAGGCAGAGATTAAAATGATGCTGTCATATGACAAGTAACATCTGGGGCCACCAGAAGCTGAAAGAAGTAATGAAGGATTCTCTTCTAGAGCTTTCAGAGGAAGTATAGACCTGCCAATACCTTGACTTCAGACTTCTGGTATGGAACTGTGAGAAAAATTTCTTTTGTTTAAAGCCACCAAGTTTGCTGTGCAGTGGAAGCTAACACAACATTGTAAAGCAACCACACTCCAATAAAAAATAAATAAATATTTTTTAAAGCCAAAAAAAAAAAAAAAAGATGTGGTATATTTATACAATGGACTATTACTCGGCCATAAAAAAAGAATGAAATCTTGCTGTTTGTAACAGCATGGATGGACCTAGAGGGTATTATGCTAAGTGAAATAAGTCAGACAGAGAAAGAAAAATACTGTAGGATTTCACATATAGGTGGAATCTAAAAAACAAAACAAATAAACACATGTAACAAACCAGAAACAGAATTATAGACACAGAAAAGAAACAGGTGGTTGCCAGAGCAGCAGAGAGGTGGGAGGAAGAAAGAAATAGGTGAGGGAGATTGAGGTAGAAACGTACAGTTAGAAATAAATGAGTCATGGGTATGAAATGTACAGTGTGGGAAATATTGTCAACAACTATATTAATTTCGAATGGTAACATATATCTAGACTTATCAGGGTGATCAGTTTGAAATGTATAGAAATATCAAATCACTATGCAATGTAACAAGAACTAACAGTGTTGCAGGTCAGTTATACTTCAAAACAAACTCATAGAAAATTGTTACCAGAGGTGGGGGTGGGTGGTGGGGTAGGGGGAATTGAGGGTGGTCAAAAGGTACAAGCAGTTATAAGATAAAAAAGTACTAGGGATGTAATGCAACATGATAAATATAATTAACACTGCTATATGTTATATATGAAAGTTGTTGAGAGAATAAAACCTGAGTTCTCATCACAAGGAAAAAAAATTTTTTGTTTTTAATTTTGTATCTATATGAAGTGATGGATGTTCACTAAACTTATTGTGATAATCATTTCATGAGGTATGTAAGTCAAACCATTATGCTGTGCACCTTAAACTTAGACAGTGCTGTATGTTAACTGTATCTCAAAACTGAAAGGAAAAAAAAAAAAAGGCCAAAAAATAACAATAGTACATGTAAGGACTTCCCTGGTGGTCCAGTGGTTAAGAATCCATCTTGCAATGCAGGGGACACGGGTTCAATCCCTGGCTGGGGAGCTAAGATCCCACATGCTGTGGGGCAACTAAGCCCATGTGCCGCAACTACTGAGCCTGCGTGCCGCAACTAGACAGAGGCCCACACACCACAAGGAAGAGCCTGCCCACTGCAACTAAAGATCCCTAGTGCTGCAGCTAAGACCCGACACAGCCAATCAATCAATCGATTTTTTTTAAACAGTAATGTAAATTCTTTGGTTAAAACAAAATTTGAAAAATGGCTTCTCAGGACATAATTCAACCTCAGCTGCTTAAAGCTACACACAATTGCCAACCCATAGAGATGCCAGTCCTGGTGGAAACCCTTTTCTTTTGGGGGGATATTTGCATTTGGAATATTTGCTGTTTTACCAAAGAAAAAATCAGTTATGAAGTAAATGCTCATTATATAAGCTACATTTTAACACTCTGAAAATTGGAACTTACAAAATAAATTCCAGTGGAGATACTGAGAATCTAGGGAAAACCCAACACTCTCCAGGAGTTTATGAAAAAAATTATTTGTCCCTTCTTGAATGATCTTCTAAATAAATAGTTCCCACTGTTTAACATCAGGAGACACATTACAGTTAAAGGAGCCCAATACCTGCATTGAACTGATAACACACAACTCTATAACTTAGGGGAAAACCGTAGTAAGTACGGCCGTGGAGCCTTATTTCCGCCCTCTCTTCTGGGGAAGATAACTTTTTACACAAACTCATTTTTCATTTCCACCACATTGTCTTCCTTTTCCAAACAGGATATAAAATGATTTCACAGGCACCTCTGGAAATGAGCACTGAGAAAAGCTTCCCCTCACACAAAAGCCTACCCAGCTCTTGAAAGACTCTAAAATTAGAAAGGCATTCTCTTTCACAAAAAGGGAAGCAATGCTGCTAACCTACTTTGCACAATTCTTCAAGGCAGGCATAACTACCCTTCCTCAGCTTCCTTGAGCTATGACATTCTGAAAAATACTTCAGGCCACCAAGCCTCTAATTGGCCCCTTGGAAAGACCATTTTCTCACTATTAATGTTAGGCCCTAGAATGATTCTGTCCTTTCAGGGGTTCCTCATCAGAAGGTAGTGGATTCTGTTCCCTCAACGTGATTGCATGCACAATGCCAGTTATGTCTTGGGAAACTGAGAATTATCTTTGCCTTTTTCAAGTGGCTCATTCTTAATTTCTCTAGGCTGCATTTAAGTTACACCCAAGAATCTAACTGAAGAGGCAGCACTGTGCAGTGAGCAAAGGGCTGACCCTACAGTTACAGACTGGAGTTCTAGTCTTAAGTCCTCTGTTTACTAACCATATAGTCATGGAGAGTAGTTTAATACTTCTGAGTTTCCTCCACTATAAATAAAGACAATGGAAACAACAACAAACAGTATTGGGTCTACCTCACAAGGTAATTTTTAGGATTAAGTGAGATCATGTGACAATAATAATAGTTACATTTGCAAAAAAGTGTTTACAGTTTACAGAAAGCTCTTTCACATGCATTAGTTCATTTAATTTTGTAGGGGCACTTTGAAAATTATATTTAGCTATGTTAGGCATTGTGACAATCACATGCATTAAATTTCTCCCAAATCAGCCAGGCCCCAAAGGCATAGCAAACCTCTTTAAATGCTCACGGCATTCGTTCCAATTGATATATAACCCATTTGTTGTGCTTTCATTCCTTCTACTGTTATTTTTTTTTTCTCCTAATATATTTCGGGAAGGTAAAAATCATACCCTTCTATGAGAAGAAAGCCACATAAAAATATTCCAGCTTAAACAGCTCAGATTCTAACTTATTTATTTTAATTGTAGCATATAAGCAGTCTTTATAGTATGACTTATAAAAGAGATTGTTCCCCAAAATGTAAACATGAACCCACTTCATTCCTTCTTAGGTAAGAACAGTATTCATGGTCATAATAATAATAGTTTTATATCTATAAATACATTTGAAAAATGTGGTGGTCATTACTGCTGCTCACCAAATATTTACACTTCTCCTTTCCACCACATAATGGGATTGCTTTCCCTACACACACACACACACACACACACACACTAGGTACGGCCATCTGACTAGTCTTGGTCAACAATGCATGCGTGGAAGTGGTATGTGTCACTTCTGGGTGGGTGCTTTAAGAGCCAGGGCATAATGCATCACACATTCTTTCCCTCTGTCAAGGTGACCAACAATGCTAAAGATGACAGTTACTCTGCCAACCTGGGTCCTGCAATGATGATGACATGAATCAGACCCTTAAGCAACCAAAAATATGTAGCAAAAACAAGGAAAGAACTTTTGTGATTTTAAGCCATAAGATTCAGAGTTGTTTGTTCCTGCAACACGATGATCCATACTAAATACTAAATGCTAAATATGGACTTAATGATTACAAATTTGGGCTCTGAAGTCAAAAAGATCAAGTTCCGTTTCAGATTTATAATCTTAAATAAATTATGGAACCTCACTGAGCTTAATTTCCTCATTTGTAAACTGGGCAAAACCAATACTTACCTCATTGGGTTCTTTCGAGAATTAAATGAAGTAACACGTATGTCTATGAAAAGCGTCTAGCACAAAGTAGGTACTTAATTTTTATTTTGTGATTCTCATAATAATTCTGTAAGGTGAAAAGGACTTATTGTGCTGACTTTGAAGATAAGAAAATAGAAGCCAATGAAAAATATATTTATTTTGAACAAGGTCATAGAATTTGTTACTGGCACAACTATACCTAGAATAGAAATCTCCTAATGCCTAGGCCAACTGTTGGATTTTAAAATGTAAATTATTGCCTGACTTTAGAATAATTGTCTTAAGGCAGTGATTCACATCTAAGGACTCCTAACACCCAAGGGTCCATAATAGTAGTGATAAAAATATGTGATCTCTTTTACTACTTCCAACAGCCTAATGCAAATCATAATTTTCCCCACAAAAAGACCAACCAAAATTACAAAAACATCAATTTTCTAATCTTTAACAGCAATTATATCAGCTCAGCTTGGAAACACAGTAAAATGAGGGCAAAGGTAACAAAACTTTACAAACACAAAAACGTATAACAGAAGGTTCTACATAATTATCAAAAGTAGGTCACAAATGTGGATTTTGTAAGTTAATGAGGGATACATGTTAAGTTATAAATGTCTACCATCCACATGACAACTGCATATCAGTTACCAAGAAGAAACAAAGGCTCTCCCTGCTACTAAAGATAGAAAAAAAAAATCCCTGTAGATTTTAATAAAGAGACACACGATAGTGTAGTAAAACTTCCCAAACCACTATTCCTTGTACTTGTTTCATCAAAATCACCACGAGTGCTTCTTAACAATACATATTCCCAGGCAGTAGCTCAGATCAGTAGTTTACAAACACCTCAGATGATTCTTTTGTGCAATGAGGTCTTGGAATCAACTGTGTAGTGTATAATAGTCTCAGTAGTATCCAGCAGTAAATGCAATCAATTTCAACAGCTGCTTTTCTCAGTGCTCTTCAATGTAAGTAAATGAGACACAAAACTAAAGCATGCTCTGTGAAACAATTAGCCAAAGCTTGGGAGCTAAGTACACAGCTGTCCAATGATCTGGCCTGATTCAGGAGTAAAGCTTACAGCAAAACCCAGAAAAATATTTATTCACAAAAACTCAAAATCTTACATAAAATTTCAATGCATGCACAGACTTCCTGAAGCCCAGCCCCTGTTGAGCTTCAGGTAAGGACTTCTGCTCTAAACTACTGCTTCTCAAACTTTAACATGCATACAAAACACCTAGGAAATCCTGTTAAGATGCAGATTCTGATACAGTGGGTCTGGAAGGGGTCCTGAGATTCTCCATTTTTTCCCCAAGCTCTCAACTGATGCTGGTGCTGTTGTACCTCCAAATTTTTTTAGAAGGACTGATCCTGAGAAACTGTGTATCTTTCAAACAATCCTCCAGGAATACATACTTGTACCATTAAGCTTTCACAAAAAGGTCAAAGTTATATTCTCAGGCAAAAAGCTGGAATGCAGCTATACTGTGTTTCCATCCCAAATCAAATATTTGGGTTAACTTTTTGTGCCTATCTACACAGCAGAAAAAGTTTTCAGAGCAAGAGAGGTTTTAAAATATATACTGAACAGGTTGGAATTCCACGGTTTCACCTTCCCTCAGCAAAAGCAGCTATGGGCACTTAAGTACTTAATACACCACTGCATTTACACAGCCAGCCATTCCTTTATGAAGAGTAGTCCCGTAGGGTTCTCAGAGCATTTACATTGCCTACCTGTTACCATGCCTATTTTAGTCACTATCCAATCAGATAGCAGTGTACATTTTAACTTCATTTCTCTGTAGTTACTTTTTATTTTAGTAGTTACTATGAGGGTGAGTCAAAAATTATCCACACTCTGGCTGTAGAATTTATTTTAACTAACCTTTAGAAAAGACAAGGACATCATTTTTCAACATAATCTCCTTGCTTTTCAACACACTCTGTCCATCTGTCAACAAGCTTTCATACTCCCTCATTAAAAGATGTTTTAGGGTGGGAAGTTGCTGTATAACAAAGGGAGATCAACTCGAGGATGGATGATGCCTTAGAGGACTGGGACGGGGAGGGTGGGGGGGAGTCGAGGGAGGGAGGGAATACGGGGATATGTGTATAAAAACAGATGCTTCAACTTGGTGTACCCCCAAAAATATAATAAATAAATAAATAAAATGGAAAAAAAAAGAAAAAAATGTTTTAGGCTAAGCTGCGAGCTACGAATGCACCGCTGTCTTCACTTCATCAGAAGTGAATCCGGCTCCTTCTTGATGGCTAACACTTGTGAGACCTTCCTTGAACATCTCTATCCATTCATACACACTTCTTTGCAACAAAACACTTTCTCCATACTGCACACAAAGTCTTCGATAAATAACGGCACCAGGTACACCCTCAGACCACAAAAAAAATGAATCACTGCACGCTGCTCTTCTTTCATGCAAATCACAAGTGGGGCACCCATTTTTGCTCGCACCACTTACAAATGAACTGATGTAACACGTTCACACCTGCACAGCAGTGACTGGGGAGACAGTAGCCTTGAACAGAAAGGGCTGATGAGACAGCGCAGCCAACAGAAGTTTTAATGTAACTGGAGTGTGGATAATTTTTGACTCACCCTCATATTTTTTTCAGTAGCTTCCAATGGATTTTTTCAAAGATGAAGTAAAATATACAGAGGATAGTTAATTCCATATTTTTTTCACCAGCCAAAAACCTAGTGGAAATATTCTACAAAAATGTGCTTATTGCTTAATCCTACTAGTTTGGGGTTCATTTGTTTGGATCAAAAATGGGTCCTTAATCACAAGACACTATCATGGTTGGTCCATGCATGGTACTCTTTTATTTACTTATTAATTCATTATTTTAATGATATTATAAGCCCACAATCCCACTAACCCAATTTAGGAACTAGAACATTGCCAATAACCTATACCTATGTGCTCCTCCCCATCCCATTCTCCTGTCTCACCCTCAGAGATAACCACAATCCTAAATTTTAAGATTATGTTTACCATGTTGGTTTTTTAATTTTATCTCATGTGTGTGTGTGTTTGTGTGTGTGTGTGTGTGTGTAATACACCTAAGCCATATGATATTTGATTTTGCTTGGATTTGCACTTTATACAAAGGGGATGATACTGTATAGAGTATCTTTAGAACTTATATCATTTACTCCAATTTTATGCTATTAAGATTTATCCAGGGCTTCCTAGGTGGCGCAGTGGTTGAGAATCCGCCTGCCAATGCAGGGGACACGGGTTCGATCCCTGGTCCAGGAAGATCCCACATGCCGCGGAGCAACTAAGCCCATGCACCACAACTATTGAGCCTGTGCTTTAGAGCCCGTGAGCCACAACTATTGAGCCCATGTGCCGCAACTACTGAAGCCCACGCACCTAGAGCCCGTGCTCTGCAACAAGAGAAGCCACGGCAATGAGGAGCCCGTGCACTACAACGAAGAGTAGCCCCACTCACCTCAACTAAAAAAAGAAAGCCCGTGCACAGCAAAAAACACCCAACACAGCCAATAGAATGAATAAATAAATAAATACACAAATAAATTAAAAAAAAAAGATTTATCCAGGCTATTGCATGCTGTGGTTCGTTCATTTTCAAAGCTTTATAATATTCCATTATGTCAGTATCACAATTTACCCAGTCTGCTGTTGATGAGGATTTGGGTGACCTCTAGTTTTTCATTATTATAATAAATGCTGCTATGAATATTTGTGGACATGACTCCTGGTTTACAGTTGCTAATGTTTCTCTAGGGAATATACACCTAGGAGTGGAACTGCTAGGTCATAGAGAATGTGAATATTCAACTTTACAAGATAATGCCAAATTGTTTTCCAAAGTAGTTGTACCAATTTATAATTCCAGAATCAACATACAGATGATATTGTTTGTCCTCCTCTCATTTAACATTTGGCATTGTCAAACTTAATCATTTTCAAATGAGTGGTAAAAAAATATCTCATGTCTTCATTTGAATTTTCCTAATCAGTGATGTTGAGTACCTCATATATTATTATCCGTATTTATTTCCTCACCTATAATATCATGTCTTTTGTCCACTTTTCTATTAGGTTATATTTTATGAGTTCTTTACATATTCTTGACACAAACACTGCACTGATTTTGTGTTACAAATAACTTCTCGGAGTCTGTAGCTTGTCTTTTCACTTTTGGTAAGTGGTATTTTCATTAACAAAAATTTGTAATTGACTGTGATTTATTTTATCAGACATTTTTTTTTCTGATTGTACTTTGTCTTTTGTTGGTTTTTTTTAATAAATTTATTAATTTTATTGGTTGTGTTGGGTCTTTTTTGCTGTGCGCGGGCTTTCTTTAGTTGCAGTGAGTGGGGGCTACTCTTCGTTGTGGTGCGTGGGCTCCTCATTGCCATGGCTTCTCTTGCTGTGGAGCACGGGCTCTAGGCGTGTGTGCTTCAGTAATTGCAGCACATGGGCTCAGTAGTTGTGGCTCACGGGGTCTAAAGCACAGGCTCAATAGTTGTGGCGCACGGGCTTAGTTGCTCCACGGCATGTGGGAATCTTCCTGGACCAGGGCTCGAACCCATGTCCCCTGCATTGGCAGGTGAATTCTTAACCACTGTGCCACCTAGGAAGCCCCTGTACTTTGTTTTTTTAAGAAATAGTTTGCTACCCCAAGATCAAAAAGATGTTCACCAATGTTTTTTACTACATTTTTAAATGTAGTTTTGCTTTTGACATTTAACTTACTAATTCTTCTAAAGTTAACATTCATATGTGAGAGGTAAAAACCCATATTGTTTCCATACTGAGTAATGAAAGTTTCCTGCTTCTCTTATTTAATAGTCTCTCCTTAACCCAGTGATCTCCACTCCAACTCTGTCATATATCAAAGTTCCATATATGTGAGTTTGTTTCTGGGCTCTGTTTCCTGTTCCATAGGTCTATTTCTCCTTTCCTGACTAATACTACACCATGTTTCATTGGAGCCCATAAGACTTTATAAACCTTGATATTTAATAGCATGTGTTCTCTACTCTTCTACAAGATTTTTAAAGTACTTTATGGTATTTGAATTTTGACATAAATTTTAGAAAAAGCTTATCAATTTCCATTTAAAAAAAAAGCTGAATTAACCTACAGATTGATTTAGGAAAAACCAACATCTTAAAACACTGAGAATTCTAAAGTATACTCTATAGTCAAATGGACAACTGATCAACATGATATACAAGCAAACCAAGAGATCCAAACCAAGTTTTTTGGATTGTATAAAAGGGCTGGGAAGTTAGAATATCTCAGGAGCATTCCATTCACACCATCATCAAGCCAAAGTTTCCTCACATATCCAAGCTGATCTCTGTACAGGATTACGATGACGGGAAACTGCTGGTATAGGACAGTATGTGTCCGCATGTGTATCAGTGTCCATGACTTAAGTGTTGAGATGAATAGGATTAGAATTCAGAGTTCACCTGCAATTTGTCCTAAGCTTTACTCCCTATGGAGTCTCTTATGTAAAAATCATAAGATCTCCATTTATATTTGATATAAGGGATGAGAACGGACGCATACGCTAAACTCAGGCAGCAAGATAACCAAGACATGGAGGGTAGCAGAGAACCCCATCTTGGGAAAGAGGCCCTTATCTGAGGTAGATAACCCTCCAGGTCATACAGCTGTTGGTCATCACCTGGGTACTGCATTCCCAGGAATTCTGGGATGGGCCAGGTGCCCCACTGGTAGGGACATGAGGCCCCCATGATGTAGTGTGGGAATCATCAGACCCATGCAGGTGGGGGAAAAAGCAGAATGAGAAGGAGGGGCAGAGGTAATGGAGGGGAATGGGAGAGGAAGCCAGCAAGTTGGAAGGGGTGCCCAATGGAAGGGAGAGAAAGAGGAGGAAAGCAAGTAGTAGGAAGAGCACACAGGACAGGCAAGGGTAAAAGTGACCCAGGCAGGGAGGAGCCAAGAGGCAAAACTGATAAGAGGAGGGAGATGGCCTGGGCATGAGGCAGGAAGAGGACCAGACTGGTCTGAGTAACTGGTGACTGAGGCAGGCACAGAATTTAGAGACAGGGAAGTCACAGGGACAAGAGGCAGAAAAGAAGGAAGGGAGCAAGCCGAAAGTCAAGCTAGGGCAGAAGTATGATGAAGAGGAGGTTGAGTGGAAAAGAGACAGAGTAGCTTCTTCTGCATGACTCTCAGATGAAATGTTGGGATCAGTGTTCTGCATTCTTTTTTTTTTTTTTTTTGCTTGATTCCATTATGACTTAGATTCCATTAAAAGACAGTCCAAGATTCTATGACCTTTTGTCTTGGAAGATAACTTTGACATCAATGAGTACAGTTTTCTCCATCTTATAAATTAAGAAAGAAAAGTCGAAAGGGCTGTCCAAAGTTACCCAACGGTTAGGGGCACAGTTTAAAGACAATCCAATCCAGAGCTTATGAAAACAATCCCAGGCTGACCAGGCAGTGGAGCAAAGTGCAGGGCTCTCCAGGGACTGGAGGGGGTCCCTCTGACCATTAGGGCCCACCATAGATAGCAGCAATAGAGGTAGTCACTCTCTATCTTTGAAAGGCACCTGCTATCCCTGTCTTTAAAAAATTAAGACCTTTAAACCATAAATATATTATGCCCCCACTTATTTTTCTTTCCAAAATTTATAGTTTCTCTTTAGAAGACTTGATCATCTTTCATTAGATTAATTCCTACATCATGATGTTTTGCTTCATTCCATTATGACTTAGATTCCATTAAAAGAAAGAGTCCAAGATTCTATGACATTTTGTCTTGGAAGATAACTTTGATGATACTGTAAAGGTCAGTAAAACTGATAAACTTCTAGCAAGACTAACAGTAAAAAAAAAAAAAGACAGGAAACAAATATTAATATCAAGAATAAAAGAGGGGCTATTACTACAGGTCTTACAAACATTAGAAGTGTAACAAAGCTATACTATAAACAACTCTATGTACCTAAATTTTACATCTTGGATAAAATGAACCAATTCCTCAAAAATCAAACTGTCAAAACTCACTCAAGAAAAAGAGATAAATTTAAACAGTCCTATAATTAAACCAAATGATTACATAGTTTTAAAATTGTCAAAAAATGGTATCTCCAGGCCCAGAAAGTTTCATTGGCAAATTCTATCAAACATTTAAATAATGCCAATCTACACAATCTTTTACAGAAAATAGAGGAGGAAGGAATACTTCCTAAATCATTTTATGAGGCAACATTAACCTGATATCAAAACCAGACAATAGGGACTTCCTAGGTGGCACAGTGGGTAAGAATCTGCCTGCCAATGCAGGGGACACAGGTTCGATCCCTGCCCCAGGAAGATACCACATGCTGCGGAGCAGCTAAGTCCATGTGCCACAACTATTGAGCCTGCACTCTAGAGCCCGTGAGCCACAACTATTGAGCCCATGTGCCACAAGTACTGAAGCCCACGCGCCTAGAGCCCATGCTCTGCAACAAGAGAGGCCGCTGCAATGAGAGGCCCGCACACCACAACGAAGAGTAGCCCCCACTTGCCTCAACTAAAGCCCGTGTGCAGCAACAAAGACCCAACACAGCCAATTAAATAAATAAATAAATAAATTTATTTAAAAAAAAGACAATAGTACAAGAAAATAAAACTACAGACCAATACCCCTCACAAATACAAATGTAAAAATTCTCCACAAAGTATTAACAAATCAAATCAGGCAATACATAAAAATAATACCATATAACCAAATGTGGTTTATACAGGAATGCAAGTCTTGTTCAACATTCTCAAATTAATCAATGCAATCCAACATATTAAACAATTTAAAGAAGAAAAATCATATTATCATATCAATGGATGAAGAAAAAGCATTTCACAAAATTGAATATTAATACATGATTTAAAAATTCAGCAAACTAGAAATAGAAGGAAATTTCTTCAACTTGATACAGGGCATCTACAAAATCTTTAGCTAACATTATAACTAATGGAGACAGATTAAATGCTTTCCCTGTAAGATCAGGATGCCCTTGCTCACTGTTCTTAGCCAGTGCAATAAGGAAATTAAACTGCATATCAATTGGAAAGGAAGAAATTAAATGATCCTTATTTGCTAACATGCTTGCCTAAGTAGAAAATTGAAAATAATCTAAAAACAACCACAAAAAAACTTCCAACTACTAATCAGTAAGTTTAATAATACCGTAAAATAAAAGGCCAAAGATCAACTAACTACATTTCTATATATTAGCAACGTACAATTGGAAACTGAAATTTGAAAAAAAAAAAAACCCCACCATTTAAAATGGCTCCAAAATATGAGACACTTTAAGTACAAACCCAACAAAACATGTACAGAATATATATGCTAAAAATAACAAAATTTTGATTTAAAAAATCAATGAAGACCTAAATAAATGGAGAGACATAGCTCTTTCATGGATTCAAAGACAGTACAGTTTAGATGTTAATTCTCCCCTACATAATAAATTTAATGTAATATCTTATAACTTTTGTAAATAGTGACAAGTTGATTCTAAAATTTATGTGGAAAGGTAAAAATTAAAAAGTAGCAAAAAATTTTTGAAAAAAGAACAAAGTTGGAAAATTCACAACCCAAATTTTAAAAGTACTCTAACACTACAGTAATCAAGATTGACAAAAGGATAAACACATAGATCAATAGAAGAGAATAGACAGTCTGGAATTAGATCCACATACATGGCAAATTGATTTTTAGCAAAAGTGAAAATGCTATCTAATGGGGAAAATAAAGTCTTTTTGAAAAAAATGGTTCTGTGGATCTTAGAGAGATATTTGTATACCCATGTTCCTAGCAGCATTATCCACAGTATCCAAAGGGTGGATGCAAACAAAGTGCCCATCAACAGAAGAATGGATAAGCAAATGTGGTATACACATAACATAGAAAATTATTTTGCCTTAAAAAGGAATAAAATTCTGACACATGCTACAAGACAGATGAACTCTGAGGATATTATGCTAGTGAAGTAAGTCAGCCAAAAAGACACATACTGTATGATACCACTTATAGAGATATCTACAGTAGTCAAATTCACAGAAAGTAGAATGGTGGTTAGCAGGGGCTGGAGGAGGGAGAAATGCGGAATTGTTTTTTACTGGATATAGAGTTTCAGATTTGCAAGATGAAAACCTTCTGGAGATCAGTTACACAACAATATGAAGATACTTACTACTGAATGGTACGCTTAGAAATGGTAAGATAGTAAATTTTACATTATTTTTTACCACAATTCTTAAATTTTTTAAATAAAAAGTGTTGCCCAAAAGCTATATAGGAAGTAGACTAGTGGTTTCCTGGAGCAGGGTTAGGGATCAGTAGAGATTAACAATAAATGTGCATGAGGGATTCCATTGGGGTGATGAAAATGTTCTAAAACATTCATAGTAATGGTTGCACAACTTGGTAAATTTATTTTTAAATAATCATTGACTTATACACTTTAAAAGGGTGAATTATATTATATGCAAAATATGCTTTCATAAAGTTATTATTTAAATAACTCAGGAACACTATCCCCAAGCAATATCTTATCTGCTTTATTATAAACTGTCCTTAGATATGATACCAAAAGTGTGAGCCATAATAGAAAAAATGGACAAAATGGACTTTATGAAATTTAAAATTAAAAACTTAATTTTAAAGACACTATTAAGAGAATAAAAAGACCAATTACAAACCAGGAGAAAATACATGCAAATCACACAGCCAACAAAAGACCCATGTCCAGAATGTGTAAAGAACTCTCAAAGCTCAACAGTAAGAAAACAATCCAATTTAAAAATGTGCAAAAGACTTGACCATATACAAATGGGAAAAAAAAAAAAAAACAGAAAGTTGTTCGACATCATTAGCCACTAGGGAAATGCAAATTGAAACCATGATGAGATAACACCACATACCTATTAGAAAGCCTAAAATAAAAAACACTGACAATACCAAGAGTTGGTGAGAATGCAAGAAACTACAACTCTCCTACACTGGTCATGGGAATGCAAAAATCATACACTCTGGCAAATGATTTGGCCAATTCTTACAAAATTAAACATGTAGTTAACCATAATGACTCAGCAATCCCACTCTTGGGTATTTACTCTAAACCCTCCACATGACTATTTATTGATATTCTGTTCATAACAGCCAAAAATTGGAAGCAGTCCACATGACCATTAACAAATGAATGGATAAACAAACTGTGGTAAATCCATACAGCGCAATAAGAAAGAATGAACATGTCACAACGTGGATAAATCTCCAGAGAACTGTTGAGTGAAAGAAGCCAGTCTTAAAAGGTTACTCACTGTATGATGGCATGTATGACATTCTGGAAAAGATAAAACTATGGTGATGGAAAATGGATCAGTGGTTTACAGGGGTTAGAAGTGGGTAGAGGGTTTAACTCTAAAGGAATAGCACAAGGGCGTTTTCAGGGGAGATGGAACTATTCTATCTTCATTGTGGTGGTAGTTTTGGGAATCTGTATGTGTGTTAAAACTCAAAAGTGCATACCAAAAAAGGCAACTTCACTGAATGATAATTTTTAAAATAAAATTAAAAATAAATCCTGGTTCAAAGTGGTTAAATGGTATATGTTATGTTATGTATTTTTATCACAATAAAAAAATTCAATCAATCCTAGTTCAATCACTATCAGTTCTGTGACCCTGAGCAACTTTACCTCATTTTACCTGTATGTAAAATGTGAATAATAAAACCACCTACCTCATAAAGTTATCATGAGAATTAGATGAGAACTTTAGATAAAACCCTTGGCATATAACAAGCGTTCAATCAATGTTATTTATTAGTATTGTTTACCCTGTAGATAATTTCTCCCTATTGAATCCATCCTAAACAAGTCTTTGAGAATATTTCTCTTAATATAGACCATTATTTTCCTATCCCTTTATAATATCTTGTCTATTCAGCAGTAAAACAGGTGGGCCCCCAGGAGGAACCCAAACTCTCGCTAATGAGTCCTTCAATCAATTCCTAACCTTGGGCATAGACAACGGCCCATTAATGAACAAGAATTTGCTATATCCTCAGGGCATCATGCTTAGACTGCTACCCACTCTTCTGGAGACAGAGCCCTTTAGATGAGGCAGTCCTGCCACCACCCTTGCATCCCAGGCATATTCCCCTCTCCCTGCAAGTTCCCACTGAGGTTTCAGTATAGACTTAAAAGCGGGGACGGGGAGGTTCCAGATTCCCCAGGGGAGAGAAGCAAGAGAGAAGTGGGAAAACCAACAGAAAGGCAGGAAATTACGCATATTTTTCCAAGTTCACAGTTGGCCAAATGCCAACTATTTCAGCCCATTTTTCTTTAACAATCCCCTCCCCCAATATCTTACCTCAATCTACACTATCATCTAGAAAAATCTTTGAAAAAGTGAAACACTGGGTGAAGCAACTGGGCTTGATATTGGATGCAACAATTCTGCAGGCCACAGCTCCAACAAGTCCGTTCTATGCAACAAATCATTATTTCCTCTGCTTAGCATATCCTGCCCTCTGCCTCACTTGCAAAAACATGTTTCAGATGCTGTTTGATCCATAATATTCCACTGAGAAACAAGGCATACATTATGCCCCCAACAATAGCTCCCAGAGCATACAGTTGCCTGCATCAGAACCCATCATAGAGGAGAGAAAGAAATTTCCATCTCCCGCCCCCTCATGATCAAACTGTGGCTTCAGCCCACACAGATCTGTCACTCTGAGAAGGCTTCCCAGTCACAGCATCATCTTTGCCAAAGAAGAACAGAGAAAATTGCATCTCAGAGCTACACAAAGTTAACTTTTCTATTCTAGCCTGTATTTTAGCAGCACTATCTTCTTAGAACAATTATCTCAAAAGTACAAACTCAGTTTTCAACTAGAGTGGAAACCTGACTTGGGAAAGGAGTCTTCTGGACAAAGTTCACATCAGAGCCTAAAATCATATTGCAAAAGAACCAAACCACAGAACTGGGAAACTCAAGAGTGTAAGACTTGGCATCGTCAAAAAAAAAAAAAAAAATCTTACTTGACAGGCCCCTTCCTGAACTTATCACCTGAGATGGAAAGAAATACTTTTTGGAAAAAAGTTAAATATGGGGTTTCTATCATGCCATTCCACCATGCCAGAATATCAGTACTAACACTGACTCACACACATGCTGCAATCAAAACCTTACTCATTCTCTCAGCATCAGTTCAAATGTCATCTCTTTTGGGAAGCTTATTTAAGTGGCCTGGCCCACATCTCATTTTCTGTCCCAACCTTCCTACCATTGGTTTATAATTGTGCTATGTGCTGCTCAGTCATGGTGGAAAAAATGTAAGACCTACTCAACTAGATGGTAGGCTCAAGAGCAAGGATTCTGTTTATTACATCCCTGTTACGCAGTAGGTGTTTCACAAGTACTTGCTGCTCAACTATAAAACACTGAAGTGCTACGGAAACTTAAGCAACACTGGCTCCCACTGGGTCCACAAAAAGTCATGTACCACGAGGGCCACCCATTAAACCATTTCATCATTGAGAAGAAGATACCTACTGACAATTTATACAATCCTGAAAGCTGTTTGTTGCTACTATACTAATGAAAAATGGTCCAAAATGCTCAGTACCAAACATTTGAGTCTGGAGATTCACGTACTCACAGGGAGACGGAGGCTCAGGAAATGTAGCCCACTGAAACCCTTAAAGGAGCTCCGTGTTGGAGGAGACAGGATGTGGGTTGGAAAACTTGCCTCACTTATTATGTCTTCTTTCACTGCTCATATCCACAAATTTAACATTTTCCAAGTAACAGCGTCCAAAGGTCAATACTTCCTCAGGTCAGGTTTCCTTCCAACAGACTGAAAGTGGGTGTTCCTCTATGTTCTTGGGAAGAAAAGTTCTAGTGCCACAAAGCCATCTGCAAGTCCTGCTGTGTCCATGCCAGGACTGTGGTACGAGGATTATAGGGACAGGGCAAGATGCCTGGACTGGGAAAGCCAAAGCAAGAGATGTATATATATATATAGGGCAAGGTATAGATCTGAGCAAGGGAGGTAAACTGAAAGCAGGAGGTCACAGTGGACTTGTACGGGGGGGGTCATAACATGGAGGAGGCTAGAAATCAGACAGGCCATGAGGAGTCTGGAAGCATATGGATATCAGAGAGCAAGACAAGAATCAAATTGTACATTTAAAGTACAATGCATGTGGAGGCAGAGTCCCAGTTATGCCACTTACTAGATGTGTGATGTTTGACAGGTCACATCTCCACCGCCTAAACTCCTTTATCTATGAAACAGGGATAGTTAAACCTACTTCACTGCCTACCTCACGTGCAGTAATAGGGATCAAAGGAGATAAAGTATATCTGAACATGCCTTCTAAACTCCAAATCACTGTTCAAATGTAAGTCATTACTATCATTAAATCATTGTGTGGACAAGGATCAGAAGTATGTAGCACTAACAAGAACAGCAAGCTGAGTAGTGAGTCCAGAACCTGCGACAGAGACTACAGAAATGCAAAAATAGATCATAGCAGCAGAGGGGAGAGTCAAAGTAGCAACAACAAAGAGGCCATGAAACTAAGATGCCATCCACTGCAGGAAGTATCTTACATAAGCTGAGACAGGATACAAAGAAAAGGCAAGACTTTCTCTTCTCTCTTAACAAATTAAATATCATGCATTTTTGAGCACCTACTGTGGACCCATATGGGATTGCAGAGAGAAGAGGAGGAGATTGACGGAGTGGGCTGACTTCTGTCTCCTGCCTCAGTGAGTGTCACCACCACCTACCCAATGGTCCAAACCAGAAACCTGAGAGTCATTCTAGACTTCTCCTCCCTGCCTCTGGCTCTTGTCATCCAATCGATCGCTACATCCTAACAATTTTGCTCCCTAACACCTCTAAAATCTATGCTTGCTCTCAGTTCCTATTGCTATGGTACTCACTCTATCAGTCCCCCATTATCTCAATCTCCTATCAGAGTAATCTATGTTAATCAATCATCAGATCCTGTAACTACTCCACGCAAAATTCTACAATGGCTCACCACCACTGCACACAACCTAAAGTTCAATAGATAGTACAAGCACATGTTAAATTGTATATTGCAGATAATAGGTGCCATAGGAGAAGAGGAAAAACAATGCAGGTTTCCTTATTGGGGAAGAGTACATGGAGAGGATGAGACTTAAACTGAGCCTCAAAGAACTGATAGAACTTGAAAAGTTGGAAGTCTGTACGTATGTATGTCTGCGTCTGAGAATACGTGTGGGGGTGGGGGTGGGAGAGCTGCAGAGATTTTTAAGAAGGAGAATTAAACCTCAGGAACAAGATGAGCTCCCTAAGAGTAAGAGGGATAATGTCAGCCCCCACACAGCACCGGATAAGCACATTTCCACTTAATAAGGTAGCTTGATCTTTGCTTTCTGAAAATGGAGAAATTAAATTATCTGGTTTGAAAAAGCTGCCTCAAGAGCACTTGGCACACAGATTGAATATGGAGTCACCATCCTGGCAGAAGATAAATCAAATATAGAATGGCTCTGACAAAGCTCAGAACATGCAACGAAAACTGAGAGAGACAGGGCCTGGATTCCAGCCATATCTAGTGAGTCAAGGTCTCTGAGGGGCAGCTGCAAGCAGGAAGATAAATCAAAGAGGAAGAAGCAGTACTTTTTAAAGAGAATGTCATCTATAGAAACAACACCCCCTCCAAAAATAAACAGTAGCAGTGTGATGCATTAAAAAAGCACTTTAAGATGGAAGTGAGACAAATAGCAGGCAGATGTGCAGAGGCTGACATGATTGTTTCTGGGGTTTAAAAACCAGGAAGCATTTGGAGAACTGAGTCATTCCAATTCCCGGTACTGTGACACCCATATGATACTAATATGGTTGGCTAAGAGTTGAGAAGTTCATAGAATCAACCTGATTTTTTGCCCATTTCTATGATACAAAAAGATAGCTTTTATTGGTGATATCATTATCTGTCAAGTCAAATTTATCTTTTGGAGACTTTGTTTTCTGTCTCTGTAAAGTAAATACAAAATATTCCTAGTTCATGTTGCTAACATTGGAGAGACTAGTTCATGATGCTGACATTGGAGAGAAGATCCTGAACCTCCCACACCTTGTTCCAAGGGGCCCTGGTCAGAGAAAGAATCTGGGCCTGAGTGGAACACACAGAAATGAGGGATTTAGGATTTGTACAGCACTGAAGATTCTGCTTGGGACTTCTGGAGAATACATATATAATAGATCATAATGATAGGTGATGGAGACAGTTAACACACATAAATGATGAGATAGAGATAGATGATGACAGAGACAGAGAGACTGCAATCACATTCTATTCTAATTAATTTGAAGATAGAGCAAATGCCACAAAGTTGCATCTTAGCTAGCTTGTGATCCCGAACTGAACTTCCTGCCAATAGATGTGTGGGTGTTTAAATACCCTTCGCCTCTCCAGTGCAGGCTAGAGAGGCTCATGGAGCATGTAGCTCCTGATCCAGCACATGAACCCAAGTACAAACAACTTCTCCCCTGCTCAGGATATACCCTGAATCATATCATTGTTCTATCAAACTTAATATTGACAGCCAGGCTTGGATCTCACCCCAATATTTCAAAGAAAGTTATATAACTGTTTTACAAACCACCAAAAATGAATGCAGGACCTCACTTGCAGTAACTCATGGCCCCAGATTCTACTGTCTTGGCTTTAATAGGCACAGATGTGAGATAGTTCTGTACCTTCCTCTATTCTGCTCTCTCTTGCTTAGCCAAGGTTGGGTCCATTGAAGGCAGAAGGTAGGTGCCTTTACACCCTGGACAAGTTGAACAAATCCACCTCACTGCTGTCATTCCCTGAGAGTTACTTTACGTCACAGCAGGGAATATCTGTGGAAGGCTCCTCACTTGGCAATATTGGCTTAATTATTTCAGACTGAAAGCTCAGCTCAAATGTCACTTTCCTCAGGAAAGCCTCCCAGACTAGATCACCCATTAAATAATAATTCTTAAATACCTTGTCTGTCTTCTTTCTTACTCAACACAATCGTTATTGATTGTCTAAGTGTTGTCCAATAGAACTTTCGATGATAATGGAAATAAATGTTCCATATCTGTGCTGCCCAGTGCAGGGGTCACTAGCTGCATGCAGCTACTGAGCACTTGAAATATTGGTAACGTAACTGAGACACTGAGTTTTAAACTATTTAATTTTAAATAAATTTAAATTGCTACACATAGCTAGTGGCTATCATTGTAGACAGCACCAGCAATTAGATTCTGTGTTTCAAGAGGGCAAAGGTTATTCTGGTGTTTTTGTAACACTGTATCCCCAGTGCCCACATTTAGTAAGCATTTCGATGAACATGTAATTACTTGATCGGTTAATCAATCTACTATTATTTACTTAGCCCACCAGTATTAACTCTCTTGGAAACTATTTCACAAATGATTCCACAAGGTGATCACTAGATATTCAGGCTGAGGGGGGACAGCGTAAGCCATGTAGGGAAAAGGGAAGGGAGCAGGAAGGAAGAGAAGAGGGCTATGTGAGTTCACATTCTGATTCAGATATTTAGTAGCTATATGACTTTGGGAAAGTCATTTAACCTCATTAAGCCTCAGTTTCCTCAACTGTATAATTTGGACAATAATATCTATCTATCTAGAGGTGTCGTGATGGTAAAATAAAATAATGTATATAAAGCACTATAAACATAAATGGTATCTATTATAACTTTTTTTTTGGAAGAAGAGTATTAGCCAAACAGGGATAGCATAACCCAAGTAACCAAATTCTATACAAAAAGCACAATCCCTAGCATTTCTCCTGAGAAATTTCTTTTCTTTCTCTATTTTCAACCAAATCCAAATAGGATCCTATATGCCACCCTCCTACCTCCTCTTCTTCATGTGGGTAATGACTTAGCCAATACCTGGCCACCAAACACATGATTCAATAGCATCTTATACAGGGACATTTTTTTCACCACATACAGGCTTCCTAAAACCACATAATCTCTATATTGGCCTCTGTTGGTGATGCAGCCTGCTCTGATTATTTATCATGACAATCGGGGTACCTCTGTCTTTGGCCCTCCCTCCTCTACTAGCAGAGGCACTGGAAGAGATGGCAGCATCTCAGGTCATGATGCTTCACAGTTTGGAAATGATAGCTAAGGATAAGGATGTGAGACTTGCTGATCTAAACATCCCTTGTATAGCTTCTTATAACCAAGGGCAGGGTTGCCATATAACTCATTAACATTGTAAGGACCATCGAGCCTTCCTATTTCAAAGCAAAGTTGAATATATTTTAAAAATTGGAAAATAGAATTTGAAGCAAGTTAATCCTACTTTTAAAAAAAATTCTAAACCTCATGTAGCCAAAATCCAGTCGATCTCCAATATACAAATAAATAAAATGCACATAACTTATCAACTTCAGGGGCAGGACAATAGAAAGAAAAAAAAAAAAAAAAAACCCAGGACCTGTATCCTAATCAGGTCCTGCCTTAGTTAAGCAAAGCATACTACAGCTTCCAGTTTTACTTCTCAAATGGAGTAAGGAGAGGTCACAGAATATATTGTCTGTGCTCAAAAAGCCTTTAGAAACCATTTCATCCAGGCTTCCTTTTTTATACATAAGGAACTGAAACAGAGAGGGAACATGACTTTTCCAAGGGCACACAAAACTGTTAATAGAACGCTGGACCTAGGACTCCAGATTCAGAGGCATATGGTGATATGATGAAAATTACATAAAGACTCAGACCTGAATTTAAATATTGGATTTTCCTTTTACTAGCTTAAGTTACTTAACCTCTCCAATCCTTATTTTTCTCACTCATAATATGGGACTAAACATGTTTACTGTGAGGACTAAATAAGAAAACACATGTAAAACACCTACTTTGTGCTGGACATAGAGGACAAGTTCAGTAAACCTTAGTTTTCCTCTTTGACCATCTGGTACAGTATTCTTACCATTTAGCTATCTTATATCTTTATTTGCTCCATGGCAATAACAGCAATAATTACATTTTTGTGAAATGAGGTGGAGACAAATTTGGTCACTAGAATTTCTCTCGAGAATAACATTGTCTTGGATTGGAAGACTGACTTGGTAAGTGCTTAAAGCATAAGGACAGAAAGTGACCCTCCTCACTACTCCCCACCCCCCATCAAAAAAAAAAACAAACAACCTGGACAAGCAGGTAGGGCCAAGTCTTAGGATGGGGAAGTAGTTGCTATGAGTGGAATGGGGAAGGAATTCTGTTATCTTAGAATATGAGAGAACATGAAAGAAATTGGCCAGCTAGAAAGACTGGGTTCAGAGGATGGGTTAGTGAAACTCCATAGGGTTGTGTTGTACATGTCTGTTGTACATGTTGTACATGTTGTACATGTACATGTTGTACATGTTGTACATGTTAAAGTCATCTTCGTTGCTGTAATGTAAACTATTCTCCATATCCTCTACAAAATTTCAGTAAATTCTATACTGGTAATACTTTATGCAAATGGATTATTTGGAGGAAACTTTAATTTCTAGGGATCCAGGGGAAGGTTTTGGACTTCCACAGACCATGGAGCTGGCAGGGATTCATGCTTATTACAACTAGGTCTGACACTGAGGTTGCACCTAACTTCTGAGGCATGAACATCTCAACCTTTATGGAATAGGATGTTTATCAAATCCATCTCTTTTAGGTGCCCTGTCCCTAATCAAGCTTCCACTGAGATGGGATTCAAGCTCTGGGAACTAAGTGCATCTATGTTAGAGGTATGTGGTCAAGAGACAACTGAAAGTCAAAGCTTCTTAAGTGCTCCTCAGGATATAGGCAAAGCCTTATTTCCAAGCATCGGTCACTAGTTCCAGAGGAGGAGGAAGGGGAGAAGTGGCAAAATGTGAAATCCAGCTTTAAAGGCCTTCCCAATGACCTTCTTAAAGAATCAGTTCTAGGTTAGTCTTGATACTTTCTCCCTTAAATGATATATTCCTCTCTTCCTTGATTCATCTTGAACACATTGTCCCCATAGCCTCCAGGCCTTCTGGACCCTTCACTGACAACTCCAGATATCCAAAAGATAACTGGGGTATTCAATACCTGTTTTCTGCAAACGCCTAGGTAGAAAGTCCCTGAAGAGAGAACAAAAACTCGACATGAAAAAGATATGTGAAAAAAGCCCCCCTTTCAGTGCCCTGAGGTCTGTATTTCAGCAATTCTCAAATTTAATGTGTATAAGAATCACCTGAGAAAAACATAAGGCTTCCTTGAGCCCCACCAGAGAAATTCTGATTCGGTCTGAGATAGCATTCAGGAAACTGCATTTTTAACAATATCTCTAACAGCTTCTTGTAGAGATAGAATATTAGCCTTCTAGGGCTGACCTAACAAATAACCACAGACTGGGTAACTTAAACAGCAGAAATGTATTTCTCACAGTTCTGAATGGGAGAAGTCCAATTGCAAGGTGTTGGCAGGTTTGGTTTCTCTTCAGGCCTCTCTCTTTGGCTTGCAGATGGTGGTGTCATTTCTGTGTCCTCAACAGGCCTTTTCTCTGTGCATGTACATCCTTTGTTTCTCTCCCTCTTCATATAATAACACCAGTTCTATTGGATTGGAGCCCATCCTCATGACTTCATTCAATGTTAATGATCTCCTTAAAGGTCCTATCTCCAAATACAGTCAAATTGAGGGTTAGGACTTCAACATATGAATGGGGGGTGGGGACCAAGTCAGTTTATAACAAATAGTCTATAAACTTTATTGGAGAAATAACAATGGCTGACATGGGAAATATAGAATACAGTTAGTCAGAAATAGCTACCCAGAACCCATGGTACACAGATTCTAGGGTACTTACAGGAGAAACTACACAAGTAATTAAAATGCCCCTGCTTTCATGAAAACCTAAGGTAAAGGGGGAATTTTATAAATACACTCAAGACATTTACAAGTGCCAAATAAATACAGTGACCATATAATTTATCATCTAAATAAGGACACTTGAGAGTAAAACAAGGCAACAAGCATAAACTGGAATATCCGGGGTAAATCATACCCTCTGGTCATCCTATACTCTCTTCTTAAATGTTCAGGGACAAAGCCAGCTTTAAAAGGTAGGCAAACAGCCTAATCCATTTACTTTTACTGCACACCTAATAAAATGACTTCCTTCCAGATGAATTCATCTTATAAAGTCTAAATAGTACTTGAGAGGGAATGGGGGTTAGAGGGAAGGGAGTAGAGAGACATGAAACCATAATCACTTATTAATGCCTTAGCTTGCATTAGTTTTCCATATTAACTTGAGTTCTCAGTTAAGGCCTGTTAAAAAGGATATAGAATAGGTACGCTTTGATAAAGGAAGGAGGAAAAGGCCACGGATGAGGAAGTGGAGGCTCCAAGAAGTTAAGTGATTTGCCCAAAGTTGCATAGCTCATAAGTGGAGAGGCTATTTTCCAACCCTGGCCTTCTGCCTCCTATTCTGGTGTTCCTATCTATCCATTATACTCCAAGATCTCTAGGAAATAATAGTCTTACATGAGTGTCAGGGATTCTGGGCAGCCAATGAATAGAATAGAAGCCTGAAGCACTTGACATGTGTGGTAACAGAATAACACACACACCTCACCGTGGCAAAGATGTCCACATCCCAATCCCCAGAATCTGAGAATCTGCTAGGCTATATGGAAAAAGGGAACTAAGGCTGAAGATGGAATGAAGGTTACTAATCAGCTGACTTTAAAATAGAGATTATCCTGGATGACCTGGGTGGGTCCAATATAATCAAAAGGGTACTTAACAGTTGGAGAGAGAGACAGAAGGGTAGGTCAGAGCCAGCCCATATGAGAAAGAATTGACTGGTCATTGCTGGTTTAAAGATGGAGGATGGAGCCACAAGCCAAGCAATGTAGCCTCTAGAAGCTGGAAAAGGAAAGGAAAGAGATGCGCCCTTAAAGCCTCCAGGACGGAATTCAGCCCTGCAGATATCTTGGCTTTTAGCCCAGTGAGATTCATTTTGGACTTCTGGACTTCAACCTCCAGAAATGTAAGATAATAAATTTGTATTATCTGAGCCACTAAGTCTATGGGTAATTTGTTATAGCAGCAATGGAACACTAATACAACACATCAGGAAGAGTGATAAGGTGAGACAGTGAGGGGGGTTGCACACGTGTGTACAGTGTGTGTGTGTGTGTGTGAGTAAAACAGACACACACAACACAGAGACCCAACAGAGTTGAGGTAATTTATCTCCCAAGGCAAACTTCATCTACTTTGCTATTCTGCCCAACAGATAAAATGAGTAGACACTTTAGATAATAGTTTTTAATGTAAGTAACCTTGGAGTTTTCTAGTATTTAAAATCTGCATGAATAAATCACTCACTTGATAATACTGCAATAGCTCATTTGATCCCTAGGACAGGTGCAAAGTCCCCTCCATTCTCACTACATCTCATTGCAAAGAACCAGCATTTTAAAACTAGAACTTCAAATAGGTTAAATTAAGAGAAGGAAGATTGAAATAAAATGTTTCCCTTCCGAATTTTCCTCTGAACAGAACATGTCTTCCTGCATGACCCAAAGATGATTTTGTCAGTGACTTGCACAAGCATGAAATTCTATTTACTCTGCATTTATTTTTCTATTACTTGATTCCATGGAGAAAGAAGAATGTTAACCAATTATAGAGGAAGCTGACTCTAAAAGTGCTTTTCTCAACTGACAACCAGATTTTCAGAGCCGGGGCTTCAGCTGTGAATATATTACACTGTCTCAGAGAAGGACCCTGGCTGGGCTCTCACAGTACCAATTCTGACAATATTAGAATTCTAAAAGCTCTACAATTTTTACTACCTTGAGCACTGTATCAAGAGTAATGCCCTATCAATCTTTAAACCAACAGTCTAAAAAAGGATTTCCTTTCAATTGAATGTTAAACAACTGGATGACTGGCTCATGGGGCTTAACATTTTCATCAGTCTCTCACCAAAAAGAATTCAATTCTTTCCAAGAGTTCAGCAGTTAATATCCACAGCAGGGAAAACAATTAGCCAATTCATAAAGTTGGGTTCAGTTGACTCTTCCATTGGAAAGGGAAATTGTTTTTTAGCTTATGTAAGAATCTATAGCCCACGCGCCTAGAGCCCGTGCTCTGCAACAAGAGAAGCCACTGCAGTAAGAAACCTGCGCACCCCAATGAAGAGTAGCCCCCGCTCACCACAACTAGAGAAAGCCCATGTGCAGCAACGAAGACCCAATGCAGCCAAAAATAAAATAAATAATTAAAAAAATCTTTAAAAAGAAAAAAAGAATCTATAGCTTGATTTCAGGCAAGACTAGCCTTGCACAGAGTGTTCACCCTTGAATAGATATTCCTTTTGTCTTAGGGCATTGTGACTCTACAAATATTTCAACCAGTGCAACTGGCACCATCACAACAGCATTAAATTTACAAAGTCCACTTCTGTAGTGGATTGTGATATCATCTGCCCAGCATAATATTCCTTTCCCCTTTCTTCTTATAACAAAACTTCCCTTCCTATGGGAAACTCATTCCATAAAACTTAAGTGAGACGATCATCTCATAATCCCCAACCTCCAGACTACTTGAGTTGACATCTGACCCATCCTACCCCATGTATCTGGCCACCATGATTAGTTCAAAGACAGGTGCCTAAAGCAAGCTAGAACAATCAGGGACTCCCCCTAAGAGTTGAAAGAGCAAACCGTTTTTTTTCTTTCTCTAGGACTGCAAGCTATAAGAATCGTATAACCCTAGAGCTGTTCTGGCCATATTTCCAGCCATATGGAGAAAGCTTAGCCAAGAATGTAACCATATAGAGGAAAGTCGAGTCAAGAGATATAAAAAGAGAGTAATGTCACTGATTGCATTGTTTAAGTCCCTAAATGCAGAGATATTCAGACAATCTCTGGACATCTTAGGTGAATCAAAAAACTCCTTTTTGCTTAAGCTATTTTGGGTTTGTGTAACTTGTAACAAAACAATCCTAGTACAGCTTCCCAGAACCCGTTTAATCCTCTCCACCACAAGTTCTCAACTTGAACAGTACCTCAGATTCACCCGGGGAAGATTTTAAATCCCAATGCCCAGGCCACACCTCAGATCAATTTTAAGTCTCAGGAGGGAGGTGGCAACCCAGTCATCAGCATTTTTAAAGTTCCCAGGTAGTTCCAGTTGTAGCAAAGGTTGAGAATCATGGTCCTAGAGAGTAAATGTCACTAGATAACCTTTGGTATTAGATCAGTATTTCTCAAGCTTGACTGGGCATCAAAATTCCCAGGGGAAGTTTTTTCAAAATATAGGCTCCCAACTTCCAGCCATGGAGATTCTAATTTAATAGAATTGGGCACAAGAATCCAACTGCTCTCCGAACATCCCAAGATGATGGTAATGCTCAACCCAAGTTTGAAAACAAACAGAAAAGAGTAGTGGTATCAAAAGTGGTTTGCAGTTACAACCCCATGAATACTGTCAATCAATCAACCCACTGGGGTTTGGTAAGAAAATGTTAAAATTTCTACATAATCTATTTCTATGTATTTTATTAATGTTCATAATATATTAAATCAATTTTGTATGTAATACTTTGTAAACAAATGCATATCTATTTGGATGCATACGTTTTTTGACAAGGGTGGGTGATCAACTATATTTGGAGAGAAACTCATAAGCACACTTCGGCATTAAGCATGGTTAGCTGAGACTCCAAACATCAAGTACATGTTTCCAGACATAATCATGCTTTTTCCTATAAAAACAGAACTTCATATAAAATAGTGATACCTGTTCATGACACATTCTTATTTAAAAAAAAGAAAGAGAGAGAAGCCACAAAATATAGTAATAGATTAAGGTTAAGCCTGAAGAGGAAAAAGGAACTCTGTGGCACCATGTAGTATTCTTTGATTTTTTTTAAGAACTTTTATCGAGATATAATTGACATACAATAAACTGCATATATTTAAAGTATACAATATGATATTTTTTTCTTATTAGTAATGTATATATGGCAATCCCAATCTCTCAATTCATTCCCTCCCCCCCCACCCCACCCCCCCCACCCCCAGCTTCCCCCTCTTGGTGTCCATATGATTGTTCTCTACATCTGTGTCTCTATTTCTGCCTTGCAAACCCATTGAGCCTTTGATTTTTTTAACTGGAAATAAACAGTCTCCATTGGTTTCCTTTGTATCCTCTTAGGAAACTATTGAATTGTTTTCTATACCTTTTAAGAAACTTTAAAGTTTTTTTTCTAATCTCCTGACTGTGACCTGTTTATAGCCATTTGCAAACTGCTTGCCCTGGTAGAAAAAGGAATCAAAGTCCACTGGGGCTTTGATTTTTCCCTGTTTTTTCCTGCTTTCCCTGTGGCATGATGTGAGATACTGCTCTCTAATTATATCTTCCAACCTTATCCCAATCTTAACGCTTAAGTAATTAACAGAAAAATAATTTAACAGAACTCTGCATTTTCTAATCTTTACCCTCCTCCCATAGCAATTTCAAAATTACTAATCTTTAAAGGGATCAACTCTTTTTTCCTACAAAAAAAGTCTAAATATTGCCATTTCTTAGAGACAATATTTCCCACATTGTCTTTGAGAGTGCCCTACTAAAAAGTAAAAGCCCTTGAGAGAAATAAGAAATTAGTAACCTAATGAAGGGAAGTTTGAAAGTATATCAAACCATTTTTCAAAATACCAGCTAGGTGAAAGCTGGGTCCCAGAAGCAGGAGACTCAGAGTAGATACATTTGGACAGAAGGGTCAGAAGATGGAATGATTTAGACTCAAGAGTATAGAGGAATGGGTCTCAAATCTGACTAAGTCACCAAGTGCCAGGTGCCTGTTAAACATGCAAATTCCTGAGCTCCATCCTCAGAGATTCCAAATCAGTGATTGTGGGATAGAACTCAGGAAACTGCAGTATTTAAAAAAAACTCCCACAGATGAATCAGGGACATAATCAGATCCAAAGTGACTAGCAGACAGTATTACCTAGAGAAGGCAGGCATTCAGGGAAAAGAATAAAGGTTCTGGGTACAGGTTGGCTGTGAATAAAGAGCTGGGTCCTCATAGAGGCCAAAGACAAATTATTCACTTGTAATTGCACTGATCCAAGACCAGACTATGGATGTCAGTGAATTAAAGTACTACTGATTTATTCTTATGCACTAAAAAGTTTCCTGATTTAATCAATTTCAATCCAATAAATATTCAGCACTGACTAGTTATAAAGCTGTGGGATGGACAGAGAAAGACAAATATATCACTTACAGGTTGAAGCTAAAAAAAAATACAAATGAACTTATTTACAAAACAGAAATAGACCCACAGGCATAAAACAAAAACCTACGGTTACCAAAGGTGAGGGGGGGGGGTTGGATAAATTAGGAGGTTGACATTAACATATACACTAGTATATATAAATAACCAATAAGGACTTACTGTATAGCACAGGGAACTATATTCAATATTTTCTAATAACCTATAAGGGAAAAGAATCTGAAAAAGAATACACACACACACATATATATATATATAAAAAACTGAATCGCTGTGTTGTATACCTGAAACTAAGACAACATTGTAAATCAACTATACTTCAATAAAAAAAAATATATTAAACGGGGGGACTAGAGAAAAAAAAAGGCCCTAGGATGGCTGCTATGATGAATATGAAGAAAAATAAGGCAGTAAGTACCGACACTCCATGAACTTACAGTCCACTGAAGGAGAAAGGTATTTATTTAAGTAAACCAAAGCAGAGTCTGATAAGTGCTCTAACACAAGTGCAACCAACATGCTATGGGAAAATAAGGGACAAAGGAATTTATTCCAATTGGAGGCCTCTTGAAAGTAGTTATTATTTGAGAAATGTCTTTGAAAGCAGGCAAAATGGGGAATTCCTGGAAAAGAAAATAGCATAAGCAAGTAGGCCAAGATGGGACAGAGGTGGACCTGTACAAGAAAGGGAGAGTTGTCTCATTTAGTTTAAGAGCACCTTACAATACTGCCATTTGTGGATAATTCTGTGGATGGTAGGGATTAGGGTTATGTGAAATAAAGTGAGAAATATAAGCAGAGATCAGATTGTAGGCACAAAGGAAGCCAGACATTATTCTATATTTAAGGAGAAACCATTCTGAGGGGCAAAATGACACACTCAGATCTTTTTTTTTCCCCAAAAGTTACTCTGGCTCTAATGTGAAGGATAGAAAAAACAAAGACCAGTTAGGAGTGGGGTATAATAAAGGAAATGAGGGCCTCAGCCTAAGTCATGGCACTAAGAGTGAGAAGATGAGACACCAAAAAGGGAAAAGTCATATGTCTTCTGAATTAACTGTAGTGTTGGGAGAATGGATTATGGTTAAAAACATAATCCTAATTTTTTTTCTCAGAACTTTTAGCCCTCCATAGGTTACAGTGCCTAGTAAATTAGGAGAGGGGAGAGTGGAGAAGTCCACTAAAACTCCTTTTTATAAAAATAATTATAAACCACAGAAATGCTAAAACCACAGAGGGAAAAAAGGTTGGTTACTTTACTACCACATCTTTTTTGAAGAGGGTGTCGTGAGGAATTGGCCAGCTTGATGGCCAACCTTACTGATTTAAGTTACTCATCACTCTCTTTGGGCTGTTTTTAAATATCAAATCCACTTTCAAAAGACAAAGATTCAATTTCCACTGACAGCCAAGATGGAGTAACAGGGACTGGACTATCCTCTCACCTGCAACAACCCAAAAAATGGGGACAATAAAAAATAAGAGTTTTCAAGACACAGGACACTAAGCAACAAAGAACAGTGATCCCTGAAACAAACAACGTGCCAGTTTACTACCTGAAAAGAATTTCCAGGACACATGCAGGGTGCGGGGAGAGAGAACGGAGGAGAAGCCTAATGGATTTCCTGAGTTATGAAGAAGCTAAGAGTGCAAGAAGAACAAGGAGACTGGAGTTTGTAGTACAGATGATCAGAGAGGAGAGAGTAGCAGACAGAACCCTGGAAGTCAACAGGGTAACCCCCTAGAGTGTTCAGCAGAGTACTGATCAGAATATAAATGTGAAGAAACTAACCAAGGGAGGGGAAAAGGACTGAAAGGATTGCAGGGAACAGTAGCCAGCACTTACACAGGGCTAGGAATAAAGCCTGTTCCTATAAGCTAGACTGAAAAACCTGGGGTAGAGTACTTGTCAAAAACTGTGAAGGGGTCTGGGATTTCACCCTATTTGTAATCTAAAAAGATAAAACATAGTGTTTCAGGGATACTGAAAGAAGATGAAAGACTCCTGGGTCAGAGACAGAGTACTTTATTGTACACAGCACAGAAAGCAGCATGATCATCTGGCATATTTATTTTCGTTGGTTCTCTGTTATGGACTGAATGTTTGTGTCCTCTCAAAATCCTTATGCTGAAGCCTTAACCTCCAATGTAACAGTATTAGGAGGTGGAGCCTTTGGGAGGTAACTAGGTTTAGATGAGGTAATGAGGGTGGGCTCCCATGATAGTGTTAGTGTCCTTAAATGAAGAGACACCAGAAAGCCTGCTTCATTTTCTTCCCTCTGCCATGCAAGGATACAGTGAGAAGGCGGCTGTCTGCAAGTTAGGAAGAGGGTTCTCATCAGAATTTGACTATGCCTGAACTGTGATCTTGGACTTCCCAGCCTCCAGAACTGTGAGAAATAAATATCTGTCATATAAGCCACCCAGTCTATGGTATTTTGTTACAGCAGCCTGAGCAGATTAAGACAGTTCCCCTTGTCTGTGAGTCCCATGGAAGTGATTTGATATAGGCCTAGGTAAATGTTATACATGCAGTGAATTTCCATCACAGCTGAGGAACACCAAGCTTGGGTAAGTCTACATTTTCATAATAAGCAGTAAGCCCATGGGTCCCTAAGAGAATGCTAACAATTCAGAAAGGTAACATAGGAAATCATTAGCACCCATCAAGCATGCAGGAACAAGATGATGGAATCACCTGGAACATAGGTCTGGGAAGATAATGAGG